>NC_088981.1:110135965-110735965 GCF_963932015.1 Anas acuta
TAATGAGCAACAAGAAAGTTTTTTTTTTTTTAAAAAAAAAGACGAAACCAAACCAAACCAAACCAAAACAAAACAACAACAACAACAAAAAAGACATGATTTACCAGAAACAACAAACTTCAAATTAAGCCCTACAAAAAAGGACTAGAAAGAAATTCACCATTTTCCTCCTGTTCCATATTTTCTCTTCTATAATGTGTCAAATCAGGTACCTGAAAATAAATACAGGGTACTGTATATTTTTTGTGTGTACACTTCCCAATATCTTAGAGAAATACTGGAGTATTTTACACCTTAATGTGTCTCGGTTTGCATTTCCTTAACTAATCCTAGCATTCACACTTGTATTTATTATAAATCAGTTTATATATCCCTAGTTAATATTTGCTTAGGGCTTATGTTGATTTCACAATACATGCAATTTTCTGGCTCCATCTTTATCTTCAAGGATTAGATTGAATTGAGCAGCCCTGTAGTAATTTAGTTTTATCTTGTGCCTTACAGTTTTATGTTCTTGTAATAGCACTTCCCTTCTCTATTTTATTTAATTAAATATATCTTATTTCACTATGACAACATTTTTATTTTTGAGTTTATTTGCTAAGCAGCTGCCATTGTGGCAAGACTTTGTAGTGAAAGAACACTTATTTTAAAGAAATTTAGAACAGAAATTGCCAAGTGTAGATGGAGGAAGGGATTTAAACTTGGCATAAGAGTGCTCTGAGATTAAATTTGAATTGCTCTGGCTTCTCTGTCTGGGATCTGCAGTTAAATAGCTATATTCGTATTACCTTTTTTTTTTTTTTTTTCTTGATAAAGAAATTGCCTTCTGAAAACAAATATAGCTTTGCCAAGTTAGACTGAAAAATTTGTGATGATTTTTTGTCTTTGGCTTCACTTACATTAAAATAGCAGGTAAATGCTAATTATTTTTTCAACTCCATCATTTTAGCACTACACAGTTAATTTTGATGCTGATGAGGGCAAGGCTAATTGACAGCATATCCATAATAAAAAGCAATGGGTCTGAACATAAGGATTCAGAGTTTCCCCACCTCTTTTAGCTTAAATGGGAAAACTGTTTTGATAAAACCAAATGTTGTGCAGGTGCATTGAGTCCCTGCTGCACAGGATGTTAAATGGGTTTGATCCTAAATTGACTAGTATGTGCAAAGTGGATGTATTTACTCACAGCGCTGGCAGCTTCTTTGGTAAATAGTCTGGCACATTACAGAGTAAGCATGTCTAGTTTCAAGTCTTTTTTTGACCTGCAGCTGTGTGTGCTTATCTCCATTCTTAACGGAAAGCACAAATAAAACGGATATTAAATTTCTAAAAGAGTAGCTTGGGTTCATCTCATCACTTTTCTATGTGAAGTGCCTTTTCTTCTTGGGTAGCTTCTTCTGAAGTCGTGCTGAATTAGGGCCCTCTGTTAAACAAAAGTCTTCTTATAGCTGGGAAACCCCTTGTACTATCTCCTCCTACTTGACTTCTTGACACCTTTTCTACTTGTGCTTCCCACACACCAGACACCCACTTTCTATCTTCAGATAGCTTTCATAGGCGATACTTTTTCCATATCATCTCAGTACCAATTGTCCATACCTGTCTCTTATCAATTCCCTCACTTATCGTACACATCTATATTAAACTCACTGATCACAGGAGGAACCTGGTCTTTGTAGGTTTTGCAAGTTGTCTCTCATTCTGGTCACATGGAATTTTATTCAGCTTCATTCTGCTCTTCCATTGACACAAAGTAACTGCAATCCCTGACTTCACAGCACCACATCCACCACCTACGTACTGCAAAAGTCTACCCTCGTTCAGCTCATCTTTCGTGTAGCTAAGGAATTTGACAGCCTAGTGCATATTTCTGTTCTAAGGCAGATCAGCTTTACTTAAACCCATCCATTCCTGAAAGACCCCTGATTTCATAAGAAATTCTTTTGATGCAGAAATGTTAACATATAACTATGGAAACATATCACAGAAGTGTAAAATAACATGTAAAATACATAAATAATATGGAAAAAAATGAACAAGAAATTATCATTTTACCTTGTGTTCTCAACATGAACTAGGGAACATAAACTGAAATTTGGAGTCTTCTAGTTAAAAACAGAGTTATTTCTTCATTCAATATACAGTTAAGTTGTAAAACTTTTTGTAATGAAAAGTTATGGTTGAAGAAAATTTACATCCGTTCATAAAATAAGTGGACAAATCACCTAAGGCTGCATAAGATCTCAAGATCTCACCATCTCTATCTCAGGATGTTTCTGATTTACAAATTACTATGGACTGGGAGAGCTTCTTGGAAATCACCAGTGCACACTAACCCTGATCTTTTTATATCCCCTAGGCAGCCACCATCAGTGATTGCCAGAGACCTAGATTTACCTCTGGCTTAGGTTAATTTTTTGTACTACCCAACGCCGTCATTCTTTTGTCCTAACTGCTATACAAACAGCTGGCAAGCCCACTAGTGTTAGTGTTGATTTTTTATTTAAACTTTGAAAGAAGAAAAGGAAGACACAACCAAAAGATTTTGGAAAACAGTAGGTTTGGAAAATATGTACTATATGTATTTAATCAAGAACAAAAAATAAATAGTAATAATAATAAATGGAGGAGGAAGATAGATAATTTTATTATAGTATATCACTATTCAGAATTAGCAAAGATATTTTATCATATGGAGAAGAATTCATTCGTCATTTGTTATTCATCAAAACAAATTCTAACTAATTAGTGATAGCTGATGATAGATAATCTAATAGTAAGGCCCATAAATTAGTCATAAAAGACTTTTTTTTTTAAGAATACATTTTTTTTTTAATACAAAGTCCATGTAACACAAAGTTACTGAGTTCAGCAAAGAAGGCACAGAATGATATTTTCATAAATTATCTTCATGCTATTTTATCCACAAATGTTCACTTTCTCTACTGAAGTTACCCATTCATGCTCCCCATGTTCCAAGGACCCCATCATCCAACCAGCTGCATCCTTTTGTTTTTAATTAAACAAGTCCTCTCCCCAGTACTCCATGATGTTTTCAACTACTCAGAGGCCCTTGAGAGCAATTTTCAGCTCAGTGCACTCTGGCATCTTACAATACGCTGCCAATAGGAGCTGATCCCCCAGATTTCTTCTCTGTTAAAGTTTAAAGCCAAATACACAGGTGCAGTCCTACCTTTACAATCCCCCTGAGGCAAGCCAAAAAAAATGACCATTCTCCATAAAGAGACAGTGCCTGTTTTTATAATCCTGTCCTAATGCTACACAGAAGTTCAAAACAAATCATTATAGAGATGTCTTTTGAGCTAAAAGTAAAATACCTCTACAATACTCGTATCAGTCACAGAACAGAAAGCAAGTCATTAGTTTCCAACAGCTTTATAGACAAAAATATTTTTTTACAAGGTATGACTACAGGAAATACACAAACAATTTTGGAAATTACAAAAATATTTAGTGCTGGGATATATTTTATCCAAATTTCCCCACTACCACGTGAAGAAAGAATAGTAGTGCATATCAGAAGGCAAAATGCATTTGACACTGCTTTCATAGAAAAGGCAACGGAAACACCATACAGATGCATATAATGCATTTGCTTACATACAGGACAAGCTGGAACACGTCCTGAAGAGAATGCAAAGTCCTGAGGTGTGAACAGTGTAAAAGATATAAGGTGGAATGCAGAATATGTATCTTTCATAGCTTCATATTTTAGACGTATATTAGGTTAACTCTATAAAGCTTTTAAAGGTGTTTATAATGGTGGCTACCTGTTTTTTTATCAAGTCAGTACTTTTTCCCTGTTGCAAAGGAGTATATTTTCAAGCTAAGCTTACTTATCTCATGATTTGGCCCTGTTTTTAAGCATAAAATATTTGTGAGAAGAATATGTTTTCTTTTGGGTTCCCATTCTTTCAAAGCAATGCCCAGCAGCAGAATAATCACAATATTATGTCTAACAATAATCATATGCAGTCATTTCCAATCACAGTGGCTACATGTAGAAGCAGCCACAGACTGTTGGAAATGTGAGCAAATGTCAAACCATATTAAGCTGTCTAGAAAGAAAAAGGAAGAGGTTCACAGCTTGATGAGGAAAATTAAAACCTTGCTGAACCATGCTGAACACCTGAAAATATCAAAGAACAAAAGATAAATGGGGAAAAGTCTGAAGAAGTTATGAAATGTAGAAAAGAATAAGGTTCAGTAGAGTAATAAATGATACGAAATAGCAAAGAAAGTAAAGATAAACAATCTATAACTACTTAAAAGTTCATGGCCTACAACAAGCTGCTAGTATGGCTCTAATAACTGGGAACCTGAAATATTGCGTTCGCTTTTTAATACTTCAGTCTAAGCTAGACAAAAAACAGACCAGAGGGATTTGGGGGTACAGTTCAATTCCTAAAATAGATTTATGGACCAGTTGCAGCATATAAATTCAAGGGAGAGGTTCAGATGACCCTTAGTCAGTAGTGGTCTGCTGTGGAGTCAGTGAAGAGCTGGTATATAAGTAGGAAATTATAGCTTTTTCTTTCAGGTTTTATACTGTTTGCTCTCTACCATTCCTGGTAGAGAAGAAGCCTGTGTGCATCAGCCTTATATAGTGGGAAGTCTGAGACAGCCATCCTATCCTCAAATAAGATGCTATAATATGCACACAAGTCCAGTTGTGGTTATCTAGGATAGACGGTTTATGTTCAGACCTTTGAAGAAAGAAAGCAATTTCCTTCTGGGTCAACGGGTGAACTCTGTATTACATTGTATTGAATATCTATCCATTGCCTGGACACCAAGAGACATGACACTAGAACAGATAAATGCAAAATCTGTGCTAACTGGCATGCACATAATTTTCAGTTCAGGGCTTTGGAGGAGGGAGTGGAATGGATGTAAAGCACATTGCCTGGCTCAGCCTGCTGTAACAGACCATGCTCAGTGAGGTCCAAGCCAACCATAGGAAGCAGACAGCACCGACAGCACAGGGTATTCCATGTACACTTCTGGTCTCTTCTTGCAGGCTGGAAATGGCATACCGCTCAAGAGACAACTTCCACCTATTCTAAGATCTTTTAAATCATTATCCGTTTTATATTATTATCACTCTATGTGAAATTTAGACCTCAGATAAAATGTGTAAATTCAAAATGTCACCCCAAAAGAGCAGAGTCATATATACCTATTTTAAAAGCATGAAAATAACATGAAACAAAGACAGATAGAAGAAAAAAAAATAATAGAAGTGATACCAGACCATTTAGTTTAGAATAGAGTCCTCACATTAAGAGAGAAAACTGAGCTAAGTATCAGGGAAATTTTTGTGTTTTTAAGACACATTAAAGTGACTCTAAAGGAAACATTTGGGATGCTAAAAATCAGATTGAACAATGAAGAAATATATTTCATAGAATAATCCTGCAGTTGCAGTGCAATGAACGGGATGACATAATAGCTATTTTCCATTCCTTGTATCTGTGATTCTATGATTCTAAATATATATTCAGAATCCAACAAAAAGGAAGTGAGACAGTAGATGCATTGAAGAGCATAAGTGGAAAGTTAGTGACAGATGAGGTTGATTCTGCTGCAGGCCTAAATTAATTCCTCACCTCATTATTCATGGGGGACCAGGGATGGGGATTGAGAGGTGTGGAGGCGTGGGGGCAGTGTAAGGTACTATCTCTGGGAGCAAGAAATTCTCCTGAAGGGGAAAGGAAAATGTTAAAAGCCTTTGCTATTGCACTGGAGAAGATAATAAGGCAATTAGTACTGTTACATTTGACAAAGCACCAGGCTCAGATGAATTGTATCCCAGAATCCTGAAGGAAGTAGCAAAGGAAATAAGAAAGCCTTCAGCAAAGTTTTTTGACAGGCCACAGAGGAGGGTAGTTGTACCCAAAGACTTAAGGGGTACTAAAATTATTCCCAGAATCAAGAAAGAAACATGGGAAGATTCAGGGGACAAACCCTCTAAGTCTCATTTCAGCTGAGAGAAAGATATTGGAAATATTCTTAAGGGACCATGCTGAAGCCATTTTAATATATAATTTAATGCAAGTAACAGGGAAAATATTTAAAAATCTGCACATCTTTTTAGCGTGTTATTGGAGTAGTAGAGCACAATGAAAAGACTGATCCCATTCATATACTTTTCAAGGTGGTATAAAAGGGAGGAGAAGCCCCTGAATAAACTATGATGTGAATTAGTTGGAGTAAATATCTTCAACTCATCTGGCCATTGCCTTAAACGTTACCAAAACAGAGCTGATTTAGGAGTTCAACATTACAGAAAAATATGTAAGAGCTAAAAGAAATGCAGTAATGCATCCTAGTGGTTAAAGAAGTTTGAAGAATTCAGTCACTGTGGTTACAGCTACATTACAATCACATGTAGATAGATCCAGCCATAACAGTTCTAAACTATCTAAGCTAAGTACTACTACCAATGCAGTCAGGCAGCACCAAGTTCAACTCATGCTGCAAAGCCTGACTGACACCCACATAAATGTTTCAGCATGGTCCTTCCCACAATCAACTTTATCACAACTGCATTACCACAACCAGGATTTACTAGTTTAAAGCTAGCTGAGGTGAGCCTATAAAAACAGTGATATCCATAGGCATATTCCTAGACAACCAGTCCTCAGTCTTTTCAATTTGATGAATCCATCTCTGAAGCTTAAAAAACAACAACAACAAAACACACCACACTCCTTAAATCCTTTGTCTGCAGATGTAAACTTGTAAAGCAGAAATCATGAGAGCTGTATTCCCAAAAACATAAATAAGGCATTAGGACTGGATCCTGAACCTACCACCTCTAGTCTTTCATTCTCTGTAGGTTGTGACTGTGCCCATATTCCTTCAGGAATATGTTGTTTTTTGTTGATGGTGTTTTTTGTTTGTTTGTCTTCATCCTGTAACACCATTACTTGTCTCCCTTTTCCTTTTTCTTACTTACTTCCAGCTTGCCCTTCAGGAATCCCCTGGAAACCTAGATTTAATCCCTGACTGAATCTGTAACCATGGACAAGTCATAAAAATTCAGACCTCTGGGAAGCTAAATCTATTATTCTTTTGTTACACTGTGTTATAACCTTCTGTATATGGAGAATGTTATTACTTCTCTTGCTAAGGTTTCATGTTTTAAGCCATCAAGTAGCATATGTAGTGTTTTAACTGTTGTAAAGAGGAATTATAAAGAAAATAGTCTTTAACATAGCTTAAAAATTTCCGGGAAAAAAAAAAAAAAGAGAGAGAGAGAGAGATTAGATTGGAGATTGGCATCTCTATCCACTAAAGGCAATAGGAGTTCTATCTTTCCAAAAAGTATAGGATGTCAGGTCAGGAGGTAAAAGTGGACAAAGAGGATTTCTTCTGCTGTCACTCTTTTTAATCCGACCTCCTTTGCCCTCTCCTACCCTCCCCCAAAAAAAAGTAATTAAAAAAAAAAAAAAGTTTAACTACCCAAAACAGGAATATCCCATTTCTGCAGTTTAAAAGGCCAAGACATTATGTGTGGGATGTCTGTGTGTATGTGTGGGAACAAGTAAAGTTCACTTTACTTATTTTAAATCTCACCATGACATGCATGTAATGTTGTGAAGTTAGAGGTATCATTGTTATTAAAGGATTTTTCTCATACAGCCTGATCAGCATTTTTCCCCCTTCACATCTTTGAAAGTTTTTTGTTTTTTTTTTTTTTAATTCATCTCTCAGCTCTTCCCTCCTCCCCTACCCAGTTTTTCTGGTTGGTTGTCAGGCTTTTGTTTGCTTGGTTTTCAAATAGCTGCCAGACATTTTAGCAGAGGGCTGACACTAAGGTCTGCAAAAAGCAATTTTATTTTGTTTATATGACTGTAAACACCTGTTCCAGATGGACAATTTAGGGGATTGTTTGGGATTTGGCTTTTGTGGCACTTTGCCCTGAACAGAGCAGAGTATTTCCAAGAACAGTCTGAGCTATGTCTTTTCATCCGTATACACAAAAGGCTACCTCCTGAAGGTAACGCTGAAGTCTACAGGGTCCCACTGGTGTAACTAAAAACATAATTTGTCCCAGAGCTTTCTTCATATTCACAGGGACAGATTCTGCCTGTGGATGTATGTATGCCACTTTCAATGACACCAGCTGAAGTTGCGCTGAAAAAAAAAATAAATAAATAAATAAAAAGGAAAAATAAAAAGAGAGACAAGGAGATAGAGAGACAGAGACATTCCCTAGTGCTCTTGTGAGCTTTCTGCTTTATAGTACAACCTGTGCAGAAGGATTGAAAGGATATAATATGTAGCATGCAGAGGGATGACTAGGGGGCATGAAACCATCTGCAAATGTTTGAAAGATGTTTGCGTTCCCCTTAGGCGTGAAAGAAATTACTTCCTATGTTACCAGAGAATTTTCCAAGAAATAGTGGGTCAAAGTTAAAAAAGAGAAACTTAAAATACATTTCAGGGAAATGTTTCTGACAGTGAAATTGTCTGCATTTTTAAAGCAAGCACAAAATCAGAGTGTAGGCAATGAAATACATAAAACTTTTTTTTTTTTTTTTTTTTTCCTAATCTCTCCAAGGCAGTCCAAGTGATCTAGAGTCTTATGTCACCTGAGAAGAGAGTCAGGAACCACAGGAAAATGGGTTTCATGCTCTTTGTTGTTGGTTTTGTTTTTGTTTTTTTCCTGGGTGGTCTAATATGAAATGAACATTCTAGAAGCCTCAGAGCTCCTTTAGTTGATGTCCTTCTAGCCTCATGACTTTTGGAATCTTACAGAGACTTATGGAGAAGATGATTCTTGAAGTTATTGAGGCGCACCTGGGGGACAATGCAGTCATTGGTCCCAGCCAACATGGGTTCATGAGGTAATGCCTAACAAAGTTGATTTCCTTTTATGATAAAAACACCCATCTAGTTTACCAGGGGAAACCAGTTGATGTGATCTTTTTGGACTTCAGAAAGGCTTTTCACATGGTTTCTCATAGGATCCTACTGGACAAAATGTCCAGCATACAACTTAACAAAAATATCATACGATGGGTGAGCAATTGGGCACAAAGGGTTGTGGTTAATGGGGCCACATCTGGCTGGCCAATGGTCACTAGTGGGATCCCTCAAGGCTCCTTTTTAGGGCCAGTCCTCTTCAATGTCTTTATAAATGATTTGGATGTAGAACTAGAAAGTGTTTTGAGCAAACTTGCCGACGACACCAAACTTGGAGGAGTTGTGGACTCTGATGAGGGTGGAAAGGCCTTGCAGAGAGATCTGGACAGATTGGAGAGCTGGGCAATCACCAACCATATGAAGTTTAACAAAGGCAAGTGCCAGGTCCTGCATCTGGGACAGGGCAACCCTGGCTATATGTACAGACTGGGCAACGAGACACTGGAGAGAAGCCCCTCAGAGAGGGATCTGGGTGTTGTGTTTGACAGCAAGTTGAATATGAGCCAGCAGTGTGCCCTGGCAGCCAGGAAGGCCAACCGTATCCTGGGATGCATCAAGCACAGCATCACTAGTCAGTCGAGAGAGGTGATTGTCCCGCTCTACTCTGCACTGGTCTGGCCTCACCTCAAGTACTGTGTGCAGTTCTGGGCACCACAGTACAAGAACATCAAACTGTTAGAGAGTGTCCAGAGGAGGGCGACGAAGATGGTGAAGGGCCTAGAGGGGAAGACGTATGAGGGGTGGCTGAGGGCACTGGACCTGTCCAGCCTGGAGAAGAAGAGGCTGAGGGGGGACCTCATTGTGGTCTACAACTTCCTCGCAAGAGGAGTGGAGAGGCAGGTGACCTATTCTCTGTAAACACCAGAGATAGGACCCGTGGGAATGGTGGTAAACTGGGCCAGGGGAAGTTTAGGCTGGACATCAGGAAGAGGTTCTTCACCGAGAGGGTGGTTGCACACTGGAACAGAGACATAGTCACTGCACTAAGCCTGTCTGAATTTAAAAAGCGATTGGACTGTGCACTTAGTCACATGGTCTAAACTTTTGAGCAGACCTGTGCGGTGCCAGGAGTTGAACTTGATGATCCTTATGGGTCTCTTCTAACTAGGGATATTCTACGATTCTATGATATATCATATACGATATCCTTGTCTCTAAATTGGAGAGACATGGATTTGACAAATGGACAACTCAGTGTGTAAGGAATTAGCTGAATGGTCTCACTCCAAGAGTTGCAGTCAATGCAACAATGGCTCAGTGTCCAAGTGGAGTCAATAATGGGTGGTATTCCTCAAGGGTTGGTATCGGGATCTTTTTGGGTGACATGGACAGCAATATCAAGTGCACTTTCAGCAAATTTTCCATGTTGGATGGGACTTTGAGCAACCTGGTCTCGTGGGAGGTGTCCCTGACATGGAAGGCGGTGTGGTAGGCACAGTGGGGAGGGAATCGATGATCTTTAAGATCCCTTCCAAACCAAACCATTCTATGATTCTATGACTTTTGCATTATTGACTGCTCGAGAAGTGAGAGAGCCATCAAGATCAGTAAAGTTTGGATGTACTGGGAGTTCAGTACTCAAGAGATGCCAACAAAAGAAACTGTCTGACTATATATTAATGAGAAAAGTATAATAAATAAGTAAATAAATAGCAAAGAGAAAGAAGAAAAGCCCACAAGCAAAACCAAAAAGTAGTGAAAGTCACAAGACATTGGGAGATGCCCAAGTCATCATACTAAAGGTTATGTTGATGTCAGACAGACTATCAGTGGGTTATATGTACTAATGGTAAAGGCATTTCATGTCTTGCAAGACAGGGAATTATGATTTCCTGTCAAGGTGACTGAGCACACATCTGGGCACATAGGTAAGAACTTTAAGCTATGGGTCTAGTGTTTCTGTTAATCAAGGAAAATAATAAATTAGCCTCCACTCCTATGGAAACAAATTGCTTCCACATTTCTTGATTCATGTTTCTGGTTTCTTTTGGGGTACAGAGATTGTGTCCACGTTGCAATGTGGCTGGAGTACCCAACCCTGCACTAGCACCACTTACCTGTAATGTTTCCCATCAAGCACAGCTCTAGTACATATGTCTGCCTCTGCATACTTTACCCTGTGCACACGTACTGTGACAACACCTGTATGCTCTGTATAAAGGCATATATGCTTTATGCCACTGTTTATCCTGGATCCTGTACACAAAGTGTAAACACTGGTGATGTTTTGCTCTGATTCTGGCAACATTTCACCACATGGAAGACTTCAAGATACTCATATGCTAACTATAGGTAAAGTTTGCCATCATAGGCCTACCATCAGGCTCTAAGAATATTGGAAGACTCTTCCAAATGAAATGGTTCTACATGTATTGTCTTCTCCAAGATCAGCTACCAGAGCTCTGGGACAGTCTGGTCTCCCAGTCATCATGCAGTTTTTCCCTAAGGGTGCTAGGAAAATGCAAACATATTACAGCTAGGTTGACATGCAGTGACATTTTGGGAAGAAAGACAAGCAGATGTCTTTCATGAGCAGCTCACTGCCATCCTGAACTGTCAGAATAATTTTTTTAAGGCATCCATTCCTGTGGACATGAAGTTTGAAATGACCTGGGCCATCACTCAAGGCCTATCTGTAACCATGGGAATGACAGCTAAATCCATTCCATGGTAGTCAAGGTGTATTGGCCAGACCACGTACCACCCACTGGCATGACTATTGACTCCAAATTCATGGGACAGAAAACCTTGTCACGGTGACTCACATTTCTTAGTACTTCTGGATCACACCAACATTCAGGGAAGATGAATTTCATTCTGCACTTACCCGCTTTACAGCACCTTAATTTCCAGAACTCATCTATATCCTACTGGGGAGACTCTTTCCACTACCATGGACATATATTAGAGTCCTAGAATCATTTAGGTTGGAAAGGAGCTCTAAAATCATTAAGTCTAACCCTTAATCTAGCACTGCCAAGTCTACTACTAAACCTTGTCCCTTAACATCACATCTACAAATCTTTTGAATACCTCAATGGATGGTGACTCAAATTCTTCCCTGGGCAGCTTGTTCCTGCTTCACAACATTTTAATTGAAGAACTTTTTCCTAATATGCAACCTAAACCTTCCCTGGCACAACTTGAAGCCATTTCCTCTTGTTCTATTACTTGTTGCTTGGGAGAAGAGACAACCTCCCTTCACTACAACTTCCTTTGAGGTAATTGTACAGTGTGATAAGGTCTCCCCTGAGCTTCATTTTCTCTAGGTTTAATAACACCAATTCCCTCAAACACTCCTCATAAGCCTTGTTCTCTAGGCACTTCACCAGCTTTGTTGCCCATCTTTGGACTCACTCCAGCAGCTCGATGTCCTTATTGTAGTGAGGCACCCAAAACTGAACACAGTATTCAAGGTGTGGCCTCACCAGAGGTGAGTACAGAGGGACAAGCACTTCCCTAGTTCTGTTGGCCACACTATTTATGGTAACAAAAGGCTGAAGAGGTGAAATGCTTCCCTCCAAACAAGCATGGCATAATGAGTGTTCAGGAGGGGACATATGCCGACAGTGTCACTAGCAACCCCCACTCCTGACAGGAATTGTCCCAGACCATACCAAGGGATCCCTCTGAGCTACTGTCTTGTCTCTGACAATGGTTTGTAGCATTGTCTTGAAGACATCAAATCTCATGAAGTAAAACATATGAGATTAGTATAAGTATAGAGTCAGCCTTTAGTATAGATTAGTATAAGTATAGAGTCAGGGCTGGTGAATGGCAAATAGGCAGGGAGCAGAAAGGAGAAATGTACATGTTTGAAAACAGTAAATCAAAAAGTGAAATAAGTTAAACAAGAACAAACCATGCCCCAGGATCCACAGGATGGATTTTCCCTGCTCAGATAAGGTGATAAGGTGATTGTTGGAGCTATGCTGCTAACTGCCCAGCAGTGACCAGCAGATTCCAAAAGACACTGAGGATATTAAAAAATAAATAAAAAAGAGAGAGAAAGAAAAAAAAAAAAAAAAAAAAAGAGGAAAAAATGGAAGCAAACAAACAAGCAAAAACAATACAATACAAAAAAAAAAAACAAAAAGCATACTATTAGAAGGACATATTTGCAGTTATTATAAACAACAGCTAACAGCTTTCTGAAGCCAGAAACCAAGATGTCAATATGAATTCCCATGTGTTTCCAGTACCTAATACAATTACAGTCAGTAATAAAAAATCAAAATAAAAAATCAAACAAAGAAAACAAAACAAACAAACAAACAAAAACTGTTACGGTCTTATTTACCTTTAATGGGAACTACAAAAAGGGGAGTTAGTTGGGAATGCACCATGTTTGCAAGCTGCATAAGATAATATTAAGAAAATAATATTAAGAAAATATACCAGAAGCCCAAGATAAGCAAGCAGAAGGAAGGAAGGAAGGAAGGAAGGAAGGAAGGAAGGAAGGAAGGAAGGAAGGAAGGAAGGAAGGAAGGAAAGGAAGGAAGGAAGAAAAAGCTCCAAAGGGATGAGAAAAAAAAATCAGCATGGTTAAACAGTAAAGTAGTTTACTGGAAGTGAAAATCCTTCAGAAGAAATTGAATTTGTATCTACTCAAGAAAAACAGAAAAGTATAAAAACCTTGGGAAACTGAATATGAAATTACAGAATCACAGAATCACAGAATTTCTAGGTTGGAAGAGACCTCAAGATCATCGAGTCCAACCTCTGACCTAACACTAACAGTCCCCACTAAACCATATCCCCAAGCTCTACATCTAACCGTCTTTTGAAGACTTCCAGGGATGGTGACTCCACCACTTCCCTGGGCAGCCTGTTCCAATGTCTAACAACCCTTTCGGTAAAGAAGTTCTTCCTAAGATCCAACCTAATACTCCCCTGGCACAACTTAAGCCCATTCCCCCTCGTCCTGTCACCAGGCACGTGGGAGAACAGACCAACCCCCACCTCTCTACAGCCTCCTTTAAGGTAGCTGTAGAGAGCGATAAGGTCACCCCTGAGCCTCCTTTTCTCCAGGCTGAACAAGCGCAGCTCCCTCAGCCGCTCCTCGTAGGACTTGTTCTCCAGTCCTCTCCAATTGTAATAAGCTGAGCAGAAAAGATTTTGAGAACTTGTTAAAGGCATAGAATCTAACAATAAAACATATCAGAATTAAGAAGTTTGCTAGTGAATAAGTATAACTGATGGGTGATCAATGTGCATAAAATACCAGTCCAAAAGCACATGGTCACTGCATATAAATTAAATGAATACAATGGATGATGTATGTAGGCAATAAACCTGAGTAACTCCCTCAGACTGACTGGGCAATGACAGAGCTTTCAGGGCAAATGAATAAATTGAATATTAACAGTTTGTTAGCATCTTAAATGTGAGATTGCTCAATTCATAGCAGAGGTATATCCTATTGCTTAAATTGTTTAATAGCAAAGAAATGGAAGATAGTAAAGCTACAAACAGTTTTAACAAGTGACCAGGTGAACTGTCCACCAGTAACATGTATTCTGGAGTTTTGGAAAAATTAAAAAATAAAGCAGAAAACATAGTAACGAATATGACGTGCCTGGGAAATGCCAATGTAATTTCTGTGGAGATAAGCTGTGCTTTGGAGAGAGTTCTCTGTGGATATCAAAAAGAATGTGGAAAATGTGATCCAATCTATGCACCACTCTTAGGTTTCCAAGAAGCCATTAGCATGATCCTTCATAAAAGCCTCTTAAAGAAACTGAGCTGCCTGGGTAAGAGGGAAGGTCCTCTTATGAATTAATACCCAGCATAAGATAGGAAACAAAAGGTAGGAATAAACAGTTAGTCTTTACAATGGAGGGAGATTACTAAAGAACCTCTGCTATTCAATATATTCAAAAATGATCTGGAAAAGAAGGTAAACAGAGAGGTAAAAAAGGCTGTGGATGATACAAAATTATGCAGGATACTTAAATCTAAAGCTGACTGTGAGGACCTGCAGAAGGAGCTCATGGCACTGAATGAATAGGCAATAAAATGGAAGATGAAATTCAATGTTGATAAGTGCACATAGGAAAAAATAACCCTAACTATGCACAGACAATGATGGGCTGTAAATAAGCTATTTCTACTCAGGGAAGAGATCTTAGAGTTACTGTGGATATTTCTCTGAAAACATCAACTCAGTTCTCTGTGACAGTCAAAAAGGCAATAGAATTGTAGGAATTATTAGGAAAGGAAACAAGAACAAACAGAAATCATTTTTATGTTATTATGTAAATGCACACTGTGCTTGCATCTTGGATGATGTGCACAGTTTAAATCATCCCAAGTCAAAAAAAGATTCTAAGAGGACTTAAAAAAAATAAAATCAGAAAAAGGCTAAAAGGACAATTTAGGAGTATTTACTGCTTTTCATGTACTCTCATGAGAACAGAGATGACTTACACGTGGGTAGGAAATGAGAGGTTTATTCAGTGAGTGAACATACAAATTACAGAGGTACCAGTGAAATAATTAAGAAACGAGTTTAAGTAAAAGGAGTTGGTTTTTTTGTATATGACGTGCAAAAAACTGGCCTCTTTGCCACAAGACGAGGTTGAGGAACAGTTAATATAAACGAACTTTTTAAACAGATTTCAAAAATTCTATCATTAGTTACTGAATCCAGAGGTCTGAAATCAAAATCCATTTCAGAAATGCCCTAACACTCTTACTGAATAGCCAGGCAATATTTCACAGAATGGACTGCTTCATACTGGCACTGTGCACTGTGTTCCTATAATCATCCCTGAGCAGTCACTGTTGCAGGGTAATGTTGGAAAAAAAAAAAAAAAAAAAAAAAAAAACAACAAAAAAAACACCTTAAAAGACCATTGGTCTGAGACTGAATCACTCTTACATTAGAGGAGACAGAAAGTGCTTTCCCCACAGGTGGCCTGCAATGTGCTGGTTAAGACACTGTGCAGGAAATTAGAAATTGTATGTTGAAAACCCATCAAGAAGAAAAAGGCCCAGGCTACAGCTGCCCCACTACAGGGTCACACACATGATGTCTTGGGCCAGCCAGGACATCAAAAGGACTTAGTCTTGTTTTGTCTCCCTTAAAGACAAGTGGAGATTAATGTCCCTCCTAAACCTGGACTGCAACGAAACATGGATAGGAAAGTAAGACCTTTCCACCCCCATGCATAAAGTACACTGACAAGGAGCCTACTGGGTCTTAGACATGCAGAAACTGCTGGAGAACAGGCAGCCCACATTGTTACCTGGTAGTTGAGTACTATCTGGGCCAGCAGATTATCAGCATTTTACCTTCTAATTTTTTTTGGAACAGTGCCATGATCCACATGTAAATGAAATTCACCATAACACAGACCTCCTTCTTTTGATTTAATGCAGGCTGCAGAAGTGGGCTGCATGTAGCTGACCTCAGAAGAACATTCATCTCCATGCCCTGTGTGTCTTGGCTATTGAAGGAGGGCAGAACAAAGGAGTGCTGGGATGTAGATTTTTCAGTATTTACAGATACTCATGTTGTGTTCCCAACCCCCTTCTTACTCCCTCTCCCTGCTTCCAATCTAACCTTCTTCAATGTGCAGAAAATTGTCCCTTGTGCTAGTTGAGCACTCATCACCTCAAAAAAAAAAAAAAAAAAAAAAAAAAAAAGCCGAGCAGGCTACAACTTTTTCACAATGTCAGCAAATCACGAGGCAAATCAGCATCAAAATCAGAGTATCATTAACAAGAACAGTGTTTTACCGTATACCATATTATCTCTGACTCTTCTTTACATTTAAATAGATCAGAATTTTCCTTTGCACAAAATCCTGCCTCCAACCTGGGCAGCAGCATGATCAGAAAGATGTAGATGTGCATTGCCTGAACCTTCCCTTTTAAGATTTCATCTGTTATTAACCTGTTGGACCTCCTGCCAAAGCTGTACATAAAGCTGCACCATAGACAAAATAAGCATAGAGTTTCCCTGCAAAGTTGGCAGTTTCAGGACACAAAAAAGCAGTATTAAAAAATAATAATAACAAAAACAAAAAGAAAAAAATATGGAGTGTGATTTGCCTTTGCATGCTTCTGTAAGACTGTGTGCAGGCACAGCCACTGTTTTGCGAGAACAGCCTTCATATATAATATAAGATCAGAGATCTCTGGGGATAAGTTACGCCTCATTACATTTTCAATACCATGATCCCTCTGAGACACTACCTTACAGAGTCTTGAATAGCACTAGTGTTTAAGTTCAACAGTGTTGCCTGGTAGGCCACTTCACACAGTGATGTTCTTTTGAATAGAAAAGTGTTTCCTCATATCTCCTCCAAATGTTATTCTTTTTTTCTTTTAATTTCCATTTTTTCTTCCTTTGCTCTATTATCTGGGCATGGCTGAAAATAATAACTTGGCTTGGCATACTCTGTACTTCCCCCTTACTCTCCCTAATTCTAAGCTACTGTCGATTTACAGTATTTTTTATCCTACATTCATATCATAGTTCATTTCTCAGTAGTAATAGAATTGGTTTCCTCATCCCTGTTTTGAAGCATTACAAAATTCTTATACTGCAGTGGCCAAAACCACAAAATAATAGTTCAGCAATGAACATACTAGAATCACAGTATTTCACTCAAGCATTTTCTATTTTTTCTATAGCATTTTTCACCTTTCAAGAAGCTGGAAAAAGCTTCTTTCATATGGTTGTAATTTAAGAACAAATAAAACTTTTATGTTAGGAAATATAGTTTTGCACAGATATGCAAAAAATAATAATAATAATAATAAAAAAAATAAAAAAAAATCTAATGTCTATGTAGTATTTATATTATGATTTTATGATCACATCTGACACCTATGTGGTGCTTTGGAGCTAATACAGACCATACAAGGTGTATAAGGGCTTATTTTCCATTATGTTGAAGCCTATGATTGATGACGTACTTTAATAGCGGTCTCAGAAGCAAAGTGAAACACTGTGAGCTCCCGGCTCCATCTCCTATGTGCACACCCCACCTGAAAGGGTCCTCAACATAGCCCTGAAAGGACAGCTTCGTTGTAGCTTCGTTGTAGCTTTGTTGTAGAGAGTGGATATATCAGAGTCATAGCCCCATCTTTGAGAAGAGCTGTGGGACATCTACAGAGTAATTGCACCAAGACCTTTAAAAGTCACATCTGCTGGGATACTTTCTGATGTGTAAAAGCCTCGTGTGTTTTGATCACTGCTTATTACACTAATATTAATCACATTCTGTTGTCTGTTCTATCTGTCTTGTTCCTCAGATCCCAGATAAAATCATAAGCTCTTCAGGGGAAGATGTCATCTTTCACGTGCACATTAGCTAGGATTATGGAGCCCAAAATCTTTGATTTGGATCATTGAAGAGTAAGAGAATGTAAATGACATGAGCAATCAATAGAGCTAGATTAGTTAAAGGGAAAACATTTCTCCCTTAAGCTTGAAAGACTGCCTGGGCAGTAGTTTTGATGAATTAATCACAAAAAAAATTCAGTTTTGGACTATGTTGAAACTAAAAGTTCATTTAGCAAATTGCTCCAACATAGCTAGAAACAGGCACTGTTTTCTGAAAATGTCTATATGATTCATTTTAATGTTCCTTAACTTTTTATTATTATTATTACTTTTTAGGCCAGATTAGCCATAAACTCTAGATGCCTTTTATAAGGCCAGTAAGGACTGGATAAAGAAGTCTTATATATTCTACTATACAATTAAGACACCCATTTAAACCTCCTCCAAGCCTGAATCACTGAGCTTTCCTGTTTACCACCTTCATGATTAAGTGCTAGTCAAAACTGAGACTGGAATTTTCTCAGTTTCTCCAATTCTATTTACTGTAAAGTATTTATTCAATGTAGCAAGGAATGGGGTGATTCTCCCTTTCTACTGTTCCCCTTCCCATATAATTGATTCATTGAAAATTTATTTTCACTCTCAGGTCAATGCAAATACAAAAATATATTTCTGGGAGGAGTTAGAAAGGGAGGGATGTTTTAAGCTCTGAACCAAAATAGAACTATCACTTCAGTGCAGAATGCTATCTATGCTTTAAAGGAGCAATATATCCCCCTCAAAGTTAGAACCATACCCTGAAGAGTTATTAAACCATAGCTAAATATATATACATATATACATCCAAAACAGGTGTGAGATAGTGATATTATAGTTGGTAGGCGAAGTGGAATAGATGAGTTTTTAATTAATGATGTGAATGCAGACAGAGCATTAATAAGGGAACTGAGTTTCTTCTGGGATAGTAGAAAATGAAGCGTACCTAAAACTTGGTAAACCCTCTTGGTCCACTCTGCTGTAGTTTAACCTAGCAGGCAGCTAAGCTCCACACAGCCATTTGTTCACACCTCCCTACCATACACACACAGTGGAATGGGGGAGAGAATCAGAAAAGAAAGGGTAAAGACTCACAGGTTGAGATAAAGACAGTTTAATGGGACAGAAAAAGAAGAAGAAATAATAATAAGAAAAAGAAATCAGAAGAAGAAGAAGAAGGAAGAAGAAGAAGGAAGAAGAAGAAGGAAGAAGAAGAAGTGGATATCAAATGCAAGTGATGTACAACACAATTGCTCACCACTTATGCTGATCTCTGAGCAGCAGCAGCTCTGCATCCCTGGTCAGCTCCCCCCAGTTTAATTGCTGAGCATGACACCACATGGTGTGGGACATCCCTTTGGCCAGTCTGGGGCAGCTGTCCTGTTTGTCCCCCCTCCTAGCTCCTGGTGCTCCCCCAGCCTCCCTGCTGGCAGGGCAGCACGAGGAGCTGAAAAGTCCTTGGCTCTGAGTGAGCACTGCTCTGCAACAACTAAAACATCAGTTTGTTATCAGCATTATTCTCATCCAAAACACAGCAACACAGCAGCTACTGGGAGAAAAATTAACTCTATCCCTGCTGAAACCAGGAAACACTGTCAAATAGCTTCAAGACACTCACTTAGAAAGACAAAAATATATTTTTAAGCTGTGTTTGGACTTTAATAATTATCTCAAGGCCATACGTTTAATATGCTTCCTAATTTGTTTGCTGCATACCACAACAGTTGCATGTTTCAATAAAATTGAAGTTACACCATAGTCTCATCTCCAAAAGCCCTGTAAACACAGTACAATTCAGAAATGATTTGTTTCTTTAGGGTCAGAGTCAGAAAGATGACTCTGTCAGTGGAGGAAGTGTGAGGCTGGTATTGACCTTAATCTGAGGATAGTAAAATGCATTTTCATTCTTCTTTACAAAGTGGTACATGGGAACAGTTTAAAAGAGAAAAAAAAAAAAAAGAAGTGAGGAATGGTTTACAAGGAGATTTTTTTTTGTTGGCATTTCAAATATATCAACCAACTTCAGTAGTTAGAAAAAAACAGCCAAGTTTTACACTAAACTTTTTCAGTTTTGAAGCTGAAACACCAACCTTCCAGCTAAATACATGTACAGAACAACTGCTTTGAATTTAACTTGGTTTTACTTATCAGTTAAGACCATTGAGAGAAAAAACAGTTGGTACCTGTGGAGCAGGAAAAGAAGGCATGATAACTGCTGTACATAATAAAGTTAAATTCTGAAAAGTGGTTCTGAACCTGTATTTAGCTTTAAGGTTGCTGCTAATAAACGATATTACCTTTCCTACAAAACTTCACTTGGTTATATCCTTAAATAATAATGCCTCTAATGACATTGTTATTGAAACTCAGCAAATGAATGGGATCCATGTATGCTCACAGCAGGTTCAGCATAGAAAGCTTCCCAAAATGTCTCTCTGTGCAGTGAAGGAGGCATTTCACAAGTATCACAATTATTTCCAGATCAAGCAAAACCTGATGGAAAATCCTAGAAATTTAATGAAGAACCTTATCTTTTCATACATTGTAAAGCATAGATTGCTAATTATATCCTTTTTATAGAATCCTATACAGAACTGTAATATCTTTTTTTCATTACAACCCACAGAAACTTTCTGATTTTCTCTCTCAAAGATATTAGAATATGGACTCACCTAGACTGTACCTAGGCTTAAAAGTGCTGGTTGTGATGGTGCTTGTGATTTCAGTTCTCGGGAGTTTTTGTAGTCACGTTGCACACTGTAATGGCCAGAAAACAAAATTATCTCTGAGCCACTCCTATTGAAGTTGTCTCCTCTTGCATGGTAGAATTTGGGGTTCCCCATGCCTCAATACAGGCAGGCAACTCTACTTCCAGATGACAGAACAGTTTTCTGGGAGTCATACATAGTTTACTGTCTCTTTATTAATATACATATATTTTACACAAATAGGACATGTCTTATAAAAATAAGGCCCTCTCCACAGCCAGAATTACAAAGAAGGAATCTTGCAGTCTTGGATTGTAGGTGGTCATGTAAATCTCCAGTATTAGGTAGTCATGCAAATCTCCAGTACTAGCATGTAGATGGAGATACCTGTGTGCTGAATAGTTGGATTCATGCCACCATCTCATTTTACATAAATCACTGAACTCTTCTCATTTTAGTATATTTAGTCACTTATGACCTCTAGGGAAAAGTTTTCAGTCCCATTAGCTGCACAAGTCCCAGCGGAAGCCACTATCCTTGAAGAAATCACTCCATCATACCTCAGCTGTGCAACTCCAACAGCATCTGCAGATCCCACTCCCAGCTTGTGACAAAAATCCAGTGATTAGCATTAAAGGCTTATTTCAAGCTGATGACTGATATCAATGATTTTCCAAGCAAAAAAGTGCTTATTCTCAGTCTCCTGCTGGGTATAACTCACTTGCTGTTCCTCTGCTACTTCATTTTCCCCATCCCAATTAAATAACCAACCTGGTGCAAAAAGCAATTTTGATTATTTTTTCCACTGACTAAATGAAAATGGGTTTAATTAGAGCATCCAGTACATGCCATACACAGGGCAGGCACATCTGAGACAGCTGCAGCAATAGCTTGGTGTATTAACATTTCAGAAATCTCTAAAAGTGGGCAAATACACTGCCCTTCACTACAACAATTATTATTTAATAGCTTACTTCATCAAATGCCATGTAAAGGGTAAATGAGAAAATCATATATCTTAGTGTGAGGGATTAGTGTTTGTCATTCACAAAAATAGACGTAAATCCCACAATTTAGATGAAGAACCAATTCATATGACCTTGCCTCAAAGTTTGAAATGAAGCCATTACAGGAATTGCAATATGACCTCACATTTTACATCCCAGTATAAATCTCAGTACGTTTTGTAAGTAACATTATGTCTACTTTTAATAGGAGGGAATTGTTCCTATACCAAGTTAAAGAAAGCAATGCAGAGCTCCTCAAACTGCTGCCAGCTCAAGCCAAAAAGTACACATGATCAGGTTGACTTACTTGAGAAAACACCATGCAATCTAGTCATGCAGTTTTCAGCTACAAGCAGACTGTGTAGAGGCATCTTAAGTTTTTCTTCTCTGTTTTCCTTAGCTTTAGAAGTCTAAATTAACTCATGCAGAACCAGCTCAGGCATCACTCCATCTACTAGATAACCATGCCAGCCACACCAGAGGTCAACCACAACCTTAAGGGAAATATCAGACCCGAATTCAAAACTTCTAAATCCCAAGATATAACTGAACACTCCTGAATCCTGAACAAAAAAAAAACTGGTTTCTTCTAGGTTCAAATTAAAGTCTATGGGCTCTAAAAGCCTGATATCTTCTCATGCCATAGCTATGAAAAGATGGTGCTGGTTGGCTCCAGCTGCCTCAAAGGCCTGATGTGGGTGATTAATACGGAGAAGGCATTCATGAAACAGGCAACAGCTGCAGAGATAGAGACAGAGCTCGGCATGGAGCAGGCGTGGGAGAGGAAATGTATTTAAACTAAGCTGCTGAGTCTTCTGTGAGCTGTTTCTTCTTTTCTAGAAACTGCTACCACTGCTGAGTGAATTCATCAGCTGAGTGAATAATGGTAGAAACCCTGAGAGGCGGACGTACAACTGAGCCAAAACTACTTCCCATAAAGCCCTATTCAGTGACTGTTTGTCTCATTTATTACTACATAAAATATCCTTCATGGGAAAGTGACTGACAATTATACTTTCTCCATATATCTTTGCATTCCGTGTAGTCTTGACAAAAATAGGTAGCCTCTGTCTTCAGTCCTGTTCTTTCAAAACCACCTCTTTTCTTTTTTCCAATTACTTGGTGAAAGAAAACATCTTTCTCCTGAATTTTTCATATTACTCTTTCTAAAGGGAGACACTTCTTATTTTTCCATTCATCATCAGAAATGATGTCAGCCTCAACTGGAGCATAAATCCATGGCCACAGTATTGCCAAAGCCAGAAGCTTCAGTTTGCTGGGAAGTGGGGAGAAGCAGAAGGAGCAGATCAGAGGCTGAACTGCCTTCTGTTGCCATAGAAATCAGGTAAAGAGTGACCTCATCTCCTGATCTTGCTGTAGGAGCAGGGAGAATCTGGCAGAGGGCTTCCAGACCTGTGAAGGGAGGGCTAGGCCAGTCCATCACAATACTCAGTGAAATTGGTTTTATGATCCATCCTGTTACTTGAATTTTTAAACCTCTGAGGTGGCACAGGCTGCAGACAGATATTTTGTTCTCAGAATAGGAAACGCACTATTTGCTATCTTACAATATCTTTCTCTTTTCTTTCCATTGCTGCTTGTGACCTTCTGCATTTCTACAGTGCTCCCTGTTTTGAACTTAGTTTTCCTGTGGCTTTTGCCTGTCTCTGATCTCCTCATTTTAGAGTCTATCTTGTCTACATCACTTGATTTTGTAGGTTTTCTTTTGCTTTTCATTGAGAACAGAAGGTAAGGTGACGTACTGAACAAGTCACTGCACTGTGGTTTAGAAGACTTGCATTAAATCTGGCTCAGGTCCTGAACTATAGTAAGTTTTTTCATCTCCCTGATGTTTCCTTGTCTGTTCAACAGGGACTGTAAACTGCTCTGAGCAGGGACACACATCTGTTGCCTATGTTTGTAAAATCATTAGGAAAAAGGTCTCAAATGCATTTGCGTCAGACATTCAGTCAAATGACACCCATACAAGGCAAGGCTTTCCCTATGGAATAGCTACTGATTTCTTCAGACAATGCACATTTTTAAACTTCAAAGGAATATTACACTTTCTGTGAGATTGCAATGTGTCTCCAAAAACCTCTTTCCCCCATTTGACTTGAAACCCAAGCTGAGTCCATGCAGAAAGTAAGATAGGCATCAAACTTAATCAAACATGACTGCAAACTTCAGAATTATAACCTAAAAATGTAATACTAATAAGTAATAAACAAACGCCTCACTGCAGATACCTAGAAGCAGTGTTGGATGCTTTTTTTAGGGGTGCCTCTGAGAATGACCAGATATCAGCTATTGAAACCATGGCTGTGATTAGCCTGGCACCACACACAAGCTAACAAAGCTTACCACACCCAGCTACTCTGCAAGGTTTTTAACTAGGACCTGACCCAATGCTTTATTCACACAGGTTCTAGTCAACTTTGACTGCAGGAGGACTTGTTGATTTCTTCCTGCAAAATACAGTATAAATACATTTCTAGACACCTGGTACTACAGAGGGAGCTCATGCCTTGGTCCCTGGTCATTTAATATGACAGTACATCAGTTTCAAGCAACAAAATGGTGGATGAATGGAAATACAAGGTGAAATAAATAAATCGATTATATATATTAAAATAAAAAAAAAAACCAACTTCCAATTAAATTATGCAAATGTGAAGGGAAGTTAAATATTTAGATTTTTAAGGATATCTTCAAAATATCTCCCCTGAGAATAGTGGAGTCTGTACTAAAGGACCTAGAAAATATATTAATTTTACAGACGACTTCTTGGATTGGATGCAGTACACATTTAAATGGGCTGTGACAAGTAATTCAGGAGTTTCGGTGTACCATATGACATATTTTATTTTTTTTATTACTACCGACATGTCAACAGATTTGAGGAAAACATTTTTTTTAGTAAGCACAGCTGCTATCAATTTGGATAATGATAGTCCATCACCATTTTTTTGTGTGTACAAACAAAGAGAGTGAATGTTCATGCAAAACAGCAAGTCTGTATAATTCCCATTCATAAACCATTTGCAGACTGTACAGGGTCAAGATAAAATTATTATTTGAGTTGCTGGCCTCAGCAGTACAGATGCAGAAATAGAATACTTTTCTGGTCTTGGTAAATCTAATTTCTGTGAACTCTGTCCTCATGATATCATAGACAAATAATAAATAGACACCCTCAGAGTTCCTATCACAGTAACAGCATATCCTGCCAGCATAGCCATTCACTGTATATTTCCACTGCTCTACTTTTTATATTGCTCTATTTCTGACTTTCTCAGTCTATCCTCCCAAGATCAATGATGTTCCCGTACAATCGTTGCTAGTGGCTGCTCGCTAAAAATGTAGCTGGGTAAGCTAATTTTCTTTCCTTCCTTCTTCATTGCTCTGCAGTGAAGGTTTAAATTTAAGATTCTTCATCTATTTCCTTACCTGTAGGTAGTAAGTTTTAAGGCTAATGGTAAGAAAACGTGAATATTTATGACACTTTCTCATTAGTGCAAAACTTGGACTGGATTTCCCATGGCTCAATTGAATTACTTAAGCATTATTTAAAAAGGCAATTGTTTATTTATGCAATTGCTGTGTGAAACTTCTGACTACTTGAAACTCTCATAGATTATAACATTTGCAAGAATTTCTGTTTTCTTTTCCCTTTTCACATTCAGAAGGCATGCAACAAGTATGTTACCTGAGAATAAGGACTCAGTACTTTATGGTTGATTACAAATAATTATTTGTGTCCTAAATTTTAGAGAAATTCTATAAAGTAATACAACAAATACAAGGTTTGTATGATTGATGATGTTCCTAATTGTCCAGAAGTCAGATTTATTTACCCTGACCTTCCTGCCACACCTTCCAAGCGGAGACTAGGTGGATGAAAATCCCTTTCAAATTCCAGGTTTCCTAACTTTAGAACTAAAACTATTTCAGCATCCCCAGCATAGGAAAAAATAAATAAATTAAAAAAAAAAAATTGTAATAGAAGAGAAATTCAACTTAATCCACTATGTTTGTAGCTCACATCTCTGGTCTTTTCTATTTTCTAAATCAAAATGTTTCCACCCACTTATTTTTTCCTTAGAGTACCTCTTTTCACAGAAGTCACAGATGACCTACCTGACAAACACCTATTTTTAACAATGTTTCACATAGTCTGTTTGTCAAACAAACCCATGAGAGAAGTCTCTTGTGCCTTTCCTGCATGGGAAAAATAGTCTATGACATTTAAAATATTGCCACTTCTTCTAACGAAGCATAACTCAGCCTATAACATGCACCTAGGGGCATAAATATACAGAAGTGGAAGAGATCTTCAATGTTCTGAAGCACCTTCCTGTTCAGGTGACCATGTCATATAATCTCATTAAAAATGTAATAAATTCCATTATAAAATTATTCCACTTTTTTATTCTCATAGCTCCTGTGGGAAGGCTACTTCAGAAATTCATGTCTCTGGCGGATAAATTCTTTTTGTTAATATCCAGACTAAATTTAACTAGTCCCCATGAGAACTTGTCTTTTAAAAAACTTTGGGCTTTAGTTTTAGTTTACTTTTAGTGTGCATGTAGCCTTTATTTTGAACAACTATAGATCAGTAAAAAAAAAATAAACCAGATGAGGCTTCATCATGATAGTTTCCAATGTCAATATACTTGTCTGCAGTATTTGGAATTTTTTGTTTCCTGATCCATACATTTACATTTTTGATGGATTCATCATTTATTCATGCTCACTGAGTTATTCTAAAAACAACTCATATTCCCAGGACATTTCTTTCTTTTACTAATTTTTGCTGATGAGTCTCCATTTTTTCCAAAAGTTCCTACTACCATTTCCAGTAGACTTATGACTTTAATTTACATTGTACACTTACAGTCAGGCCATTTCTATTACACAAAAAAGTCTCAGACAGTTCCTTCAGGGAGATTTTTGTCTTCCTCTGTGTTGCAACACCTCTTCTTTTGCCATCATCCCATTTTTAGCAAGCTATAAAGTTAAATTAGACAACATTAGTTATAATATTAAATAAGACTAATCTGAAAAACAGTCTGTGAGAAAGTCCAAAACCAATTTCTCTTTAGACCAATACACATTCTCTTTCAGCTGCCATCTTCCCTTTTACTTGTCTATATCACAATTACTCTGATTTCTTTAATTCAATTTGACTAATAGTTTTCAAGCAGTGCTTATAACCAAACAAATTTTAACTGTCTGTAAGTTTCTTCTGCTTTCTTTTTGGATGCAATTGCTATAGAGAGAGGCTAAACAATTATCTCTTAATAGACATCTGATTTTTGGATGTATAAATTTAAGCGAGACGAAGGTGATCTTATTATCTGAAACTGTTTTAGCCACTCAGACATAGAGCATTCAGAATGTGTCCTTGTTTTCTATAAAACTATATGTCCGTTTTATTTATGGCATAGAACCTACTTAAGAAATAGATTTTGTTATGGAATGAGGAAAAAAAAAAAAAGATTATTCAGTAGAGTGTAAAATCCCAGCCAACAAATGAAAAAAATAAAAATAAAATAAAATAAAATAAAATAAAATAAAATAAAATAAAATAAAATAAAATAAAATAAAATAAAATAAAATATAAAATAAAATAATAAAATAAAATAAAATAAAATAAAATAAAATAAAATAAAATAAAATATAAAATAAAATAATAAAATAAATAAAAAGTGAACTTCATGACAGTAAAATTGGTAAAAATACAAACTATATGGTCAAAAGAATGTAAAGTTTTACTTTAAAAAAATGGAGAATATATGGAAATGTGTTGTTTGTTTGAAAACATTGTCAAAATTATGATTTAAAACACATATTTTGTGCATTATTATTTTTGTGTTTTTTATTTTGGGGTTACAATCAGAACAGATCAAAGGGTTACAAAAAAGTGTCTGTTATGCTTTCTTCTAAGCAAAACAACTCAAAACTTTTGAGCGTTTAACATTAAATCCATACCTGTACAAACATCTCTGCAATTCAGTGTACAGACACTGTACAGTGTACAGCCTTCATACCTTTCATAAGAGAACCTTCTATTATGCTAAAGGAAAACATGCTAAGTATTGTTCAGAGAGACATTTTAAAATGAAAGACAAAATTACAGAATCACAGAATGGTTGTGGTTGGTAGGGATCTCTGGAGGCTATTTGGTCCAACCTGCTCAAGCTGGGCAGGCCCTGGACCATTTCCAGGCAACTTTTGAAGATCTCCAAGGAGAGAGATTCTACAACATATCTGGGCAACCTGTTCCAGTGCTCCATTTGCATCAAAGCTTTTGGTTATTGACATCATACGATCACTTATAAGCTTATACACAAATTATTGTGGCAATCAAGTTATCACACATCATCTGCAACAGAACTGTCCATGTGAATGCTCTTAGTTGGTTGTAAAGGATTTTTTTCATTTATTTCTTTCTTTATTTATTTTGCTCATCTTAACCCAAAAATGCAAGAAAGTAGCAGGAAATCTTTTTCCCTCAATAGACAGCACACAGATTCCACATCATATCTACACTACATACTTCATATCTTATGAAGCCATTATCTAAGAAAAACCAGCTGTGATTGCAGAGTAGGTTTTGTTTTTTTTTCTTGTATTCTTATTTCTGAAGGAATGTTGTCTTTAATCTCTGAAAGAAACCATTAAAGAGTAGCTGTTGAATATAAGCCAGAAAAAAAAAAAATAAAATAAAATCATGATTAAGAACTAATCATGACTTCTTAAAATCACCTGATTAAAATAAGTCTACTACTACTACTACTACTACCAGTACTTTAGTAGTAGAATTGACAGTGCAAGGTTAATGGCTGACTTGATGATCTTGAAGGTCTTTCCTGATCTAAGTTTTCTGACCTATGATTTTAAATAAAGGGATAACCTTGTTTTTAAAGATCAATTAATTTCCACTGGCCTTAAGACCTGTCCAAACTGAGCGGTACAGATGTAGGCATATAACCATTGGTTGTTTAAGCAGATACAGGCGGAATTTAAGTTCCAATTTAAATACACAAATATCAAAACATTGATCTAAATTCTATGGCATTATTTAAAACAGGATGCCAAAGGTATTAATCCCAAAAGATGAGAAAGATTTCCACTGCTACATTTGATATTAAAATAAATACTATTACTGCTTTTATTGCTACTAAAAATAACTTTAGGACAGAAACAGGGCATAGACTTAAGCACTGGCGTTTGATTGTTCAGATTGTTTTATGCTTTCCACATTTTGGAAGCTAACACTCTTCCAGACAGTTCCCAGGCATTGATCAGGGGCTAACACATAAGAGAGTTTCTTAGGCAGTAAGAACAAAACTGCTCCAAGTCTGTCTGACTTTCCTCTGCAGAGTCTGTCACCTGTCTTCTGTAGGCTTTGCGTCCTCAGATATTTCCACACAACCTCATACAACAAATTAGAACATGCAACACTTATTTTTGTGCTATGAAAACATCACTCTGATGGTTTACAACACAGCCTTTTTAGTATTTCAGACACTTTCAAGCAGTAGTGGCTCTAATGTTTTCTACTCAATCAGGTCTCAATGGAAAATATTGTGGTAGACTTGGGGAGGGAGGGAGTTGGACAGCAAAAGGGAGGGTCAAGAGAAAAGTAAGATGAAAAAAAAAGGAACAGTGTATGCTATTCATTATTTCTTCAAGATAATACTATTAAGATATGACTAGCTGTTATAGAAAAAAGAAAAACTGTACATTATCTTGCAAAGGACCTTGCAAAGGACCTTGTAGCTTTCTCTGACACACCACCTTTCACACCTAGACTGAGTTGCTGTATACCTGTAGCTGCAAGTTTAGGGACAGCCAGCAATATCTACAAAAGCTACATAAATGCACAGTAAACCTGCAGCACATTTACTGAACTTGTTTTTGCAGAACAATAAATTTGCTTCAATCAATGTCATCATAAACAGTGGTGCTGAACTACACAGTCCCACAAAGAGGTGTCACCTTTCTCAGAATACAGGCTGTTGGCATCTTCTAACATCTTCTAAACATATTTTTCATGCTCAGCTGGGAAATGCCTTCTGAGAACTACTGTGCAGGTGCAGTATGTCTCCTGTGTGACATACACCTCCCATTCCGGCTTGTTGTGGATCTAGGCTTAGTACTACCCTGCATACTATCCACACTTAACACAAAAGAAAAGCAAGACTTTGAAAGATCTTATGAAAGATAAAATTCTTGTAGGGATGGACCCCCACTGCCTTACAAGAAGTCTGTCTGAACTCCTCTATGGCTCCATTGGTTTGAATTTCTTTCTGTGTTGGTAAATAGGTGTTAAAATTGCAGCCTGAAGGCTCTGGAGTTTTAACAAAGCAGAATTTTCTATGATGGATTCTTAGGCTGTATACATAACACTGACCAAAATCAGTCCTGGGGCTCTTCTCTTCTTTGAGGATCATCTGAACAGATTGAAAATCTGTTCTGTCTGGTCCCATTATGGCTCTCCTGTGTCTGTAGAGTATAAACAGAGTGACATCAACTGAGGAATATGTAAGAGAACCCTCCTCTGGGCATCTATTTCTGTATGTGCTATTAACAGTCTCCCTCCACCCACTCCCACAAGAAATGGAGTCACTCCTGAGTTTGGCCTCCTGTTTCTGAAGATAAACTACAGATGCTCTGGAGATATGCCAGTGGCTACCTGGGCAGAAAGTTCAAGTAAACTGGGAAATGATTGATTAAGCCAGTGATGAAAAGAGCATAAGGAAAGGCCAGAAGAGGAGTAATGAGAGATTTTACCTGTGTAGATATAGAGCAGAATGGAGTGTATAAAGTGAAAGGAATAAAGCTGGAGATATATGGAGCCTGATTTATAAAGGTGCCCTGATAGGTTTGTGTGTTCATGACCCATTATGCTGCTGCAGGCACACTTCACACACAGCCTTAGCAGTGGGTTAAAAGATCACTGTAAGCTGGCTGGGCTGCACCACTCAGGCTGCTGTCCGTGCCTGTACTTGTGTATTTTTTATCTGCTGTCCTTTAGTAGCATAGAGAAGTCCAGCTAAAACCAGTTTTTATTGAAGATCTCCACAGCTTGAAACTCTTTTTCCTTAAACTCCCTTTTTTATCTAGAGCATCCAGGGAGACATTTTTATAGTAGAAGACATAGGCAGAGACTCAGGTTGTGCTACTGTGACTGTCCTGGTTACAATGGCTGACCTCAGCACATCTCCTTCTGTAACATTTCCTCCTTCTGCAAGGCTCCCAGAAGAAGGTAATGCAATCTTATGCAGTCAGCAGCAGAGATATTATGTTTCTGTGACACGTTTTTAAATAAATACAGAAGATGTTTGTAAAGCAGAGACCAGATAGTTATCTTTGGTTCAAACCTAAGCTAGCTTCATCATCACCATTCATCTGCACTAAAATATGAGAGGGCTGTTTCTTTATGAGAACCTGCACAACCAGCTAGTCTTTGAAATAATGTTTTCCGTATATTGTAAAAGTCCAGGTCTGAGACTTTCTTTTTAAATTATAATGAGAACAAAGCACATACGAAAATCAGAAACCTAACCTAGACTTTCTCCCTAGATGCTGTAATGTGAGACTGTTCAGACTTTGACTAAATTATTTTGGTATATCTTCTGCTCTGAGTTCACGATTTTTCATTCTCCTTGAACATCTGTATTAGATGCTTTTTATTGCTCATAATCTTATGATATCTCACAGTTCATTAGGAGGCTGTTTCTAACATTTATGAGCCATTTTGAAAAACAAATCCATGTCTTCAAAAATATATTTTAAAAGGCCATCTAGTGTTAATATGGCTATTAAATATAGGGAACAAACACTCAGTTCTGTAGAGAGTCACGTGTACTAGGACAAACAAAAAGCACAGAAAACAATAGAATCACTGATTGCAAATTTACCCTTAGGAAGGTCAGCAGTATAAATAACAAAACTAGTTTCATTCTAGAAAATGTACCCAGCATTATTGGTTTTGGATCATGTAGCTATAGGGTTTTTTTCCTATTGATTTTTGTCTCGGCTTTGACTGCAGCCCAGGAGTCAGTTGGCTAACCTGCTATGCAAAGCTATAACTGCACTATACATAAGTCCCATTCAGGGTCTTTTTCCTAGATGTGAAGACTGTTGACTACAGATCTTGTTTTATACTCCCCTATGTTATAGGGCCACTGCTGATTACCACAGAGCTCTGGGCTGGAAGATTGTTGGCTATTTCTCAGGACAAGTTCCAAATTTCAATTTCTTTCATTAACCATCTTCCTTCCATCTGGCTCTAATGCTTATACCCCAATGTGGTCTTTATGGGCTTTGCAGCACCTAGGGCAATACAGCTTTTCTTTTTGGCAGCCAGTAAGAGGCACGGACTCTTTGCCTGCCTTTACTTCTGCATGTCATATTAGTATAAGCTAGTGTAATTGACTGTAGCTGGCATATGTTGCCAATGTTGTTCAGCTGGCACAGTGAAGGGACTTCCTGAAGAAAAGCGAATTTTTCCACAGTGTTTTCAAGTCTGCCCATGTAAACTTATAATTGCCTGGAACCTGTATGTTGGAGCAAGGCTCTGACCAACAGGCTAGCAGATCTCACACTGTTCTAACAGATGTAGATGAGCAGAGACTGCCAAGTGAGTGTATTTGCATCAGTTGTGTTAACTGAAGGCATAATTTTCAGCTGAAATGGCTACTTACAGTTTAGATACCTTTAGGGTTAGCACTGTTTTTCTTCCATTTGGTGTATTTTTTTTTTTTAAACTCAACACCTCTATAAACTTTGAGCTAGGTGATGTCTTGGAGTGAAACAGGGCATTATCATGGAAAAGTGCCTTATCCTTTTCAAATGTGCCTTCCCTCTTTTCCCTCTTTAATTCACCGTCTGAAACTAACCAAGACAATCTTCTGCATTCCTGCCGAGCTTCATCTGACGAGGTCAGCAGACTTGTTCTCTGCATTTTTTTCTGCACAACAGGGGTACTCACAATATATTGCAGCCCCCTGGTAAGGGTGATACTACATGGATTCTTAAAAAGAAAAGCATGTGTGCCAATTTGGCTTGAATTCTTTGAACACATTGCTGGATTGTTAATGCAGGGGAAAAGGATGGTCATATAATCTGTCTGCATTTCACAACTGCTCGTGGTGCCACATGACACTACAGAGAGATTTCTTTACTAAGTCAGAGAGCATATTACAAAGGGTAAATGCACTGAATTGGATTAAAAGCTGGCTTGTAAAGAGGAAATGGTTTGTGCTGGAAAGAGCGGACAATTCAGGATGACGAACAGTAATGACAGGGTTGCTGCAGCAAAGCTCAGTATTAATAACACTGACAATGATGCATATTAATAATAATACTTTGTGCTTCTATAGTACTTTGTTTATTCAAAGTACTTTACAAACATCTAATTAATCATTATCTAATTAAGAATGACTTTGAAGGGGGTTGGGGGGCGTGTATGACAATATTTAAAATGTGCCTTTGTTTGATAATGACACAAAATAGGAGGAGGGCAGCAGCCACAAAGGCACAGAGCATACACATTCAAAATGTTTTGGATAGATGAGGTTTATGGTCTGATAATTGGCTTATGCAGTTCAGCACAGAGAAGTATAAAGTAATGAGAGAAGGGAGGATCAAAACTATCCACAGAGACTATAGCCTAAAATGAAGCACAATACAAACCAAGAATAGACTTGGACGTGATAATGGATAATGCAGTAAATCCCTCTCTACAGTGTTTGGCAGAAGCAGAAAAGGCCTTGGGATTTACATTGTATATATAATCAGTGTCTTTTTCTGTTAAATAGGGCAGTAATGAGACTACATTAGCAATAGTGTGCACTTCTGGTCTCCTTAAGCCAAATTCCCTACTAATTTACCTGTCACACAGCCCTTTTAAAGTCATCAGAATTACAGGGACTATAATTTGGCCTCATATTGTTAGTGTTGATCTTACTGCCAAAGAAATTCAAGGCCTAACCATGATGTCATTTAGTTATGGATCAAGTCCATAAGCAGAGAGACAGGTCAACATCTGCTGAAGCTCGTGTCAGTGACTTGTCCATTTCCTCTCACAGTGAACTGGAATATGTCTGGAAGAGCTAAGGGAGCTTCAGCAGCTCACATCACTGTATTTCACACAAATTTGGAATGTTCTACCTTCTGTAAGATTATGGTGAGGGGAAAGTGTTAAAAAGGGACATGGTTGTACAGGGAGCCAACACAATATATAACCAAGCACGACAGCTGATTCACAACAATGTAAATTAATATTCAATGTTGAAAAACAAATGATACTGAAGTTTGGAAGATCACATGGCTGTCTTAACCACTTTCAGCCCCCCACACCACATTCACTCAAATCCCTCTGAATATTGCAGGAACATTTGGTATTTGGAGGAGACAGCATATCTAATGAGTATCAGCTGAATCAACTCTACTTATTATAGAAAGGACATTGCTGATAATGAAAAGGCACAGCAAAGGCCATGCAAAATGATTAAGGGTCTGAGTGCATAAGTTATGAAGGAAGATTGGCTTATAGTAAAGAAAAAGAGGCTATCTTAGAAGTATATATGACTCTGAAGGGATCAGATAGACACCAGCAAGGTGATTAGAATAGTAATTAATTTTTTTATAATACTGATGTTTATGTTAAACATGTGGAGGTGAAGCAGCTTTCACAGGAAGTGAAAGCGGGAATTCTTGGCAGAGTTGTTGGTGGAAAATAAATCCACAGAAAAAAAATCTAATGAGCAAATGGCAAACTTCTTTCAACCTAGAAGAGCAGTATACTTGGTTTGTTAGAAGAAAAGGATCTACTTTCTGAGTGAAAAATGTATGACGTGTGCCAATTTTCCTGCTTTTGTCTCAAACTATCTCACACTTCTGTAGGTTAATTCACACTTCTAGTCATGTATGCAAATTAAGTATTTATACCCTGCAGGAATAGCAATGTCAGCTGGCTCTACCCACAGCTGAAGTATTGTGTAAATATAATTACTGCTACTATGGGACACTCATATATCTCAAACTCAGTTTTCCCTCAGCAGGTTACAATTACTCTTAGTTTTCTGTACTTCTACTGCACATGGATGAGAATAGACCCTTAGTGTAACAGGTTAAACAAAATAAAATTTTCTAGGCTCACTGGTGGTTTCACTCCTTACCAGCTGCCTTCTTAATCTCTGATCTCACTCATATTTCTGTACTTTTTATTTGACCTCAGCAACTAGTTGCTTTTCCAGAGGAATATAAGGACCAGACTACATTGGTGGTCTATTCCCCCTACTGCTGTAGAGTGAATGTAACCTTTTTGCTTAAAAGTTTAGGCAACTTGGCTCCCTCAAAACCAAAACATATTTAAATACATTTCTTTATTGAAACATTATTTTGAAAATAAAAATAAGGAATCTTACAACACAGCATGATTCTATTCGTATACTTGAACATGTATATTTAATCTTTGAGCATTCAAAACCAAAAAAACATAGTCCAAATGTTGTTACAGAGCTAAAATACTTATTCCAAAATCTCTAGCAAGAAGTTAGAGACAAGAAAAAATATTAATGAAAGGTCAGCAAGTTTGAATTCTTCATATCCCTCTTTCATAGCAAAAGGGTAGATTAAAGGAAAAAATCATGCAAGCTTTTTAGGAAAAAAAAAAAAAAAAAAAAAAAACAACAAAAACAGTAATGTCAGGTAGATGAATTTGGGGCTGTCATAGAAAACTTGATAATATGGTTTCTAAATGATTCATTTGGTAATGTGCAAAGTATGAATAGAGTCTCTAACCAAAGTGTGTGTCCACAAATTTGACATGCACCTGGCATCAAAAGACATCCTGACAGAACAACTTAAAGGTTCTCATCTAGAAGAATAAAATTAAATTAAATTAAAAAATACATAGCAATTACCACACTGAGAAATTCAGAAGGAGAAAAAAAATACATTAACTTTTCCACTAGACAAGATCTTAGAAAAATATGACAACTGATATAGTCTACCATGCAGGCAGTGTCATTTATCAAATCCAGGTAAAATGATAGTGAAGCCAAGAATTCAAGCTTGCCTTTAACTTTGTGTTATTTTATTAGACCTCATCCATTTTGCATTGTTATTGAACCATATCAAAAGCAAATTTAGCATTAAAATTACCTTTTGCACAACACAAAGAAAAGGAACAGTTTGGACTGAACGGTTCATGTGTAGAATCTGTTATCAACAAATCTGAACTTCCAAAGAGTATTTTAATGTACTTAATCGTAAAAGTGTCTTTCTTACTATGGCAGCCATACAGTGGCACAGGCATCATATTGTTGCTTCTGTGCTTCAAGGCCAAGTCTTGTCTGAGCTTACCATTTTAGCTTTTTGAAAACACAATGACCTGAAACAAATCAGATTTCATCCTGGAGTTAGTCACTCAAATGTTTTTGTTGGGTTACAATAAAATACAGACCAACTTGACTAGGTGTAATGATAGGTGTAATAGGTATAATATGATGTCTGTTTGAGTACATACATACACATAAATTGTTTGAATAGCTTTTTTCCTGTTCTTTTTCTCCTGTTTGTCCCTAGTTTCAGTAAAACAAGTTCTAGACAAAAAACATCTTGGTTAAAAAAAAAAAAAAAAAGAAAAAAAGAAAAAAAAAGTGTAGGCCATTAATCTTAAGATTCAGCTAAACCTCAGTGGGTTTTCTTAAATTTCCCATTGGAATTTTTAAGACCTCATATTTTTAAGACCTCAAATTCTAACCATGTTCATTTAAGGTAGTCTGAGAAAGAAAGAGATAAATAATTCACTCCTCCATACCCCTTTCCAGTTCTCCCATTTACCTGGTCCAAACAAAAACAAACAAACAAACAAAAAAAAAATCCTCAGAAAGGATATAAGCAGTGCTGGAAAGAAAATCTAGCAGTATTTTAAAAAGCACTACAGAAAGGAAAACACAGTGGTGGCCCTAATAGCCAACAGGAGAGAAAGAATGTCCTTCCAGCAAGAGAGGCAAGAGAGGCTAAGGATATACCTGAAGACTAGATAAACTTATTCATGCTTAAACAATGAAAAGAATGCCGAAGGTCTACAGATATATAAAAAGAACTGAAAGAAATAATATTGTAAGGAATAAGGTAGCTGTAGTCTACTGATGTTGGGAGAGACTTTCTATCATGTCGACAGCAATACAAGTTTGCTGCATCATTACTGCAATAAGAGATGCATACACAGAAAACAATATTTGTATGTCTGACCACTATTTCCTGCATGATAAAGAAAGTCAGATTACAAGCTTCGTCATTATTTCTGAACTGTGAGAAGAGCTAACAGTGCATGATCTCTTAACAGTGACATCACTCAAATATAGAGCAAGAGGCTGCTACTAGTTCTAAGTTGCTTTAAGTAAAACCATAAAACACAGTTTTCTATCTCTGTCCATTTATATACTAGCATGTGGTCTCTTTATTTGTCTTTCATCATTTTCTGTATATATTTCTTCTTTTAAAATGGAATAAAAACACTGATTTAAAAAGCTAACCTTGCACTGAAACCTTGAAGTCCAGAATCCAGTTCTTGAAGAAACTCTGGATTTATGTATTTAAGCATGTCATATTCTAAGGGGATTTTAATTTACTTTCATCATATGATCCATTTTCATTCTTCACATATATACAGCATTAGTACTAGCTGCTAAGGAGGTAAAGAATAAGAGCAAACGGAGAGAGAATTTGGCTTGCGGGAGGAAAATATTCAGTTTATATCTGAAATGAAAAGGAGTCAAACTGACAGATTCTGAGGTTGTCATGAAGGCCAGAAGCTTCAGAGAAGAATGCTTTCACATCAGCAGTGGCCAGAATTTGCAAAACAAGCTACCAATTACCTCTTAGATTTTCTAGAAACAACATTTGTTTTCGTAATGTATATGGAAATAGGTAATTGAACTGAAATTAAGAAGCTCTTTCAGAAGTTTGACTCCTCTAACTGTTTTGCATGGTTGTGTTAGTGTCCCTCTGGCTTTCTGCTGAATCCAAACAACTTAGTTCCTTTGTTTATAAAATGTTACATGAACCAAAAGATGCAGTGTTTTGTTTTAATGTGACAAGTAGCAAATGACAGTGCTCTGGGGAATTCCAAAGAATGGAAAACAAACACAAAATGCTAATGTGTTTCTCCCTTGCCTTTCCAGATTAGAGGATCTTCCACAGATAGTTTGACTGCTATAGCACTGTAGAAAATTTTGATAGACTTACAGACTCATAGAATCAGTTGAGTTGGAAAGGATATCTGGAGATCTTCTTATCCACCTTTCAGCATAAAGCAGCATCAAAATAGAGTAGGTAGAAAGAGCCCATTGGTCATCTGGGTACTGAATATCTCCAATTTTGATTTAATAAATCAAAATATCTATGGTTGTAAACTCTATACGTTGAACCCCACCATCCCCCTTCACTTTTTCTTCTCCAAGTTAAGCAAACCAACTTAATCAGCTTCATAGAAAAATGCAGCCATGTGAACCTAATGAGGTTCAACAAGTCTAAGTGCAAGGTGCTGCACCTGAGTCAGGGCAATCCCAGGCATAAGGACAGACTGGGAGAAGAACTCATTTAGAGCAGCCCTGAAGAGACGGACTTGGAAGTTCTTGAAGGATGAAAAGCTCAATATGAGCCAACAGTGCTTGCTTGCAGCCCAGAAGGCCAATTGCATCCTGAGCTGCATTAAAAAAGAAGTGGACAGCAGGCCAAGGGAGGTGATTGCCACCCTCTACTCTGCTGTTTAAGACCCCACTTGGAACACTACACAAGATATTGATTTGTCAGAGTTCCAGAGGAGGGCTACGAAGTTGATCAGAAGGCTGGAACACCTCTCCTATGAAGAAAGGCTGTGGGAGCTGGGGCTGCTCAGCCTGGAGAAGAAGAGGCTCAGGGGAAACCTCATTGTAGCTTTTACCTAAATACCTAAAGGAACATTATTCAAAAATAAATAAATATATAAATAAAAATGTGGAGAACAAATTTTTGCTTGGGCAGACAATGACAGGATGAGGAGGAATGGCTTTAAACTAAAAGACAGGAGATTTAGATTAAATGATAAGAGGAAATTCTTCACTCAGAGGGTGGTGAGACACTGGCACAAGTTGCCCACAGAAGCTGTGGATGCCCCATCCCTGGAGGTGTTCAAGACCAGGTTATTTGGGGTTTTGGGCAACCTGATCTAGTGGGTGGTATCCCTGCCCATGGCAGGGTGTTGGCACTAGATGATTTTTAAGTTCCCTTCCGATCTAAGCTGTTCTATGATTCTATGATTTCACCTGTCATATTCCATAACTTGCTACCATCATAATGGCCCTTCACTGAATACTTTCTACTTTGTTCATATCACTTGTACTGAGGGCCCAAAATTTTTCTTGGTTCCTGTGGCAAGATGACCAAAAGGAAGTAAGTATTTGCAGATAATGACATTATGCCTCTAATGGGCACCCTGAATTTCATCTCAGGAATAGATCTTTGGAGACGTATATATCCTGATATAAGAACAAGCCAACACTCCATTATCGAGGTGACAGAGAACAGCCCTCCATCATTAGTTTTAGCTGCTGACATCAAAGATCTGCAGTGATGAAAACTGTTGTAATTTTTCAGTCAGAAGAGTAGAACAGCTGAGTGATTTAAGTTTTACTACCTTAATTGAGTAAAGCAGTAAGATGGACCATTTAGTTAGGTGACCATAAGTGGCATCAACAGAATGAAATGTAAAATAATCCATACCTAGAGATATGCAGTTCTGCAGATCAGTGTGGGAGGTACTGCATTGTTAATTGACCTATAGACACCTCTTGTTTTTAAGACAGTCCTACAGTAACATAGAATTACATCAGTATACACAGGCCTAAATAGAGTAAATTTTATATATATATATATTTATAATGTGATAACTTTCTGCATCAAAATTCATCCTGTTGATGAAACTTCACAGAAGATGAAGTTTTGTCTCAATTGAATGTCAAATGATTAAAAGTCCTTTCCTGAGATATTTTATTTTGTTCCATTATTTCTCATCACTAGAATGTGTAAGGTCAGTGTCCCGCCACAGCATAAGCATAAATCTTAATAATAATAATAATAATAATAATAATAATAATAATAATAATAATAATAATAATAATAATAAATTGTTTTACCTTGGTGGTCTAAATTCTATGGTCTCTACACTGTGTTCATTTCAACTCCACTGACCACAGTTTCCAATCATGAACTCCAACCAAATGTACTCTCAGTGCTTTGACACATTGACTTCACCTTAACATTATATTTCAGTGGCTTGCTATGTGCGTGCATGTGGGGACAAAGGGGAGGGAAGGGAGTGAAAACTGGACAGCTTTAGCATGCTACTAGAGCATCCAAGCCTGAAGTCACAATGTTTAACACTTGGAATGGGATGGTCAAGCAAAACACGATCACTTTCATCTGGAATCTGGGAATAAAGCCAACTCAGATAAAATGGGGGGAAAAAATGACTAATCTGACAGCTGTGGAAAAGCACAGTGATAGCATATGTCAAGCAGGCCAAGAATTTAAAAACAGTACTGCAAATGAAACATGCTTGCACCATACACTGGGGGTACATACAAACAACTAGACAGAGAAACAGATAAAGACATTTCAGGGATTGCACCTAAAACATGATCTTCATATTCTGTTGAGAATGTAACTTCATTTCCTGTTACATTTTTTACTTTTCCTTTTTTTTTTTTTTTGTTTGTTTTTTTTCAGATAGGAGCATTTGAAATGACTAGTCTCTCTCCTCAATATGGACAAAAATATAAATAAAATAAATTAAAAGATAAAAAGACTTGCTTGAAAACCTAAAAGGAATCTTCCAGATTTCTTAATCAACTGTTCTCCTGCTTCTGCTGTGCAAGATACAGTTGCATGGTTCAGGCAATTTTGCAGAAAAGACACTGTACTTGAAAGTTCTCCAGCAGGATTCTCCATAAATTTATTACTTTATGACATAGAAGCTCGTTTATACAGTAAAACAACTTCAAGCCTGATGCAACATAAAAAACCGGTCTTGCTGTATCATCTCGCAGTGTTATGAGATAATGGCACTGTCAACATCAGCCCCAGTGGAAGAGACAGCTTTGTGACAGTGTGAGGCAGTGAAACAGGCCATGTCCTTCTAAGGCTGGAGATTTAGGGAAGAGAGCCTGGGATTCAGGTGCCTTGATGATGAATGGAATGAACAAATTTGAAAGAAAAAATGAAATATATGTCAGCTGCAGAGTTCAGCCTATGGTAATTCTAGTATTTTGCTTAACACAGCAGTCTGAGGGCTCATAATAACAGAAGGACTTCAACAGGAATAAACTGTGTGCTGATTTTATTTTCTAAGTGTGAAATCCCAAAAGGGAGTCAAATAGGCTTTAAATTATTAGTTGGTGAGGTACATGATATGGGTGTCCTTGCTTTACCTGTAATAGCTTTTAGATATGCTTGCACTCCACTGCACTTAATATATCAGCTTATTCTTTGATTTATAATCTTGTTTTATACAGAAAGTATTCAAGAAACATAAAGCTGAAAGAATGGAATGAACCTATGTTTTGAATTTTCCCACATTTCTTATTCATTAAGGTAGTCATAACATTCCTTTTTAATACTGATTCAGCAAGTACCTCCTTGAGACCAAAACGTATCAGATAAGGTAACTTGGAGGTTCCTTTAACTAAGATGAAGTTTGCATGCATGATCATACCTACTGCAAGGAAATAAGTTCATTTCCAACAATTTTCAGGCTATTTACTAATTTGTTCTATTACCTCGTATAGAAGCATACATGTCTTCCTGTAGGGAATTATTCCATCTTTTCACAGTTTGCATTGTTACATAGACTTTCCTGCTACACAACCATTTTATTTTCCCATGATTTTGCATTTTGTATGATATTCCCCAGAAAGATTCACAGCTGTGTTTCTCTTCAAATCTCTTTTTGTAATATATCACATTTCTACTCTTCCAGAATTTCTTTGTAGCTTGTTCTGCACCCTCCATGACATTGACAGTATCACCTCTGACTAACATATCATTCTAAAGCTTGTAGATCACCATGCTAACCAGTATCAGCTTTAACATTTGTCTCTAGATCATCCCAATACCTTCCACTTTCTGACTGAATATATGATCCCTAGTTATCTTGTTTAGAGGGCCTTCTGCCACTTTTCAGCTTATATGGTAATTTCTCAAAGAAATCAGTTTTATTTAACTTTCCTTTGTTTTGTTATTGCTATTACTTATTTTGAAATATATTTGTAACAAAAACAAAGGGTTGGGGGGAGGAGAATCTGATCCTGTTTTAACAATACTACATCTTCATCAAATTCGTGAAAAAAAATATATCAATATATATATATGTTTAAAAAAGAAAAATGGAAACTGAATTCAGAATTAAACGTGCAAGTATTAGGAAGCTCAGCATCAGCCAGCAGTGAGTCTGGCTGGAACCAACATTGTTTGACATGGGGTCAGTCCCTGATCTCTTTTCACAGAGACCACCCCTGCAGCCCCCTCAAATGCCTGAACCATTCCACACAAAACCAATACAAAGTCTCATTCAGTGTTGATATTATTTTAAATGCCAGTAAAACATCGACTATCTGGGAAACAGAAGGACTTCAACAGAAAGATCCTAGATACTCCAGAACTTCAAAAAATAATGTTCCTAATAAGGTCTGTAGAGAAACTCCAAATATATGTTCTTCAGATATTATGATTTGTTTGGTGCCTTTTTCTGTACACATATTTTTCCCTGGAAAACCATAATGAATGCAATGACGACATCTGCTTTCATTTGTTTATTTGCAGCATACAGTGTTGTGCACCATTAAAAGGCTGTGGCTCTTCAGTGAAGAGAAGGCTCTAGTGAGGAAGGACAAGAAACTCTCCCAGGAAAAAAAAAAGTTGAAATTGGAAATGTGTCATGGTCCAGAGAAAATTCTAGGGAGTAGAATAGGGACAACAAATCTGAGAGTAACTGAGTGACTGAGGCCACTAAGATAAAAGACTTCTTTTCATGCTTTGCTGTACTGGGTTTATGTGGCAAGGTTTTGGTAGTGAGGGGGATACAGGGGTGGCCTCTGTGAGAAGAAGGTAGGGACCACCTCATGCCAGTGGCAGACCCACTACTGAACAACAAAACAGACCCACTGCAGAACAGAGCTGAGCCCATCACTGAAATCTGTAACACCTCTGTGAAGTTGTATTTAAGAAAGAGCATCATATGCAGGAGGGAGAGAATTCCCCAGTGCTGTGCAAGCACCATTCAGCTATAGCCAAACAATTGGTGTGTTAACAACACTGTTTCAGCCACGGAAACAAAGCACAGCACCATGCCAGCCAGACCCAGCACTAAATGCACCCCTTACTCCACATCCTTTTCATCCTGCTCAGATCCTACATTGTCTGCTGCATCTACGTATCCTCCAAGCATCCCATTCATACATCTTTTTATTTCTATATCCTGCTCAAATCTTTCCACTTAATTACCTGCCCCCTTCCCCCCCCCCCCCCCCCCCCACCCCCACCCCATTGTAGTGAGTGTCACCTCACTAAAAGGACTGAACATAACCTGTGGTGATAATACAACAGGAGACATGTCTGCAGATGAGTAAAGTAGTGACTGGAAAAAGGTAAGGAAAAGTATTATCCCTATGTGTGTAACTTCCACTAAATGATTCTGTTTTGCCCACAGCTGTGATTAGCAAGTAATCTCCCCATCTTTATTTCAACCTCTTTGTACTCTCTTTCTTTCTCTTTTCTCCACAGTCCCACTGGGGGATGGGAAATGAACGTGCAGCTGAGTGGGTGCTTGGATGCAAGTTGATGTTGACACACCACACCTGTAAAACCTAGGGGGAGGTAGCAAAGCTTAACACTTTCTTAGTCTTTAGCTATGGTCGTTCTTGGCATATCTATCTTAGCTTCTGAGGTCTTACCACCATTAAACAATCTGAACCACTCCTGGCTTCATCTGCACATCCTGACACAGGATGTGCAGGATCATCCTGACACAGGATCAATAAAAGATAATCTGTTCTGATGAGGATAGTTTGATCAGATTTTATAAAGTTTAAGGAGGGTTAATGTTTTAATTCACTATCTCTATTTATTCTTTTAAATACTTGAATTCACCCCATTTTTAAATGTTCTATTTGGTTTTCTCACTTAGAGATAGTACCTTCTGATAGACTCATCTCCTAAGGCTGAGGTTTTTTTACTAGTTATCTCCTATTGCTCATACATTAAAGATCATTCAAGAAGTTCTAGGGTCTAGCCACCAGCTGCCAAGCCATTAAGGTTCCTACAGGTTTCTATCATCTACATAACGTTGTGCAGATACATGTACTTCATACAATAGCTAAGATATTGTAAATGGCACTGCACACCCATAGTTGGGGAAAAAGTTAAGTTTGGAGTGTCCTTTTTAGGATAGCTCTTTAAATGATGTGAGTTCACTGTTGAAAGTAGAAGACAACATTGGAAGCAAAATAAATTGTGAGAAGGCAATATTGCTCCCAAACTCCATTCTCTGGTCTCCTAAGTAGAAGAGAAAGCTGGTGATACTGGAGAAAGTCCAGGAAAGGGCCATGAAGGGCCATAAGGGACTGAAGCATCTCTCCAATGAGGAGAGACAGAAAGCTGGGACTGTTCAGCACAGAGAAGAGAAGGCTCAGGGGGAATCTTATCAACAAATCCCTGTAGGGAGGGTGCAAAGAGGACAGGGCCAAGCTCTATTCAGTGGTGACCAGTGACAGGACAAATGCAGTGGGCATAAACTGGATCACAAGAAATTCTGTCTAAATATCAGGAAACACTTCTGTGCTGTGCTGGTAAATGAGTACTGGCAAAGATTGCTCAGAGAAGTTGTGGAGACTCTCTACTTATAGGTATTTAAAAGCCATCTGGATGTTGTCCTGTGCAACCTGCTCTAGGTGGCCCTGCTTAAGCAAGGAGGTTGGAACAGATGGCCTCAAGAGGTCTTCCAACTTCAGCCATTCTGTGATTCTGCATGTCTTGCTATGTATAATTGTGTAAAAATCTGTGTTTTATGGTCTTCATCTACAAGCTAAACAATGAGATGCAATTCATGCAATCCAAGGTAGATATTGGGTCTACAGAAGTCTACATTTGAACCAGTGAGCATTTTCTCTCTTTATTGTCAAAGAAAGGATACTTTATTGTCAAAGAAAGTATCTCTTTTAAGATCATTACCTTAAAAGAGTACTTTTAGTCCTCCTGAAAGATATTTCTCAAATGAATCACATGAACTACACATTAAATGATCCTAATAGTCAGTACTGAAAACAATTGCATTGTCAAAAGATTAACCATAAAGGAAGTCTAGGGTGAAAATTCACTGTCAATGTTTAAAGTGAGATGAATGTCACTGCCAAATATTAGCTAACCATCATAAGGATTTATCTAGATCCTATAGCTGATTTATTCTAACAGGAAAAGCAACTCTCAGCAACGACAATTTGTTGATCTCTTATTTGCTCTGTAACTTTTGAAAATGAGATTCAAAATGAGAAAAAACAGATCTTGTCTAGCAGTACTTTATGATCTAATTTAAAGTGTTCAGGGAATGAATATGATAAATATAAAGAAGCCAATGGCCAACTCGAGTTGCCAAGATAAGATTGAAATACAGAAATCTGAGTCCTTGATATTAAGCTCTGAAAGACGCCAAGCATACTTCCAACAGAAAACACCAAGGGATAAGAAGTTTCTCAAGATTTTATATTAAAGTTTCAAGAGATGTCATTTCACTATTTCTGGAACATTTTTCATTGACAAGGTGGTGAGAAAAACATTGTCTACTCTTTTGTCTACTCTGTTACTCTGTACTGCATATGAATATATTACATTGGCCATTAGGAACAGTAAACCTATATGCTAAGATTTTGCTCAAACCTACCCTAATAAACTTCAAAAACCTACCAAAACCCATTACTCTAACCACGGGGTGGGGGGGTGGGGGGGAGTGGGAGGCGATATTTAGGATTATTTAGGATTAGTTAATCAGAAAAGAACAGGCGCTTTCTTGATAGAATGTTAAAATGTTTCAGCATAAAACATTTGCGTGTTATGGCAATTATGGATACTTTGTTTATCCATAAATTATTTTAAAAATAAAATCTGCATATTCTGTTTGTCAGCAGGCTGTTCAGACTAAAAATTAATTAAAGAAATAGACAAATGTCATATCCAGTAATATTAGTTCCTAATGCAGAAAGCATTTCCTTCTGTGCCTATGAGGTAAATTATGGAAAACACAGTTTGATTTCATGAGGAAACTTTCCATTGCTCATTCCACCCGTAGGACAATTTCAGCTTCTCTGCTTTAGTCATTGGCACCTTAATGTTTTTATTAAATAATTTACTGCTTATAGATATTCCATCAGGTTTCCACAAACTAAACATCATTCTCACTCATTTTAGTTTTTTTTTTTTTCTGTATGTCTACTTTTGGGTGCAATGCCCTATGAAAACAGCACCCCAGAATTATTTACCTAACAATATGTAAGTCTCTCATTTGGGAATGAGGAATGCGCTTTACATTCAAGAGCTTCACTAATCACTGAAGTGACATGTGCCAATGAATTTCATTCTTTGGATTGCTTAATATAAAAATATTTAATAGAGTTATACAGTATTTGGACTGCAAATGGTTATCTATCAGATGGATTGCTGACTTAAATTTATAACCTGCTTCTTCCCACAATGTGATTCATTTAATCATAAACCTAATTTTAAACCTTCATTTAATCATAAACCATAATTTTCTGATTCTGGACCTAATTCAGAAAAATACGTAAGAACAGATTTAAGTATTCAAATGTTTCCACAGACTCCAAGCAAAACATACATTTAAGTGGTCTACTGTCACAGAGCCTAAGTAAATCTTGATTCCTGATCTGAAATTTGCTTTTCATAAACATCTGTGAGCTTCAATGCATACAATTGTTAAAAAATAAAAAGTTCAGCTACAAAAGTTACCAACAAAAGGAAAATCTTTTTGAAATTCACCAATATGTTTGCTAATCATTTTTCAGTATTTGCCCACGTCTGTTCAAATGTCTGGGTTGTGGCTTTTCATCTATTTCAGGAATATTTTAAGCAAGCTATGCAAAAATTTCCCTTTGTGCTAGTTTGGCATATTGCAGGAAGGTTGAGGATTTTACTTTTTTTTCCTTTCTTTTTTCTTTTTCTTTTTATTTTATTTTATTTTTTTTTTTAATGCCTTCATGTAAACTGTAGAAAGCTTAAATCACTTAAACTTCCTTCTAGGAGCCTCTGTTTTTCAAAGAGTTCATTCAGATGTAGCGTATATTTTGGGCATGTTGTGAGCAAAGATGCCTTTATTCATATAAATGCCACTACTTTACTAAACCTGGGAAATCTTTAGCTGTTTATACTTCTTTTAACATGAGTAGCTAGAGGCTTTCCATCCCAGCATTACTTAATGAGCTGTTCTGTGTCTTTGGCTCACTAGAATACAAGCACCTTCAACATTAATTGGGGGAGAAATGGCATACGTATAGAAGCTTACATGACAATCACAAAGCTTAATGATTTGTTTTGAAAATAGCTATTCAGTCCTGGCTTCAGATTAAAATACCAGCGTGAAATGATTTTGGTCTTCAAAGGTAGTATAATTTAATCTCAATATTCTAACAACATATAATGAAACCGCTGTAAAGACTCCAATGTCTGGCCCACCTTTACATTTCCAGGACTATATCTGAGGACATAGTCCTGGAAAAGTGACATCCTACGTGAAAGAGAAATGAAATCCACCAGAAAATCAAATTAGTAGATGCAAAACATTTTTTAATGAACAGGAAAAATCTTCCCCTCTAAAATGTGTGAATCAGCATAAATGACATCTAATTCTCTTTCTGTTTGTCTACAGAGCACAACAGCACAAAGTCTTTCTAGCTACTATACAAATAGGTTAATACCAGTACTGCCCATTCTTAACAATTAACACAAGATGTTAACAATTAACATGAGATGTTAATTGTGATTATTTAACTTTACTGTTTTTTTTTCTCTTGATTTACAATGGAGTTTTACAATCCAAGCTAGTTAATAAAATAAGCCAAGATAGAGCTTGGCTTATGTACGTTAGAGCTATCACAGGGGTTGTCAGCTACACAGAAACCAGTGAGCCTTTAGAAATGTCTATCTTAGCTTGTTCTAGTTCTGATATGCAAATGAGCAAATAAGAGGGACTTACTTTCCCTAAACTATTCATTGTTTTATACACATCTATCACCTTCCTCACTGCTTTTTTTTTTTTTTCTCCAGACGTGACAATCTCCATCCTTTTAATTCTTCCTCATATAGTAGTATATCCAACTCTCTAACCAATTTGTCTCTGGCCTCCTTTTACTTCTGCTGCTGTTTTCATTTTCACTGATAGGACCAGTAAAAGACACTAGACAAGATGAGAACAAGAATGATTTATAAAACACTGCAACATTATCTTCAGGATTTTTTTATATCCCTGTCCTTACCATAATACAACATGTGGTATTATGCTTTGTCTACTCCTACTCTCAACAGAAGACCTCCAGGTGCTGCCTGCAGCGCTTTCCTAGCATAGCTTTCCCCTCCTGCTCTCACTGCAGTAGTCAATTTCTGCTCTCACATCTCCATTTTCCATTCGTCTTCATCAATGAAGTGAGAGAGTGAGAGAGGAAGTATCAGGAAGGAGAAAAAATCATCATCAGCCTCCATCTATAGCTGTCCCACCACCTCTTGCCTGCTCTGCTTCATGCTTGGCCAGCCTGGCCACCTCACCCTGGGTTTGTCCCACATCTCAGTGCAGTCACTCAGCTGCAGTGATCAGGGAGCAGCAAGGCAGCAATGACCTGTTGAGCTGGGAGAGCAGGGAGGCAAAAAGCATCAGGATTTGAAAGAGGAATTTGGAGGGAAGTGGAAGGAGAAAGCATAGATTTGTTTGTTTGTTTTCTTTTACTCTTTTTTTTCTTCTTATGTGATGGAAATGTGGTATTAGGAGAAATCATAGTTACAGGAAAGATTGTTCCAGGAAAAGCTATGAATCACAGAGCTACATAAATGGCAGGAGAGCTTATTTGTTTGGGGAGCTAGAGTTTATTTTTAACTCATAATTACTTCAAATTATTATTTTTTTTTCTATTGCAGTTACAATTTAATTTGCCTTTTTAATACCTAAACAAACACTTCTGAACATTGAATTCTTCATAATCCTTCATTCCTCTCCAGTGAAATAATTGTATCACTTTCAAGTGTTATCATCTTGCACAGTTCATCCCTTCTCTAGCTCATTAATAACTGATACATCAAACTATGAAGAACATGGTGTTTTTCATCAGGTACTTCTATATTGAATGATAGGGTTAAATTTACCCCATCAAATATTTTTGCTGTCTAAAAGTAAAATATGTAGTCAAAAAAATAGTCAACAAGTCTGCTTCCCTGAGAGAGGGTTACCATGAAGCACTTCCATAAGGTGAGTCATCTCATCTAGGATAAGATAATTCACCCCTGGTTTTCTGCCTCTTTACCATTTTCTGGTACATAAGTGCAATTCATCTATCATGTAATAGGGCTACTTAATTGCCTTGAAAGCCTCCTTCAAGGGGTTTCATAAAAGGCTTGTTGGAAGTCCAAGTTAGTTATAATAACTGCTTTCTTGCACCTACAATTCTATTCAAATATTCAGAAGTCAGAGATGTGTGATTTTCTTTTACGGCAGCCATATTTTTTCAGCTTTAGCTTTTAGTACTATTCAAAGTGTTCCATAAACAAAATAAATCTTAATTTATAATTTGAATATTTTTTCATACTGAAGCAGATCTGAAATCTACAATTTCCAGCACTTTTTTAAAAGGCAATTATACTTTCTGCCATCAAACTCCTCAGGTGTGGTTGATTAACTTAATGAGGGATTACATTTATTTTGACAGTAGTTTCTTTAAATTCCTTCAGCATGTCATCCAGTCCTGATAACTTGTCACCATCCAGCACCTTTCCAGAACTTTAACCACTGCTACTTCCTCCTAGTACTGACTCTTAAAGTTATTTTAGGGTACATATTTTTTCCATCATCCTTAGTGAGAGAGACATTTTGAAAGAAATAATTAAATTTCTTGACACCGTTACCATGCTCAAGCACTTAATTTATGCTAGTGGATATTGCGGGGTTGTGGAGGAGGAAAGAAAACAGAATTCCAGATTCATTCCTCTTAAGAATTTGAAGATATTCCGGAAATGCAAAAAAAAATTTTCTGGCACTAAAAAAAAAAAGGGGGGTGGGGTGGGAAAGAGTGGGAAAGAGACACTGGAATTCAGCAAAGACCAACTTCCTCCACACAGTCCTTGGCCTGTAAATGCTATTCAGAGGTACAAAACTATAACAATTATTTTGTGGTGGGCTTTTTTTTTTTTCAGTTTAAAGTATCTAAAATAACATGTGGTGTGTGCAGCTGCTCAGAGGAGTACCTGCATGCCCCAGTTGTACAGCCCAGAAATGTTTTGGGGTGCTTGCATTTACAAATAATGTGCAGAGAGAAGTAAAATGCTCTGTATGGAACTGAGACTGGACACTCAAGTCATTGCAATAGGCTGTTATTATGAAGTATACTAGGATCTGGCAAAATAGTGCAGACTAAGATTATACTCAGTCTCCTAATTTCCAGTTGAGATAAAGTACAAAGAACCAAAATGCTGACTACATTTTTTTGTTTCTAGCAGTCATAAAAGTAGAATATGTGTTTGTTTTCTTTCTTCATGTCATTAATACAGGTTATCAATTAAATTAGAAACCATGTAAGGAGAATCTCCCATGTTTTCATATATTGTCATTTTTCTCAGTATATATCTACATCAAATTTCCATTCCCATGTCATTTTTCATTATATTTTTCTCACTCACTTTACTGATATTTTGGTTTTCAGAAGGGTGAGGAGCTCTGTTATGAAATAGGAATTAGCAGCTCAATGTGATGTTTCCAGTTCAAGATTTATGAATCATAAAACCATGGATGCATTTGGTATTTTCATGAATAATAGCAAAATGCTGCAAACCAAACTTCCTCACATTTTTCAAACACCTGCTGAATTAACCTCATTGATTTAGAGATGAATGTCCAAAAGAAACATCTCTCATTCTAATAAAGAGTTAAATTGTCAGACTAAAATACAATCTCTTTACAGTCAAACTAAATTAAAAGATACTATAGCAATCCTAGAACGTTAAGTAGATTTGAAGAGAAAAGAAAATAAAACACAAGTTAAGTTTTATAAAGCTTCACTAGCTCTCCGGGTTTTCTACTTTCTCCTTCTTCTTTTTTAATCCTAAAAATAAATATCCTCTAACTATAGAAAGAGATTTTTCACAGATGAAAGGAGGTCATAATTTCTGACACTTCATTCCCATTCCTTCCTCTCATTCCTAGCATAAAATTTCCAGACAAGTTTTGTAATGACCTACCTGGTGCTGGTTGTGCAGCTCCAGGTAGTGTCACAACTCAGACCCACAATGTACTGATAGCTTTCTACCAAGAATTATAACAGCACTTGAGTGACTTGCTGTGATTTGCAGTCTGCCATTGCTCTATGTGTTTTTATAATAATGCTTCATAAACACATTGCTGCCTCAGCATCTGATAACTGAACCATTCCCCATAGGTGCGTTATGGAAAATATTTCATGTTTAAATTATAGTGAAATATTGTCCCTTCTTATCTCCCAGATACATTATTCCCACAAATACTGTAAATGCTGTAGCAAAAGGTTTATCTGTTCTAATTAGCATGTATGGAGGAATGGAAACCTGTATAATTGCATTTTGTTCCTCCTGAGCATTTAACTCACTATGTGTCCACTGGAAAAATAAATAAATAAATAAAGCAATCTTTAGCCTGGAAAATATCAAAAATGGGTTCACATTATTAAAAATTAAAAGTAGGGCTGGGAAGAGCTGATTAGCAAAGGTGATGTTTAGTAGGACAAAGAATCTTGTATCTGCAGTTCATGGATTCAAAACCAGTTTATGTTAGTGGATTCTGAAAGGTTTATCAGAATCACAGCTTTCAAGACCAAAAAAATATCTTTTGATCTAATATCCTGACTTTACATAAAAATTACCTATTTATTCCTGCACTACGAATACCTTTTGTTTGATCAAAACGTATCCCTCAGAAACACATGAAGACATCCAATTGATCACAGACCCAGAGAACCCAGCCTTGCCAAAAATTTATTTCAATCAAGAACAACTATTTTTTTTTTAAATATATTTTAAAGAACCATTGAACCTGTAATATAAGACATTCTCTTTACATTGCTGAATTTGCATAGTACAATCCAGGCTGCTTTCTTGAGAACATTTATCATATGTTCACCTCATTTTTGTTGGTCTTTTCAGCACTGTTTTTTTTTTGTGTGTTTTTTTTTTTTTTTTTTTCCAATGTTCTATTAAAAACAGAGATGTCAGCCATACACAGTATTCCAATACCCATCTGATTTTGATATTTTATGCTCAGTCATGTTAGTCCTTTTTACAATTTTTACAACGGACTGTTGTTAAGTGCTTGTGTTGATTTTATTTTTTTTCCCTATTACTCTAAATTTCTTTTTGGTATCTTTTCTTCTTCTGCTGCTGCTGTTGCTGCTGCTACTGCTTCTCCTGCTGCTGCTGCTGCTGCTGCTGCTTCCACTTCTTCTGCTTCTTTTAGCTATGGCTAATACTCTAAGAATGAGGGCTAATTTATTTAATACTCACCAAAGAATGTGACATCTGCCAAGTGCAACTAATATCTTGAACTTTCTAATCCATAGGCAACTGAATTCACCAGATTTTCCCAACTGGCTTGGAATGTTCTTAGGACTTTTTTCACACACATGCTCAGATGTGCTTGTTCACTGGAAACAGGGTACCTAGTTTAAGTAGGTGATGAAAGGTTTACCTCAAATTTAGACACAGATACATATGCTTATTGTTACATTGGAACAGTTTCACAGTGGTACATCTGTTTTCTCCAGTTCCTTTGTTCTCCATGTCGTATTTCCACAGTAGATTGTCCTCCACCTTAAATCCACAGTAAAAATGTGTTTTTATAATAACTCATTTATTTATGGTTTTACTGATTGATATGATGTAGGCTTATATTTATCATTTGTATCACACTAATGCATAGCCTAACCAGGAATCTGGGCCCTTCTGTGCTGGATGACTGCCACATATTTAATAAATAATGTAATTCCCTGCCCCAGAGAGATTCCTTTCTAAACACAGAGTTGGATAGAACAGGTGGGGAAAAAAATACAGAAGTAGACAAGGCAATAGTGAAACAATCATTTTTCATATTGCAAAATTGTAACTGTTACACCACACAGCAATTTAAATCTGTTTTCCCATGTACCAAAGGCAATCTATTTTCTAGTTTCAATAACTATCTCTTTTCCCGTTAGTTAAAAATATTTATATCAATCTTATTTCATTTGATTTAATCATTTTTAAATCACTTTCACTGAAGTATAAAAAGCTGTTGAGCTCCTTTGTTTAAACATGAAACATAACAATAATCACACTTTGGTATTATTGTAATTAGCTAGATCTCCTCATGGAGAATAACAAATGCATACTAACTCAGGACAATTAGAAAGATGCTAATAAATGCTACATCATGATTCCTCACAGAAAACAAAAGCAGTGTCAGTATGTAACCAAACAGTTTGCAAAGAAAATTGCTACACTTCAGAAGTTAAAACTTAAAGCTCTCATTGGGATCATTTCAGGAGACGAGGACTCATTATACTTATCTGACAGTATTTACACAGCTACGTCCCTTCCATTGATGGTAGGCTCCAGTGAAAGTGAAAGTTCCCAATTTCAAAGAAAAGGCAAAGCTGTTGAAGTAGGAATTTTGAAAGTCCTAGGACTAATTCATAGCTAGGAAAAAGCATAAAAAGGAAAAAAAAATCCATGGAATTGTAATATGTTCTCCTACCAATGTTTGCAATATATCTGACACCCTGTATGAGATAAACTGGTAAAAAGTCTAGAAATGAGAGAGGAAAACAAAAAGCAAAAACAAAAAATGGGGATGAACACTGTTTCATTTTGATTGTTTGTTTGGTTTTTACAGAGATCAGCTTGGCTTTTCAAACAGAATATAGTGCTGTGGTCATCCCAGTGAGGATAACATTGATGAAATCCCATCTTGTAGAAGCTTCATTTTCCTTTCTGTACCTACTTTGATACACTGTACACTACTCAGCACAGAGTTCCTGAAAGATATTTCTTGTCCTATGAAGAAAGGCTGAGTGATAGGGATGTTCAGCATAAAGAGGAGGCTCCAGGGTGATCTCAATGTGGCTTTTCGGTACTTAAAGGGGGCTTATAATAACAGTGGAGAGCAACTTTTTGCTTAGACAAGACAATGACAGGACAAGGGGGAATGGTTTTAAACTGAAAGAGAGGAGAATTAGAGATGTTAGGAGGACATTCTTCACTCAGAGGCACTTGAACAGGTTGCTGAGAGAAGTTGTGGATGCCCCATTCCTGTAGGTGTTCAAGATCAGGTTGGATGAGGCCTTGGAAAACCTGATCTAGTGTGTAGAATCCCTGCCCAAGGCAGGTGGGTTGGCATTAGATGGTCTTTAAAGTCCCTCCCAACCCAAGCCGTTCTATGATTCTATGATCTACAAGCCAATAAGGATCTGTTATACAGCCCACAGAATGAAGTAGAAATTTTCTGTCAGCTTCAATATTCCTTGGATCAAATCACAATAATTAGTCCAACAAAAGATATTTTTTTAAATAGAAGAGTTATAAGAATTATGTTTAAGTTACCTGATTTGTTTGTGACACCCTATCCCATCAACAGATACCTGCTAAATTCAACATCAGCCCTCTTTCACTAATCATATCCAAGGGGCAAAGACAACTGTTCTGCTGAATTTCAGAATTATGCCTCCCGGACCAAACTTTGCTGTCTTTCTCCATGAAAAGTCCCCATGGCTTTCAGTCCATCATCATGTCCAATACCCAAGGCAAGCAATTAAGAGCATGAAACAGCTTTAAACCAAGGTACAAGTTATACCTTTGAGATCCAGTCAAAATATTTGCTATTGTAACTGTTTCCCATCTTGCCAAAATATTTGTTTTCCAAGAGGCAGATTTTTTTTGATCTGCACTCAATGACATCTATAAGGTGGTCCCATTGGTGTCAAGCTGGCACCACAATAGCAAGTGCAGAAATACTCTGGGAATCCAGAATAGAACTATAACAAACATGTAGTCCCAGAACATTAGAAAACTTAGATGAGCTCCAGGTGGTGCTAAGGAATATGTATTTACGCTAGCAAATACAAGGCCTAATACCACAGTCTTTCTTCAGCTTAAAAAAAAATAATAAATAATTAATTAAATAAAAATAAAAAATCACCAAGATTTTTTTCATGCGACTCAAAACAGTTCCTAATCACAGTGATATTTCTAATTACAAAAGGAATTTAATCTATGTTTTTCATTACCATCCCATAAATAACAGAGTTATTGATTAAGCAACTCTTTCTTAACTAAGAAGTTGCTTATTAGCAAAAGAGTCCCTGTAATTTCAGTAAGAGTGCTTATGGATTCATGGACTCCTAAAGGTAAGGCTTACAGAACTGGAGCCAAATGAAAATGATAATGGAGAAAATTCCAACTAACCTGATGATGCAATGTCAGTCTGTCATAGTGAGGGCAGGTTAGGATGGGAAAGTATCCAGGAGCTGAGGCAGCCCTGGCTTTGCGTGCAGTGTAGCATCTGAGGTGTCCAAAGCAATCACTGCTATTTTTTGTTTAAAAGCAACAAAAAACTCTGCTCTTGAAAATGGCACATGCAAATTTCAGGAAGTGACTTACTTGTTTATTTGCATCAGTGGCTAAAGAGCAGTTTTGCCTGCAGGCAATAAAGCCATACATTTGCATCACCCGCAGGATCTTGTCACTTTCCACCTACTAGCAGACCAGCATGGAATAACGTATCCTTGAGTGGACAGTATGGAAATTTCCAAAGAAAGAAAGAGAGAGTTGTAGAATGGCCTCTGCTGTACTTCCTCTCCTTCATTTCGTACCAGCACCGATCAATGGACTCATTGCCTGCTGTAATTCCCTGCAGTCATTACTTTACAGGTGAGTAATTTATGGCTTTGTAAAGGGCTCTGGGATGTTTGATTATGTCAAAGGTGTTATTGAAGTTCAGATTGTAGTTGTATCCTAAATAGGATGAGATTACCACTGGGATTTATATCATTACTTTCACTAATTATTTACAACGTGGTGCCAATCACACTGTAGGTGCACTTGGAACAAAAGAAGAGATGGCTCTGTGTAGTTGAACACAATCCCCATTAGGAAATAAGCTATCCAAATCAGTGCATGGCATTGACCTCCAGTGGCAGAAGAAATGATCCAAAAAAACAACAAAATCCAGCATTAAAGATATTAGACAGAGATCTCACCTGGGAGGGTAAATTTCCAGTGTGCAAATTTCTCAGCCCTCATCTGAAGCAAGTTCCCCTTTCATGGTAGCAGGATGTAAGGAGCAGGACAAACTATTCCAGAGTCACAGCATCAAAGAGTGACTAGGGAATACCTTAAGAACTACTATGTAAATGTCTGCCTATGGGGAGAAGTACAGCAATTGTGGGTGGAAGTCTCCTGTTTAAGGAGAAGGGCAGAAATCTCAATGCCTCCCAGATAAAGTAGCAAGAAAAAGGAAAATGAGACATGATTATTCCCCACAGGACTCAAGTTCTTATCCCTGCAGAGTCTTCAGTCAGAGTAGGAAAGCTCATACCACACAGTAATAGTTTTCCAATGTGTCTGTAAGCGGGCTGGGTCCCTGGGGATTACAAGTGCGACAGCATTCTTAGATCCAGCCCCAGTGGCAGAGACAGGGGAAAGCAGTAAAATTTTCTTTTTAGTGGCAGATACTACAATGATGTAAGAACTCCTTTCCCTCTGAGGGCTCACATTAGCATTTTCTCTCACTCCTGCAAGTAAATCATGCCACTTAGTCACAGTCTATAGAAAGACACAAACATCCCCTTTCTGAGCTCTCACACCCTCACCTTCACCTTTCCTATCTGATGAGAGCATCCAAACTTCATTAAGTCAGCCACAAACTCCAATTCACTTTTTCAGCAAACCCTGCATGTCTTCTGCTAGGCCCACACAACTCCACTTTTAGGTAGAAGCTTCTGCTTCTGTTTTGATGGAGGGACTTAGTACGAATAAGTATTCAGAAACACCATCAGCAACAGTGCCATCACTGGGGGACAAATTCACAAAGTAACTTAAGCATTATCACATCAATACTGCATTATTTAATAGTCAGGCACTGTGCTCCTAGACTTACCAGAGCTTAAGAAATGCCTTAATCTTCCCTTTCATTATTTAGCAAATAATCATGATATTTGGTAGCTCATGATTTGCAGAAAACAAATCCCTCCAGTGGGGGAAAAAAAAGGAATTCGACTGTGTTTATTCTGCATATTGCCTACCCTCTGCTTCTGATTGTGAGAACATGTTTCAAGGGATTAGTTACTGGATTTGGAAGAATTATGGTTTCAATGTTCTGACTGAAGAAAAGCAAAATCTTCTAGCGTGCTAAAAATTAGAGGGTAATATTGAATGCATAAGGAAGGACTTCTGTGCCAAAATGTAACTGCAGAGGGTATAAGAGATTATGATACTGTCTGTATGAAGAACAAGATGGGAAGAATTGGAATGAAATACATCAGACTTTTGATAATATTTTCCAATAAGAAGTCTTCCCTACTTTCCTACCAGCTTATCTCCTCCTGCACTTTGGGCAGAATAATTTCTGTTCTACAGTTAGGGAAATATACTGTGGGAGACTGCAGTTCCAGGCTGGAACACAAAATGCCTAGACAGCGTCATGAACCTACAAATTAAGAGTAAGAATTAAAATTTAAATAAACAAACAACATAACAAACAAAAATAAATAAATAAATAAAACCTGACATATAAGAGGAATGTGTTTTTAAGACTTGCTGCAGCTCAGCAACAGTGAAATGCAGAGGCAAAGAGAAGCATCCTGATGTTTTTTTTCAGGAAAGACAATATATTGACCAGTTATGTCTGTCTTGGCCATCAGAAATGAGCTGTGTTTATAATTTGGCTTGTAAAGATCATTTTAGTTGGGAATTTGGGAGTGCCCATTCCTATAAATTGTGACTGTAAGCACCAATGTACCAGAAGACTGACACTCCTTGCAGACTTTAGCTAAGGGAAAATCAGAGATAATATAAGGCACAAACAAAGGAAGCAGAGATGAAAGAGGCATCAGGACACAGAAGGGCAAAAGAAGGGGTAGATATTTTCCAGGGCAATAAATCCATGCCTATCAGCCAGGTTCTGAAGGATGTGGAACAGTGCTTTCAAGAGAGCACTGTGATAAGAGGCAGAGCTTGAGGAAAATAAAACTTTGATAAATTAGTGACTATTAGTCAAAATAAACAATTATTTGAAAATTATACTTCATTATTACATCTTACAAAATCCATGTAACCGTTTTCTTCCAAGACCATTTGTCTTGAAATTGATCAGATTTTTTTCAGAGTAGAGGATCTCAAAGTGGTTACACTTAAATAATTTAGAAATTCAGAGATCTAAAAATCATCCCAGAGGCCTCAGAAAACAGAACAAATAAGTAAATAGAAGAATGAAATGTCCCAGGAGGACTGGCTCCAAAGACAACAGGGAATGAAAACCCAGGAAAGTCAGAAAAGTACTGGGACATAAACACAGCCTGTTGAACTATCCTGACCAAAGTCATGCAAAAAGAGTAGAGTTGGCAGTATTCTTGGTTGAGAGTTAAAAAAAAAAAAAAAAAAAAAAAAAAAAAAGAAGAAAAAGAAAAAGAAAAAAAAGTAATTTCAATTTGAAACCCTTACTAGAAAGAAGTATCCTTCCTCTCCTGTGGTCTTTGTTATTGCTATATTGATTGAAACTGAAAAACTTTTGTTATTAAAACAATTTCTCACATGAAAGCTGAATTAAAAAAAAAAAAAAAAAAAAGGAAAATTATAAAAACATATAATCCAAAAAAAAATCAGTAGCTGAATTCTAAACTTGGCCAAAAGTACTGGATTACATTTCTATTTCCCTACCAACGGCAACAATTTATGCGTGTTTGTTCGATTGAACAGAAATAACAGCAAATTACCAGTATCTACAAGAGAATCAAATATCAAAGATTCATTGCTTCCTTCATTAGCCAGACATGGGCTATGTCTACACAGCGTTTTCCTGGCAGAAGCCAGCTCATTCTACCCACCCACTGAGCCAGCTCCAGTTTGGAAGCCAGAAGGCATATTTATCACACAGTGGAGCCTGAGATAATGTGCCCTGCCTCCCTGCAGGTCTTATCAGCTTGAGCACACCCCACCTCAAACATGGCTGCACCACTGCATCCAGCTACCTTCAAGCACAAGCAGAGGCCATCAACATACTCCTGCAAAATGCCATGCAGATGTTCTCATGGATGCATTTAGCTAAGGCCCTTGTGCAGCAAGATAACAAGCATTAGGTAACTAACAGAAGTCTCAGCCAGAGGCTGGAGCAGGGAGCTTGAGGGGCTAATTTATAAGTACAGTTTTATGCCACATGGATGAAGTGCAAGGTTTTGTGGTGCCAGCCATGCTGGACTCTCTTGCCTGCTTAAAGAAAGAGGAGCTTGCCTGAAGCTAGCAGCATAGCTGAAGGAAAAAGTTTGGCCAGCTGGCAGAATGCTAGGATGTATAAATGTTATCTAGCTGACCATTCAGTGCTTGTATAAATCTGACAGAGAGGCAGGGAGGAATGATAGGGGAGCCAAAAAGCAAGACTGCAATTTTGATACTATTGCATATGAGATATTGCCATAACTGGAAACATCATATTACTCTCAAATGCTGAAAATAACAGGCTGAAAGGATCTACAGCTCCAACGATTCATCTATCATTTGCTCCTCTACTCAAACCAGGTGGACAACATATAGGGGTTGTAACAGGTCAAACACAGTAAAAAGACAGATTCCAGCCACTATTGTAGAGCTGTGCTTATAAAGAATAAATATTTCATAGTTAAGAGTCTATTTCTATGCCAGTTTGGGAAGGCTAGGTAACAAACAAGAAGAGGTGACCACAAATCATCATTGTGGTCCGGAGTTACAGAGTCTTGAACATTTATAGAAAAGCAAAGAAAAAGTTCTGATGGACATGCATTTTCACCCAGCCTACATAAACTCCTCCCTTGAGGATATCAAAAAAACCTGCTTTATGATGGGTGACTTTGACTTGAGGGATATTTGCTGGAAAACTGTTTCAGTTTGTTACCAAATCAGAAGGTGGGAGTTATATGCTGTAACACAGGTGTCTAGACATCAGTAGCATTAAGTCTAAACTAGGTGCCTCGGGGGAGAAATAAGAGGTCCCAGTGGGCAGCTCATCCCTTACAAATTAGTGTGTCTAAGATAAATCAGTTAAATCTCCCTGTAGACATGCTTATTTCTCTCTAATAATGATAATTGTCATCATCATCATCATCATCTCAGTGGTTAGCTGAAATTTAGGTGTCTAATTCTGAGACATCTACATGTAAAAGACAGGACAGATCAACTCTCCACATGGTTGTTTAAAATGACTCCATAGGTTCGGAAGGTTTCTTAAGACAAAAAGTCTCATGTCAAAATAGGATTTGAAATAACAATAAATTATATGTAACATGGGAAAACAGGAAATAAATGAATGCTGTATGATTTAAAAATATAAATAACTCCTGAGAAATTTAGTTGAATTAATTTAGTATTAGCATACACAGGGTTTCAGGAAATGGGAATGTTTATATGTACTAGAAAGTGTCATCTTAGGTCAGCTATAAGTTTTGGTTCAGGAGATGTAGATGGAATCATTCCAAACAGTGATATAGAGAAAGGAAACATCTGCTATAAACATATCTTGCTAACAAAAACAAAGGGGTGTTATATACCATTTTCCTCTAAACAGCATCTCGATCAAAAGAAGAGCATGAGAAAACATCTACTAAAAAATAAAAATGTTTAGATTAACACATAACTTACATCCAAACATACATTTTTTTAAATTAAGAATGTTCCTAGTCATTTTAATTTTTAACAGATCTTAGAAAGCTAGGATATTGAACTGGCTTGGAAGACTGCCAAAGTAATTCCAATATTTAATAAGGGTAAAAGAGATAACCTAGGGAACTGTATAAAAATTGGGCTGATGTGTATCCCAGAAAAAAATAATGGAATAGTTAAATGAGGATTCAAGCAACAAACAGTGGCTAAACATACAATTAATGCCAGTCAACGAAGTTTTGTACAAAGTAAATCTCGTCAAACAACCCTGTTGTTTTTTTTATGACAGAATTACAGGTACTATTGATAAAGGTGTCCATGTTGGCATAGCATTCTTCATTTTTAACAAGGCATTTGATTTAATGACATAAGCCACTGGTCTAAAAACAAACTTGAATTATGCAGAATTAACAGGGTTTACATTAGCCCAAATAGAAATATCTTACAGAGTTCAGAAAGCAGCAATTAAGAAATCAGTGAGCACAGCTGCTTCTACAAGGTTCCCCCAAATAGTCATTGTTCTATATATATATGGGGCAATGAACTGGAAATAGCATACGCGCAAAGCATAGCAGGACAGTAAATAAAAAAGACAGGGCTCTGCTGCAAAATTATCTAAAATGTCTGCTCAAACACTTAGATTTCAACAAAACAGTTTTAAAGACACCTAAATGCATCACAATATATCTGGGGATCAGGAATGCAGATTATAGGTACAGAATAAGAGATTCTCTCTTGCAAAGCAGTAGCTCAGAAATGGACTTGAGTGTTGATGTAGATAATCACCTCAGAATAAGCTCTCCAAGTAGTGCTTTGACTAAATGGCTAATATGATCCGTAGCTACATAAAAGGTCATTATCAAACAGAAATAGGGAAGTGTTACTGCTGCTATACTTTAATTTCATAAAACTGCCAGTACAATGAGACACATATGTCTAGACTCAGTTCTTCAAGAAGAACATAGAATTCACAGTGAAAGTTAAAAGAAAAAATAGACTAGATACTGGAAAACAAATCTAAAGAGGTAAGGCTTAAAAAGTTCAACTAAATTTATCAAAAATAAAGTTGAAAGTTTACTTGACCCGTGCATATAGAACCTGGCACATGAAAAATCTGGTAGGATGGTTTTCAAACCCGCTGACATTGTCATAATGAGACATAATGATTGGAAGCTGAAATTAGAAAATTTAACCTTGAGATAAGACACAACATGGAAAATTAAATTTTATGAGGAGAGGTGGCAACTCACCATTAGTCTGAGTTGTTAAGATGGGTTTAGATAACTTTCTAAAATAGATGATATAACTCAGCTTTTCAGAGAAATTATATCACCAGTGTGAAGAGGGATTTGGATTTGATAGTCATAGGCTGTCCTTCTGGCCTTGAAATCTGTCAAATAATGAATACCACCTTCTCTACCCTCATTACTTCCGTACCAGAAAATAATCAGAATTACCAACATTATTCAGCATAATCATTACATTGGTAGGTACACACCAAGAGAATGACTGTATTCAAATATCATACTTCAGGGTGTCAGCCAGATGTCCTATGGGTTGTGGAAACATTTATTTAAGTAATGTCACACTAGTCAGATGTAATTTGTTTTTGCTGAGTGGAAGGAGATGCTTGATTTTGTGTGTGCATGTGTGTTTATCAGAAAAACTGTTACCTTTCTTTTTACAGCTTAGCTAACTACAAGTCACCCATTTCCTTTACTCATTTGCTTATCTTCTAGGTCATTCAGCTCTTCTTGAAACTTGGTGCTTTTTGCTCATTAGGTAAAGCCTTAGTTATTTAAGTTTTCTTTATATTCAGCAAATATAACTGCCTAATTGTCCTCTCATGGCATAATCATCTGTCTTTCTCACCCATGCAAAGTGAATGCATAGATGATTAATTCCACCCTCAAGTAGTAATAAAGATATAATAAGTTTATTTTTCTTAGATTCTAGAAATCAAAATTTGCTGTAAGATCTCAGGGCAGGGATTTTATCCATCACCAATCATAGAGGACATCCAGGCTGAATTTGATTCCAGCAGGCATGACTGCTGTTTGCAGGCTGTGCCTACAGAGATACCTGTGCAGAACTGTTGTTCTCCATGTGCCAGTACAGGTGCATTGTGGTTGGAATTCCATTTACATTAGCAGAAAAGAGATGCCACCCGTCATCTCTCGGTTGGCTCTGCAAGACTAATAGGCAATACAACATTTTTAAAAATACTCTAGTAAGCAGACATGACTCTAAATACACACAGCAGGCAGAAACATTGGGTAGGAAGGTGCCATTTTCAGCCATTCTTCAGAGAAGCACCATCTGTTACAACATATGCAAGTGCAGTTACACATCCGGTTATAGAAGGTAGGGAGGGTAATATTCTACCTGAGAAGCATGATCATCTCCTTCCTTCAACCCTCAGACATTTCCACCATAGACAACCTACTGAGAAAGGAGGAAATGTCACCATTACTGTACTACGTTTTTCTGTCTCCCCCTAAAGGCAAGGGAGACTCAACTCCCTCACTCTGTACTGGAATAACAGGCTATGGGTACATGTGGTTTCCTACATGCAAGTCAGAAAGATTCATTTCAAAAGACTTTAATTACTGTAAGACTTTGAGAGTAGGAGAAATTCAAAATGGGACTAGAACCAGCAATATATATATATATATAAAATGTATATATAAAATTTAATGAACATGAATTTTCAGTTTCCTTTATTTGACTATTTTGGCAGATATATTATTAACACTAACCTTTTTTTTTTTTTCTTAGCTGATAAATTTACATACACAGAAGCACAAAAAATTATGATGCACCAAAAAAAGGGGGGGGTGAAAGAAAAAAAAAAAAAAAGAGTTATGTCTTGGACACTTTTTCTTTGTATGGAAACACTAGATTCTAATTTAATTCAAAAAATAAAATAAAATAGTTTTCTGCAGCCTGACAAATATCCTCCAAAAATTATTTCTTCACTGATTACAAAAGCAGACAATTGATGCCCAAACAATCAAAGAAGGTTGTATTGTCAGCATGTTAATCATAGTGTTTCTTAGCAACCATATTTTATTTACACGTAACAATACTTCTTCAGAAGCTGCCACATTTAATGACAAGTAGCTTTGGGGGAAGGGCTGCAAAATGCATGTGCAGCTAACACCTTTGATGATAAGCAGTTTGCAAAGAGCTTTTGCTGATAACTAGGCATTGACTGTAGAAGAAATTTCTGGGAAGTGAAGCAGTGGGGCACGGGTTAGCACAAAAAAGTAGCTCTGCTTGTCTTTGGCACCTGCACAGGTTAGCGTTTTAGTCCGTGTGAGCCCATGGGTACCTCTCCCTTTGTCTCTAGACATCTTGATGCTGTGAATTTCTCACAAATTCAGAGAGATTTTCAAGACCTCCTGAGATAGACGAGTTTTGTGATGACAAAGTTTATGCTTCTTTGCCCATGGATCTCCTGCAGTTTGCAAAGAGCCAGGCTCTGCTCCTAGTACTTTTATCTCAGTGACAGCCAGGGTGACAACGATGTATCTTCCATGGGCTCACATCACAGCCGGTGGCAACCATCAGTGCTCACATCTATCACCATGTTAAATATAAAAGATTGTGTCTGACAAAGTCTATTTGGCTCTGACTCAGTTCTCTTCTGCAATGCTTAAATAGTGCCAACTGTCACCCCAAGTACTGTTTTCAGTTTTGGGCCCCACACTACAAGAAAGACATTGAGTTGCTCAAGTGTCTGCAAAGATCAATGAAGAAGGTGAAGAGACTAGAAAGTAAGAGTTATGAGGAGCAACTGAGGGAATTGGGTTTGTTTAGTGTGAAGCAGAGGAGGCTGAGGAGAGACCTCATGGCTTTCTTCAGCTACCTGAAAGGAAGCTGCATTGAGGACAGTGTTGGTTAGTCTGAAGTTGCACCAGGGGAGGTTTAGTTTGGATATTAGGAAGGATTTCTTCACAGAGAGGGTGGTCAAGCATTGGACTGGGCTGCCATGTTGCCATCCCTGCAGGTATTTAAGAGATGTGTGGATGTGGCACTGAGTGACATCCTTTAGTGATGGGACTTGTAAGGTCAGGCTGATGTTTGGACTTGATGATCTTGAAGGTCTTTTTCAACCTAAATGATTCTATGAAATAGTGCCTATTTGTCATCCTCATGTTAAATACAAATACTTTGGTGTGCTTTTAGGGATGGTTTCTAGACAGAAGACCAGACTCAGATAGAGACAAAGAAATAAAAAACTTTCTTTTTTTCTCTCACTGTTAAAATAGCACACAGCAAAACTGTACGCTAGACGGGACAGTAAAGATATGAAAGGCTCCCTTCAACTTTATTTGGTTGTGCTCAGCCACAGTGACAGAAAGGCAGTTTTGTTCCTGAACCGTATCACCAGTAACAGTCACCTCTCTTGTGTAACTCTCAACATTTCATTCTCAGGCTCCAGCAAAAGTAAATTCAAACCTTGGCTCCATTCATCTGACAACACACCTTCAAGTGTCATTGCCCTGAAACTGTTACCCTTGTTTGGTAGCTTCAGGGTGCTTAAGTATGTTTGCCCTCATTCATCAATCCTCCCAAAAACATACACTTTTTTTTCTCCTGGCTGTGACTACAGGATGACCTCAATAATCATCTCATGTTCATGTATTCCAACATCTTGTCTATATTCATTACTATTACAAGATGCTTCAGAGAAAGCTTTAAGAAAAGATAAAAATAATCTGTTCGCATAAAGATCTCATCCTAATCCTTTGGAGCTAGAGTTACCTTTAAATTCTTAAGCATGAGCTTGATTTTCCTTCCAGAAATGTATGAGGAATATATTGTAAATACTCTTGTTATCCAATAAATTGCACAACCCTTTTAAAATTCTACTTTGTTCTAGATTTTCACACTCAAACATTGCATTGCTTGACTGTTTCCTTCTTTTATGCATTTTCAAATAAACACCTTTACATTTCACCAAATATCATCTTATCCTGAGACATGAAGAAGAACAAACAGGTTTAAAAATCACATGATAGCATGTACCAGTAATACATCTTTGGACTGCATCAGATACTTTAGTTTGAAGGTTTTATGTATGATAGACTTGACAGGACTGCCAGAGCATCACCACAGCAAGTGTCTTTTAGATAAAGTCAAATACCAGAGCTGAAGTAGAGTCCTAATTGCTCCTCTGATCGCAATAACCTTTGCAGACTTTCAGAGATACACAGCATTTGCTAAAAATAGGCTTGGGAGAAGAGAAGAGCAGACTAATTTTTTGGACTATAGTTGGTTGTCTGAATATGCCATTTTTTTCAGAATAAAAATAGATGTAGGAAAAAAAATTTAGGGATGGCTTCAAAACAATAGATCATAGTTCCAGGAACACAGTCCTATCCTTAAAAGAATTTCTAAAATGACAAACTGCTAGTTCAAACCCAAATAAAATCTTTGTGGTTTAGGCCTGTCTTAGTAAACATAGTACACATACTTTTAAGCTTTCAGCAAGAACTGGAAAAGGAAAGGCATTCCATGTTAAGCATAAGCACTTGTAAAATTTTATGACTCCTTGCCCTGATTGAATTAGTAAGCACTAATTACAAAAAAGTCTGGTAGCTAAAGCAGTTCTGAGAACTGACTCTTGCAAAATAATTTGGAAACTCTCCCTGTGGAAATACTTTAGAATAATGTTAGAGGATCCCCCTCATTTTCCAGGAAGCTGTAGAGGAACAGAGAAAGAAAGGGGCAGACAACAGCAGAAGATTTCTGAGGGATCTAAGAAAAACCTTCTTTAGCCACAGTCCTATCATGGAGTCTCTCATCTCTTCACTCCTTCCTTAGCTGGTGGCTATTTGTGGCTCCTCGTGGTGGAACAGACATCCTTGTTCACTACACTTCAACATCAACTACACTTCAACATCAACTGGGCAAAAATAATGCCAAATCATAGTTACAGATCCTTACCATTTTTGAACAGTGCAGGTAGGCAGCAGCCTTTACAATTTCCTATGTACAAAGAATTCAGCTAAATCTGACCCTCATTCATACCATCAAAGACAAATAGCAAGCCCATTTAGAATCTAAGAATCATAGAATCATTTAGGTTGGAAAAGACCTCTAAGACCATCTAGAATCACAGAATCACAGAATTTCTAGGTTGGAAGAGGCCTCAAGATCATCGAGTCCAACCTCTGACCTAACACTAACAGTCCTCACTAAACCATATCCCTAAGCTCTACATCTAAACATCTTTTAAAGACCTTCAGGGATGGTGACTCCACCACTTCCCTGGGCAGCCTGTTCCAGTGTCTAACAACCCTTTCAGTAAAGAAGTTCTTCCTAACATCTAACCTAAAACTCCCCTGGCGCAACTTAAGCCCATTCCCTCTCATTCTGTCACCAGTCACGTGGGAGAACAGGCCAACCCCCACCTCGCTACAGCCTCCTTTAAGGTATCTGTAAAGAGCAATAAGGTTGCCCCTGAGCCTCCTCTTCTCCAGGCTGAACAAGCCCAGCTCCCTCAGCCGCTCCTCGTAGGACTTGTTCTCCAGGCCCCTCACCAGCTTTGTCGCCCTTCTCTGGACCCGCTCAAGCACCTCGATGTCCTTCTTGTAGCGAGGGGCCCAAAACTGAACACAGTACTCGAGGTGCGGCCTCACCAGAGCCAAGTACAGGGGGATGATCACCTCCCTAGCCCTGCTGGTCACACTGTTTCTGATACAAGCCAGGATGCTGTTGGCCTTCTTGGCCACCTGAGCACACTGCTGGCTCATATTCAGCCGACTGTCCACCATCACTCCCAGGTCCTTCTCTGCCTGGCAGCTCTCCAACCACTCATCTCCCAGCCTGTAGCTCTGCTTGGGGTTATTGCGCCCCAGGTGCAGGACCCGGCACTTGGCTTTGTTGAACTTCATGCAGTTGACCTCAGTCCATCAGTGCAGCCTATCCAGATCCTCCTGCAGAGCTTTCCTACCCTCGAGCAGATCAACACATGCGCATAGCTTGGTGTCATCTGCAAACTTACTGAGGGTGCACTCAATGCCCTCGTCCAGATCATTGATGAAGATATTAAAGAGGACCGGCCCCAGCACCGAGCCCTGGGGGACGCCACTAGTGACTGGCCTCCAACTGGACTTGACTCCATTTACCACGACTCTTTGGGCCCAGCTATCCAGCCAGTTTCTAACCCAACGAAGCGTGCGCCAGTCCAAGTCAAGAGCAGCCAGTTTCTTGAGGAGAATGCTGTGGGAGACGGTGTCAAATGCCTTGCTGAAGTCAAGGTAGAGCACATCCACAGCCTAGGCAAACCTTTAACCTGACACTTCCAAGTCCACCATTAAATCATGTCCCTAAGGACGTTTTTCTACAGCTATATATTTATTGGAAAACTTACAGGGATGGTGACTCAACTACATCTCTGTTCCAATTCTTCATGACCCTTTCAGTGAACATTTTTTTCCTAACATAAACCTCTCATGTTGCAACTTGAGGCCATTTCCTTCTGTCTTATCACTTGGTGCTTGGGAGAAGAACCTCCTCTAAGGTTACTGTAGAGAGTGATAAGGCCTCCCAAGCCTCCTTTTCTCCAGGCTAAACAGTCCCAGCTCCCTCAGCCAATCCTTGTAAGACTTGTTCTCTCAATCCTTCACCAGCTTCATTGCCCTTCTTTGGACATGCTCCAACACCTCAACATCCTTCTTGTAGTGAGGCACTACACTTCTGGTGGTGAGATCTAAGTAGGAACTAATTTAGAATGGAATTTATGATCCAGTTGCCAACCGTGAGGCAACTCTGACCAACTTCTGACCAACAGTACTCCTCTCAACTTCCAGTATGTATTCCAGAGCAGCTGCAACACCTGGTTAGTGATTTCTCTCTAATACTTAATTTTCCTGTTAATGATATAGCTATGGCGAAATAACCAAACGAAAAACAAAACACCATTTCAAACCACTGATAGTTCTATTGACAATGACATTCAAAAAAGCATATTGAACAAACCTGACTGTGGAATGTTTTAGTAAAATTGAAAGCATCAGGAAGCTTTGAAGTCTTCTAAGCATACAGCAAAATCAGTCATTTACTACTACAGCATCAAAAGAAAGATCCACCAATATGCTGTACAGACATCAGGAGAAAAGACTGTCATGCTCTTTTCAGCTTGCTTGTTTTTCTTTAAATCTGTCCTAAAGGAAGATTCATGACTTTTTATTATATAGTGCAGCTCTCATGTTTATTCCTAATATTTTTTCTTTGAAGATTACTTGGGAACAGGAGTTCTTACATTGACTGCAACCACAGATGAGGTCAATATCTTCTCGTCTTTTAAAAAAATGATAAGGGCATCATGACCACAAATAAGTCTAATAAATATTTTTCTGGCATTTTGTTATACACTGACTTTTATAAATATCACCTCTGATTTGAACATGAGCAACTAATGCCTAAATAAAAATATTTTATCCTTAGATTAATCAGAAGTCCCCAGCATTTGAAGTTCACAGTAATTTCATAAGAAGTCACAGTTGTTCAACTGTATAGGCATCTAAATCCTTCATTAACCACTGACCAACAATAGGTATATACTTTTTAATTCTTGTTACTGCTTACTAAAATTTCATATCACTGTTACAGATGAGTCACTGCAACTGTCCTCATTTTTCCTGGACCTGATAGAAAAGGGATGAGGTGGAGAAGAATATCGAGAGACATCTCCCCGGTGCCTCTCTCTTCCCTATACCAGTCCTAAATAAGCAACAAAACTGCATAAACAGAGAAAGAAAATTTAGAATTTACTAGAAGGGATTGCTTAATTCATTGTTCTTACAATAATGGCAATCATCACCTTCCTGAACTGTTATTCCTATTTGCTTAACTTTCTCTTTAATGCCTTTAATGATGACTGTTATACAATTTATTAAGCAGCCATAATGCCCCCCGATCTCTACCACTAGAAAACAGTTCCTAAAATCTAGAGGTATCTAAAATAGATACCTCATTTTTCAGCTTGAGCTATTATTTCTTGTCTTACTCTTCATATCCATAGAAAACATTATCCTACTCCTTTTTACAACTCTTTTACATATTCAGACACTTTTATAACCTCTCTTGTCTGATTTGTAAATTCTACACATCCTTTGTAGACTTCCTAAACTTTACTCATTGCTTTCCTCTGGATTCCCTCCAATGGGTTCACATCTCAGAAAACATAATAGTGTTACGAGGAAAGATTATATTACAAATTTTTTGAACTATGCTGCTGTTTATAAATCAAAGAGCAATGTTTGACCTCCGCACAATGGCATGATACTCTTGACCTACATTTAGTCTTTGATCCAATGCAACCTCCAAATACCTCTCCACAAGACTGTTTCCGGTCTTACCACAGCTTTTCTCATTGTATTTTTCTCAACAGTTTATCCCTGCCTAAGTGCAGAACCATGTATTTGTTTTAATTAAATTATAACTTGTTTTCAAGACTATTTTTCTGAACTGTTGTAATCATTTTGAATTACTTATCTTTCAATCTGTTTGCTGTCTCGTTCAGATTGGTTTCATTTGCAGATTTAATAAGCATATTCTAACAGGCTGGTGGTGGATTATAATGATAGCATTCAATATACTAAGCCTAGAACAGATCCTTGTGGAACCCTCCTCAGTTCATCTTAGTAGTTAGACAGTGAAGCACCAGCAACTAAAAGAGAATCCCCAGACATTTTTGTCCCTGCTTTAAAATAATCTGGACTTGCTCATGTAATGTGAGATAATGTAGGAGTCTGAACAAAGCCTGACTATAGTTCCTATATCCTTAAAGCTTGCTACTTTGCATAAAAAGATTTTAGATTGATCTGATATTATATAAACCTGACAAATCAGTTAATACTTGCTACATTTGCTACCTACTCATTTACTCCTTACTCATCTGGAGTTCCTTTAGTTGCCCTACAGAAAGATGGTTCAATTTTTTGGTTTACTAAATTCCCACAGTAAGAATTGACCCATCATTCCACAACCTTTACTTTTGCCATTTTTTCAAGTCCTACATATGCACTTTTCCAGCCTTCCGGAAGTTGATTCACCAAGGCACATTCTTAAAAGTATTAAGCTACTGAGATTGCTTTCACAAATCAGAAAAGAATTCCATGAGGGCTGGAGAGTCAGAAAAATCTAAGAGCAGTTCTCTTGTTCTTCTGCTTTGTCATTGATGTTGATTGTAATTGCTGTTTGAACACCATTGGCTATGTAACATGCTGAACAGCAGACTTATGACACAGTCCTGCAACCCTCTTTCGGGAGGGGCAATAGATGACCGAACTAACCTCTCCATTAAGCTTCCAAAGTTAGCACATAGATCTAGAAACCCTGTCTCAGCTCTCAATTTCCAATGTATCAAGATAGATACAAACCAGACTCCAATAATAATTTCCAACTCACAGAAGATATTTACAGATGTCCAGATAATATTTTCCTGAACTATTCCTCCTGCTCAGAATGTGAAATAACAAACATTCTTAGCTAGCTTTTTAACAAAAATGGAAAAATTAGGTAGTTCTAAGGGCTTGTAACTCAAACTTAGCTAAAGAGGTTGCTCAGTTCCCATATAACATTTTTTTCTCTTTCTTTGAAAATATCCAAAAACTATATACAAAACAATTAATTTAAAAACTAAAATACATTAAAGGAATCAAACAGTCTACAGTTAGGAACCACTAGATCTGTGATTTTCCATGTAATTTTAATATGTGCATGAGTGACTATTTTCAGTATATGATTACTTTTCAGAAGATAACAGCCTTATTTGTTGTTCAAGAAACAAAAAATACCCCCAAAATCCATACTAAATCTGTTGGTACAAAGGACTTCACCTAACTCAGCCTAAAGAGCCAACAAATAATTCTATCACAAAGAATAAAGTCCTATGAAATGCAGACAAATAAAATAGATATTCAGTGAAGAACTTCCTGAAACAAATCTGAAAAAAAATAAATAAAAAAAAAAAAAATGGACACAAGACACAGAAGACTTAGGGCTTAATATGTATGGATTCATCATCAAATAATTAATTATATTAAAAGATTTTAAATCAAAATATATCAATTACAGTACTCAGATGGATATTTTCAGGAAAGAAATGGAAAAAAATAAGGAAAATAGAAAAAGAAAAAAGCTCATAATTTTTTCAGTTGATGCATTTGGGAAAAGTGAATTTCTGGAACTTTAAGGTCTGTGGCTGGGCAGATATTTTGCACAACTGAAGGTGGAGTTTGTATATGATCTTGAGCATGTTTGTCCAAGAAATTGTAGAGTTGACATCAGCCTCATCTTAGCTCCCACTGTAAGCAGGGTGTGAGAACATGCCCTGAGCAAAGATACATGTTCCCGTTCCAGTGGTGTCAGAGGGAGACGAGGCAATGAACCTGACTGCAAATCACCATTGAGAACACTTGGCAGTTCTGTTTTCCAGGTCCCTGACTTATTCGTGAGTTTATAACTGTATAAAGTGCAGTAGACTTATTCCAGACATCCATCTCTCTTTGCTGTATGTCATATTAGTTGACGGAGGTGTCCCAGTGCTCCCCTTGTTGACTATACCCCTCCTAACTTTTTCCTATTCAATCTATATGACATAACATCTGCTGTGGGGAACAAAAAGTGTGTGTGTGTGTGAGAGAGAGAGAGAGAGAGACTGAGAGAGAAAGAGAGAAGCAACAGTGTGAGAGCACAGGCTTGAGCATTGTCCTGTGACTATCCAGAAGGGTTAAGTGTCAGTGCAGTCCCTGATACAGCTTTTAACAACTCATTGTCCTCTTAACAATGTCTGGCAATCATTCAAGAGGTATATCAGTCCAAGGATGGTCCAATAACAAGTTTGAAAGTACAAACCCTGTTGTACAGAATGGAAAGGGATGTGTTTAACTGAGTGTTAAACTCCGTTTTTCTGTGCACAATAGTCTGTCACATGGTACCAGACCCTATACTGGACCCTAGTATAGCCTGAGGAGACATTGCCACTAAGAGCATTATGATATCTAAACCCTTTCTTTCACCCAAGCTCTAGATAATTTGGCCAGATATCTATGAAGCCATGCTTAACACCATGTATACATACTTGCAGAAAATTCAGAATTTTCTGTAACAGTGGAATAAAGCTACAAGAAAAGTACCAGAAAAAAACATTGTACTTTGCTTTATATGAAACATACAATTAACTCTTCTGGCAAAAGAAGAAGGGGGGTAGAATTTGTCAAACTTACTTTCTTGCTGTCTCTTATTTTTGGGGTTAAACATAGTCAAATATATTATGTAACATGAAGAAAACTCTTCAACTTTTTCTGTTATGCAAGTTGGGGAATGATGAGGGGGTGTCTTTACACTCTACAACTGAAAATATACAAAAAAGTCATTCTATATATAACAAAACCTGCTAGTGGCTGGCAAAAAAATTGAAAATCATATATGCAGAATTTTTTATGGAATATGCGCAGGTACTTGCTTTGGCAGCAGATTCACTCTCATGTCTTGCATTTTCTACATCTGATGCTCATCTTTTCAAAAAAATCAGTAGCTCAGGAATGACATGTAAAATTCCAAAAACAAAGTTCAATACCGATTGGAAACTTCAGGATATATAAAAAAAAATAAAATGAAAGAAAAAAAAAGTTTTATTTGTTTTTTGTTTTTTTTTTTCTAATAAAGATTTTATTGAGCTTTCCATAATGAAAGACTATTACCAATCAGCAAAAGTATTATCATGTGTGTATGTGTATTTAACTTCTGTAATTTACTTGAGCCAATCTGTTTCTTTTTCTAATGGGCCAAATAACTGTAATTTCAGGTGCAGTCAATCAGGTCTTTGGGAACATTAAACAGAGGAAGCAAGAAATTAGAAGCACCAGAATAAATTAGGTAAAATTCTAAACAAAGATTGAAAAGAATACCAAGTCCTGATTACCAGCAAAAAACGATCTGCTATATACATGGCAATTCGAAACTTTAGAAGTATTCATGAGTCAGCAATTTGGGGAATCGTATCATGAATCTAATGAGTTTATTCTCACATGAGACCTCATGAAAAAGAAATTGTTCTGTGGAAAGCAATTCAAGAAAGTCAAAAACACTTTAAAACATTTCCAGACAGACCATCAGCTCTTCCCAAGAGGAATGAGGAATGGCTTTTCCAGGGAAAATGGGAATGAGGAATGGCTTTTTCCAGGCTGATTGGCATGCTGGTCAGATATCTCAGTGCCTCCTCATCACACACCCCAGTGGAGAACATTGGCAGCCTGCTGTTGTTGTTTCTTCATTGCAATAACCCTGCAACACCCTCAAAAACCTCCACACAGAGGTCCAGCCCTAGGCTGCCAAGGCTGACCAACCTCTTATTGATATATTTTTGCACACTCCTTGGCACGTAATTTAGACAAGTCCATTATGCCATGTAAAATTTGGAGGATCTGTGTATAAATTTTAGGAGTAGGATTTGGTATGACTTGTACTTTCAAACAGAAATTAGAATATCCTAGCAAGACACCAGGGACAGAAAATATAAGTGTCAGAACAGTTCAAATACCTTGGTATTTATGTAGATCTAATCTCAATTAGTAACTGTACTACATTTAGGGAATTGCTGAATTCAAACAAAAATCATCCTGATTCAAGACCAGGTTGGATAGAGCCCTTGCCAACCTAATCTAGTGGGTGGCATCCCTGTCTATGGCAGGGGGGATGAAGTTAGATGATCTTTAATGTTCTTTCCAACCCAAGCCATGCTATGATTCTGTGATTCTGTGATCCATATCTACCATCCCTGCAACCAACCTTTTACACATGAAGGTATATGAAAGAGAATGTTCAAAAACATATTTTAGTATTTGACTCAGGAACAAGATGTCTCAAGAAACTGCAAGCTTCTGCTAATGGCAGCCTACCCCAGGTCCAAAAAAGGAACTAGAAGATACCACTTTCTTTGTGTCCAGCTAGGCAAAATAAATCAGTCCCGGTGTCTATGAGTAGGATTTATCTAACCCAATGTCTAATCTAGCCCCTTTCTCATAAATGACAGGGAATAAGATGCAGTCCACCACGCCTATTTACTTGTATATTTTAAGATGAAATGGATTCACCACATTAATACTCTCTACTGAACTATATAGAGATACATACTAGAGGTACATACTACCACCAAACATTTCAAGGTAGCTGAGAGGAATCCATGCTATATCTCCAAACAACACCAAAACTGGAACTAAAATTAAAGATGAGGTGTGTGTGGGAATTGTTTGGTAGTATTGGTAAGGAGATACTCAATGATTCTCTGCTTCCTTAGAAGAAAGAGAGCACAGAGAAGAAGTTTACAATGCTGACAAACCAGCATCAGGCCATACATGTTGTTTTCTTGTATAGAGCTTTCAATTTAGCATCTTTCACAAAAAAATAAGTTATATGTGTGTGCGTATAAAAAATTAAATATAATCAAAATAAAAATAATGAAAAATAAATGAAGATATTCCTTGATCTAAATTTTAGAAACCTGCATTTGGGGAATATATATTATTTTCTGGAAAACATAAGAATTTAGATTTGACTGAAGATGAACAGTAACAGAGCAAAATAAAGGCTTTAATTAATCGCTGAGTGCTTGTCTTTCTGACAGCTAAAGAATCAGGAAGCTGCAAAGAAGCAAAGTGAAACAACATCAATCATCCAGCTATGATAAATAATTTAATAAAAAAATCACTGGGTAACTACAAGGTCTAAGGAGGTAAAATAGAAAAGATAGAAACAAGAAATAAGAGCATCAGACAGAATATGTATGGCTGACCCTATTTATATTAATATTACATAACACTGACGATCTCCACCACATCTATTGCCATGTAGAGCAAAATGTCATATTCATTCACCTGGGAGATAAAAACCACCATGTTATTTAAAGCAGAATATGACAGGTTTGCAATGACATTAATATACTTTTTTAATCATGTTTTGTATGCAATTAATCACTTTCATCAGCAAACAGACCAAAAGAAAGGAATAATTGTGTTGCCACGATGCAGCACCACAGGCAGGTCCAGCACCCTGCTTGGTGCCCATCACACAGAACTTGCAATCAACCAAAGCCAACAACAGGGAGTGCGGACAAAATTAAGAGTTAACAAATGCTGAGTGATGAACACAGTGAGGAACAACTCCACATCACCAGCAGTGAGACACAGTAGATAGTTTTCTGAAAACTTCAGCTTGATATTCGGCAGTGGTCAGAATGATAACCAGACCATTAAAAATTAGTAGCATCAGGCAGAGAATAAAATGGAAAACAACATTACAGAGTTGTAGCAATCAACTGTGTGGATAAGAAACCTTTGCTTAAGCAACTGTAGCTGGGTATTGTTTGGGCATAACTGGGTCTGATGAACCTCTGGTGGTCTGACAAAGTAGAAGAGTATCTGTGGTTTTGCATTTTCTAAGATTTATTTGGATAGAACGTGGGCTTAAAGAGAGAGTAAAATTCATGTTTTATTTCATACCTAAAGGCTTATGAAATGTGATCGTATTGTGATGGAAATTTAAATGAAAAGGCAGGATAATACTCTTTTCCCTCTTTTCACTCGATTTATATAAATATATATATTTGTTGCTGTTTTTCTCTTTGTTTTCTAGAAGATGCTCACACATAATTTTCTCTCTGTTCTGCCTTATAGAGCAGAGGGTCTCAAACCTAAGTGTGGAGAGAAAAAAATCCCATCACTTTCCCAAAGCACTGCAGGGCAGCAACACTCCCAGCAACAGTTCAATGCAAGCCTCCAGCAAGGCAGTGGAGCGGCAGGACAAACTTCCATCGTGAGGTTGCTAGGAAGATCTTGATACACAGGGATTTTTCCTCCACAGAGAGGCTTCACAGTAAAATGTTGAAATCATCCAAAAGTATGGTGTGCTGCAATTCTGCAGTCAGCTAGTGGCTTTCTCCACAAGAGCTCTTCACTAGGAGTTCAAATGTTCAGCTACCAGTGAGCTTTCGGCAGGCTACAACATCTGCTGCTCTCAATTTTCTGTTCCAAGTCTGCAGGTGAGCTGGCAGCTGGTCTGGCCTGTTAGATAGGAGGGGATGGTTGTGAAGGAGGAGTCCTTCTACTCTAGCTGGTTTCTCCAGGGGTGGTGTCAGCAGAGCCCTCATGCCTGCAGAGATCTTTCTGAAATGATTGTTATGGTCCCCGTCATGAATTGAAGACTTCTCCATCAAATCCATTCTATTCTGTTCATTTGTGATGGGATTTTTTTCCCTTTGCCTCATGGTATATCCTTTTTTTTAAACATGGTGTGTGATGCCACGCACCTCCCAGCTTCTCTGGGGAACACCAGGTGATGTTTTGCAAGGTGGAAGCTGCAGAGCCCAACCAGAGAACAGAGTGCATACCCTGATCCACCTGGAAGGTCAGCATGAATTTTCATCGCACCGGGGTATTCAGGGAAGGAGCGAGTCATGGGCATGAGCACTGCAGCTGGGAGGCTCAGGGAGAGCCAAAGGCACCAGCTTGGTGCAGTGACTTGGATGGGATGTCATTGCTGCTGGGAGAGATCACAGGTGGGCACAATCAAATGCCATGTTAAGAGATTTTCTAAGCTAATTTTCATTTCATTTCTGCTAATTATATCTCCTCAAATCGCAGGGTACAACACTCCTGCCTACTGCCCCTTCAGCTCAGGCATCCCTGGCTCAGCCACCAGATGCACAGATCCACTTGTTTGCCTGTCTGCTCATACATCAAACTGTGCAGCCCATTAATCATTTTAACCACTCTTTATTCTGCAGAATACCATAATAAAATCCTAGAAATCAAAGACAAAAAAGGCCAGTGAAACCATCCAACTCCTTCCCCCGCCAACATGGGGCTTCTTCCTGGGGAATATTTCCTCAGTATATTTTTCTTACCTACTTTTTGATGTTTCGGGTTTAGGCCAACAATTCTTCTGCCAGCTCTTCCAATTTGTTAATGATGGGATGACAAATGATAGATTTTGTTTCTGAAGCCCTTCCTTTTCCTTCCGGGGGACTTCTTGTGATAATCCTGTCAGGATTTCTTTCAAGCTTATTTTCATGGGTTGGCAGTGGTGAACAGTAAGTCGTCTCATTGGTATTCTCATGCCACGTTAAGCATGCAATGCTTCAGCAACTCACTTTCCCCACATAAGCTTCCAGCTGCCCTCTGTGCTGTGTGGGAAGAGCTAAACCCTCAGGGCAAAAAGTTATTTCATTTCCTCACCATACTAACCCTTCCAAAGCAGAGAGGCTACTGTCACTGGTACCCAAATATGACAAATTATATGTAGATTATTTTCTGATACACTCATCTATCTCCCTAAGTGTGGTGAGATCACTGAAGGGAAGCAATGTGTGATGGACCTGAAACATATTGAAAGTTATGTGTATATTTTCACATAGATCCCTCTGAAACAGATTGTCTTCAGAGTTGCTAGGACAAAACTACAACCTCAGTTCTCCACCCCTTTTTTGCACATTTATTGCCTGATTAATAAAATAATCATTACATTCACATGGCTGTGAGCACATTTACATATACAGAGTATTATTAAAAGAACATGATTTACCCTCCCTGAAGCATGCATTAATTACATAACAACAATTCCCATTCCACGAAAAATCAGAGTTTAGGAGAAATTTCTCTACAGTATTGTTAATAGTGATGCCATGTGCAATCTTGAAGACTGGCATTTTCAGATTAATTTAATGGTTTTAGGTACCTTATATCTTTTCAATATCATGAACAGCTATACAACTAACATCTAATAGTTAGCCAAAACCAGCTACAGTTTGTGCACTGCAAGATAAAAGGTCACATGCTTCATCTGGCTCAGAAGACAGTACAGAGCAGTTTCCAGCTCCTTCACTAGCTTCTCCATACATCACCATGCTGACATACCATGGCTTTTTTCTCTTCATTTTATGAATGAGGTAACTGAAATGAAGCTACTGAAGCAGAAAGCAGAGGCATGTTCCACACATATGAGAAGTTTTCCAAAGTTCTTTCCCAAAGAACTGAATCTATACACATTTATCATGAATAAACATGCCTCTCCATGTTTAAGCTTTTTACTCAAAATAAAACAAAATTGTAGGGAACAGCTGTGGCAATACAGCTTTCCAGTCTGCCAGTATGGTCCACAAACTAGTTAAGGTGTCACTGTTCAAGACTAGTGATTGTACTACCCTAGGAAACACTTGCTTTAATTTATTTCAGTCTTGCCCAGCTTGACTTCCCTCTACTTCACCATTTACTTTAATTACAGGAAATTTGAGCGTAAGCAAAAATTTCGTAGGATTCCTTATTGGTTTGTTTTGCTGAAAAATATTTGAATAAATTATACATACTTATATAGTAGTATATAATTAATAATTATATTATGTACACTATAGTTATAAAACTATAGTACTCTAAATGATAAAAGTTAAAATTAAGTGGATGTCTTTAAAAATAACCTACTGAATATTTTTGGTGTTCAGCAGAGGCCTTCAATACACCATCACCTGCTAGTCTGAATGCATTTTAACATTTAAAGAGCCCTTCAAAACTCAGATAACCAAGGAAACTGCATTTGAGATAAACATCCACTCTGTTTTCCTGCCTGGTATAAATCTTAATATCCCAGAAATGTCTTTGACTGTAAATGTATAAACAACAGACCACTACAATAATGTAAGTAAGACAAAAGAGTCAAACATGGATGCCTTAAGTTTAATATCAGCATCCACGTTTAAGTAAATGGACCATAATACTCAGAGGTACTGAACAACTGCAGTTCTTACTGCCTGCTACAAGCAGAGAGAGAGGCAGGGACGGGAATCAAAGGAGAGAAATAGAAGACAAGTATATGAGGCTGCCAGAGAGAGGTTAGATTTATGAACACAGTTATTATGGTATAGTAAATAAGGCCCTACTGTGTGATTTTGTGTCTATACAATCTAGTTGTCCTCTTTTAAAATGTGCTAAATATAGAGTAAATGTACCAGCAAGGAGAAAATGAATTGATAGGCAAATAAGCACAGCAGTAGCTTGCAAGAAATGTAAAAAATAAAACTCTTTAAGAGCTCCAGAAAATATATTGCTATTTTTTCTCACTCTGAAGCCTGGTTGGGAGCCACTCGCCCAGCTCACCAGGGACCAGAAGGGAAGAGTTGCAGAGGGGAACATGAAATTTGTGCCAGCTCAGGATCAGCACAGGATTTCCCCAGTTATAAACAAGCAGGCTCCTGACTTCAGCGGCTCCTAGGCTCACACTTACGTTCTTCCAGACTTGCCTTCTATAGCCCCGGGCACATGGATTGCCTTGTACCTCATTATGGTGTGAAGTGATCTGAGTACAAACAAGACATCCATAGGAGGAAAAGGGCTCCCAAAGCTCTGAAGAGGGGCTTGACCAATAGTGGCAAGGTGCTTACTTGCCATGCATTTCCTTACTTTTATTTACTTCATCACATTTACTATGCTCTCCTACCAAACATATAGTCAGATCACATTTACAAGCAAACCAGAGGCACACAGGAAGCTTTTCCTCAGTCTGTGATTCCACCCATGTGATAACATCAAGCATAAAGCCTGCAGCTGTGAAATGCACTGAGAAATATTTCCCCTGAGAATAAAAGTTTAGCTTGTGCCATACTACCGGTCTCCAAACTCAGATTCACTCACCTTGCTCCTTTGGAAGGGAGAGATTTATCCTCCACGTTTTCTCATATTCCTTCAGAGAGAAATCTTCCCTGCTTCAGCCAGTCTTATGCCCACTGACATTCAGCATTCACTGAAAGGGGACCAAATTGCCACACAGACCAAGTGTCACCAGGACACTAGAGGGGCTGCACCTTTCAACAGTCAAACAGCCTTTCCTTTCACCTTGCAGAAGGATGCTGCAACAGCAACATCCCACTATGCCCATGACATGGATTTGTAGTTAGACCCAGATGCTGGATTTGCCAGCAGAATTTCAGATCAGCACCTAGTACAGAAAGATGCTCAGATACTTACAAAGTAAGGCAGGTATACAAGAGTTCTCAGATTATTTCTACCAAGAAAATAAATGTATTTGAAACTGTTTGAAAATTCCAGACTAAAAATTTGTTTCGTCGCACTGATAAAGCACATTCTTATCAAACTGTGGAGAGCATATGATAAACACTTATATTCACACCTCGATTCCTAGATTCCTCCAAATCTAGACCCAGGCTTTCTAGACCAAATACTGTTCTTAGTGCTAAGTATAGATGTTCACATATTAGTACTAATTGGCTTTGATGACTAATAGACTAACATGACTAACATCAACCTTCCTCTAGGAACTACGTGCTATAAGGCACTATAAGGTAGTCTTAATTTCCACCATTTGAGTTAATGGTGAAGTTGCTGAACCTGAAGTTGCTCTGTATCCAGAGCTGTAAATCTAGAGCCAGAAGAGCTGCTTTTCAGCTTTCATTAATAAAATGAAGATACATTTCTTTTCTTATTCATGCAGTGATTCCTTACCACCCATATCAGCCATTAGTACAAATGACAATGGCAACGTGTCACCACAATTTAGAAAGTTAGAGATCACAGTTCTCCTGAGATGAAATTCACTGCTATGAAAGCCCTTCAGCCATCAATAACAGAGAAAGAAAACTGTGAGATTCTGTAATTATACTCAGAAAATCAAAGAGCAACCCCTTTTACAAATCAATGCCACATAACCTGTCAAGAGTCGTTTGCATATAATCCTATTCTTCCTCAGCCCACAGAGGTCCAAGGGAAATACATCAGTGTAGTCAGGATCTGTTCTGTAGCACATCTAACACTTACAATTCTCAAAGTGTACCTGTGAAAATAAATTGCATTACCAATAAGGTAAACAAAATGTAATTGCAGCAGCCAATTATAACATCATACAACACTGCAGCATTTCATCTTTACATCCTTCTTACTAGAGCTCTTTTCAAAAGACTCTCTCTCACCTTCAGTCCTCCAGCCCAGTCCCTATTATTATTATTTATGAATTGTACTGCAGTAGCAGAGATACAGGACAATATTCAAACCGCTCCTGCTTTTCAATTATGAATGTATGACACTTCTGCCAATAAGAAAGACATTTGTGTAACTAGCTTTTGAAACCAGGAATTGCCACTCAGGCTTATAATGAACTTAACGTTATAAGTCACCAGAAGGAGAGCAGCAGCCTAACAGCTCTTTGATGCAACCCAGGCATATGCAGTATGTGCAGGCCACAGGATACAGTAGAAAGGTCAATGAAAGTGGGGCATTTTGTTTTAAGACTGATGAGCCTTCAAGGAGGATCAGACAACAGCAAGGACCACTGCGCTGCCAGTAAGTGGCACACTGAGGCTCACTTTCAAACTGGAGGCATTTCTAGACCTTCTCCCTGCTGATTTTGCTTCCCCTTGTGCTTCCATACAAGGTTCCAGCTACAGATTTTTTTCCCCGAACCTGTAGATAAGGGCTGGGGGAACAAAGTCCCTCCCACTCTAAGTGATGAGCAGGTTCCTTCCAACCCAAGCCCTTCTATGATTCCCTTGAGTCCTTGGACATCAACAAGCAAGTCCAATACTGTTGCTTTCAATACAGACACACAGAGAATCCCCCAAACCTGAAATGTTTATATAATAACGCAATCAAAGCTGAGGACAGGAGGGTGTACATGGATATGGGGGGTCAACACTTCAGTGAATACACTGACTTTTTCTACAAAGGGTAAGTGTGAAAATAAGGGTATATTATATCAAGAATTCAGAATATCAATGCCAGGACTCCCAAATTCCCACTTGCATTACGAGTGATAATAGTATTATTGCTGACCTAGAACAACACTTTCAGAAAACAGTAAAATAAGCATATGACCTCTTAAGAGATAAAAGACATTATTTTTATGAGGCCTGGATAAACAGACAAATAGCCTTGGAAGTACAACAAAGAAAAGCAAAGTCGCAAACCTGCATCATGTTACAATATAAGAAGTGATACATAAACAGTGAACATAATCTTTTTACATGTGTTTGAGTTAGCTTTGCCGTTTTTGGCCCTCCCCCCAAAAATAAAATAAAAATAAAAATAAAAATAAAAATAAAAATAAAAATAAAAAATAAAAATAAAAATAAAAATAAATAAATAAGAAACAGAGAAGCCCACAACAGGAAGTGATGCTCTAGCTAAGAAAAATCATCTGAAACAGACACATCAGTTAAACTGTATTGATATCTCATGGTAACATTATTAATCCTATTTCCACATGGGCTTCCTAACCTCTGAAACACAAGTAGCATACGACAACTTTCTCACCAGTGTTTTGAACACAGACAAGATGGAGAGCTCAGACTTCTGGTTATCTTTTAGTTAGATGTAATGGATAATTCATTCTTCATCCACTGTACACTTCTGCATAGCTTAATCCCTACCGTAAGTCCATCTGGGTGGTTGGGACCCAGCACATCCTTAGGCATCACAATTCTTACTTTGTGGGCAACCTCACAGACAATCTGAATCCCCAGTCTTGTAAAAGAAACAATACCAAAGCTGTTATTATGAACATTTGGATGGAAAGGGGGCAAGGCTTGAGTATATGGACATAGGTAAGAGCAATGGGAAGAAATTAAACAAAGTGAACTTATATGGAATAGGTATTCCATAGGTATAGGAAATATAATTATATTCCATATAAAGAAAATTCAGGTGTGGGAACTTTTAGAATAGGGCACAGCCTTCCATGGGAATGATCTATTGCTTCCAACACTTAAAGCCAGATTGGACAATGCAATATAATTTAGGGAACAGTGCTGTAATAGAAAAGGGACAGACAGCATTGTCTCACATGTCTTTTCCATGTCTAATTTTAGTGGTTATTTGATGGCTTTATGTATGCCTCAGGAGCCCTTTTCTACTCTAGAAACGTCTGTCGCTAGTTCTCTGTCCACTTATTAATTCATCCATCCTTTTTTTTCACTGGAAGCTTTCTAGAAGCACTAACTCCCCAAAACAAACTACCCAGTTTACATGTACAGGTTTGACACTTCAATAACCACCTGCAAATATTAGCTGTTTAGCATACCACTTTTCTCCATTTGATTTTAGGTAAAAATAATACCTTTAAAAACATTTAAGCTATATATTTTAGTGTTGCATTCTAAATAAAAAATAAAAAATAAAAGAGTGAGCAAGAGAAAAATGACCTTCAGTGACAGGTAATTCTCTGACTACTTGCCTGGAATTCATATGCTACATTTGATAATGTTCATTTTAAAGTCACAGTAAACTGCACATCTATTCCTGGGAAATCTGAGTTTAAATATGAGAGGCGATAAGAGGTATTCAATTTTATTATGATATTAAAAAATAAGGACAATGAAGTTTAGAAAAAATAAACAGCCTTGAAAATTTAAATGGTTGAATACTTTAGTATATTATTTCATAAGTTATGTAATATTTTAATGTTGCACAGTATTTCTTTTCTTCATCCCACTCCCCTCTCCCCCCTCCAAATGGAGTAACTATTCAATAGAGTTTAAAGAGCTTTTCTTTTGCTGTAAGAATGGCATGCTGAAGAGGAACAGATTTCCTTGACAATCACAGCTCCACAAAGGAGGTTTTCACAAGTAACACAGAAAAAGTGAAATTTTCTCCATACAGGGAAACAGAAACACCTTTTAATGGTTTCCTAAGTATGTTTTGGTCTGTACCAGCACCACCTCTGGATCCAGATACACATGTGACAGCACTGTCCTCTCTTTCCTTACCCTGCTGAATAAACCTTATTGCCAAAGGCAGCTGGAAGTTGGCTGCAGCAATGCAAAGGTACTTCCTTCAGGAGCTCGATGCCTGCAAAGCAAAGCAAGTCAGGGTACTCCTGAACCTCCCTGCAGCTACTCCTTGCTGCCAAAATGACCCCGTGGATCTGTGAAGCATAAGGTAAGACGACCTTTAGGATGCTACTAGATCCAGAGATCAAAGCAGTTCCTAGCAACTCTGGAAGAAGAAGAGAGGTAAAGAGAGGGTAAACAAACTGCTTTCACTCCTCTTTTGGTGACTAAGCCCACTTTGGCATAAAGGATGAGTTTATCTGTAAATATCTTATCATTCCTATTATAAGGACAAAAACGGAAGAAAATTTGCTTCCGCTAGCCTGGAAACATGTAATGCTGTTCTGTCTCAGAGTTTCTACCTCTCCTTCCAGCTCGTTCTTTTTTTTTCTGTTCAATTGCCAGGCAGAGAGAGAAAGATCACTAATGAACCACAGCTTCTGTTCAGGTCATTAGCTGTACCAGAGAGAAAGTTAATGAACCCTAGTATATAAAGACAAAATCAGGTTTTCTTTAATAGTTTCCATACCAAGAGCATCATTTTCTGTTAGTGTAATCCCTGGATGATTTAGTTTTGAGTCCCTTTTTTTTTGCTCCAGCCCAGTTTTGGAAGAACGGCGCGACAGAGAACATCTGGTCATTAAGCGCATACAGATGATATTCAGTTGCTGTGGAGGAAACACCAGAGGTAGCCAGAGAGGGAGAGGAAAGTAAACCACCTAGTACAAGAAAGCCTTCAGGGGAAATCAGAAATAAAAAGTGGCAGCTTGCTGAAGCATTGTCCCACATACTCATTTACTCATTTCAAGAAAAAAAATAAACAAACAAACAAACAAAAAGATGAAAATGAAAAATACTAATTAAAAATAAAAAATAAAAAATAAGGATCTCCTGAGCCCCTATTTTTCACTGAGACTATCTTTTCCTTCTATGGTCTTTCCCCACTTATAGACTAGCATTCAGAAGTCGAAGACTTGCATACCCCTTGAGCTTATCTGAGTGATTTTAAAGGCTTAAGTTTACTTACCTCTCATTGTGCCTTGTGGGAGTAGGAAAGTGAGATTCCCATTTTAAGAGGTTACTTATGATTTTCCAAGCATACCATAGTCAAGCAGGTACATTCCTTCTAGCTCTCCAGCACCTTAATCAGAGGAACAGCCATTCGGTTCTTCACAGCTCCAGCAGGACAAAAAGTGTATATTGTATCACAGAAATTAACCTCCTCATAGAAATGTTTTGTTTTCAATAGAAAAGAAACTTGACTGAGAAGTTACACAAATCAAAGCTATAGTAGTATGGCAGCAAGAGAACTTAAAATACCTGGGAAAGTCCCATGAAAGCAAATATAGGTCCAAAGCTTAGTAACAGGGGACAGGAAGATCCTGAGAAGCTCAAGAATTCTTCTTCCTTGGTGCCTGAATTAACTGTACTGATGAATCTCCTTCATTATTATTTTTTTTCCTGGCAGTTCTTGTACCCAGCACTCCCACTGGAACACCACCTGGACCATTACCTTCTTCATGGTTACAAAACCTATGTTATCTTCTAGCCTAGATTTATTCACAGATGAATTATAGCTATTGACCTATTTGTATAATTTAAATTCCATGCTACAAACAGCTTGTAATCAGACTGCATGGCGAAATGAGGTGCAATATAATCTAAAAATTGTGGATTAATATAATCCAATGTTTTCTGCTTCAATTTAAATTTTCAGATTCACCTGTCTTCCATTCCCAGAAAGCTCCTTCCTCCATCCCATCACTGAGGTCTGTAGAGAATAACTACAAGACCAACATGTAAAAGAAACTTTCTCAAACTTTTAAATAGATACTGACTGAAAAACAAGTTACTCTACAACAGCTCTTGCAAGAAACAGCCATAAGATCATAGAACTATGGACTAACATAGGATGGAAAAGACCTTCAGGATCACCAAGTCCAACCATCAGCCTGACTTCTCAAGTCCCATCACCAAACCACATCCCTCAGTGCCACATCCACACATCTCTTAAATACCTGCAGGGTTCAACTCCACTACTTCCCTGGGCCACCCATTCCAACGCTTGACCACCCTCCCTGTGAAAAAATCCTTCCTAATGTCCAATCTAAACCTCCCCTGGTGTAACCTAAGAACATTTCCTCATGTCCTATCACTCTTCATCTGGGAAAAAAGACCAACACCTCCTTGCTGTGGCCTCCTTTTGGGTAGCTGTAGAGAGGTCTCCCCTCAGCCTCCTCTTCTCCATACTAAAATACTCCAGTTCCCTCAGTCACTCCACACAGGTTTTGTTTTCTAATCCTTTCACCAGTTTCATAGTGCTTCTCTGCACATGCTCAAACAACTCAGTGTCATTCTTGTAGTGTGGGGCACCTACCTGAACACGGTATTTGAGGTGTGGTCTCACCAGTGCTGCGTACAATGGGGCACTCACTCCCCTAGCCCTGCTGACCACACCATTTCTGGTGCAAGCCAGGATGTCTTTGGCATTCTTGGACATCCTTACACACTGCTGGATCAAATTCAGCCAGTTGTCAACCAGAAACCCAGTGGTCTATACCACTGCATGGGGTAGTTATGACCCAGATGCAGGACCCAGCACTTACCCTTGTTGAATGTTGTGTGACTGGCCTTGGCCAACTGTTCTAGCCTATCCAGATCCCTCTGCAGAGCCTGCCTACCCTCAAGCAGATCAACACTCCCACCTAACTTGCTGTTATCTGTAAACTTCATGAAGATGCACTCAATTTTCTTATCCAGATCATTGATAAAAATGTTAACCACTGACCCGAAGACTGAGTTATGCTAACAGTCTCAGTTGGTGTTAAGCACACTTTCTACAAATCCTGTTACTTAATAATATCAACCAACACTAAGGTACCAACCAACTGAGGTTCCACCCAGTTTTGTAGCATACCTGGAATATTCACTGATCCAGCCTGAATCTTTCTTCTAGAGAAATGGATGCAGCCCAGCAAACTGAACTGCTGCATCCCTCCCTCAATTTTCCTCCTTTAGTGAATAGCTTTGAATTATGACAGAAGAAACATTGTGTTTCACAACTTGTTCTAGCCCTGAAATGCTGCAACCTCAGTGTTAAGGAAATGGACATTGTGAAGAAGGAATTTTGTTGCCTTTCTCTTTCATTTCCTGACCTTATCCTCCTCAGATACTTTTGTTAATAAAGAGCAAAGACTTGGGAAAGCCTAGCTGGTAGTGTTTGCACGCAAGCACCATTCGACTAGCATTAGCTTTTCATCAGTATTTCTCTAGAGTAGCTAAGCATGGTATTTTTATCCAAAGGCAATTTACTGGTACAGAAAAAGTACAGCAGACAATGCATTCCTACTCTATTATGCATGAACACCCGGTATGTACTTAACTTTCCTCTCCATCTTATTTATCGCACTGTCATTAAACCTGTGTCACTATTACTGTTCTTTAATACATGTCAGAATAATGTGTTCATATCAGGTCTCTCTCATCTACTGATCTAATAATATACTACCTAAGCATTTTGGTAATTTTAATACAAACAAACAAAAAGGGTGCAGGCACAATATTCTCAGGAAAATTATGTTCATGTTTCAGCATAAACAAAAGCCTTCCTTTTTTCAAGTAAACTTAATGGTTCAGCACTGCTGACAGAATCATTCAGTGATGTCCAAGTTAGGGAAATGCAAGCTAATTAAAACTCGTGGTTAGAGAAGCCCGGTTGGCAAATATTTGTGAATATTTATGGGTTTTTAGGAGGAACTGCTGTGCTGAATCATGTGAAAAAAAAAAATAATAATAAAATTGTTTGGAGTCACAAGAAAGCACATTATTTTCAGAGTATCTCTCTAAGAGTGGTACCTCCTGGCTCTGTCTGACCTGGTGCACTAGAAGTGCCAGAGCGCCATCAAGGAGATGAACTCGACTGCCCACGTTATGAAATGCCAGGTAGGTCTATGTTACAGCTTTAGCTCAGGACAGCTAACAGCCTCCCAAAAAGAGCCTGGGAGAAACACAAGGAACAATTCCTGATACACAGCCCAGGTGCAAAACCTCCTGTTTCAGAGGGAGAGCAAGTTTAACAGCATTTCCACCCATTTGGCCTCTGCACCAGAGAACAGTCCCAGGCATGTTTAATTTATTAGTATAAACATTGCCTGGTAGTCTCCAGCTCAGCTCTTGTCAGATAAGATGGTGGTTGTCAGACTTGCCTGAATTTACTTCCTTCAAAACATTACTTAGTGTCAGGGCTGCACAACATCCAAAATTGTATCAGGCATTTGAAGACAAAAGGGACGCGGGGTTTAGGTGATGTGTTTAACAAGGGCTCACCACACCGTTTTATCATTTTATCATTTGTCAGTGCGGAAGAGGAGGCATGTAAAAAATCACTAGAATGAGCAAGGAGGATGAATAAATTAAGTAAATTAGCATGAACAAGGCAGCTCATAATCCAATTGGAGAAGGTGATTATATATCATACTCAGCTACAGAGAAAACACAGGCAGCAAGGACTCAATGTGGAAACACAAACCCCTCTGCTTGAAAGAAATTTGTGGGCAGAAAAATGAATTCAGAACAGCATTTTATTAGCAGAATTTGCCTCAACTAAACTCTAATAGATCTAATCAGTACAGGAGATGAGGACAGGAACCATGTTGTTATTTTCCAGGATGGTGAAGGCATTGTAAACAAGGGAAGTGATTGAATATTTTTCACCTTGTTAAGTCCCTTAACAAGCTGGCTGATTATATACTGTACCTTTAAAAAGAAGCAGATAGGAAGACAGTCTAGTAGGAGAAAAATAACTAGTGGAGGTTGTATGAACTTTAGAGATGTTTGCAGATATGTGGTAAAAGTGCCAACTCTGACTGCATTTCTAACATGAACAGTGTTTTTTAGTTACAAAATTGACACCATATTAAACTTTAGAAGCACCAGATGAATCATATCTCTAGAGCAATGTATTATACTAATAAAAATGGGGATTTCAATTCTGAATGTGATTTTGCAACACCTATGCAACATTAGTTTTCTGCTCGGCCTTCATTTTTCCAGAAGCTACATTTATTTTAACGTTTCAGTATTGAAGTCATGATCCACTCATTGGTATAGTTAATGCTGGAATTTTGTGTTTACTGAAACCAATAATTCATATAATCACTAGGAACAGTATTAATAATCATGATAATCAGCATCATCACTATGATAGTATAGCCAAAATACCAGTGGTTATTGGGCTGCAGTCTGCTGCACACTGTTAAATGGATGTTGAAGAACACAGCCCCTTTCTCAGCCATTTGCTCTCTAGTAGAGAAGGTAATAAAAAAGGTAGGTTATAGTAGTATTTTCGATGTTTGGCCAGAAGACTTCATATACATATGCATGTATACGTATATACACGTCATTCAGCCCCTGCAACAGGGCTCAGTTCCTTCAGACGGCTGTACATCATCACAGTTCTGCAGTATGACCTCCCCTGAACCTTGGTTTCTCTGCATATCATTCAGCTCTTGGTTCTTGGTTCCCAAAGATTCATGTCTGAATTCCCTAGAAGTAATAATAAAAGCAAAGTATACATGTGAGGTACATTACATGGAATACATATCATAGCAGAAAATAAAGAGGTCCGATTTCAGTCAAGTATCCCAGTAAGTATTGACTTTTAAAAATTCCTGAATCATGACAAGGTCCATATTTTCTGTCAAAAAACAGAGCCAAATTCACAAGGGAACTGCAGCCAGAAGCTTCTGTTAGATTCAGCAGGAAGTGTATTTGTTTGCTGGGTATGGACTTGGCTCCATATATTAAAGATATAATAATATTTAGCTGAAAAGGTTTCACAGATCTTGAAATGTTTCCAACCATAAGCTTTCTAAAATCATGAGTCAAGCCATGAAAACCATGAGATTGGCTTAAAAATATTTTCGCTGGTTTTTTTTGCAACTTAGTAAACATAGTTCTCCTCTCTTCCTCACAAGTTCCTCTCCAAGAAGCAGGGTTATAAACATGTTTCATTTCAAAATTAAATCAGAGTCTCTCATACAATTTCCCAATTCCTCTGTCTACAAGAAAAACATTCTAAAAGTCAGGAAAGTCTTCCCTTCCCCTCAAAAGCAGAGTCATCATGTTAAAACTGCCTGTCAGGATTAGCTGTGGCCTGTGCTATCTACCAAATTGTTCACAGACACTGTTTGGAAAAGTAAGTATTCAGGGCTTCAATATTCAGCATTTGAAGTTAATCCTAACAGATAAGCCTTTACTCACAATGGCTATACTGCTTGCTACTACTCGCACAAATTATCCTTTTCGCTACCTCTACTCAAGTAAATGAAGGACATCCATCATTTGAGTTCAAGCATTGCCCTACACCCATCTTTCCATGGTACATGCCAGTTATCTCACACCGTGGCATGGTTTTGTTCCATGCCAAATAACATTCTTGCAGACAATTTCTGTACACAGTCTGGAGAACAGTATAGACCAGGACCGATTCCCAAAAAACAGACTGGTTGCAGCCAAAACTATTTTTTGGAATGCTAAGAGACTTTTTCTCAGTATGAACATGAGGTAGACCTAGCCGGTAGGTCTGAAAAAAATAGATAATTTCTCACATTTTATTTAGCAGTGTACCTGTAGTTATTGAGATTATATATATATATATATATATATATATATATATATATATATATGTAAAGTGGAGCACTCCAATTCAAAGGAAAAAACACAAACTTTGTGAGTGTTGATATTACTATGCACATGAATGCTAAAGCACTAAACAATACCTTTAAATAGTAATAAAGGTTCTTATGTCAGCATCTTCACAGTAGCTAGTATAAAAGTCATCTCCCAACAATTTTTTTCCCAACATTTCCAGGGATTAATTACTATGAATATGAAAGTCTCGTACTGGAGAGGAGCTCTCCCTAACCACTTGCAATTATCTGGCTTTGCAAGCCCTTGAACTCATCAGCTCTTCAGTTGTCAAGAAAAAAACTTGTAAACATGAGTCCAAAAGTAAGAATATACCATCCTAACACCTGTAGTGGTGTGGACAGTCCACCATCTTCCAGCATAATGTCCTCCAGCATTCGACTTCTTGAAGACAGGATATTTCCCCCTAACTACAATTCCCCCTGTTCCTACAATTCAAGTTCATTATATTTTATCCTACCTACTGTGAACACACAGAACTGTTTATTTCATTTCATCTGTGCAGCAACCTTTTATGTATTGGAAGGTTGTTTTCAGATCATCTCTCTAGCTCCTATCAGTCTTTTCATGATAAGACAAACCCATTTTTCCAAGCTTGCAGGCTTATTTTAAAATTTTCATTTATTTCTTCTGGATATTCTTTAATAGATCCACATCTTGCCTGAAGAGTGGTGTCCTGTTGAAAGCTTATCAGCCCTGAGGAGAAGATTACAGCTTGGACACAACATTCCCATTTACAGAGCTCAGAGTAATAGCTGCTTCACTCTAGCAAGTTAAACTTTCTGTCCCCATTGCATTATTTTACATGGTCATTTTATTATCAATGTATTTAGAGAATGTGCTTGTTTATTTTCTCCTGTCTGTGTGCTAAACTTTCTGGTTCTGTTCCTACCTGCATCATGCAATTGCTTTTTGTCCTAATAGCTGAGAGGGTTTTTTTGTTTGTTTGTTTTGTTTTGTTTTGTTTTGTTTCTGTATGATGACAATTATATGTTCCTATTTTGAGAGATATCATAATTTTGCTAAGTCTCTATGCTTCTCATTCAACAACACAGTTCGGTGTAGTAGTATTACTTCTTTAAAATAAGGTTGTTTTTTTTTTTTTTTTTTGTTATACTTTCCAGGAGACTTTTCTGATGAATTGTAAAATACTTTATTGAAAACTTTATTTTACAATTCTCCTTCCTTCTACTCCTATAAATCAAGAATTCAGCATTTAATAATTTTGACCACCCAAGATGCATTCTTCCTTCTTTTGCCCAAGTAGTCCTTTCCACTAATCAGGATCCAATCTACAAAAGTCTTCTTCCTTCTTCTTTCTCTGCCTTTAGTAACAATTGTTATCATCAATAAATTTAAATAAGCCTTTCTCCTTTTGTATATTCCTTTGTTGACTTGTTCGTGGATAATTTAAATACCCCATCAATGAAAATTACTGTGCACAGGACAAGCATATGAGTTAAAGGCTCCAGTCTCTGGGTTTTGCTTTTGATCTAGCACACAGCTTCCTTCCTGAAACATCAGTGCCAAATTACAGTTGTTAGCCAATTGTCAGCCACTAAAGAAGAAAGTCACCCTCTAAGTAACTTCTTCTTTGTTTTCTCTATGAAAAGGTGAAGTTCTTTTCTTTGAGGTATCAGGCATTTTTCTTCATTTGTATGAGCCCCTTTGCTGAAGGCAAAAGCGTAACTGGTAAAATGGTATGGTGTGCTGACACTTTTATTGGAAGTACCTCAGCCTACAGCTTACTGTGTGCTTCAGGATGAGGACAGTGCAAAGGAATGAAAGGTATAAAAGGAAAGTAATGGAAGGAGAAACAGAGAGCAGAAGAGGACAAAGAAGCTGAAAAAAAAAAAAAAAAAGAGGAAGGAGTCTATTAGCAGACTGAGAGATAAAAAGATAGATGTGAGGGGAAATGAGCTTTTTTTCATAACGGTATTTACATTCTCAAATGGAAAAAAAAAAAAAAAAAAAAAAAAAATAACATTTGCATTCTCAAATGGAAAAGCAGCCCTAAACTACCTACAAGATGCAGCTTTTCCTTCCACTTTCTGTTCACTTTCTGTAGGTACACAATTAAAATATCAATCACCCAGCTTTCAAATAGCTTATACCAATATTTTTTGTGATTCCCAAAAATACATCTTTTTTTCCCTGTCTTCGTATTCCACAGCCCTCAGATAAATTAGGATATGCTTCTGCTGAGATTTTAAGAGTTTGGCCTCCTTGAACATCTGAACTTTTTCTCAACAGCTTGCAGCATTCTCAGTAGTTTAACATATGGGTAGACAGGAATCCGCAACAAAAAGAGGCTTAACCTGGTTTAAACATAATATTGTTGTAGAGTGCTGTGCATTGTGCCTGGAATTGAAGGAACAAGCCAACAAGCAGGTTATTCATATTAAATTATCTCTGTAGGCTTAAAGAAATTTGCTCAAAACCATGCAGAAACATAGGAAATAATATCTAAAATGCTACCATATGCAGTTCTGTGCGTAATTTTTATAGGAACCTGGTTGCTAACATGTGACTGCAAGTTGTTCCAATATGTATGTCAAGAATGAGCAGGATCATATGGTTTGTTTCTCATTTATTTAAAATGCAATTATTTTAATTAATTACCGTATTGTAATTTCTCCAGAGGTATACAAACAATGTGCAAGAAATAAGCAGAGTATACATATGCCAAATGGAAAACAAGGTAATACAGGAAAGATTAAAAATGCACAGAAGGGGAATTTAAGCACACAAAAGCAGAGAGTAGAAATAATATAACTGGCAATGAGCAAGGAAGGCAGCAAAGGGAGATGGAATATTTTTGGTTATAATGGCTCTCTATTTCTAGTGTCAGTGTCTCACATCTGCTGTCATAGACTAATGAGAGCTGAGGCTGCTATAATGCTGACCCAGCCATAGGTAGATGATTTATAATGAAATTGTATCTGCATATGGAAAGGTGTCATAGCTATCAGCTAAATCTTCAAGGTAAAACAGTTTAAGATACTATACTTCAGGAAATGTTCTTAATTGTAGGTCTGAGAGTAAAGGAACAGGCAAATACATCTTATATCCCAACCATTCCACCACCAAAAATCTCATATTTGCCTGTCATTTAGAAGTTGGAGTTCTACTGTCCTAAAATAAGCTATGTGTAAGGAACAGATAATACTCAGATATCAAAAAAGAGACAGTGGAACAGAATCCAACACATTCACTGCTGTGATTTGCTTTCTCTACTTCTTGTTAGGCTCTTTCTTGACAGAGCTGTAAATATTAATGTTTTTTCCCATATCCGATCACTAATAAGTTCTACACACTGATGTTTTTCTTTCCATTTGCTCTAAGGAGTACAGAAAAATCTACTCCAAGAGATGTGACCTGCTCCACACAAAGTGGAGCAAGTGTCCTGTAGGGTCACCTGCAATAGGATTTCGTCTGTTAGATAAAGTTCAGGAAGCAGTTCAGACGTTTTCTACCCAGGGTAATACAACCCAGATTTCTGTGGGGCAAGTGTAAGCTAATTCATTCTCAGTACCCACATTCATGCAGACCTTTCCTAAGCAGCTCACACTGCTCAAATTTATTGTTCCAATTCTCTGTGGAGTCACAAGGCTTAGGTGCTCCAGTTATAGATAGTTCATGCTGTACATACAAAACTTAAGCACTTTATTTTTTTTTTAATTTTCAGACAAGTGTCATAAAGTCTGCACTTTTCAAAAAATTAACACAGAGTTACAGCATGATGTGGCATCTGTAGGGTTTTAAATTTCAGACCTTTAATACTGCTGTAAATAATCAAACATTTGTCCTAGAGGAAAAAAATATATGTATTATTAAACTAGATCTACACTAGTTAATTGATCAGTGGCAGGGAGCATTCCCATAATTCAGTCATCCAAACTGTTAAATTACTAGAATGGTCCCTGGGACAGTTTTGGTTTGTGCCAACTGGTCAAATCCTAACAAATTCACAGATGTGGGCTGGTAGTTGGCTAAGTCCAGGAATGAGTTCCAACAGATAAGGTAGATGTTTTGGAGGCTAAAAGGATGAAATGGCATGAACACTGCTGAAGCAAGCCACCTAGACATGCAGCAAGAGAACATCCTGACATACACATGCTGGAAGAGAAGCAGCTCTAGGTAGAGTTTCCTGGTGACCTAGCTACTAAAGCAGGAGGCAACTCAAAACTTGCCAGTGCACAGGATAATATACAAAACTTACTATTTTTTATATCCTTATTTTAAAAAATTATGAGCTATCCAGCCAAGGAGCAGGAAAATCTCTTGTCACCATAGCAGAAAAATAGTGAATAAATAACAATGTGGAATTGATGAGTTTGTCAATAGTCTATTACCTGGGAAAATTTTGTCTAATTGATTCAGCAAAATCAAATGTACCACAAATTTCCTGTGCATCTTTCTCCTCTGCTTTCAAGCATCTTCCTTCTTCACAGCTTTATCCAGTTTCATTACTTTAAAACCATTTTTACAGGTGGACCCTCATTCTGTTTACTCAGCTCCCCCCAGTCCTGCCCCTTAAGAAAGTAAAAGACAAAGTGATATTGGGCTATGACAGGAGGAAGGGAAAAAGGCAGCAAGAGCTGAATAAGAAGGAGAGGGTTTAGGAGATGGAGCATGTTAGGGTGGGGAAACGACCCATCTTTTGACCAGTTTTAAGGAGTTACTTGAAAGTGATTTGTGAAGGGATTTTTGCAGACATGCTCAAGAATATTTGATCTTAAACACAGAGACAAGGAACAGGGTGATGTAATTGAATGAATGGAAGACAGAAGAGCAGTGTAGGACCTCTGGCAGAAGTTTTCTATGTGAAGTTCAAATTGAAAGTTTTATATGGAGCCTGGTAGATTTTCTTGAGATCTACCAACAGATTTTACAGTCCCAAGTGGTTACATTTGGATTATTTATTTGTTTTCCGATGATGTAATGACTTCCTCATGAAGCAATGATTTCCCTGTGACTGGGAAGTAAATACTGAATTGGAAAATGTTGGGATGAAGTTACCATCATTGGTCTTTTTCATACTCCTGAAGTTAGATCGTACATTCCTATTTGTATTGTCTGAAATGCCGTGATACAATCTAGCAAAATGAAAGCAACATGAGAAGGGGAAATATATCTATAATACCTGCTGTGAGTTACTGGAGTGGAAAGAAATGCCTCTTCATCTGCTTTCCTCCTGAAGTGTGTGCATCTTCTCATTCATGTAACAGATGACTCTGAACTGTGCTCTTGCCTCACCAGAAGCACAGGCAGCTTCAGGCAGCAGGAAATGAGTTTTTCAGCCCTTGCTAAGCATTGGCAGATCCTTTGTCAAACACCACAGGGAAAAAATAAAAAATAAAAAACGTTGTAAACTGTAAAAGACACGCATGTGACAATTACCTTTAAAACAGCTATTTCCCTCTCTTCTTCCCCTGCCCCTCCTCCCCCCCACACACACATTTTTAGTTTTTTTTGTTTGTTTTTCCCTTGCTTTTAGTGTTTTGTTTTGCTTTTTTTTTTTTTTTAATTCCTAAAATGGGAAATCACAGAAACTTGAGGGAAACAACAATTCAGTTTGTTGTGACCATGGCTAAGTATATAAAAAATGGAAAGAAAAGAAATAGTGAATATTCAGTCATGCTTTTGTGGAGGAGTATCAGATAGTCTGTGAACTCCACTTATTATTCCACTTCATTATTCAGGGGAAAAAGATATATTAAAAAAATGTGATGTCAAAAACTAGGTCTGTAAGTAACTGAATAAAGTTTGGGGACAATTTTTCTTTCCTTGTAAGTACTCCATTTATAGAAATAAAGGCTCCAACCTTGATGTAACTGACCTCTGAATAAATTATAATCTGAGTAAAATTATCAAGTGTTCTTTTAAAAATTGAGGTATCTATTTATTATTGACCCTCAAAGAGTATTTAGGTTCTTTAAAGATTTCTAGCCAGAATAATCTTAAAAATAGTAAATAAATAAAAAGACAACCATAACTATTATCTGCTCAGCTTTAGGACTTCTGTGGAATCAGTGAAACTCATTAGGTAAATAGAGATTTTTCAAACTGCTAATATGCCCTCTGGCAAAACATTCATTAAGAAAGTGGTAGGAGAGGACAGCAAGTGTGTATAATAAGTAACAAGCCACCATTTGTTATTCTAAATACATACAGTTTTACTCATACTTGAAGTTAGAAAAATAGATATTTGTATACTTTTAGGGTTATTTCTTTCTAGTCTCATCTCTCCCCAAGAATGCAAGGTGCTTTACAAATGTTTTGATACCATTTAAATCAGTTTCATGTGGAGATAGTCATTTGAACTGTGAACAGAACAGCAGCAGTTTTGCCGTGTTAGTGCAGGGTTAATTAGTACACGCAGAGCACTGTGCCTACGCTGCTGATGTCTTTGTACAACTCTGGTGCTGGAAGTAGCATATTCAGACTCTGTTTGTGTTCCCCACACAAAACTGATTTTTTTTCATATTTATTCTCCCCATAGAAAGCAATCAGATTGAGCTGGATAAATTGAGGTGTCATACATAAGATATATTATGTGCTACTTCCATTGTATTCACTCGTAGACAAAGGCTGCAGTCCTGCACCTAGTTTCACATAAAAATTTTGGGGGAGAGCATAAAATGATTAATAATATTAATAACAATAATAATAATAAAGTTAGAAAACAAAATGATTTTTAAAAGCCTGAAATGATGATCCAAAGTAGAGATTGATTAAGGTAGACGTGGTATGTTTTCTCCTATGTTAAGAGTTGGTGCAAAAAAGAAATTAATCAGCTAATTTCTATGTCCACTAGAAATAGGACAGGAATTAATTGAATTAAATGGTAGCCAGAGGCATAAGATATTAGGAAGTATTAGGAAAGATTCTCTAACTGAAATAGTTACATATTTTAATAGATTATGAAAGGAATCCTTCGGTTTATTATCAATGGTATAGACTAGATAAACATCAACGGGACAGAACAAGAAAGAACATATGTCCTTCTACTGTGACTAAATAGATTAGCAAGAAAATACATATACTTTCTGCAACTGTATGGAATGCTTTTGAAGATAAAGGGTGAAGGGTGACTTTAACGAGTCAATAGAAATATTGCTGTCTTCAAATCCAATCTAGTTTAGCCTAAATAATTGCATAAAAGCCATTAGTTCTGTGTATCATGTTCTTCTCTTGTAGCTGCAACTACCAAACTGACATTGCCACTAATTAATAGAGCTCCTTTTTGAGCACTTTGTAAAGTTTAAGATATTTTTTTGTTCTGTGAAATGATTGAACAACCTTAATGAGCTTTTGATTAGATATTGGTACCATAGGTCTTATATTCTAGGCACCATTCATGATCTATTCAGTGTTTGTAAGATGAGAGAACTTGTCAGCAAAACAGAGAGAAGCAGCTGTAACAAGAAACAAACATCTGAGTTTAGCATTTCAGCAATAACCCTTTTTTTTTTTTTTTGATTAGCTACCTTTAATGTTCTTCCATATCACAAGCACAATTTAAAACCCAGTCAATCTCTGTCTTGTATATAGCAGAAAGTTTGAAAGAACATACATGCTAAAGTCTCTGAATATGCTTCCTACATTGCTCTTACCAAATTCCTACATGTGTGAAAAATCTTTTGTTTGCACATGTATTGAAAGATTATTAGATTGCTGTTGGCTCATTTATTTATCCACTTTGACCATTTTTATATACAGACATGTATGCTAAGATAGCATGAATAATGCTGCGAAGTTAATACAGACATAAAGACCCAATCTAGGCAGAATTTAAAGAGCTAAGGTCTACTGAGTCTATGTTCACAGTCATCAGGGGAATAAGGACTTAATGCAGCAGAATAACTAGTCAGAAGTGGTTTTCATTCCATTTAACTGGAGAGGTAAAATGTATGAACATTTTGTTTCTCTCATTTAGATAGCAAATGTAAACTAAGAACAATCTACTGATATTTTCAGAAGAAGTAGTGCCATCTCTTGCTTAGTTATTGTATTAGTATTAGTATTAGTATTTGGTTAGTTTCAGAGGGACTTTACATTGTTGAAAGTATTACTCAATGAGAATACAGGAATCCCAAATAGTCAGGCTGCATTAATATAAATTTAATATCAATGTATTTATATCAATATATCAATAAATTCTTTCTTATCTGAACATATAAAAGCATAAGCAAAACTTTGCAAGCAAAAAAACATTTAAGCAAAAGCATAAGCAAAACATTGTGTTTTTCATTGTCTTAAACTTCATGTTGCCAAAATCGGTCCTGTCAGCACTTGACTCTGAGTTCCAGTACTTAATTGTATACCAAGTTTAATTTCTTTCTGTAAGTACATTTCCAAGAAGCAAGTTGCTGAAATTATGATGAAAGGCCATCTTCATGCACATTTATGGTATGAATACCTAAGCTGAAGTCAGCTCAGTCAGAACTGAAAATTGGATCTTAACATCAAATTTGGATACAAGAACTGACAAGATTACCTGTTCTTATTAATAACTCTCCGTCTTTGTCTCTTACTTTTTATGCATTCTTATTTCTTTTTCTACTTTGACATAGTCTCTCACTTTCTCCTTCCTTTGTCTTGTTTTACCACATTTTTCTTACCTCTCTGTTTTCTTTCATTCCCTTATTCCTTTTTTATTATTGTAGTCCTTCTCATTTCAAAAGAGTACTCCATTTTGTACTTATACTATTATGTAAACCAGACCAATAATCAGGAGACCAAGCTATAAATACAACATGGAAATCCCTGATAAGGCAGGGTAGAATGAACATTTGTATTACATTAATGTCTTTTGTATTACAATAAGAAAAATATCTTATTATGCTAGTGAGTACAATGCACAGTCTTTTGCTAATATACTATACTGGTCACTAATCCAATGTGAAGGTCATATACAAATCATCTATTAGCTTTTACTATTGCTTTCTGTATCATATTGATAACCCAGCTTCTGACCTAACCTTTTACTTCCCTATTCAGCTTATATTGTAATTGAGGTCATTTTTGAAGAGAAAGAAAATAAATAAATAAGAGAAGTTTACATTGAAAAGTTGTTTCTTTTTTTTTCCTGTGTCTATGCAGTCTAATTGCAAAGGATTTGCTATTCCACACCTTATTGTTTCTTCATGTATTTATATTTGCTATATCATTTCTCAAGGGTTTTAGAATTGCATTTGCAAATTAAAAAATATAAACAGCGGGAATTAATTTCAGCTGTACAACTGTCAATGGAACACTGTATATTCCAGGACAGTCAAAACTAATAACACTTTTGGAACCTATGATCATCTTTAATTTGGAAGGCTGTCTGAAATTAAACATATCAAAGACAGAATTCTGACCTAGTTTTATCATGCTGAAGTGATTCAATGTATACTGTTTTCCTTCACAATATCAAACTTTCTGGATATTTTCCACCATGGAAATAATTTTCATGCAATAAAAATGCATGACTTTAAGCAATGGTTAAGGAGCCTGACCAATACAATTCCTTTTAGTGAAATTATATTTTATTTACTATTGGTTCAATCTTGTACAACATTCGGTAATATAAAATACCCATCTCTTCTCAAAAAAACACATATAGGTTGCTTCCAAAGAACAAACATTCATGTGTAATTGTTAATATCAATGCTCTGAGCAATTAATTATTACTGTTGTAGTATAGGAAACTTTATTCAAAGTTTTTCTTTTGTCCTTCAAAAATGATTTAGGTCTTATAGTAACCCTTCTTTTCAAACCTTTGTTTTAGCTTCACTATCTCAAAAGAGGTGTTGAGATAATTGTGGTTTTGTGTGCTCAGTTGCTTTGGATCCAAAAATGCCTGAAAGTACTGACAAATGGCACCTCTTTTCTGTTATACATATAATCACTGCGTATGCAACATCAGATATACGACCACCAAGTTTAGAGAACAGGGTATACCACTTGAGATCTCAAAGCAATGAAAGCATGTAACATGTATTTTGAAGTCCAATATAAAGATATAGAAAATTAGATAAATATACAACATGTTCAAAAAAGAACCCGCCAGGCTATGGTCAATTTTGTCTAGGTCAACCAATCAAACAAGAGGCATTAGACTTCTTCTATTTGGCATTCAGTGTTATACAAAAAAGCATTAACAATGGTTACGAAGATGGGAATTAATAGTGGAACTCTGAGCTGAGTAAAGAATTTACTAGTAGAAAAGCATTGTATAGGAAAAATTGAGCCTGATGGTAGGTAACAAATGGTTAGCCTTGGACCAATCTTGTTAAATTTTTGTATAAATAACCTTGGCTTAAAAAAAAAAAAATAAAAAATATTAAGATGCAGAGCTAAAAGGCATTGTCAATACTGAAGAGGATTAGGGTATTTCACAAAAAGAACTGCATGGCCCTGAGGATGGGAATAAGTGTAATTAAATTAAATTAAATTTATAATAAAAAGAGGAAGGTCACTGGGGACTATGAACAGAAATTTCTGCTATTGTCTAGGAACTCATCTGTAAGAAGTGACTGAGAAGAGAGGGACACAGGTGTACAAGCTGATCACAGGATGACTGTAAGCTAGAAAGGGATGGCAAGAGTAGAAAAACTCAAATGCCATCCTGCAGTACATCAGTCAAGGTGTTTTCAACTGAGAAAGAAAAGTATTAATTCCACTGTTGAGACTTAATTTGTAATAATGTGTACAATTCTGGTCATTTATATTCAAGAAAGACATGAAACTGGAAAAGACATAGAGAAGAATCACTTCAATAATGAAGGAAACAGAGAGTTAATCAAACAAGAGAAGAGTTCAGCTTGTAAACCAGAGGGGTGTGATTGGTGTCTGTACATAAATCAGGGTAAAGACAAAAGAGAAAGAATTATTTAAACTCAAGGACAGTGTTTGCCACAGCAATAAACAGTCATAAACTGTCTGTTAATAGTAAATTGATAATTCTATTTCCAGAATTCCAAGCTTTAGCCCTTTCCTATGTTTCCAACGCTCCCTTTGAAGACATGAGAATTTCAAGATATTAGATATGATTTGGTATGCTTAATAACTGGGAAGGGGGGGGGGGGGGGGGGGATGTTAAAAGATGTTAAATAACATCAGTCCCAGTATTCACCCCCAAGGAACATCGTTCATCTGATCTCCACCTGGACATTGAGTCGTTGACCACAAATCTTTGAGTGCAACCGTCCAGCAAATTTCAAAAGGCTTTAAATCAGTCCATACATGTATCTATCTACACGTATGTTTATTTAAAAGAGGAAAAAGATAATTCAGTTAAAGTTTAAGTTCGTGAAAGGGAGAGAGAGATCATAACTTTGTGCACTGCCTTAATTATATTTTAACTCAAGCAAATTAAAGCCTAGTATTCCAGTATGTCATTCATGGAGAAAATCTTATTCACAAGGCAGCTCTATTCATGATGGATTCTTGCACATATTCAAATTCATCATAATTTTCTTAGTCTGAAGTTCTTATTTTTATGGAACATAATTAACATTTCAGTAGAGGGGCACCAGTTTGCACACTACAATAGTATTAAAACTAAGCAGGATTTAAGAATAAATGAAGATATTTTTGAGTGGAAGTAGCTCTTTATTCCCTCCAAAATAATACTTACTCTATCATAAAGTTACTTTGCATGGATATACGTAAGCTCCCAATACAAAATAAAAATAAAATAAAAATTAAAATTAAAAAAATAAAAATAATAAAAAAAGGACAAATAAATAAGGTCAATTAGACTTTTGGGGTGTACTTGTAAGGTAGTAAACAAAGAAACATGCACAAAAATATTGGACAACTACAAGTAATAGGTAGTTATACAATGTTTGGAGACAGACTGCTAGGATTCTACCCCACCTCATCCTCAACCGCATTCCAGGCTGGAAGTCAGATTCAAGGAAAATGTAATGATATCACCACAAGTTTCCTGGCTGCTCTCCTTTCTACCATGAACCATCATATTTAAAATAAAAATAATATTAAACAAACAAAAATGTCATTTAATGTAAACACAATCCAGATTTCTGTTATAAGCTATAGTTGATGAGGTTGACAAATTTGCTTGAAAAAATACAATTGTCCCCAAGTAGGCATAATGCAACTTTCCTATTTATCTGACAACAAACCCACTTTCATTTAATCCTATTGTAGTACATTTATTAAATTTTATTTAAGAAATTCATGGGTGTCCAGGGATTCTGTAGAATATCCCACACTTGGAGATATTGAAAATTTAACTGGGAAGACCCTGAGCTACCTGATCTAGATTTGATGTTGAACCTGCCTTGAACAGGAAGGTGAATTAGATGACCTCCTGTGGTCTCATCCAGTGTCAATTATCTGTGGCTTTAGCAGAGCCAACAGAAAAGAACCCTTCAGTCTTGAAGACAAATAATTATGACATATTCATGCGAGCTGAACATTTCTTAAACCAGACATATTTCAGTTTCTGTCCTAGCAAACTTTTAGCCATAGATCATAAATATTACAGTGGAAAACACTAGCTGGATACTAACTTATCACGGTTGGAAGCTAAAAGATTATAATAATCTTCTACCAGACCATTACCAAGAAGGTCAAGTAGCTGAACAGTTATCTCACCTCACCTTTAGATAAGTCTTGACCAAAACAGATAGTATAAACTGACAAAGGGAGTTTTCTAACAGTCTTCAAGGTAAAAGCTATACTATAATTAAGCAATACTATAATGAAGACATTACAATTAAAATAGTTTAATCCACAGCAGACTTCTCTAAGTTCTCATATCTAAAAATCAATTACAACTTCTGTGAAAGTGCTTTTAACATAGTTGTAGAGGCAGTGTGTGGGGAAAAATAAATAAATAAATAAATAGATTATTAGACAGGGAAAGTAAGATTTGCCAAAAAAAAAAAAAAAAAGTAGTTTCTGAAATAAGGAACCATTCTTAGGTATCAAAATTAAATCACTGCTCTCATATTATATAGGCCTATTTAAATAGAGACCCACCTACAATAAAACAGTGTATCAGTACTCTTCTTAGTGTTAAATGTAATGATTTTGCAAAATTAAGAAGCCAGAAGATATAAAATAAGGCTTAGGACTGCCAGATTTATGACAGTGTTATTACTGTTGGCAGATCACTTTTCTTTTTAAACTGCAGCTTGTACCAAGTGGAGCTGAAGCATCCCTACAATAACCTCTGCCTGGATCTTGCACAGATATTGACAAATGATCGTAATTTATCAGGAAACATCCTGGGTGTCTGCTGAACCAGGGTTCTGTCTTACTATTGGACCTGCACATCACTGTTTCTCACCTGGTGAATTGTAAGGTCTAAATACTGGTCATTTGGGGTATGCAAAGAAGTTGTTGACATTCTTGTGTCTATCTTTGGCATCTAGGTCATACTGAAAGTAGGATAATTGCACTCTGAAGTATACCTTGTTATTGACTATTACTGATTTTTTTGTTTGTTAACAATCAGCCATTCAGTGTTCAGTTCAGTATTTGCATCTAAGCTTTTTCATTTAATCAAAAATAGGGCTTATCCTAACAAAAATTATTAATTTATTCCCTGGGTATGAAAGGATATAAATGCATCTATTTATCTGTGTATTTTTAGCTGGATTTATCTTAAGTGCTTGCATTGTTCACTATAAAATTATTGCAGTATCTCACAATACTTAGGCTCTTGCAGTTTTATTTCTGTAACAGTACAATTTTATTCTCTTAGCTCTGCATTAATCCGACTGGCAAATACTAGAATGAAAAAATAAAATAACACAACAGCTGCAAACTCCACAGCCTAACTCTCAATTCTGATCTGCTGTGGGTGTATCATCCTCTCATCCTCCATAAAAACACATTAGTCTACGGTGAGATACAACTTGGACATGCATGAGCCTATGTACATCAGCAGAGTGATACAGGGCTTCTTGTAATGGGGTATTGCAAGCCCAATGTGCCCCTCAATGATGGCTTTTGCCTCTGTCTGAAATGTGAATTCAGGAGTACTTGTGTATAGATATTCACTGCAATGCCATTTGGGTGAAAACTGGCACAAGTACAAGTCATAGAAAAGAGAGCTTTGTGCACCTATTGGATGGCAGTTTTCATGTACCCTGGTCAGATGTTAATTTGGACAATCAGTGTGAACGTGCATTTCAGTCCTGAGTCAGCCTGTGGATCTCTCTGTCTCCCTAACAGCTGTGCCCATTTTCCTTCTTTATGCCTGTAAGGCACTGACATAATTTACGCTTGAGGTTCAAGTACATATCGAGTTAGGCAGGTGTTGCCAAGTAAATGTCGGCCATCGTGATTATCCATTTAATAACAAATATAATTACTCTATATCTGCTGATGCACAGAAGCAGAAGTCTCTTGAAACTCTCTTGAGGCACACATATTTTAAAAGAAACAGCAAATAACTTATCAGAGGCTCTTCCTCTCTAGAGCAGTCCTCAGCAAGACTCAAAAATTGAATAAATGAGATCTTGCTCACCAGGTGGGTTTTTGCAGGCTGTGATGTTGGTTCTTATAGTTCTAAAAAGGAAGTGATAAGCCTCCTGTATTGAATGTGAGTGCTCTACAGACAGGAGGATAGACGACTGAAAAGAGAAATCCCCACAGTGAGGGATTTGTGAGATTTGGCAGAAAATCTACATCACAATGCTGTGCTATTTCCCACAGGGAAGAAGACCAGAGAATTTCTTAAGAGAAAGGCACTATTCTACCACTGCTCCTTCACAAGTGACAGACAGGAGACAAATCAGGTACCAGTACAGACAGGTATCTTCTTTATTGTATTCTTCGACACAGGAAAATCTGAAAGGTCTAAGACACCACCTTCAGCCTCACTGGACTTCAGGTTTATATGCAGAATAAAACTGCAAGTTGGAGGGATCGTGGATAAATCCACAGGGTGAATGAAGCTCACTTATTTTCAGAGCTTTCTAGCAGCTTGCAAGACTTGCAGACTTAGCACAAGTCAGCGGAAGTGAAAAATAAAGCCATCACAAAAGGCTATATTTTGGAACTTACAAATGGAAGCTGAGATATTTTAACTATTCAATTAACTGTAGCTGTAGAATTTGCCTTGTGAGCATTTTAGTTTGTAATCTATGCTGCCCTTCTCTCACCTTTGAATAACTTTTTACTCTCTTCCTTTTTATCTGTCACTGACTTTTAAAATGAAGCACAAGACTCTGCAAGTTGCAGGACCACCTCTGTCGCCAGAGAAAGCCGTGACGTGTTGTGAGAGCATTAAAGATTCAGAAATAAATTGCAAAGTTGCTTCGGAGCACAGTGAAGCATTTAGTTGCAACTCAGCTGGGTGGAAAAAAAGAAGTCACACTCCAAAAGAGACAGAGAGCTATCACTGCTTGAAATTATTGAATAATTTATTCAAAACACAAACAGGTCTATTAGAATGAAGGTGATGGTCTGCAGACAGAGGTCATGCAGAAAAGTACAGGGCTGTTAACTGTATTTTTCCTCTTTCACTGGCTATCAAAATACTGGATTGTCTTAAAAAAGAAGCTAGTTACAATCAATCACTTTTATAGCACCTTCACTGTAGATTACTGCTTAGTGTAACTGGATTTGAAAGGAACTATTACATTGAAGCTACAAGTCATGCAAAATGTTTCTTAAATAATGAAGCCAAAATGAGAATGTACCATAGAAGTCCATTGAAAACTCCATTTCCTTCAAATATTTTGCAAAAAGCAAGTTTTTATACTACACATTCTGCTTTACTACACACACAGCTACCTGACAGAGCTCAGAGTAATGCAGCTCGAGTGCAGCAGCTAACATGTAGCCATAAAGTAAACGATTAGCTTTCACACCCTCAGTGCAGATCATTTTCAAAGGTAGTTTATGTAGGGAGCCATTAACCCTCAAAGCAGAATCTAAACACCTGGTGCAGTCAAACACTTGTGAAGGGAAACAGCTTTCCCATTCTCACTTAGGCAAAAAAAAAAGCTCTGTCTCTTCTCTTTCTCCTCTCATGCTCATGCTCTTCTCTACTACTTTTAACTACTGGGTTTCCTCTTCATCCTGAGGAATGCCTTCTATGGAGAGTAAATCTCATTTACTCACAATGCAGGAGAAATTACATAAAACACATTTCAGTTGTGTGTACTTTCTTCATCACTATTTTTGATAGCTACCCAAACAGCTACAGATTGCAGAATTACCACACCAGATTCCTTGGCACTAGCCGATAGAGGCTTAAAATGTTTAATCCGCTGCTTGTCTGTGGTAAGCCTTTGTTATTAGCCTTGGGAAGGATCCTTATCAGTCAGCAATCTGATTTAGCTCTCATTCCCAACTTGTTTGGGTGTTTTTCACCTTGTGGGAAACAATTGGTTGAAGTTGTTAAGCTTCTTTTATGCAGAGCTAATAAGTTCTTGGATGTCTAGTTCTCCTTTTTGCTGTGTATCAACATGATCCTGTTCTTGTGGGAAGTGCCAAGGTTTGTCTGTCAGAGCAGGAATTATACTTGTTGCACCACATTTTTCATGGAGTACAGATAAAATCCAACATCTTTTTTGTTGTTGTTTGGTTTGCTTTGCTTTGCTTGGCAAACAGTATTTTTTTCATTGGTTTCCAGAAAACACAGTCCAAAAATTGTGAAATACAAATATAGGAGAAGAGAGGCATTTTGAGGTATACACCCAAAGACATATAAATTCTTTTTTACTGACTTTAAGCTGGCATTTCAGATTAACTCTTTGCAGTAGCACAAGCCAGACTTTCATATATTCCGAATTTTAAAAAGCATTATAAAGGATTAGTTCATGCAAATTTCTGATAAGGACTTATTAATAATTCCAAGAAAACATGTTAGCCTCAATAAAACAAATATTTAAGACACGCATAGAACCTTGTAACCAGCCTGAAACATAGTAAACTGTATTTGTGCATTAAACAAAACCTGTTATACACTTAATGTTATCCATTAACATTAAGTTAAGCCACAGCTTCTCTGGGCAACCTGTTCCGCTGCCTCACAACCCTCACAACAAAGAATTTCTTCCTTATATCTAATCTAAAACTACCCTTTTTAGTTTAAAGCCATTACTCTTTGTCCTATCACTACACCACCTGACAAAGAGTCCCTCCCCAGCTTTCCTGTAGGCCCTCTTTAGAATTGGAAGGCCTTGATAAGTCCTCCTCTGTGCCTTCTCTTCTCCAGTCTGAACAACCCCCACTCCCTCAGCCTATCTGCATAGGAGAGGTGCTCTAATCCTTTGATCATCTTCCTCGCCCTCCTCTCAACTTGTTTTAACACATCCATGTCCTTCTCATGCTGGGAACGTCAGAGCTGAATGCAATACTCTAGCTGGGGTCTCACCAGAGCTGAACAGAGGGGCAGAATCACCTCCCTCACCCTGATGGCCACCCTTCTTTTGATGCAGCCCAGGACACAGTTGGCTTTCTGGGCTGCAAGCACATGTTGGCAGCTCACATCAAGATTCTCACCACCTATGCCTTCCTTCTAAGAAAATCTTATCATGCTATTGAGCATATATCTTAATTGTAACTGATTTTTTCTTCTTCTGGTGTTTCAGGATGAGTTGAGTTGCCATTTCCTGCTTTTTGCACAGGTGTCAATATCTACAGTATTCAGAATAATATTATTTTCCCTTGCCTCTTCCTCTGTTCAGTAGTATCCTCTATCTAGCCAGACATAAGTAATTCAAGAAACCCAACGACTGAAAGATACCCTCTTCTAAAGATCCCCAGTGCGAACACCTACAGAAAACACAGTCACAAATTTTTAGAGCTGAAAGTGATGTAACCCTTTTTGAAAAGGTCTGCATTTTGTTTCATGTTGCTAGTTCTCAGAAAGCAGTTTGATTTCCTTGCAGAAATAGGCATTTTAAAGATTTCTTGCTCTTTGATACTATTATGAACTTATTAATTAGTCTACTCTTGAGTCAATTTTCAGCAGTTGTAAACCGGATCAAGACCAGTGGGATTAAACAACTAAATAAATATTGAGCGTGTGGGGCCAGATTTTAATGCATCTACTTGTTCTGTTATTCCAAAAGAAACCTTCTTAGACTTCAGTAGTCTCTTTGTGGGTTAAGGTGCTACTCAATGAAACTAGGATGATCAATACTGGATTCTCAGTTACCATCAGTAAATTACCATCTTACTTTATGAGACTGGAATTATTTATGTGTATTTCTAAACAAAGTTTGTACATAGTCAGTTATTGCTGACACAGTGAGGAATTTCCACAGTGGATTGAAGCCAAAGACAGTTCAGCCCAGTATTTCCCCTTTACTGATAAACAGAACCAGAAATTTCACAAATCCACAAAATCACAGATGGGCAAGACCATAAGAAATTTCAAGATTATTTCATTCAAAATTTTTGTTCAGAAAATATAGATGGGAGATTTATTCTTTCCCAAATTAAATACTATTCTTATCACTGAAAGAGAGAAGTTTAAAACTTCAAATGTGAGATTTAATATCCTGTACAGATACTTGGGCACTTTTGTTATACCAGCATGCTCTGGACACCTTGGTTCTTTAACTTTGGCTAGGCTTCCTTTGAAGACCTCCACTTTATACTGCCTTCTTAAAATATCCATTGAATGCTTCAGCTGGTCTTTGATACAATAGAGATGTCAGTAATAGCTTAGTTCCTTGCCTGTTAAGCATGTTCATTAATCAACATTTCTTATTTAAAATTAAAAAAAAAAAAAACTTTATCCTGAAACTTTATTGTTATGTCTCCTAGCAACAGAATTTCCTCTTAAGAAGCCACTTGTCTTTCAAAGGGTCTATGCCTGGAACATATTTGACAGCACTTTTCCAAAAAAATTAGTCAACTGATTTCTTAATATGATTTAAACATTTTTTTTTCCTCAGACTTGGCAATGGTATTAAGTGTTACAATTTTAAAACATCATTAAAAACACATCACAAAAAGTAAGCTCATCATCCATAAAAATAGCAGCTAATTATTATTAAAGCTCATTATGAGTGTTGCTGTCACACACCAGGATATCACTGGACAAAGTGCTGTAAAACCAGAAAAAGAAAGTACTTCCCCCATGGAGTTTTCATATATTCAGGGTTTCTTTCAATGTTTCTGGAGTGTAAAGAAGCACAAAAAAAAAAAAAAAAAAAAAAAAAAAAAAGATTCTGGTTCCAGTAAAGGAAGTGTACTTGTTTACTGGGTCTCTGATTCTTACAAATATTTCTAATGCATTTGTTATGAATAAAATCAAATTTATTGAGCAGACACTCAACATTGAACAGATGCTCAACATCATTCGTCATACTAAATGCAAATGCCAGACCCAGAAAACGTGAGACCATGCTATTCTGCACTCAGAACCTTACTGTGTTCCCTTCCAACTCATTTTTGTTAATAATTTCTGATGATAATCAAATGACTTAATAACTGATAAATTAATGACCCAGCATGACTCAGTTTTTGGGGCTAGTTTTGTTTAACATCTTTATCGATGATCTGAATAAGGTGACTGAGTGCATCCTCGGTGCCTTTGAAGACAACACCAAGTTAGAATCACAGAATTGTAGGGGTTGGAAGGGACGTCAAGAGATCATTGGGTCCAATCCCCCTGCCAAAGCGAGTTCCTTAGGGTAGGCTGCCCAAGTAGATGTCCAGATGGGCCTTGAATATCTCCAGAGAAGTATGTGGGAGTGATGATCTGCTTGAGGACAGGAAGACTCTGTAGAGGGATCTAAATAGGCTGGAATGATGGTCCAATTGCATGTCATTCAACAAAGTTAAATGATGGGTCCTGCATTTGGATAATAACAATCCCTTGAAATAAAGGTCTGGAAAGTTGTCTGACCAAAAGGGTCCTGGCGTTCTGGTTGACAGCCTGCTGAACTTGAGCCAGCAGTGTGTCCAGGCAGTTGTAGTGGGTTTACGTGGCAAGGTTTGGTAGCAGGGGGCCATAGGGGTGGTTTCTGTGAGAAAGATCTAGAAGCCGCCCCATGTTTGGGAAGGGCCCCGTTGTTTTCCAGATCTGAGCCAATAAGCGATGTTGTTTTGCGCCTCTGTGAGAGCATATTTAAGACAGGGAAAAAAACGCTGCGCCACACAGCAGCCGGGAGAGTCAAGGGAGTGAGAAACAGCCTTGCAGGTGCCAAGGTCAGTGTAGAAGGAGGGGGAGAGGTGCTCCAGGCGCCGGAGCAGAAGTCCCCTGTGGCCTGTGGTGAGGACCATGGTGAAGCAGGATGTCCCCCTGCAGCCCATGGAGTACCACGGTGGAGCAGGGTTTCACACTGCAGCCCGTGGAGGAGACCACGGTGGAGCAGGTGGCCCTGCACCGACGGAGGCTGCCGCCTGTGGAAGACCCCTGCCGGAGCAGATTCCGGGCCGGACCTGTAGCCCGTGGAGAGGAGACCACGCAGGAGCAGGTGATCTGGCAGGAGCTGCTGCCCGTGGGGGAGCCAGGTTGGAGCAGTTTGCTCCTGAGGGATGGACCCCGTGGTACGGACCCATATCTGGAGCAGTTCTGGAAGAGCTGCTGCCTGTGGGAAGCCCACGCCGGATCAGTTCGTCAAGGACTGCATCCCGTGGGTGGGACCCCACAGCACAGGGGACGAGAGTGACCGAGAAGGAGCGGCAGAGAAGAAGTGCTGTAGACTGACCATAACCCCCATTCCCCCGTTCCCCTGCGCCGCTCGGGGGGAGGAGGTGGAAGAGGGTGGATGGGGGGGAAGGTGCTTTTGGTTTCTTTCCTTTGTTTCTCACTTCTCTAGCTTGTTGGTAATGAGCAATAAATCTTACTATCTGTCTTCTTATGCTGAGTCTGGTTTGCCCGTTACACTAATTATTGCGTGATTTTCTCGTCCTTATCTCAATCCTTGAGCCCCTTTCACATATTTTCTCCCCATTCCTCTTTGAGGAGGGGGAGTGAGAGAGCGGCTGTGGTGGAGCTCGGCTGCCCACTCGAGCGGAACCACGACAGCAGTCAAGAAAGCCAATGGCATCCTGGCCTGCATCAGTAATATTGTGGCCAGCAGAACTGCAGAAGTGATTGTCCACTTCTCCTTGGTGAGAGCACACCTCGAATACTGTGTCCAGTTGTGGGCCCCATACTACAAGTATGATACTTAGTTGCTCGAACATGTACAGAGAAGCTCAATGAAGATGGTGAAGGGACTAGAAAAAAAAGGCTTGTGAGGAGTGACTGAGGGAACTGGAGTTGCTTAGTCTGGAGAAGAGGAAGTTGAGGAGAGACTTCATATCTCTACAAGTACCAAAAGGAGGCTGCAGCAAGGTTGGAGTCAGTCTTTTTTCTCAGGTGACAAGTGATAGAACAGAAGGAAATGTTCTCAAGTTGCACCAGGGGATGTTTAGATTGGATATTAGGAAGAATTTTTCATGAAGAGGGTAACTTCTTTCCAAACTTTGGAATGGGCGGCCTAGGGAAGTAGTAGACTCCCCATGAAGGTATTTACCAAATGTGTGGGCAAGCTACTAGAGTTTAGTGATAGGCTGATGGCTGGACTTGATGATCTTGAAAGTTTTTTCCAACCTAAATAATTGTGTGATGCTATGACTTGTAAAATGGATTCGTTTTAAAAGGATCGTTTGCTGTGGCTCCATACAATTGCAAGGTACAGAGCTCACTATGGTAGGAGCTAGATTTGTGCACCTGTAAATCCCAAACTCCTATACAGTTTGCAAGGGCAACCATCCTGCAAGAAGAAAAACACCTGCAGAAGAAGTATTTTGTTTGAAGTGATCCAGAGCTGCACATGGTTCAAAGATCAGAGAAAGAAAACCAGGATGATATTGTGACAGACTGTGATTTTAGCTGTGAAAGAGAAAATATTCCTGAAGGAAGGGAGGGAAATAAGTGAGAGGAGATCAGGTAAGCAAAAGCTGAGCAGTTGAAGATGGAGGATGTGAAATCTCTTCCTGGTTCAACAGAAGAGAGGGCAGACCATAAACATAGCAGATAATAGATTGGAAATCCACAAGAAGGATTAAGAGAACAGGAAAACCATACCATGGAGGGGAAGGGACAGATAGATGCTATGAATCAGAACAGAAGTGTCGGGTATGAACATTGCCAATGGGAAAATACACCAGCTGAAAACAATTTTTTTTCTTTTCACACTGACATTCCACAAAGAGAAAACTCTGCTAGTGACTCTGAAGATGACTGTCTAATATAGAAACAAAATGCCATATCAAAGACAGATGCTTCACCGTCCTCACAGACAAAGGCCTACTGGTGTAACATTTATTTCTGTTACATATTTCACAGCTAGAAACTGTTTGAAATGCTCAGCTGATCTGCCTACCATACTGGCCTGGACATCAAGTCTTTCCAAAATAAGCAATATCATAGGAAGCCAGTCCCATAAACTACCACTGCTACTAGTTCAAGTGCTAATATATCTTTGGGGACTTTTTCCCATACTGGTCCATCCTATCTGCAAGAAAGACTGTTGAATATCAGACAATATCAATACTCCCCTGAGGAAAACATTTCTGAAATTTAAATAATCCATTTCCAGTGCTTACTGAGAACCAGGAGAATTCAACAGATCCCTCAAGGAATGCAAAAATCTTACAGTATTATACTGTAATAGCAGAATGTCAGCAAATACTAAGGAAATCACAGAGGGTGATTTCTGCTTCTCATGGCAGTGTATAGTGAATCGAACATGTATAGAATAGAAAATGTAATCAATACAGACACTGAGACAAATAAGGAAGTATATATAAAAGCATCTACCTTCTGGAAATAGAGGAATTGATCTTGTGGTTCAACATGGAATAAGAAAGTTCCAGTTCCATAGTGAATCTCTTCATAAATTAAGAATTTAAGCAGCTCTTTGTGTCCCTGTAACATACTGAAGACCTCAGCAGGCTGAAAGAATTTATTGGCAACTGAAGGTGTTTTATAAGTCTTTATTATTTTTTTTAGTAGGGTTTCTATCCATAATTTTGAAATGCACAGATATTTCTGTTCTGTTTTCCTTTACACCCTTTCCATTTGACATACAATCAGTTTAGATTTTTCCATTGAGCTGAGTGGCTGCTAAATGAATGATCATAAATAGATGAATGATCATTGCTCAAGTGATTTTATACCAGACATATAAGAAGCAATTTTGACCTCCAGTTCTTCGTACTTTCACTTTTCATGTAAATCCTTATCTCATTGACCCATCTGATCCATTATCACATCACCACCTGTTCAATCATCAGCCTGGCTTGCAAAGATCAACCTTTGATAGGAAAACATGGGTTGATGTGTTTTATTCAATACTGTATTTACCACTCTGCAATACAATTCTGCTAGGAAATTTAAAAAAGCAAATATTGCTTTGTTGATATATCTTTTTTATATAACCACAAAGATTATTTCTCTTGCAATAAGATAAAGCATCTGAAAAGGTAAGAATCTATTCTGATATCTAAGGTACAGTTTTAGTTTGAAGAAGTACTATCCACCTCTTAAACACCATTTTTTATTCAATTGCACACAATTCTTACTTTATATATCTATCAATTCTTCTTTAATGAACTGAAATAAGAAAAATCCATCATAACACTAGAATATAGAACCAAATCTTGGAAAATAATGCTGTAGAAGTTCTCTGATCAGAGTTTAGATTTCTATGAAACAAAAATCTGTATATATCCAAGCAACTAGAGAAAAATAGAATCATAGAAACATATAGAATATCTCAGTTGGCAGGGAAGCACAATGATCATCAAGTCCAACTCCTGGGTCTTGAAAGGATCAGGATTTGTAGGACATGATTGCTCTCTTTCTAAAACGGATGACTAAAATAGGTTAGATAAATGAGACCCTAAAATTGTCTATTTCTCACCAGAGACTAGTTAGGTGTGGACATCTGAACATAAGACATCTGAAATTGTGGAAGTTCATTCCTCTCTTATGTGCTTTATTTTGGTAAATGAGTTCAAATCTCTAGCAATCTAATTATTATTATTATTAATATTTAATATTTAATAACAGTATATTTCACTTTACATGAAATCACAAGTAAGTACTATAGATGTAAATCTATAAACAAAACAAAAATAAATAAATAAATGAAAAACAAAAATCAACCAGGATCATCAAGTCCAACCTCTTGAAGTCCAAGGCAAAAAAAAATGAGCAAGATCTGTCTTGAAACACACTTCATACATACTTTAGATGGTAAGTAAGCATTCTCAAATTTCCAACCCAAATTTATTTATGGCCCATTTCTAACTATCTGACTATATGCCAACACTTCACTTTAAAAACCGCTCTCATTTTCATATAGAGAAAGTAAGCCAGCTGCTTGTACTACAAAGTTCTGTTGAAACGGCTAAGATGGAAAGTCCTGTTAGTACAGCTAAGATGGTATTACCCTGTCACCAAGTAGTTCCTTTCTCTTCTTCCACACTGTTTGATGCTGATGGACCTCCCCTTCTGGCTGCTCTCTGCTTTTCGGAGAAAGTGTTCATGTCTTCTAAAATGTCCATCAGAAACCCACTTACATTGTTGCCAAGGTTGACAACAGGTAACAGCTAGACAATCATTTATTTTTACTATATTTACACAACAAATACAACCTTATGAAAGGCTTGGGGGGTCTTAACAATTTATTAAGCTTAAAATAACATAATGATCACTACCCAAGACCATTAAATATTCATATTCAGGAAACACATTAACCAAGACAGGCAGCAACATTAAATAACAATGTGCAAGTGACAAATTAACTCTACCAGTCAATATATCAAAGCATTTTAAAAGCACTTTCACAACCTTCAGAAACATACTCCTATTCTTATTCAAAATACTTTCAATAAATTAAATGTACTACTAATTAATTTTCTTTTATTAGACTTTCAAGAGTTTCTATACCATCAGGGAATGCACTAATTCATCTATATGACCTTACTGCAGTTAGTTTTGTTCAGCCTGATGCTTATTATATTGCTATAATTTGTGCTGTTTCAGTTTAGTGGAAAACATTTCCATGCCAGAATTCTATCTTTTTGCTGGTCTACTCACTGACAGATTCCTCATTAGGGCATTCAAACCAATATATTACTATCTTCTATAGAAATTATCATAGAATCATGGAATGGCTCGGGTTGGAAGGGACATTAAAGATCATCTAGTTCCAAGCCCCCTGCTATTGGCAGGGATGCCACACGCTAGGTCAGGTTGCCCAGGACCTCATCTAACATGGTCTTGAACACCTCCAGGGATGGGGCATCCACAGCTTCTCTGAGCAACCTGTTCCAGCACCTCCTGGAGTGAGCACCACCTTCTGAGTGAAGAATTTCCTCCTAACCTGTAAGCTAAATCTCCCCTCTTTTAGTTTAAAACCATTCCTCCTTGTCCTGTCATTACCTGACTGAGCAAAGAGTCACTCTCAATCTTTTTTATAAGCCCCCTTTGAGTACAGAAAAGCCCCAGCTTAAACAAAAGGCAGCCTTTCTTCACAGGAGAGTTTCTCCATCTCCTCAATCATTATGGCCCTCCTCTGGACCCATTCTAACAGATCAACATCCTTCAGTGATGAATGAGCATCCTTCATTATGAATGATCCCAAGAAAAATCAAGGAAAGGCAAAGTAAGTTATACCATTTTCTCACATGAATCTACTTGGGCTGGAAGACAGGGGGTAGAAAAGGGGAGGAAGTTGTGGGGTTGTTTCTTTTTCTGAGGCATGTTTAACAGGCACGTTTTTTTAAGAGAAGGGAATAGATTTCTAGCTAGTTCCTTATCCCCAGTCCTGAGATAGAGTTTCTGGTGCAGGTGACCATCTCCAGCAGGATATGCCTGTTGATAGTTGTCATAAAATGAATATCAATGTCCAAAACACTTTCATATAAAACAACAGTACTGGCCAAAATCAGCACATCCCCCATTTTGCTTCCAGATTGGGCTAGCTTGTTATTGTACTTGGAAAGGTCAAGATAGCAAACATGATGCTGCTCTACATAACAACAATATCAAATATTTGGTGGAAAGACTGATAAGAAAATAAAGACATGATTAGAAATGAGAACTATGATTTTCCTGTAAAATTTTCTCCAAAGTCACAGAACTTGGACTTTCCTCATTCTTTCTAAAATGAGGAGGCAGCACCTGTGACACATCCTTCTCTCTGTCTCACCTGTGCTCCCATTCTCAACTGTTTGTGGACCATTTATTGTACTGCCGCCATAATTCATTTCTCTTATTCATTTCAGACCTCTTTACTGATGTCGATTACAACTTGTGATGACAGGTTGTGATCTAGACACACATCTGCCAGAAAATGATCTTGGTTTATTGACTGTTCAATGGTCACACAAATTTGAGCTATTTAATTGGAATTTAAGATATCTTATTTGTGGAAATTCATTCTCTGTCCCAGTTTTCCCACAAGGTTATCTATAATAAGCAGGTTATGATTCACCTTGACACAGATCCAAGATAACTTCTGAGATACTAAGAACCAAGTACCACTGAAAATCTCAAAACACTCCTATGCATCCCTTGATGAGAACACAGAAACGTTTGATTAGAAAAAAAAAATAAAATAATAATTATATATATAGTGTGTATATATATATACTGCTTGTTTGATTCTTTTTTTAACATTTTTGGTTGCACAATTAAAGATTTTTCTTGCTTCAGCAGTTTTCCCTGCTGATTTGTGGGGGCTCAGACAGACTTTGCTGCATCAGCAACACCTGGGACCAGAGGTAAAGCTGTTTTAAACTACTTGGCCTATAGAAAAACAATTTGAGCATTGAAGCTGAAATTGCACTACATTTTCTCAGCTGTCCATAACCACACAGACTGGCTGTTTACAGACTACCCTCTGTGTGTGTGTGTGTGTGTGTGTGTGTGTGTGTGTTGGGGGAGGGAACAAGACTGTGTTTTGATATGTTTCTCACTACAGTGCACATGGACCATTTCAAAATGCTGTAACAAGTTATATGTTGTTTAATCTCAGACTGAATGTTTTTGTTGGCCTTTTTTGTTCTCCCAGCTCTCACCATACTGATTAAAGCTAATCTGACACCTTTAACTCCCACTGATTATTTTCTTCCATTATGATTACTTCCATTTAAATTACAAGGCTGCTCAAGGACTCAGATATTCTCCAGACTGAGTAAAGTAGAACTGTTTTAATCTGAGACATTCAGAAGTAAAGGGAGAAAGGCAGATTACTTCCTGTGCAGTGGAATGAGAATGATCTGCTCAGATACATACTTATGTCATTTCCTATTCTTTCTCTGTACAGAGGAGTCAAATTTCTCCTCCCTCAGACAGCCCACATGAAAAGTTTCATCTCTTCTGTATAAGTGAAAGACCAGTTCCTAGAATAAAGTACAAGTATTCAAGAGGTGCTGCTAATCCATGAAACCTTGGGCACATCTTCATGGTATTGGTAGTAGACTTGCCTCTTTTTCAAGAAAGGAAGCACTAATCCTAAACCATATTTCTGTAATCCTCATGATTTAGTGAAGATTTTCATTACCTAACAGCAAGTTTTTCACACCACTTATTTTAGATGTGAATAGTCACTATTTCCTCCCAAAACAGTCAACAGAGAAAGACGTTTCTCCACATAATTATTCTAGAGCACATATTTCAACTGCTTTTCCAACACACCCTATGAAAAGGGAATAAATCTCTATTCATTAAACAAATTCCTCGAAGAGGAATTTGGCACTTCAAAGAGACTTGGCACTTTAGTTAGATGCCTCAGATAGATGATATGTAATGCCACCAAAGATGGTACAAATATCTACCCAACATCTCCAAAGCCTTGGTTCTGTTCCATGTCCTGATGGGAAATGTAAGATGTTGGAAAAGGGTTGTATTAATATAAAACTGCTAGGGCTACAGTGAAGGGTCTGGAGGGGAAGACATATGAAGAGCAGCTGGTGTCTTAAACAAGTCACTTGTTTTGTTCAGCCTAGAGAAGAGCAGACTGAGGGGAGACCTCATTTCAGTCCACAGCTTCCTCATGAGGGGGAGCAGAGAGTCAGGTGTTGATCTCTGCTCTCGTGATCAGCAACAGGACCTGAAAAAATGGCTTGAAGCTGCAACAGGGGTGGTTCAGGAAGAATATCAGGAAAAGGTTCTTCACTGAGAAGGAGGTCAGGCTCCCCAGGGACTATAGTCACAGCACTGAGACTTTCAGAGTTCAAGAAGCATTTGAATAACTTTCTCAGACACATGGTCTGACTTTTGGGTGGTCCTTTGGGGACCCAAGAGTCGCACTTGATGATCCTTGTGGGTCCATTTCAACTAATGATATTCTATGATACTATGAAAAGTGTGGGGAGTACAATAGAGTAAAAATAGATCCAATGTGGTAGGCACTTATTCGCATACAAAGTAAGAAATAATTTGCATATGTCATACAAATAAGTGTTTATTAAGTTGATTATAACTTTCTCAGCTAGCCCTAAATTAGTGTCTATGTGTGCAAAAATGAAAATTAAAGTTTCACCTCCAACATTTACTGTATCGTTTCCCCTTTGCCTAGGCATACATGTATCTAGCTGAGTGTGGCATTACAGTATCACTCATTGTATGCACAAGATACAAACTATTGAATTTATATAATATAAAAAAAGTTATTAAAAGTTCTGTTTTGTGAAGACCACTGTTTATGTATTCTTTACAGACACTGGAGTTTTGAAGAACAGTCATTTCTATTTATATATTTACAAAATCACAACCAGATGTTGTCAAAACCTACAAAAAGATGTGGTTATTCACATAACAGGTGAGACTTACTAAATTCCTTGCCAAAATACATTAGGTATATGTATATTGATTTGAGAGAAGACTCCACGAAGAGTATCTAAATAGATGAATCATAATAGCCAGAAGAAATTGTGTAAAATTAAGTATCTAGAGGCTGGCTAAATATTAGGAGAAAAATAAGAAATATATTTGGCTTCTTTTTACATTTCCTTTCTTTGTGGAGAATTTTCTGTGATAAAACTGAATGTAGTTCTTGAGTAGAGAGGATTAAAGTTGACCTTCTCCTTACGTGAATGTATAGCTTCTCCTTAACTTCCTTTCTAAGAAGAAGATTTTGGTAAATAGTTCTGCTACTAGAATACCTGAATTCATTTGCATGCATAACCCAGGGAAGCAAAAGAATACTATCAAACCTTCCGCTTATGTTCTGTGCTTAGTTACCTCTGGCTTAGCACAGCATGAATATTTTTAGTCCATAACATAATTGCTTTGCAAGGTAGTAGCTGCCAATAAGAAATGTATAAACTAAAAAAAAAAAAATACTCTCAAATACACTAATAATAAAAATACTTAATATATAAATGTATTTGGGTAAGAAAAAAATGTATTTGACACATAATGCAAGCACACCATGTCCCAGAAGTATCCAATCATAGAAAGAAAAATAAATAAATAAATAAATAAATAAATAAATAAGTTAGAGGAAGTGCTTCCAGCAAGAAAATGACATTTTAAGAAGGAAGTTAAATAAAAAAATACAAGCTTTCTCTACTGAAATATAGGGCTTTGTGGTTCTTCAATCAGTGTTAGAGTTGAGGACTGCTTAAGACCATTCAGAATTGTCTGAAAGTCCCAAAGACAACATAATTCCACGTGTACAGCCTTTTTCAGTGCAGATATTCACTCTATTAATAGATTAGGTTCAGCAACATTTACGTTTCAAAGTATATTAATTCACGACAAATAAAAAAGTTCAGCAACACCTTTGAAATCCTCACTCCATCAGTCTGCATTTACTCACAAGAAATATTAGTAGACTCCTCTGAAGCTGGAGGCAACCTTCAGATAGGCAAAGCCTGCAGGGAGCAGATCATCATCTTTCTCTGCAGTCCTTGTCCAGAGAAAGGTAGGAAGGTGGAATACTTTCTTTTGGCATGTTTTATGATTATTACCTTTAACATTTCAAAGGTAACTTCTTTCTCACAAAGCAGAATGCACATTTTTACTTCAAGACAACATGCACACCAGTTTTGATGTTTTTAAACAAGATTGAGTTACCCAAGCATGAAATAGCTGAAACAATTTTCTTAACAGCTGAAAAACACTTGGCTAACTCAAAAATAGCTGAACCAATTTTCCTCAAACTTTCCAATGCAGTGCACCTTTGGACTAGCACTACACCTGCTAAATTTCTTCCCCTTTACATGCTTCTTTGCTTTTACCTGGTAACAAACAAGAAAATAAAATGATTAAAGGTCCAATCCTGCACGTACACAAGTACATGATTAAAATTACTAATATAATATTGAGTCAATGTTAGCTGAGTCAAACCCTAAGAATGTTTGTACCATTTCAAGTTCATTACAGTGTTGTATTGATACTATAGCTCATAAATATGGAACGGGATGAAGTCCGCTATATTTTATAAGGCTGTAACTTTTCATAGGGTTCTCACATTACTCTTAGTAACACTCCAGGGCAAATCTAGTTGGCTGAATTTTTCAGAGATTGCTTTCTGAATCTGCTCATGGCTGCTATTTCACATCAGCTGTGCATGTAAATTGGAAATGTTTTTATAAGAACAAATCATGTGACAAGTATGAATCAAAATGGAAGACATTTTTGCATGCAATCCTTCTCTCAAATGAACAAAAATGCTCACAAGTCAGACAATAGCATTCACCTTTTTTTCAGTCCTATGGAAGGTTTTAATACATAGCCTGTCAAGCTTTCTTCCAAATCAGTGTGGGTATCATGCCCAGTTTATGCTCATACCTTTGATAACTGTACTATGTACAGTAACTTCATCTAAAAAACAGTCACCCACTCTATAGATTTAGAGGTGTAAAACATGCATATACTCTTACAGCTTAATTAGTCAATGCTGGAGCTTTAAGGGTACTAGGCATTTATTAAAGTCAGAATATATGGTTTATTAAAATCAGAATGTATGGATTATAATGTAACAGTTTAATTTGGATGTCATTGTTTTGCTTTCCCTGTATTACTCAACAGTTTCCTCCACCTTCTAAGAATGAAATAAGTGCTTTTGTAATCATGTAAAAATACATCTGTTGTTCTCAAAGCATACAGCCAACATTAAAAACCTTTAATCAGACATAAACATGCAAAATTTTCTTGACTGCCAGTACTGCTCTTTCTGTAGTTTGCTCAAGCACAGAATGTCCACCAAACTGGATTATATGCTGTATATTATGTACAGTATGAAATAAAACAGTCCTTATCCACATAAAAAGAAAAAATCCAATTACACTGTCTTCAACACTGAGTTTGTCTTCATAATTTTCATTAGCTCTCCACTGGTGTTTTTTTCATATGTAAACCATTGTGACATATTTTGTTCTGAATGTCTGTCCTCCATTTGCATGCCTAAACTATGCCTAACTCAGATGGCCAAATCTCATGTAAACTCCATACCCCTAACCAGTGCATCTCTGTGTAGGCAATCCAAGCTTTATATTGAAATCTGTGCTGCTACAATTCCCATAACCACGTGAATTTCTTCTACAGATTTAACACTGTGAAAATCTCCTAAAGATTTAAGAAAAGTTGAGAAGCAACAGTTCCACAGATTCTTCTACAAAATAAAATTGAAAAAAAAAAAAAAAAAAAAACTATTACATTACACTTATTGCTCTTTACAGTTCTCCTGTAATTTATAAATGTCCAGCATAGACAAAGACTTATTCTGTTCTCCCCCAAGCAAAGGTTTATGCTTAATGTACAAAGGAAGCTGTTGGATGTCTAAAACAAAATAAATTTGACTGTAATCTCCTGTGTGATTAAATTGAGAATGATATAATTTCACTTAGGTGGTGCATTTGCTTAACATGAGTATTATCACTTTGCATCTTACAAGATCAATAATAAATTCAAATCACTTTAACATTCATGGAATCTGTTTGGTACACTCTTGGTAGGTTTTTTGTTGTTGTTGTTCTTGTTTTTGTTTGTTTAACTTACTCCTGTGGGAAAGTTTCCCAGATTTATCAACTGGATTTGTAGACTTTTCTCTATAATCCTGAAAACATTCCTCTTAAGAAACTGAGATTTAATCTCTCCTGCAAGGTCAAGATGTAGCTTTTGTGTGTCCAATAAGACGAAATAAATTTATGATCAGCTTCAATAGACTAAAATGTACTATTTTCAGTTAGCAAAAAAAAAAAAAAAATAATCACAGAAAGGCCTTCACTATGTCATTTCACATAATTCCATATCAACTACTTTCTTTTATTGGCAGCTCCAATAGAATGACTGTTAAACCTCAAAAAAACATTTACTTCTCAGTCTAAAGCCTATTTTCTTTCAAGCACTGGGTCCATTAGAGAATCAAGTCACAGTTGCTTAAAAAAGTCTGCTGAATTTATCAGAATTTTCGACAGCAATGGTTCAGTCTGAAAGGCATCAAAAAATTTACAGTACTGCTATTTCATGCAAATTTGAGATCTGCGACCATAATCTTCATTTAGCATTAGTGAGTGTTTTCCAGTTTATGAAACTGTATTTCTTGAATGGAAACATCAAATCAAAGAAAATTTCATGTTAAACTCATTCATAGTGTCATAGCTGTCTGAAAAGAGTTGTATTGTAAACAGACAATTTTAAAGCTGCATTTAATGAAATAAGATTGTTGTCAGTTGATTGTTTATAGTGAACTCAGAGACTTAGAGTAATGGTACTGGAAGGTATCTGAATGGATTTCCTAGACAGGATCAATTAGGACTATGACATTCTCAATTGATGCATGTGTAATTTGTTCTATAAACCATTCTGGAGATGCCACAATTCCCCAGTAATCTGTTCAGTGCTCCTCTTACTACTGGGAACTCTTAGTTTCAAATTTAAATTGCCCTTCCTGAAAATGAAGTCCATTATAACCCCCTAATTTCTTTATGCACACTACTCTCTTAAGTATCTATGTGTGTATTTGAAAACTATTAGGGTCTTTGCTCTCTGAACATCTTCAGACAAAACCCTTTCCTTCTTTCTTCCTTGGTCATGTCTGCATGCCTCTGATCTCTCCCATAATGTGTCCAGTTTGACCAACCCCTGTGTTTAAACTGAACACAGTCTTTCATCTAAAATTTAATGGGCTTGAATCAAAGAATGACGTCACACATTTTGTAAGCTGTATTTCAGTTTCCAGATCTTTTTCCGAACATTAAATAATCTGAAAATGCACTTTAAATCCTTGATAATTTTTCTTTTTATGCAGATCTGCTACCAAGAAGCACATCTTCCTAGTCAGTATGCACTGGGTTTTGTGCAACTAATTATTCCTATGTGAAGCACTCTGCATTTATTCAACAAGATCCATATTTGAATACTATACCCTGGTTTGACAGTCCCCTTTCCATTCTTGGGTCCATCCTATAACATACCAACAGTACTATGTTATCTGAAAATTTAACAAGTGTATCTTCTATTGTTCCATGAAAGCATTTAATGAAAATCATATTGGAGCCAAGGCAGACCCCTATCACTGCAAAAATAATTTGAACAAAAATCTCGTTCTCATGTAGCGTTAGAATTAGAAAGCTGCTCTCTTCAGGTAGTGAGGCAGAAAAGATAAACTTAGACTAATCTCGGCATACACAGGTGGGTTTCTCATCAAACAATGTCCAAATAATTTAAAAACATCAGGAAGAAGCATAAGATCATCACATGATATGTTGCTTGTCCCATTTTTCTCAGTATTCCAACTGCATAATAACAAATCCTGATAAAGTATATCCCAAAGCAGATCTTGTATGATGGTGAGTCAGTCAGTGTTATATTCATTATTGGACTGAAATTACTTGAAACAGAACGTGCTTTTGAAGAAAGCAAAAAGAATACGAAGAGGAAATGAATGATTCAGTATATTATCTCCTCAGGCTGTAATATACAAAGCTGGCAGCTTCAGCTTTACAAGCACTTTAATTTCAAGAGACAAAGGTCTTCTTTCTATTATTATTCCACTCACTAAAATTTACATTTTAACCAAGAAAGACCCTCTATGCCAACTGATGTCAGAAGTGACCAATTTATATCCATTAAAAAAAATAAAAAATAAAAAAAAAAAAAAGAAACGCTAGCCCCATTCAAGTCAATGGCAACTCTTTAGTCTCAATTCCAGCAGAGTACACACAGAGGATTTGGTATTCTGTGTTACACAATTAGACCAATTACATTCTGCTCTTCTGCTAACTTCAGTTAATCTTCTAGTGAATACATAGAGGTAGAGCTGCAGAAAAACATATATGTATACTGCTGCCATGGACTACCTATGTTACACTGGATGTTCAAAGAGAAAATTCCCACTACACACCATGCAACTGATGCTACATGGAGTAAGTGGATAGCGTTAATTACACAGTGGGCTCGAATGGGAAAACCCGATCGCCCAGGAATCCTGGAAGAGATTATGGACTGGCCAGAAGGCAGAGATTTCGGAATGCCAACAGAAGAGGTAACCCGTGCTGAAGAGGCACCACCATACAATGAGTTGCCAGAAGACAGAAAGCAGTATGCGTTGTTTACTGACGGATCCTGCTGTGTGATAGGGAGCCATCGGAAATGGAAAGCTGCTGTGTGGAATCCCATACGATGAGTTGTGGAGGCCATGGAAGGGGAAGGTGAGTTGAGTCAGTATGCAGAAGTAAAAGCCATACATCTAGCCCTAGATATCGCCGAAAGAGAACAATGGCCAGCATTGTATCTTTATACTGACTCATGGATGGTGGCAAATGCTCTGTGGGGGTGGCTGCAGCAATGGAAAAAGAGCAACTGGCAGCGCAGAGGTAAACCTATCTGGGCTGCTACCCTGTGGCAAGATATTGCTGCCCAGGTAGAAAACCTGGATGTTAAAGTACGTCATATATATGCCCACATGCCCAAGAGTTGCACTACTGAAGAACATCAGAACAACGAAGAAGTGGATTGAGCTTTGAAAATTGAAGTGGCTCAGGTGGACCTAGACTGGGAACGTAAGGGTGAGCTGTTTGTAGCTTGATGGGCCCATGAAACATCAGGACATCTGGGGAGGGATGCCACTTACAGATGGGCTCGTGATCGAGGGGTGGGCTCTCGTTGGGAAAATGTCGGGCCTCCTCTCAAACACCGGCTGCGTGCGTTGAGGCCTTGCTTCAAGGACGTGGTCAATCATCGCTCATTTGTGGGAAGTAGAGAGTAATTTGTTTCCTCTGCACTTCCATATAGCCTTCATTTATTTTGTTTGTTTGTTTTCCTCCCTTCTTTTTATTTTTTCCTTTTCCCCTCCCTTTTTCCCCTTTCCCTTTTTATTTCCCCTTAGTTAAATTGTTTAGTTCATGGTAATCTTTATTTAATTTTTATTATTATTTCCCTTTAATTAAATTATCCTTATCTCAACCCGTGAGTTTTTCTTTGCTTTACTTCTCTCCCTCCTCATCTAAAGGAGGGGTTGTGGGGTTTAGCTGCCCAGCACGGTAAAACCACCACAACTGCTCATCCATTAACATGATTATTTTCAGACCTTCTTCGCTAACAGCTTGGTTCTTATCAGCTTTCTCATATCAGTATCTTTTTTCTTAGAGTATACAGTGATTTAAATAGGACCTCTGGTGGCATAAGGTAAATATGATAGGACAACATTTAGTATGAGTGACAATATCTGAAAGTTTTGTCCCTCAATTTCCCTGAAACCCTAAGAGGTAGAAAGAGAAAACACACAGAGAAGCCCTTTGCAATATCAAAAAATGTACATTTTTTTTTCATTTTTGCTGGGCAAGAAGATGCCGTCCAGGCTACATATATTAAGTTAGGGTAACTAAATTGGTTAGAGGGTGAAATCCTGTTAGTGGTGGGGGAAGAAATTGTAGGTCTCTAGTGAGATTTTTGGTTTTGCTGTACAGAAGGTCATAATAAGGTCACCTCATCCTGCTAAATGTCAAAGTGTGAAGATGCTACAGATTAATGGGAACTTTCTCCATTTTCATATCAGGAATCAATAGTTACACAGTCTACATGACATTATAGAACCACAAATAAAGATTTTGTGAGAATCATCTTGAAGTTATAGAAGTTTTTGCAGCTTTCCTACATTTTAGTCACAAATTCTTCTCTAGTTCATGCAAACTTTTATCGCCTCCTTCTTCACTAGTGATAGGGAACTTCCCACTTCCATTCCAGTCTCCTGCTATAACTGTGTGACCACAGATTTACACATATTAAAATGCTTTTCCTTAGAAATACCCCTATGAAACACAGAAGATCTTTAATTTACTTTTTACAGATGAAAATTGAGAGCACAGCTGAAGACATTAACTTTGTATCCACAAAGAAAATCCTCCCTTGCCCTTTGGAGTATACACTAAATCTATGTCATGTATAGCCTCCAACATCAGTGCCTTTCTTTCATCATTCACGTAGGATAAAAGCACACTCACTGGTGTGCATCTGCAATTCTCTATGTGTTCAGGAAAAGCCATCTCCTGAAAGTAGGATTTGGCTCTTTAAATCTCTTAATCTGTCTCTCTTTCACCTGAAGGTATATGGTGACAAGGTTGCAAGTAAAGGATGAAATCTGGTATTTCAGTTATGTGATGAAAAAGCCATTCCAAAGGTTAGTAGAGGGCTTAAATGAGTCTGTAAAGCAAACATAAGCTTCTGGGATAGTGCAAAGCTGTGTCATGTGTAGGAGAGCTCCAGGAAGTAAGACTCTTTCTTGAACTCAATAGAAATTAGTAGAAGCATTCATTTCCCTTTTCTTAATTCTGCATTATTGCACTTGGTGTAGTTATGCTTCCCCCAGCCTCTCCTGACACTGTTTGGTAGGCCTGTAATTCATGAAAATAAAGTACTGCTCCAGCAAATGGCAAAAACACAGCCATGTTCCAGTAGTGTGGAAAGAGTCATGTATAAAACCAGAGATTTGGGTATGTATTCTGGCTAATGTCAAAAGCTAAGAGTTAAGAAATAAATATGAATGTGAAGCCTGCACTGAAAGTATTCTAAACATTGAGGTCTTTTGAAATCTAGTTCCAGGTGTAACTAATATAGTTCAAGGCAGGACAGCCTAATAAATTGATGCCTGAGGAATTTTTGTGATGTAATTAATCATTCGGTTCCATCTGTGGCTCGAAGACAGCATGGTATCAGCATAATACAAACACTTGCACTGTTACTCTGGACATCCGCTCATTTTCAATCTTGCAGGTGCCTAACAGGGATCATAGGATCCTAAATAAGGATCCTATTGAAGCTAAATAAGCTTCAATAAAAGTACTGCATTAATATACTAATAGGACATAAAATCCTCAACGTTCTTCCTAACCAAATTATAATACACGGTGTTTACATTTTATGCATTTGTGATAACTGACCTGAGAAGCGCACAAGTAAAATGAGCTTCTCATGTACAATATATTCATATTGAAGAAGTTTGCATTATTTATAACAATAGGCCTACCTATACTCTGCATACAAATCTGGTTTTGTTCAGTTTTCTTTCATAGAGAGACCTGGATGTTGGTTTAAAACATTTTCTCAGTAGTTCTATAAAATTGTTAATCACTTCAGTATACAAAGTTATGTTTGTAAACTTCATATATAAGTAAAACATTTTCATATTTGCACAGGCACAGCTACTTATTTTATAAGCTATCTGGGGAGGGAACTATCTCTTGTATGTGTTTATACAATGGTTAGAACAATGTGTTGTAGAATAAAAGCAACAGAATAATAATCATATTTATAATAATAGGTCAAAACTTGCATTAATTTTTGTGTGTGGCTGATCAGTTCTCAATGTCTTTAAAAGATAATCCCACTTTTATAACAGCACACAGACACACACACACAAAAAAATGAAATAAAATGAAATAAAAATCTGTTTGCTATATTTAAAAGTGATGCTCCCGGTCATACACAGTTTATGACTCAGTTATGACCTGGATTTTCAAGAGTCTAAATAAGTCATGCTTCTTAATCTCATCACATTTCAATAGATTTGTGTGCTTAAATCTTGTGCACAGAGGACGTATACTATGCAGGTTTAAAAAGCAAGAAGTCTAGCTGTCTTCACTATGATCCAAATGCACTATAACTAACTAGGTAAGCTGCAGACATGAAATCTGAAATATTGCTTACTTTTATATATGACTAAGCAGGCTACTCAGCAAGGGATACTGGGATCTCACTTATATCAGCCAGAGAAAATGTGTCTCACAGAGATGAAAGTATTAGCTGAGAAACATTCTAATACAGAGTCCAAAGTAGGCAGCCTAGTATATGAATTCAATAGGGGAAGTCAGCAATGATTAGCTTTGAGTGCTAAATGTTTCAACAGTTAAGTAAAGTAAATAACTAATCACAAAACGCTGGACAAGCACGTAATACAAAACTGAAAACTAAGAGACTAGCATGTGATCAGATATATAAAACTGTGGAAGGTGCAAGTACAGCAGCTTGTGTTCACTTGCCTTGGCTTTCTGGACACCTAGACTTTACTTAGACAACATCTAACCTCTAGTTCATAGATCTATGCTTACTTACCCCCAGTCTCAAGTATAGTCTTACACCTAATCTTAGATTATCTACCTTCTGGGGCTTGGGAGATGGCCCCATTCTGCTAATTACCAGTACCTGCTCCGGGCATGTCTTCTGGGACACCTGCATCCTATACCAATCAGGGTTATACAGGGGCACCAACCAGGTGAGTTGGACTAGATGATCTCCAGATGTCCCTTCCAACCTCAACCATTCTGTGATTCTTACAAACACATTATCTGACTAACAGTATTACAATGTCCCAGTTGAGATACAGAAACTCAGAATCCAACTTTTATATTAAACCTAACTCCAATTGTATATAAACTTCTGTTTCTTTCTCTTAATACAACAGTCCAACCAGTATTACTTCAGTGCAAAACAAATGAAGAATCAACGGAGCGGTTGCCCTCTTTGTTATTAAAAGACTCCTGGGTTTCACATTGCTCCCCTTTGTATCACATATTTCTGGCAAGAAATCTTTGTATTCTAGCTTCAGCCAACTCATCCCAGCCTATGCTACCTAATACACATTTTTAAAAGCTTTTGATTTTTTTTAATATTCCATAGAGCATCCATCATAAAAATGATGACGAGTTCGTGAGGGTAGGGTGGTGAACCCACAGCCTCACTATATCAATTTGATCTACATTTGATAGAAACCAGAACCTTTTGAAGTACATTACCAGAACGACTCTAGCCACAAGAATAAAGTACTTTCCCAGACAGACCTTAGAGGGCAGGCACCCTTCCTTCACTTTCCTCAAACCTTGATTTCCAGCTGAGTCTACCCAGAATCTCTGAGGCAAACAGTACTGCTAAGGACAAATTTCCTACAGTATTATATGCCCTGTATCACAAATACCTCCTGTCATCAATTTACCACCACTTTTCACTGCTCCCTTTCTCTATTTATTTATTCCTCCTGACTTTTTCAAAAAGAAGAGGAACTTAGAGAATGAACTGAAACATACTTTGGCATCTTTTTTTAATATTGTTTTTATTGCTAGACAAAATGTCTAGGAAAAGCATGATGACATGGAAAAGCAGTGCATTTTCCAGTGACTTCCAGCACCACTAAGGCATCTTTGTTCTAATAATGCTGAAAGCAATTGACCATGAAAACATTACACAAATCTTGTACTCAAGGAGAATTCATTGTTTTAGTAAACAAGTTATGCACAAAGACATGTAGATCCTGTGGAAGTTATATTAGCATAAGATATGAGTCCACAGCAAAACATGAAGAATGATTAGAGAACTATGACTTCATTTCCACTGCCTTCCACAATTTAACTTCAGTAATTCAACAGCAGAAAAAGAGCTACTTCAAACTATTAAGAGTCTTTCAAAAATTAACATAAGAGTTTTTTTTATCCTTGTTTTCCACTTTGTATTTAGCTTCTCACATAAATCCCACTGGGGTCTGCATTTGTGGAACCCCTGGATCTATACTGATAAATTCTATTTTGATTAGTCTAAAAAAGTAAGCTAGGCACTGGCTTTGGAGAAATCATGTATTCTCCAAATAATAGTCTCCCACTACACATCTGTAGAGTACAGTGCAACTAAGTCATAAAGACCTAGATACAGCAGTTTTTGTTTGTTTGTTTTTTAACTGAAGGGAAATTTTAATTGATAGATGCATCTTAAGATTGTGAGAAGTGCAAGACTCATGGAAAATATGTGGTTTTGAAGAATCATTGACTCCTGAAAGATTTGAACTCCACACAATTTTTGCTACAGAAAATTGTTTTCTAAATCATAAGGCCTTTGCTCCTACTGCATACTCTTCATTCAATCACGGCACAGGTTATGGACATAGACAGAAAAATGTGAAGGATGTGGGCTGAGTCAGATACAAAGTCAGAACCAAAGAAAACAATGTCTGCATCAGCTCAGGGTCCATAGACATCTAGGATTAAATAGCAATCTGGAATCAAGAAAATCAAGAGTCAAGGCAGAGGCATATAGTCTAAGATTCACTGTAACCAGTTAGTGGTAATTTATATTTTCACTCATATCATGCCACTCCCAGTCAGGCTTCTGCCAACCTAAAGCTGGTCTTGCTTTTCAGGTAACTGTCAAGGGAACACTTGCTGCCAACCTTTAGGGTATCCACAAAGCAGTCACAGAAACAAAGCTTTCTGTGAGGACCACCAGTGGATATAAGCTATATTTCTTTGTTTTATCTTTTGCTGCCCATACTGTCATTTATTTTGAATGCCTGTCAAGGCAATTTGAGAGAATGCTCTCTACAACAAGGGAACAATATCTCTGAGGCTCCTAGCACTCAGTGTCCTCCAGAGTGCTCCTCTATTCAGTATAGATGTCACCCAGATGTATCCCTATCTGAAGAGCTGTAAATCAGCCCTGCAATGTAAGCCAAATTTCCCTCATTCATGGAGCCTGTCTTCAAAATTTCCATTGGACAAATTGGACCCAAGATCTTTCACACTTTATTTTGATAGCCTTTCACATTTGTAATTTGATGGCACCACTCTAGCAAAGACCCGTTATCCAGAGGATGCTTGTGTATTTATCTTTGTGTTGCAATTTTTGCAGCATTTCCCAAAATGTACACCAACAGAAGTAGATTGCTTCCTGATGAATTATAGGAAGACTAGAAAACTATGCAAGATAAAGGTTAAAAATTTTGAAGGAGGCCTATTAGAAAGCCAGGCAATTTGAGCCAAGTGAGAATGAAATAAAACACTTCTGCCTTAGAAATGAAGTGTTTCAAAAGTCATCACCTGAGGGATGATGGCACTTTCTTTCTGAAAAGATGGAGGAAAAGGAGAAAAAAACTGAAGGAAGGAAAAAACTATTGGCTTCTTCCTCTGCAGATACCACAACAGAGGACAATGACAAGTCAATTGATACATTTCAGGTGCCCATAGCCATGGCCCAATATTCATTAATAAACATCTGTTCACCAGTGTGCCTGGACTAATCACATGGCTATGCAGGGCACATACCTGACAAGGCAGATCCCCACTCCCATCCTCACAAGAGTACTTTGACCAGGATGCTTTTAACAGCCTATTCAGCACTTTGTTTATGTTCTCTGTCAATTACTACAGGAAACCTGACATAAGCAGCTGTCTGAAGGGGATGTGTTTAATCTCAGCAGAATCTGAGAGATTCCAGATGATTGTAGGAAAAAAAAAAAAATGAAAAAGAAAAAGAAAAGGAAAAAGAAAAAAGAAAAAGAAAGAAAAAGAAAGAGAAAAAGAAAGAGAAAAAGAAAAAGAAAAAGAAAAAGAAAAAGAAAGAGAAAGAGAAAGAGAAAGAGAAAGAGAAAAAGAAAAAGAAAAAGAAAAAGAAAAAGAAAAAGAAAAAGAAAAAGAAAAAGGGAAAAAGAGTCCTGTATGAAAATATTTTTTAACTGTGATTTCCAGATAATGTGGTCTGGGTCCTCTAAGAACTGCTGCCCTTCCTGCACAAAACCTCTCTTGGTTTTTAATTTCCTCATGCAGCAGGCAGTCTCTGGAGTGCTGCTAAATACATCCTAGATTTCAGAGCTTACCCATAACCTGCATAACTTGTCTCCATACTCAGTATTGCTTGTTTGCAAGCACTCTCAGTAAATAATTTTCAACACTCAGCAACAGAAAAATGTATGCACTTAATAGTGTGCATTTGTTTGGGGTCTCAGTGTATACTAGGAGGGTCCACAGTTCTATCAGTCCTTTCTTTCATTCACAGTAGTCCTCACAGGGAACAAGTATCAAACTGTCATACCTTTAACATCCTAGAAAAGACAGATTCTCAAGGGGAAACGGTGTATACCTGGAAGAGATTGTAAAGAGAGTACAGGCTGGAGCATTGGGACCTGACTCTGGGACATGTGTAGTCATGAAGTAGAAGTGTCACTAACTGTGAAGAGACTTACTTCACCTTTAGTCTGAACTGAATAGCACTAAAGTCTGTTCTCCTATTTCTTGTGCTTGGTCATGAACAGCAGAGGAAGCATGAACCATGCAAGCAGGGTAGGGAAAAGTGTGAAGAAGATGTTAACACATATGATGGTGACTTAACCTCATAATGTATGTCGTCCTACAAGCACAGGCACAGGTTATGACTAAGCAGTGGGTCTATGTCCTCGACTAGTATGTTGTGGTTGTTTTTCTGAGAGGGGCACAGAAGCTGAAAACTGTGACTGAGAAGTGAGTTAGTTCTTCATAGTCTGGAAGAGAAAGATCATAAATAGGTTCCTGTCTTAAGAGTTTTGAGGTCAGGCAAAGACATAAGTGTAAGTCTCAGTACTTGGATAGAAGAGCAACATTCTTGTTTGACAGGTATATCAAATACAGACGTGTTCTTCTGGGCCTTAAAAAAAATATCTCTGAATCCTTCATTGTCCCACAAATATACGGTAAAGTGAAAAATGGGTAACACTCAGCTGTGATTTCCATGCCAATGTCAAACCAGACAAATAAGCAGGGTCAGATGATCTTGAGTCATCTAAGGGTACACATAGGAGAAACATGGTTATCACAGTAAGACTACAGCATCATGACTGAAAAGGATAATCAGATAACCACCAGAAATGGTGATAGGTAATCTCATATGATCCCCATTAATTACAAGTGGTAGAAACAAAGAGGAAGCCTGTCTCAGGATTCAGATATCAGAACAGTAAATTATGGAGATAACATAATCATAATATTGGTGTGATATGAGTCATTCCTGAAGAAGGAAGGAATCATGTTCTTCTGATTATAGTAATGGTCTTTCCTGTTGAATGTTCTTATACTGTCCTGGATGCCTCATATGCCAAGAGCACAGATATACCAGCCAGTGTGTTTACATAGCATGCCACTAATTAAAATGACTTGTCATCAGTGACTTGTGACACTACAATCACTTGGCAGCATATTTTCTGGGCTAAGATAAGAGATTGACATAATTAACTTCCAGAAGGCAGTATCTATATGCTGAGATAAACTGGGTCACCAGTGCTATCAACAGGATAACCGGCTTAGAATCATAGAATCACAGAATCATAGAATGGTTTGTGTTGGAAGGGACCTTAAAGATCATCTAACCCCAGTCCACCTGCCATGGGCAGGGACACCTCCCACCAGACCAGACTGCCCAAAGCCCCATTCAGTCTGGCCTTAAACACTTCCAGGGATGGGGCATCCACAGCTTCTCTGGGCAACCTGTTCCACTGCCTCACTATCCTCTGACTGAAGAACTTCTTCTTAACCTCCAGTATAAATCTACCCTCTTTTAGTTTAAAGCAATTATTCCTTGTCCTATCACTACACACCCTGACAAAGAGTCTCTCCTCAGCTTTCCTGTGGGCCACATTTAAGTACTGGAAGGCTGCTATAAGTTTTTCCCCTGTAGCCTTCTTTTTTCCAGGCTGAACAACCCCAAGTTGCTCAGCCTTTCTTCACAGGAGAGGTGATCTAGACCCTTGACCATCTTCCTCACCCTCCTCTGGACTCTTTCTAATACTTCCATGTCCTTCTTGTGCTTGGGGCCCCAGAGCTAACATAGCACCACAGGTGGGGGTCTCACAAGAGCAGAGCAGAAGGGGAGAATCTTCTCCTTTACCCTGCTGGCCACTGTTCTTTTGAGGCAGCCCAGGACACAGTTGGCTTTCTGGGCTGCAAGCACACTTTGCCAGCTCATGTCAACCTTCTCATCAACAAACACTCCCGAGTCCTTCTCATCAGCTTTCAATATATTCTCCACACAGCCTTTATTTGTGCTTGGTCTTGGCAGTGTATTAAAAGCAATTCAGCATAACTGTGCCTGGAGCCATCCATCACAGTTCTGAGATGAGATCTCATCACCTGGTGCCATGCCATTAACAGGGTTAAGAGAAAAACAAGAAGTATTGGTAGGTGAGAACCTCAGAGTAGAGCTGCACAGTTGATCAGTGAATGGTACAAAGAGATTCATGGCAAGGTGACTCACAAAGGAGCTTTACCAGGAGTTTTGTAGAGCTTGAGAGATGGGAGTTGATGACTGGATAGGATTAGGGCCTTTTAAAGATCTTCAACCCGGAAGTGCTCCAGCTAAGGGAATTCTCCTTAAGCATTATATGGAAGGGTCATGTAGACTTTACAGATAACTGTAGACATAAGCAAGTACTGCCTTCTGTTTTAAAATAATGCTGTAGGCTATTTACAACACATTTTTGTGTTTTCCAATAAATTCTTCAGTTATCTATCTTCAGATTATCTAAAAATGGGTGCCCTTTCTTCAAGGCTCTTTATGCAATGACCAGAATGTTTGACTTTTCTGTTTAACAAAAATGTTTGTTAACAAGACTGAAATTCCTGTTTGTGTTTTAGATAGGCCATAAAGTAAAGGTGAAGGACAAAACTGTTGCAGTACCTTTCTGACTGCTTTCATAGGACGATGATAACACAAGAAATCATGGACAATTCCATGCTTAAAAAAAAAAAAAAGAAAAAAAAGAAAAAAGAAAAAAAGAAGAAAAAAATAATAATAATTAAATAATTAAGAAAAAAAAAAAAAAACAGTATCATGTGACTTATGGAGAGAGTTAGCCAAAGAGAAGGGAGATTTGAGAAAACAGAAAAGAAGAAATTTCAGGGATTTGCAAGAAATTCTGAGGCACCTCCCTGCAATACAACTTTTGCAAGAGACCATTTGTGCCTGCAGAAGGGAATTATTCCTTAAAATTCAGCACCTAGGGCTGTCAGGCTCATTTCTGATGCCTGTTGCTCAACAACAGACATCCGCCAACCTCCCAGTTCCTGCAGATGGTACCTTCATATACTGTTTTATTTCCAAAGGTCTACTACTCACATAAGTTTAGTGACAAAGTCAAAATTCATTCAGCAAAGCAATCTTCTCCAAGTCTTCTCTTCACCCTATCTTTAATTTCTTATTCAATAGAAATGCAGTTTCATTTGAACTATCACTCACACCACTTTTGTTCTTGGGAATTAGATATTGAAATATAACTATAAAGTGACATGTTATCCAAGAGTTCTTTGCTCTTCAGATAATTTCTTAGGTAATTAGAACATTTTCCTGGCACTCATAATTGAACTGCGAGAAATATTAATCTTTTCTCCATTCCACTATGCCCAAGATCTTCCGAATGTTTTAGGTTTGGATAAGAATGAGACATAAAATCTCATTTATTCTTTAGAGTAAGAGACCATCCCAGTACCAAACTCTATGTCTAAATTCTTTTACCTTTTACTATTAGGAGGGAAGAATTTTATTAACCACTTTTTGCCTGTGAAAATATCTCCCTTTCTGTAGTACTAAGTTTTTTTTATTTTTTCTTCAATATGATTACAAAACCAAAAACAAACACACATAATAGAACACTAAGAAATTAATCTGATTTTAAGGAAATAGAAATTAATCTAAAAGAAGGTTACATGAAGTTCTGAAATTTTGTAGTATTGGAAGAAGGCAGACTTCTGGCTTTTTTTTTTTTAATTTTGGACATCATAAATAATTGTATTTACATAAAATCTTGCTATAACCCAAGGATTACTGAAGTTTTGTTTCTGTATTTAGGGCATAAAGTATGACAGAGAACATTTTGCAGACTGACTTCCAAACTACATTCCTGTAACTACCCCTTCATTTTAGTGTGTACTTGCCCTAATTTGTCTTAGTCATATGTAAATCATTTTGACCAACATCCCTACAGTTTTTTACCCAAAAAAACTTGTCATCATTGTTGGAATACTTTATGTGTGACTCTCTCAGTTTTTCCTTTCTGTCCCCCAGATCACAACAGCTATCCTTTCCCATCTGTAATTCAGAAATGGATAATCTGTTTCCTAAAAAATAGTTCAGTGTTGACTGATTGCCAGGACCTGTGAAACAGTCAGAGAGTTTTGCCTTTACATGTTCCAATGGGCCTCTGATGATTTCCACAGTGTCAACCTTGTGAAACATCCTTCCCCAGCCCTGTTTGCAGGAAACATAGACTAAAATGATGTACCAGCTTCTTGGTGTTTTCTTACTAGGTAGGTTGAAACACTGATGGTTTAGTTTTATGGGTAGTAGACTTTGAATCCGAATTCCTCACCTCCATTTTTAAAACTAGGTTGACATGTTATGATGTCAACCAGAGATTTGATTATGCACATTTTGTTTTGCACTCGGACCTCTGGGAAGGACATATGGCAGAAACAAGGTGATGAATGCCCAGCCTATACCTGGTAGTATCTGGGGATGATTTTCTTTTGTTTTAAAATTTTCAGAGATTCTTTTTCTATGCAGAATCACTTCTGTTATATTTTATTGTGGGCAAGCCTGTTTGGAGGTTGGGGAAGATTTTGCTAACAGCTTGGGAATTTTTTAGATTTAGTCTTTCTCTGTAATAACGTACATAATTTACAATTTCTAAAGCAGAGTTAGAAAGTAGGCAAAAAATGTATGCATATATTTAGTATCTTTGAGACCAAGGACTCTGTGGTTAAGCCCACATTCAAGAACAGGCACAACATTGACTTTTTTGACATTTTATTGCATTTCATTGTTCTGTGCCTAATTGAAACATGCAGATCTCAAAATCACGATGTAAAAATGAGTTCATTAACATTACCCACAACCACAATTCCACAATCTGGAAGACAACATTAGACCACATTAGTCTCTCAGAGTGAGTGACAGTCTTTCCAAAACAGAGTTAAGTCAGGAAGTTAGAGCAAGGCAAGAAAAAATTTATGCTCTCACTGCTTTTGCCATTACATCTTTCAGAAACAAAACTTTCCCACAGAAAATGGTAGCATGCTGAAAAATAGCTAGTAGTTCATGTAAATATATATGTAAAAATTACAAGAAAAGTAAAACCTGGAATAAGACCTCACAGAAATACAGTGCCTAGGCACAACTATAATTTCAAACAGATGAGGAACTAGCATTTTAAAAAGCTATATTGAATCACAGCCTGAGTTATTATGTGAATTGGATGGAAATGTACTCCATATTTTGGAGGGCTTTGAACAAACTTAGACACAGTTCCTAAGCTGCCTTACTTAGGTGTTAAAAATTGTTATTCCACATCTGTGTTTCTCCCAAAGGAAACAGCAAAGTCAATGGCCTTCTTGTATTTTTTTTCCCAGATGACTGGGACAACAGAGAAAGATTTTAATGGATATAGCACTTATTTTGTGTTTTTATCTCCTTAAATGAGCAACTAAAATTGGTATAAAATAACCTATCCCTTTTCTTTGTGTTTATAACACTTGTTTATAAAATGATGCCAAATGGACTGCCCTTGAACAACATTATTTCCATACAAGTGAAAAAAAAATTAAATCTTAGGCAGCAGTAGTGAAAGATTCCAGAGAGGTCTCCATCAAAACACTATTATATTGACATAAAGGGATGATTTAAAAGGATGGAGACATAATATGTTCTCCAGACCAGCTGCAAGTATTTTTTTTTTTTTTTTTCCTGTTATGATGTTTGCCTTTTAATCGTCAGGCTAATATCAAACATTTCAGGAAATATAGTATGCTTAAGTTACTTGTGACTTGAACAGAATTAACAGCTGCAGCTGAGACCAGGTCTAGATGAGGATAATAACTTATGTCTTCAGATGTTTCAGCACCAGTTTAGCTAACCTGATTTAAAATAAAACTTTACACTCAGTATTCCCTTACACTGAAGGCAAGCAGCAGTAAGGACATGCTGGCTAGCAGTTTTCATTTCTTAACACCCCACTATGTTTTGCAGCCCCGTTTCAGCAAAAGAGACATTAAAAAAAAAAAAAAAAAATTGTCTGGAAAAGCTAGGATTTCTCACTGATTGCTCAAAACTACTTTTTCTGATGCCATTAGGAAAATTGGAAAGGGAAGAGAAGTCTTCACTCCTTTGAAGTAAAGAAATGCAACGCAAGGTAATTTTGAATTGTACATTATATAATTTTAACCTTTAGAGGAATTTTTATTAGTTGCAACACTGACCCTGTGATGTCTGTGCATGTCTATATATATATATATTATCACCATCCTCAAACTTCATATATATTAAAAAATGGACTGCAGCCTCAAGTATTTCAAGAAAATGCAAATTCCCATAACTACATAAACAAACATGGCTATGTCATAAATGCTTGTATGGTTGAAGGGTACAAATTATTTCTGTACCATAACTCCCCCTGCAAACAGCTGACCACTTAATCTTTTTACTCTTTTCTTCAGCATATATCCTAAAAGCATCACAGAGACTCCCAAACAGATGGCAGAAGTATTCCAGAAGAGGTACTCTGCTGTTTTTTGTTTTGTTTTGTTTCCCCCCCCAAAAAAAAAAATAAATGTTGAGCCTTATTTTATTATCATAAGGGAATTAAATATTTCCATTTTAAGCAGCTTCTTCACCTTCTCTGTTTACAGTCCTCCTGTGTAAGCCACCCAACTAGTTAAACACCAGCTACAATTCTCTTTGTGAAACTAATTCAACCTAATGAAAACAATTGGTCTACAAGTTGAGACTGTTCTCTTTTCCATTTTTGAATATAGATATAATGTTACTGACCCTTGGTGATGGCAAGGCAGTCAAACACTGTGCTAATACATAAATTAAACAAGACGAGCTCTGGATTAAAAATCTTAAATCCCAATTCTGAGTCAATACCACATACCTGCCAATTATCTATTTCTGGCATAAAAGCTTACTATTTCCTCTTAAACTTTTATTGTAAGGTATGAAATCAGTACTATGCAGAAGTTAAATCTTTTCACTTGACTGCAGTCCCTCCAAGATGAAGTTATGTTAATTTAACACAAAAAGTTACTCACTTAAACAGAGCAATATATCCTAATAATTTTTAAGAGTTTAGGACTGTATTTTCCAACTCTCTATTTGAGGCATATTATTATGTACTTGAAAATGCCTGTGTGGAACTTTTTATTCTGTTCAGCAAAGCAATGTGACTCTCTCCCGTATTAATACAGGAAACCCCAAAGTCTCAATCAGAAAAAAAAAAATATAATCTTTCTTTATGAATTTGGATATACTATAGACTTTTGAAATAAAATAGTTTTCTGTTGTTACCAGTGACTTTTCAAAATTAACATTGTTGGATACTTTTTGGTTAAATACTACTAATAATATGATATTTCATTTGCATTTAATTTAAGGAAGTTTTAGGTTTAAATTGCAATGGAAAGAAATTCTATAATTTGATTCAACCTAGTTCTCATAAAACAAGGCACCTTTTGCATATGTTTAAATCTACTCTCTCCAAAAATAAATAAATAAATAAATACTTGAATAAAATCCTCAGAACAAAGAAAATCCAGGCTGATTTCACTAATTGATTACTTTGGAATGAGTGATTGTATAATGCAGCTAGCTGCTATGAAAGGATCAAGCTTAACAAATAAAAATAAAAATAAAAAGCCATGTGCTTTACTTACGAAAGCTGATTTATGGGAGCAACTTTCCAAGTCTCTCATTGCTGTGTAACATTTCAGGCATATCAGAAAAAAATCAGCATCTGTGCTGCCTGATGTTTTTTGCTGGTTCAACACATCCTAATGTGTTCTGTGACTGTGATGGAACATTGGAACATCAGAGGAACATTGCTCCAAGGAGCATCAGAGAATGGATACCTCAGGGTAAAAGCAGTAATGGGACAGATGGAAAGAAAATTGTGAAAATCTAAAAGAGTGGCAATGGTTTAGCATGTTCTTCTGAAGATCAGACCACAATAGAGCAGGTGTTGGGTTACTAACTTCTATCATGAGATGCAGTAAAAAAAATCACCTCAGACCCTGGACAAATATTTATTCCAGTGCTGTTTGTTAAAGACTTTCCATTTAATAGCTTTCATATTTAATGTTCAGATTCTTTTTCTCTGTAGATATTTATTTAGAAATTTCAGAATTATTTTCTTTGCTTATCTTAACAGGTCCTATACTGTTGACTAGAAATGCTAATTGTAGATCTTTACAGAATATGACAAGTATGCAGGATAGCATTGTTACAGAAGGTAAGTGCCCTGTGTAAGGGACTGTTATTTTTCAATGGACTGTGTGTTTCCACTCTTGTAGAAGTGAAGAACAGAGATGGGAATTGCCGCAGGATATTTCCAAGATTCTGAACGCTACTCCACTGCTTCTATCAAGATCTTTAACCATAATAATTCAAAGGTGCTCCCTCTATGCTTCCGTTAATGGTATTCTGTGATTTGATGACTGTATTTCAAAAGAAAATAATGGAACTCATATTAATTATTAAGATTAATGTACATTTTTTTTTCCTGATTTATACCTGACAGATACTCAGTACTGGGTTATAAAGTTATGAATAAGGCGGTGAGTACTTCTTTGGTCATGAAAGAAATGTCACAAACAAATATGTCATATCTTATGGGCAAGCGCATTATGGCATTTGATTTCACAGAATTGAGTGAGCATACTTAATGTTTATAGTATACTAAGTTTCTTTTAGCATTCTAAGTATAATATCCATGATGTAAGGCTCAACTTCTATGTAAAAGCCCTATTAAAAAACTGTCATGTCACTGGGACAGCAAATGAAACTACCAGGAAATCATATAAATTTGATTTAGCTAGTTCTAACTGAATAATATATATGTATAACCTGAATAAAAATAAGAGTAAGTAAATAAAAATATATGAAACAAGTATTTTTAGACTGATCTGATGCCCTGGATATGACTATTCATGTGAGAGGATTAAGTTTTCCAAAAAAAAAATTCTGGGAAATTTTTCATAATTCTAGATAAACAGTAAATAAGGAATACATGTAAATAGTAATGAATCTGTGGAGAAAAGCAGGGGAAATATTGTATAAATGATAAGCAGCTGGGAAGAGGGAAGCCAGAGCAACCATTTTCATAATACATCAGGTCCTATGGCTAGTTGGTCATATCAAAGATAAAGAGACACCTGGCTGAGGAAGGAGGGGAAAAAGGAATTACTTAAGAAAGCATTCTTGTAATAAATCAATAATAGAGGCATGAAAGCCTCCAGGTAAGAGCTTTTGCTATGTTGTACATATAGGCTCAACTTCTTCCCACCTAGATCAAGTCATACAGCACACTTGGGTAAGTGGGATACTTCTCATTCTAGGCTCCTTTTAAGGTCAATAAAAAGAAAACTCTAGAGAGCAATTTGGCTCACCTGAGATCTAATTCATATTGAAGGTGTCAGCTTGTCTCCCTTAGCAGTCAGAGAGAGAAGACAGGCATGTCTACCACATTCTTAAAGGGGGATAATTCTGTGTCCACAGTGTCTAATTAATCTGATTTTCATCTAAATTTTCAGTAGCTTTCCAGCTTTGTTGACATCAATGAGCATGCAGAATTAACAGCTATGAGATCAAAATTCAGGCCTTTATTTTAGTCAGTAAAGATGAATTTATAAAACTGATCAAACTGAGTAAATTTCAGACACTTCTTGAGGAGTATCTTGTACTGGGTCTGGCTGGAATGTTAACTTTCCCTGCAGCAGCCCATACAGTGCTGTGCTCTGCACTTGTAGCTGGAACAGCAGTGTTATCACACCAGTGTTGTGTCTACTGCTGAGCAGTGCTGGCACAGCATCGGGCCTCTCTCTAACCCTCCTAGGGGGTGGGCAAAAAGTGAGAAGAGAAACATCACCAGGGCAGCTGACCTAAACCAACCAAAGGGATATTCCATACCATGTGATGTCACACTCAGCAATAAAAGGTGGAAACAGGAAGAAGAGGGAAGGGGTGGGCTCTCGTTGGGAAAATATTGGTCCTCCTCCCGAACACCGGCTACATGCATTGAGGCCCTGCTTCAAGGACGTGGTCAATCATCGCTCATTTGTGGGAAGTAGAGAGTAATTTTTTTCCTCTGTGCTTCCACATAGCCTTCATTTGTTTTATTTGTTTATTTTCCTCCTTTGTTTCCTTTCCCCCTCCCTTTTCCCCTTTCCCTTTTTTTTCCCCTTTAGTTAAATTGTTTAGTTCATATTAATCTTTCTTTAATTATTATTATTTCCCTTTAATTAAATTATCCTTATCTCAACCCATGAGTTGTTCTTTGCTTTACTTCTTCCCCTCCTTATCTAAGGAGGGAAAGTGAGAGAGTGGTTGTGGTGTTTAGCTGCCCAGGTGTTTGCCGTTTTACCCACGGTAAAACTACCACATACATGTATCTTCAAATAAATTATTTTTGTTTATTATTGGAAGAAATAAAATATTTAAATTCCATTAAGAGTGATAGAATTTACAGCTGCATTCATGTTTTTAGTTTCATGCTATATATTAAAAAAAAAAAAAAAGATCAAAACACTTGAAATTCTAGTAGCTTGGCAGAAAAATGTACCATTGGTTGTGTCACATCTCCTGCTTTCATTAAGCAGAATGTCATAGGCAGAACACTTTGAAACGGTAATAAACTGCTACTACGATACATAGGAAACTGAGAAGGAAAAAATGTTTCAGGACAAATGAGAATTCATGACTATAATGGGCCTAATTCTTTCACATATAATTTGCCAAAATTCTCATCATAACATTACTAATTCAAAGGCTTTGTAAATAACTTGACATCTGGAAGAGATGAACAACAAGAGGAAAGTGGCCTTTTCACTTCAATGTTCAATGAAGTAATTATGGTTGAGAAAAAGAAGATGAGTTCTCACTGGCAGATAAGTCAAATAATTATGGTGAGTACGATAGGTGAAAGAGGGTCACTGAAACAAAGAGCAGGAAACTGCACAAACAGATAAATTCAGATTTGAGGTTCAATGAGGAAGAAAAGTTAATTTTTTCATATGGAAAATGACTCAAGCAGTGTTTTGAATATGTGTGGTTAAAATCTATTCTGTCTTATTAAAAAAAAAAAAAAAAAAAGGTGACTGAAAAAATTAAGAATTATTGAATGAAATTGATCACCAAAATCAAGAATTCTCTACAGTATGGGCAACACACTGTTGTTGGATTGTTGAACCTGCTAACTAACTTAGAAAAAGCAAAATGCAGTAGAAATAAACAAGATCTTGAGGTCGTCAAGTAAGATTTTCTGTTTTTCTCTTTTAAGCTAGTTCTCTAGGGGCAATTGCAATGTAGAACAAAAATTGCATCATGAAATAACTAGTTATTTGGAAGAGAAAGATAATGCAGTAGCCCTGTGTGGTTTTAAGACCTGGGACCTGATCAAAAATTCACTGAATTCAGAAGAAATGTCATCATTTATAGCACTTGGTGTAATTCCGTCTGACTGGTTTAATAGCAAGATTTTGAAGTGTTTGGATTTTCTTCCTGCAGATCACTAGATCTGATTAACCATTGTTCTCTGCTAAACTTGAGTAATTATTAAATTTTTCCACTCCCAATATACAGACATTCTGGATAGTCTACAGTTTCACAGAATTCAAAGCCATTGTGAATCATCAGGTCATCTAATCTAACCTCAGATCTATTAAAGAAAATTATATTACATCTCAATAGACTATATTTTTAATTGTAAAAAATGTTTCAGTCTTCAAATATCTGAAAAGTATGACAGTGTAGAGATCAAGGTGTCCAAAGTCCATCTGAGGGAAGAGAAGTGATTATGTGGTATCTACAGATATATCTGCAACTTATTAAAAAAAAAAAAAAAAAAAAGGCCCTTTCAGTATAATCTAGGAGAAAATTCCTTCTCAACTACATATCTTAAAACAAACAAAACAAACATGACTATAAGTATATGGAAAAAATAAACCACTCAGACACCTGTGGGAATTCTCTGCTTCAAATCAGTGACCTTTCCAATAGCCAGATGGTGCTTTTTTTCTCATACTTTGGGGGACAGGGAGAGAAAAGTGTTAAAACAGAAGAAGGGTAAAAACTCTTCCTTTGCTCTTATAGATAATCACATCCAAAAGTCCGATTAATACAGTTCTTCACAGGCTCACAAAATAATAATAATAATAATAATAATAATAATAATAATAATAATAATAATAATAATAATAATAATAATAATAATAATAATAATAATAATAATAATATATGTTTATACATATATATATATACATATATACTTGATCAGGGAATGTAAATTCTTCTTTCAGCTGTCACTCACCCAAGCCAAATAACTTCTTCAAACTGCTAGAGGAAAACATTTATTTTCAAAATCCATCTCATTTTGCCTTAGAAACACCTAAGGATTGCTCCTTGTTATTTTGTTATTCTACTAGTCTTGATTACGTGCAAACTTCTCTAGCATGTATTTGGTATCATAACCTAGATAATGACTAAAAAAATATTAAATAGCCTTTTATCAAAGGGTTGTATTTGGGGCAATTCCGATGAAAATAATTCCTTTCATAAATATCTTCCTGTAAGCTACTACATTGTCAGATTTCAGTGAGGCAGAGTTAAATTGAGCTCATATGTACCCTTATTACAGCCATATAATACATGCTTTTGGTTCAAAATTTCATGAGGTTTAGTCAAATGCCTTTGAGAAAAAATATTTCAGGTATGACTGAAAAGCATTTAAAAACATTAGCAGGACTATTTCTGTATCTTCCTGTAAATCCATATTGCCAACATATTTTTATAAATGTCTGCAAGGAATATTTAATAAAAGTTCTGTTTCTCTCCCATAAAGTCTCCTACGGAAAAAAAAAAAAAAAAAAAAAAAAAAAAAAACACTTTTGAGTGTTTTACAAAAAAAATAGTATCTGAGAGCAATGTCTGAGTCGGTAAGATATCAACCTGTGATTTGATCATTTCAGGAGTGACACAAACAAGGGCGTTATAAAGGAAGTGTTTGATTTCTCTTAACTATTACTGGTCTACTTAAAACACAGGCAAATATTCCACAGACCATCAGTGATAATGAAGCCTGATACCCAAGGGCTGAGAACATGAAGCAAGCAGTGCTGCAATAAAGTAAGATGGTCTGATAAGTTCGGGATAAAAACTATGTGTGACATCATGTAACAGTTGACCTAGGTGGCATAGCTGTTAGAACAACACTTTAACTAAACTTTTGTTTAGGTAGATGTAAGTGTAATATCACCAACATAGAATATTGGTGATTCTGTTTCCTGTAGAACAGAAAAAAACCTTGAATAGCTTTTGTGAGCTCAAGGAAACCATGCAAGCAACCTGTTAATAATTAAGATGTGCAATCATGTCAAGAACAAGGAGGTTGCAAGTATCAACAGAAAAATCAGCCATTTGGTAATGGCAGATCAAAATACAGCGGTGCAACTTGAAGAGACTGTTCACCAGCAAGGTATTCTTCTCCCAATCCTAAAACTAATTAAAATAAAAAATACCAGGGGGGATCAACGGAACCGGAGAGACTCTGAGTGACCCCACAGACATGTTGTAAGGTTTCAAGACTACATCTCCACGCCCAGCAGAGCCAGGAAACCACAGAGATCCCAGGAGGCCCACAGCCCTGCCCCAGGATGATGTGCAGCACAGCTGGAACCACTACACTAACACCTCTAACATTTCTCCTGGACCACATCATCTCTCCCACAGTATAGAGAAGTCATGTAATTTTTAAAATGGCATATCCATGTGATTAAAGTGTTTTGGTATCCAAATCCATTTAGTCCCCACACTAACATTTACTTTTAAACCACAACATGCCTCTAACTGAAAGAACGTAGTATAAACTCAGCCCTTATCATGCATCAGAGACTCCTCACAGAAAACAAGACATTAAAATACCCACAGAAAAAGCCTTAGTATTTGCATTTTGCCATGTTCACACCCTTCCTTATTATACATAACCAGTGACTGTATGAATAAGTTTACTCTTCAGTCTTTTCAGTCATTTGCATCACCCTCATGTGGACTCTTTAATCTCCAACAAATTGTGAACTGTGATTGAGGTTTTACTGAAAACTGGGAGTTTGCATTTGTTTCCATGAGTCTGGATTCCTGGTTGATAAGAGCTGATGCCATACTACTGTGCTTGTCACAGAAGGTACACAACCTTCTTAATCCCATAAAATTTTCAGGAAGTAAATGCAAAACCATATCTAGATATCGATGCTTGGGCCCACCATCTAGCTCATTTCTCTATATGGTCAATGGAGAGATATAGATATTTCTATAGAAAGAGTTTTCTAATCTTGAAATAAATGTCTGAAATAGAATATATAAATCACACTACACAGTGACCATTTCTCTCTGCTCCCTATGAAGGGAGCTCAGGGCATTAAGTTCAAACAGGCACATCCACATCTGCAGCTGTTCAAAGTTATGTGAGATTACTCTCACCCTTAATATCTTTGAGATTTCTTTCCACACAAATGTAGTTGAAATTGGCCAGTAAGCCCAATTTAATACTTACACACATACACAGCATGATCACATAAGCATTGATTTCTTAGGAAACTAGGTTAAAAATAGGATGTAATAAATCAGTGCTGAAGTGTGTTCAGTTCTTATCCTAAGTCCCATTATTTCTTTATGTTCTCTAAGTCTGCATGAGCTAGAAATTCAGTCAGTATGGCACAGAACTGAAACACTATCCTCAATATTTTTGATATTTTAAATTATTTAAAGATAATTATGGAAATATTTGGAACCTGCAAACATTCGGTTTTGTATGTGGATATTTTGTATAGGATGACAGCTTTGGTTGAACAGAATATACTGTTTTGTGCTTTGATAAATGTTTTGCTTGCATGTAATAATGAAAGACAACTGTAATTAACTGAATGTGTTTGAGGTCTTGTGAGTCTTGATATTCTCTTCATAGCTACTTGCACATTCACAATTTCAAGCCAGACTGTTTTTTGGGAAGTAGGAAAGCCCAATTTAAAAAAGCAAAGTGGTATTGTTGTGGTATTTAGTGAGAACTACTCCTAGTTCTCACTACAGAATTACATCTGCTGCAAGTTCACACAGTAAATGTGATAAAAAGAGTACTTTTCATCTAAATAAGGATCAGACCTGAAGTCTGATTTGATTTCTAGATTCTCTTTCAAAAGTTCTTCAAGAACACCTTTTTTTTGGTATGTAAATCTCTTACTAATTTTAGATTTCCCTGGTTAGTGAGCTTAACCTCTTCAGGAAGCTGAAAACCCATGACCTCTTCTTGAACATTTTCCTGGGTGGTGGCATTTTTTTTTTTAATTATTACTTTTTTTTGTTTTCTTGGCATTTTCATATCACTGGAGACAAAATATCTTTTACACTGCCTTTTTTCAGTGTGCCACCAGCCACTTTCATTATTTGGGTTAAAAAGCAACAGTTGCCATGGCTTTGCCTCTTCCAACACAGACAAAAAAAGAATATCTGAATAGAAGTCTTCAGAGACAGGCACCTCCATAAGGTGATTCATCTGCCCTATCTTAGATACCTCTCTTAGAAAAGATGAATACACTTTTGACTAGAATTCTGTCAGTGAGAAGTTTTGTATAAATATCTTTCAGAAGTGTTTTTAACAGAATATTTTTTATCTAAGGAATATAAATTGTTTCTATCACCAGCTGATGTATCTTTGTTTGGCTATGGAAAGTGAGTTTGCTGATCTCACTCCAGGAACCAGTATATTCAAATGCTACCACTGCCATTGTTTCACGTTATCCCTATATCATTATGAGTCCATGCAAAGTAAAAAAAAAAAAAAAAAAAGGAAAAATTAAAAAAAAAAAACTTTAAGAAGATGGAGGGATAAATAAAGCCCCTTTACATCCTCAGGAACTTCCATGTCAAAGATGAAAAACATTGTATATACAGTTATGGGAAGCTATTGCTGTGTGAAATCAATCTCTTAATTTTAGTCACCTAACAATTAGGGATCCTCTTAAAACTAGTCATCAAATTTGCTTGTATGCTTGCTGAAATCAGACTTGCATCTTGAGGATCATCTTTTCTGATGTGAAGCAGCTCTTTTAAGAAAAAACATGCTATAAAGGAGATTCTGTCTACTTTCTAGGCAGCTATGTTATGACAGAAACTTTCATTTCAAAAAGATACTGTTAATTCAGAGCAGCCCCTCAGAAAGTTTACTACATATTCCATGTACATGTATTTATAGTAATCCAGATAACAAAATTTACATCCTGACACCGTTGAATTTATGGGACTTTGTAAATTTGGAAAGTGTCTTCCAGGTCTTCTGTTTTCAAGTGGTTGACCTTCCATATCATTTGTTCAGATCAGCCATGGATATGAAATTCACACACAAAGTAACAAAATGAACTAGAAAACATGTAAGCAACATCTTAGCTTTATATCCATCCATACTCAAAGCTAACCCTTCCTTTTCACTAACCTGATTTACTATGTGTTGAATGGAAAAACAAAGTTCTTGTTGGTAGAGCAATCCCTGCAGTGGTTGCAGGCACTGGCTGAGGATCCTGCTTGGAATTCCTCACTCTATGAGTTATCAGTCTGATTGAGAGACTCAAATTCATGTTATTGAAAATAATATTATATATTGCAGCATAAGATCAAACTAGTCTAGCCAACACTACTTTAGGGATAGTTCTCAGCTGCTCTTACAAGACAAGTCCCCTCTCATGAGCCAGTAGATATATCCATCAAGTGGGTCATATAAAGTTTCCTAGTTTCACAGAGGGCACTGTGAACAGCACGTTCAGGTACTGAAACACTTTTATGCAAAGACCATATACATGACTCCAACTTGCACCTACAAGATGCATAAGTGAGGGTGAGGGAGCACTGGAACAGACTGCCCAGGGAGGTTGTGGAGTCTCCTTCTCTGGAGATATTTAGAGCCCATTTGGACACCTACCTGGGCAGCCTGCTCTAAGGAACCTGCTTTGGCAGGGGTGTTGGACCCTATGATCTTTAGAGATCCCTTCCAACCCCTTCAATTCTGTGATTCTGTGATAACATGATATCTTCTCCTTTTCTCCGACCTGATGTTGTTTGTAGAAAATAGGGCAGCAAGAAATAGTAGAGGAAGGGCATGGGCACTGCACCATGACTTAGTGCAATAGATGCTTAGTTCTGGATACCTTGATGCAGTTAACTAGAAAGCCTCTGTCTTAAAGAATGGGGCTTGACAGGTTTGCTGTGAACCTGCTTGGAAGGCTCATGTCGCTGCTATCTTTTATGTTCTCTTACTTGTACAATGTTGCAAGCAAAATCCTTCTCTTAGAAACACAGACACAAAAGGTCTTCTGACTATTTCCTGAACTTTCAACCCCACAAAGTTCTAATGATTTTTATAGGCAAATCCAGATCCTCAAGGGCATTAGTTAGAGTTAAGGGCCAACACTTGCTTAAAAAACACAGAGGCTGCATCATTATTGTATTGTATTCACTGACCCCAGCAGTCAGGACATTTATGAAAAATTAAAGTACCAAGAAGAAGGGAAGGAACAACAGAAATTAAGCAGCATATAGTAAGGTCAGGCCCACACTATCTGTGCTCTGCCATGAGGACTGACAGTAAGTGTTTCCAGACTTATACAGCATAGAGAAGGCTCAACATATGCTCTGCATTCTTCCCAAGTAGTTTGATTGGGCATAGCTCTGAGGGCATCCCTTGGGAATTGCTGCTGACTTTTATTAGAATCCCTATTCAGGTCAAAAAGGAAGAGCAAATATCTCTGCACAGGGACAGCATATTCTCCTCATCCAATGCAAAGAGCTAGCCACAAAGAGACCAGACAGCCAGCAGTGATCAGCATCATACAAGGGGACACATTTTAGTCTTTTTTTCTAGCACTTGTTAAGTTCCTGCATCAGTTTTTCCTCATGCCTTGAACGTGACTGGAGCTGCACAAGCAGCCCACCTTCTATTGTTAGGAACAAAGGCTAGCAAAAGGGCCGAAAATCTCTGTAATGGATGAGAGGGACAGAACTTGAGGGAAGAAAAATTGTTGCTCAGATTATTCAGACTTTATTCACAGGGAAACAGAGTAAAGAATACAGCAAACAGTTGACAAAAAGCAAAATCCACTTTATTTCACAGAGCCAAAACTCCTATACTTCACAATGAATAACATTTCCTATCTTTACATTTCTTTCCACATTATCTCATGTAGACCTCCTGAAAATGGCATAACATTGCATGACAATGTAACATATTACAATGTGACATATCCAAGTAATGCAGAATATATAAAAATTATGTAAAATATCATCTCTGCTAGCAGAAGGGCTCTGAATCATCAGCCTTCATTTCTGATCTGTGTATAATTCCCAACCACAACTTAAGTTTAATCAACCTCATAACTTCTTCGGTTTTCTTCCACAGAGACAACCCAATACATAAACATAAAGCACCTCCTCCTGGTTTTCCTCCTCAAGGGTATCTTTACATGTGAGCAGACATTACATGCTCAGCTCCATGAAAAATACTAGAATTAGATTTCTACAATATTTTTTATGGCTGAATCTGCCTTTGCATTCTGAAAGGTCCTGTGCTTTTATTTTTATCAGTATAATAGAAACTTTTGTGTTGGCTCTGTTAGTCTAATTTAATTCCCCATCATAGTCACTGCTCCATAGTGACAATTGGTGTCTAACTGAATGCAACAATTTTTAATTCATTACATGTGTTCTTTTAACTTGTGTATATGTATTGCTAACTTTCCTTTTTGACTGCTTCTCAAGAGCAGAAATTAAATCATCAATGCTAGATGCATAAAATGTTTTTATATGGTTCTATCTTTCAGATTAATTTGCAAGTCAGAAGTTTCCAGTACATTGTGCTAAACAACAACCATGTATTTATCTTGACAAATGATGCAAGAAAAACTAATAATGATGAGGCATATAGAGAGCCTTTCATCCAAAGATCCCAGGACACACGACAAAGTTTACATGCTGATTATAGTCTACACTCCGTACTGTTGAAGCTTCTCATTGGCTTTAATGGGCATAAATGTAAAAAGAAAACTATGCACAGATAACTTCAGTCACTGATACATGTCTATGTCTACGGTAGGAAGTGCAAACAAGAAAGCAATTCTTCTTCATAGCATGACACATGGCAGGAGAAATACTGTGTGCAGATAATAGTGGGGCAGCATTGTTAATTACACTGTGTAAACCATCAGTTGTTTTCTCCCTTTCTGTTCTTCAGCATCCTTTTAACAACAGAGTGAAAACCAAACAAGGGACTAAAGAAAAACTTTGAAAGAAATTTAACTTTCATCTTGACATACATTATTTTAGGACAAGAGATTGCCTTTTCCTTATCTTCTTCATGGGGCAAGGTGGAGGATCGTATGAAGCAATGCAATTACACTGTGCTGCAGGACATGGCCTCAGCAGCTCCTTCAAGTCAAGTTCCTTCACACTGGATGGGAGGCTTGACTGGATAGAGCAGAATGAATTATAGACTCAAAATTGGTGGGTTTTTTTTGCTGCCTTGGGACATTGATAGATGGAAGGCTTACTTTAAAAGCTAAAGAAGCTTCTCTATATTTCCTGTTTTACTGATATTTTTTCCTCCCATGGTTAAATGTTTTTAAGTAACCACCATGAACTGAAAAGTCTAGAGATTTTAATGTTAGCTGACTCTCTAAGACAGAAAGGATTTGCTGTATTTGATAACACACTTTTTCTCCTTATAATTACTGAACTCCTAAGAGTAACTTCACCAGGTCAGACTAAAGCTCCCATCTGCCTTATGTCCTGCTGTCAGTTCCTTGTCTTCCTAAATATGTGATATGGGCAACAACGGCTTATGAGTAAGGTCCTACAGGAGAAAATAGACTTGTCTTTATAGACAGCACAAAGTAGTAGTCAGCACAGCTCTAGCAGACACCCTGCCTGGGGTTTCTACCATTGGGAAGTCAAGGCATTGAAGCCCATATATCATGGTTTGGGCTTTTTTCTTTATAGAGGCTCATATGGTGCTGTGTTTTGGATTTTTGTTGAAAATATTGGTGATAACACACCAATGTTTAAATTGCTGCAGAGCAGTGCACGCACAGAGCCAAGGACTTTTCAGCTCCTCGTTCTGCCCTGCCAGCAGCAAGGCTGGAGGTGCACCAGGAGCTGGGAGGGGACACAGCCAGGACAGATGGCCCAGACTAGCCAAAGGGAAGTCCCACACCATGTGGTGTCATGCTCTTCAATAAAAGCTGGGGGGAAAAAGGAGTATTACAAAGAATACAAAGTATTTCGTACTGAATGTACAATCTGATCAGTTCTGCAGCAAGAATCACCTTGGCAAATCTGTGGGATGGCCACAATCTCTACCCCAGATGTTAATCAACACATTTGAGCATAGGGATTGGTTCTAGGCGCAGTAGTAGCTACCAGGAATAATCTTCAGGACAGGCTGAAATTCCCATCAGGAGAGATGCTGCTCCAATTAATAAAATGCTTCGTGGTGAAGGAGGCTTGGAGTTAAGTTCACCTTGTCTCAAGTCTCTCCACTGATTCAGACCAGTCTATTGTCTTATCTATGGATCTGGATAATGAGTTCCTGGGACACCAAGGGAATTCATGTCTAAAGTGCATTGGGTTTGAACATGGAGACAGACCTTGTACCCAGCTGCACCAGTTAGAAGACAAACATTTCACTGGGTTTAATTTCCTCCATTCTTTTCAGCTATAGGTAATCAATCAGCTCCTTCAGTTAGTTGATTTATTTCAGTCCCTCATAAATACCATATTTCAGCAAAGTTAGTACTCATAATAAATAAATAAATAAAGATTACTCCACTCTAGCCCAAAACAGCTTGTGAAGTAGATCATGTGTTGTTGGTCTAAGTGTCTCAGGTGTCAAGAAGCACTGTGCTTTAAATAAAGCATTCATCAGTCATCCCTAATTCAAGAATTTATGGTGCAAACCCTTTTTCTATTCACCTTGTTTCACAACAGCACTTACAAAACAAATATCTACAGCATATAACCACACTTTCCTGCATATTTGTACTACCAGGAGCTATTGAGGATACTCTGATTCTACCAGTAATATTAGGATTCTGACTCTGAAAGAGCCCTGCGTTTGTTACTACTGTATATGCTTTCTGACTTGAGTAACTCTCCTTTTTTTTCACATGTAGTGTACAGTTTCACTTATTATAATAATATTTTTTTCCACTTGCTTTTTAACAAATTTATTCTTTTTTCACTTACAGCTTCTCGATGTCTGAGTTTTATCAATTAGATTATTTCAGTAACCTTCATAATTAGCTTGAAGCATTCAGATCTTAAAATGAAATGATTCACATCTCCTCAGCACTCTGCCCATCCACAATTTGTGTGTGACTAAGAAGATGGATGCTCTTCATCTTTCCTGAGGCTTCAAGATTGGGCTAAATTGTACTGCAACTTTTTGTTCATGTTGTAGACAGAGTGCCACTCATCCGAGAAAGGCAGATAGGATGCTCTCCCGTTACCTCACATGAAGTTTTTCGGAAGGTACATGCAGATGCATACCTTTGAAGCAGAGTTGTCCACCTTCTCCCCCTCTTCCTCAGCTACCCTCCTAGGAAAAGTCACAGCTCTGACAAATTGGTTCTTGTGACTACTTAACCCTTTTTTAACACTAAATAAACTGGGTTAACCATGACCTATTCCCATTACTTAAGCTAACATGACTTGGTGTAACTGAAATGGGTGAAGAAGCACTCACAAAATCAGTTCTGCTGGGAAATATGAGTAAGTCAGCACTGATGCACAGTAATCTCCCATAAGCAGAGCTGTGCTGAGAAAAGCACATCTGTTCCCAGCCTGAGTTATGCTCTCCAAAGCCCCAGCCACAGAATTAGCCATGCTCTACTATACATTGCTATACAAGAGTTTCAGCTTACTTTTGTGTTACAGTGAAACTAGAAACTGCCATGGCTCTGAAAACATGAGAGAGTAAAACACGGAACCATTGTAAACATAAACACCTGAAATTACAGCTCTGAGAATATAGCTTTTCCCTTATTTTCTGAAGGAATGCTAAATCTGAAACCTAACTACCACCATTTCAATGGGGGCATTGTTAGCTATTTTACTGCTGAATGTTATAACAAATCCAACTAACTCATGTGCTAAAATTCCAGAGATGCTCAAAATCATCTGTGTCCTGAGATGGCAGTTAAGGAAAAGCCATCAAGCTACTGGAGTCTGTGTTATATCCTTGGCATGAAAAAAACGGGAAATGGGCTGAGCATAAAATAAACAAATTTCTCCGAGAAAGAAGATATTATTCCAAACTGTGCCTACAAGTATTTTTAATTATTACATAACTTATTGCAACTTGATCTTAAATTTAATTCCTGTTAAAGTACCTCAATTTTTTACCAGTGTAGCAAAACTCAGGTATCTTACCACACGCTCTGTGTGTAGCTGGTCACAAGAAGCTGATCTCACGTCAACACCGTTAGAAGCTACCTCTTCTTGCTCAATTTGCACCCTTATGACTTGCACCAACATCTAATGTTGGGGATAATGAGTTCTGCTATTTTGCAATTGGTGCAGTGTGCTTGTACCAATAGCAATGTGGAGCACAGAAGAAGTCAGAAACTGGACTGTTTGGGCTACAGCATAGTTTGTGGTACTCGCCAGCTTCGCAACAGGCAAAAGACAGCACAGCACAGGGAAAAAAAAAAAAAAAAAAAAAAAAAAAAAGGAGAGTTAAGGCTTTAGATTTGCCAGTTGTAAATATATTATTTATTAGGGAAGTTCCATAAAACTGAGTTGACAATCACTTCTCTGTTAGACAGACTTTTATTTTCATGCTTACATCTGCATAGGCATAGGGAAAGAGAAAACAGAAAATAGATCTTTTTCCATCCAAAAATGTAACATAAACTGTTCTGATTGTAGCAGCTTTTTCAACTAAAGCTAACTCCATACTGCCCATATTAGCACAAATCCATTTTGCTTTTTCATTCTGCCTGCTAGCTTAATGAAAGTAACATGTACACCAGAGTGGGAACACTCAAAAATTCAATTTCTAAGCAGAAAGTATATAATGGAGTTAACAGCTTACAGGTTTTGGACAGGGCATGAAACATCATGTTTCAGAGAACCCATTGGGAAGGAAAAACATAGGCTAGGACCAGAGGCATTTTCTGACAAACCTACCTTCAATTGTATACATGCTCCTGTGTATACATTGGAGGCTGTGGGGAGGAAAGATATGATTTTAACTGGGAGAAAGTGAGCAATCTAGTGAATATAATCTGTTTTCCTAGTATGTGTGAGAGCTTTTCTGAATATAACCTTGGAAACAAGAGATTCCTCATCAATACACCATGAAACAAGTTAATAGCCATTACATCTTTTCTCCTTCTTTCTCTAAACAAATGTCCCTTAATAGAGAGCTCAGGGCTCATTCTGTTTATAGGAAATTACTTTCACATACAGTGCAAGAAGATGTTCTCCCTAAATTGCTGAAACAGATGTAGGAACAAGGTGAACAGTTAGAGGCCCATGTTAAACCAATATGAGTGACTACAAACAGATTACCAGTGATTTAATGGAAACATTGGAAAATCTATTCAGTTTGATTTATATGACTACAGAAACAAATTCTTTCTCATGTGAACTTTATATAACCCAGGTCAAGTCTGGGGCACAGAAGAGGGACAAGGCCATGGAAAGATACTTGCAAGCAGTAGAAAATGTGAATTTAAGGAAAATATTTGACTTGCAAATTAGTCACTGTTACATGTTCACTTCTTGGCTTGATTCTTGCTCATTATCAGTACTAGCTCAGGATTTCTGTGCATTTTCATCAGCAGTTTTACTGCACTGCTTTTGTGTGTACCCTTTTACACATATGTAAAATCATTTACACAGGGTTATTCTATTATTATATTTTCATAAGGCAAAATAATCCATCTGTCATTATGCTCACCTGTGCTGCCTATCATGAAGTAATTTTTTAGCAAATAGGAAAAGCTAGTTTACTGTTTCTTCATTATATATGTATGCAACCTTGAAGTATTTGCTGTAGTGTATGCACTCTTCCAACACAGCCCTACAGACTAACTAAACTAGTTTTCTTTAAACAAAAGCTGAGAAATTTACCAAAATTTCCATCAAACACAGAAGTGTTATGTCACCACAATAACATTATATTAGTTGACATTCTCAATTTTTCTTGCAGATCGCCTGAATTAGCCTTTCTTACAAAATTCATCAGATTACATTTCTCATCTAGGAGCTCACACTGATAGTATTTAGTAGTGTGAAAAATCAGAGGTTTTTGGACAGGAACCACTCTATCATTTCTGAAAAGCACAAAACTTAGAAACAATATACTTGTGATTACATTACAGAAATAAAAATATCAAACACCTCAGAGTCTTATCATAAGTGCTTAATCTGGTTAGCAAAAATTAAGTTTCTAGAATACATGGAACAGCCTGATTAAAGTGGACTGAAGATTAGGGAAGCAACAAATATTCTAGTCCAGGCCCTCTTTTTGTCATCAAAAGAAAATGTGCAGCCAAGAAACAAAGTAAATGTGCATAGTCTGTGACTGTGGCTGTTCCTGAATTTATTTTAAGTGGCATTTTCTGACTCCCCCCACCCAAAAAAAAAAAAAAAAAAAAAAAAAAAAGTTATTTAAAGACATGCTGTAAAGTCAGAATACAGAGAGCTTTGAAGGGACCCTTGCAGTGAACTGGTCCAGTGCCTTTCAACATTTTCAGCTCACGTTGTATTTTGTGCCTCATTTCCAGTGTGTGACTTCTGGGACAGCAAGGTGCTTCGTGCCTCATTTGCTGCGGTAACATTTTTACCAGAAAGGAACATGTCTCTGGCTGAGAATTTTGTCTTATCCAGCACTGGCCCAAAGTCAGGATCTGCTATATCTAAATCATTTCAGACAGACACTTGTTCTGTCATTACAGTGACATGTTTTTTCCTAACATCTTACCTAAATAATCCTTGCTGTATTCTAAGCTGTTATTCGTCTCATATCTGTGGACACAGGGAACCCATTATTCCTTTCCTTTTGCTGGCAATATTTCATAGCGCTGTTACCGTGTCCTCCTTAGTCTCATCTTCAGGCTAGGCAAAATAAATTCTTCCAATTTCACTTTAAAGGTCATATTTTCTACATCTCTGGATTATGTGCATTCTCTCTGCTGGACTCCCTCAAGTTGGCCCATCTGTTACAGTGCACTGCCCAACGCTGGGAACAGGACAAGGTCTGCTGAGTAAAGCAGAAGGAGAAAAACTTACAGGAGTTCTGCCATATACCCCAGTATGTGGTTTACTTTTCACAGTGTGGGATTCTTCAATCACATTCAGTTAGTAATTCAGTGGCGTCTGTTTAAACTCTGTTTGCCAAGAGTGCTCTCTTTCTTATATGTACGCAATTAATTATTCCTTGGGGTAGTGTTCTGCACCTCTCCTTACCAAATCGCCTCTTATTTTCCCCCCAGTTCTTTTCTTCAGCTCATCAAGGCAGCTTTCAATCTTTTTTAACCTTTTTGAATTGTTTTCAGTCTTTCAAATTTTTCATCCAGAGAGCTTGTGATCCTCATCCAGGTTGGTGTTGTCTGAAAACATTACAGCTGTATTCCTTCTTCCACCTTCCAAAGTCATTAATGAAAATAGTCCATATCCCAAGCCATAAGAATCCCTGCAACAAGCACCCCTTTCACTTTCAAAATAGATCCTTAATCCCTTCTTTCTTTTTTTCCCCAGTAGGTTTTCTCTCAGCATTTGATAGGTTTATATAGCTTTTGTTTCTTCAGTTTGCTAAAAAGAATGTCTTCTTAGACATCAGTATTTTATAGGAATCAAGTTATGTGACTTCTTCTCCTCATTTTCTGGTCACTGTTGTTTTCCTAATCAGTCACAACTAGAGTGGTCTGACATAATTTGATTTTACTAATTTATCACAGAATCACAGAATCTCAGAATGGTTAAATTTGGGTCCATCTGGCCCAAACTCCTGCTCAAGCAGGGACAACCAGAGCAGGGTGCCCAGGCCCATGTCCAGGTGGCATTTGAAGGTTTCCAAAGAGGGAGACTCTACAACCTCTCTGGGCAACCTGTTCCAGTGCTCTGTCACCTGCTCAGTATAGAAGTGCGTACTGATATTTAGATAGAACCTCCTGTGTTGCAGTTTGTGCCTGTTGTCTCTTGTGCTGGCATGGGTCACCACTGAAAAAGCCTGGCTCTCTTCCTTCTACCCTCCCTGTAGAGATTTACTGTCATGGCTACGATCTCCCCTGAGCCTCATTTTCTCCAGGCAGAACATTTCCAGCTCTCTCAGCTCCTCCATAAGGGAGGTGTTCCAGTCCCTTTAACATCTTAGTGGGCCTATGTTTGACTCCCTCCATTAACTCCAGGTCTCACTTGTACTGGGGATCCACAGAACTGGATCCACTCCTCCAGGTGCAGACTCACCAGTGCTGGGCAGAGAGGAAGAATAACCTCTCCTGAGCTACTGGTGATGCTTTGCCTCATGATTACATTGCTTTATTCACTGGAAGAGGCTGTCCAGAGAAGCTCTGTTCTTCCACTCTGCAGAAGGTTCCAGTCTTGAAAAGTCAAAACTCTCCTGAGATTTCTAATGGTCTTAAGAAAGTATACACTGCTTGACTATGAAAAAGGCACTTAGAGAACTTTGAAGACATTAAAGGAGACTTGAAAGCCTGAACAAGAATTCTTAAATGACATAAAGATGGAAAGGAAAACTTTGCAATATCTTTTAATAGGAACAGTGTTGAAGACAGCTTCCTCAAAGAATAACCTACACAATTGGCTAGGAATCACCAGTGCAGATAAATAATGGAGATTTATTACTTGGCTCATAATTCAAGTAGAATAAACTGAATTACAAAATTAATGTCTCAAAAGACTTTTCCCTACCAAACTGTTGTAAATTCAGAACGTGTACTCCAAGGAATAAAATGCATTTATGGTTGATAGAACATGGCTCACAGCTTTGAAGGTATGAGAAGGTGAATAAACTGGAAATGCAGTTCTCTGTGCTCTGAAAAAATAGCCATGCAGTGTAAACAGTCATAAATATCAGAAATTCATCTGTCCCCTGAGATGGAAATACTGATCATGTTAATAGGAGCATTATAGAAGGCATAATATAGAGGGTGACAGAAGATAAATTAATCAGTCCATTATAGTCATTGGTTTAAGAACCAAAGAGTTTCTGCAGCTTCCACAGATAAAGTACATGAAGTTGTTGGCAAAGTATCCTTTGAGGGTAGCTATCTGCAACTCAGATCTGAGACAACTGTAGAAGAGAGAGGCATTTAGAATGAAAAATCACATTCCTGTATCAGGCAAGTTTTCATTCATTCAGGCTCCAAGTGAACGCTATTGCCAAATGGCTTGAAGTACTAGGACAGTATCCAAACACTTAAATCAAGGCACTCTTACATTAGCTTTCCACTGATACAACTCAATGTACCACTAGGAACATAATTCCTATTTACTCCAAATCAGAGTAACTTTTGAAAAATATTCAGATGTGCCAAAGAAAAATTGGAAATGAATTTCCAGTTTTCAGTGGGAATTTGAGCAAAAAAAAAAAAAAGATTGCATTTCATGTATTTTTAGTGACACATCCATTCCAAAATTACCAACATGAAGCATGCACCCTGAGGCCATTGGAGCTTGTCTCGGAGAGATGATGATAATGCAATAAGAGGTTCCTCCCTTTAGGCAGAATTGGAGCTGCCCCCTCCTCAGGTTGGATCAAGCTTTCTGAGGCAGGGCTGGGTGCCCACAACCTGCCTGCACTCCCACGTCGTTCTGGGGAGAAAAATGACTGGCACACAGGGGAGTCCCACCAGTAGCATCTGCTCACAAATTCAGAAAGTTTGGATAGTTCTGATTTCAAACCATAAGACAAGCAACTCTAAGGAGAAAGTAAACTGCACTCACCCAAATTAATTCAAATATAAGAAAATGATATTTCCCTAAGGGAATATGTTCATAACAGCCATGGTAATTAAAATTCTTTGGAGCTGAGGTGACAACAACTGACCAAGCAAAGCAACCTGACATGCATCAAAAGTACTATTTTTAAGAAATCCCTCATCTCTGCCTTGATTAGATGTCAGCAAACACTTCTGACAGTAATTTTTCAACAGCACAGGAATGAAGTCAATGGCTGTTCCCAGCCCACCAGAGAATGAATCTACTTCTATAAAGAAAAAGAAAAAAGAGAGAGAGAGAAAACAAGACTTCAAGGATATATGGCCTTCCCTTGGATTTTTTTTTTTTAAAGTGAATACATTAGAGTCATTGCATGCACCGCAGAGCACAGCTGAACATAAGGCAAACAGACAAGATCTCATCTTCTCCCCGGGATAAGAAACCTCCCCTGACTGCCAATAATGTGAGCAGGGAAAGGCCCTGCCATAAGTAGCAGAAAAGGCTAAATTGTTCCACCATTAAGTGCAAAGTAATGTGTTACCAGTCTATGATTCTGTTAACAGCTGTGGATACACTGCTATTTAATGTCTGCACTGGAACCAAGTGGGTATTTGCAAATTTCCATACTTTATATTCCAAAATTGCTACACAAGTTCAAGTTCAAATAATTCATTGACTTCTGTAGGTTTGCCCCAGCTCTACACCAGCCTACTGAGGACAGTAATGTTAAAAGATGTTTGTGGCTGTAGTCACTTGCTGCAACAGTTCAGGAAATTTTGATGAAAACCTGCCCCTAGGCGAAGACCATATAAATGTTGAAATACAGAGATACAGAAAACACACCATAGGCTTTACAAGTACATGAACTTTTGAAAAAGCAACCTGTTAGGGTCCAACATCCATTTCTGTACACAGAAAAAAAAAAAAAAAAAAAAAATAGATGATCTCATCTTGTTCTTTGTTTGGTTTTGTTTGTGTTTCAGGAGTAAAATAAAATGAAAAGCATGACATATAAAATGTCATGTCATAAAAACCATAATGTTCTACAATAATCCAGAAAATGATATTTCTAATAACCTATAACCTTTGTTTTGGGGTGGCTTTATCTTTGATTTGAAGTAAATTTAAATGATCACTTTTTACTACCTTTCAAACTGGAATGTCACTTTCAAATGAAAAATCAAAACTTTTTGCAAGTTTTGAATCATTTTTGCTCTTTCAAAAATTGCTTTACTTTTTCATCTGAACTTAAGTTTGCAAATACTTCTGGATGATTCAAAGCATCATTTCCCTTAGAATGGTACAATTTTGACAGAAGAAAATTGTCTGTTTGCATTAGCTTGCCCTTTACACACTGCAGGAACACAAAGAGGCACTTTGTACAAGCACTGAGAGAGAAGATTCCCAAGCTGGTGGGGCTATACCATAGCTCATGCAAAGAGAAGATTGTATAAACAGCAGATGCCAGCTTTTCTCACTCAGAGAGAGGGAGATTCATCTCCATCTCAGCTGGTCTCCATTTATAGACAATAGAGACAAATGCATAGTTTAGGGACACAATTCACCAAATCTTTTTCAAACATCTACATTAAGATGAGAAGAACTGCATCCTAAAACAAGTTGCTTTTCCTCTAAGTATAAAAGAAAGTTGCAGTAATCTACAGGTCAGATGCAGAGATCTGCATTTAGACTGATGAATCCCTTTGCCCAAAGCTGAGCCAAAGCTCACTGAAATCTCTGTAACTGTCCATTGTATTCACCAGAACCCAAAAGAGATCCTGTCCCTGTTAAGGAAATATTTGGCTACTTTTGTTATTCACAGATCTTAAGTGTACTTAATTTGTTTTGCTTATAATACCAGGTCACGCACATTGCTAATTATGTAGCATTACTTCTTAACAGGATTTGCATAGATATGATAGATATGATATTTAAACAGCTAGTTATAACAGATCACACACCTTTGTTGTTGGAAAATCAAATCGTCTTTCTATTGCTGACTATTACAAGACTATGGGCCTGATCCACTACCCTACAATTTCAACAGAAAAGTCCCCTGTGACTTCAACTGATGCTGCAGCAGATTTAAAAGTTGAAATCACAGATTTCCTGTTTTACAAAGCTTTTCAGAAACAAATTCACTACTTGCACTCAAATCTTTTGTTTTTCCCCAGAGCTCAGACATCCCTCCCACTCTGAAATAATTATTAGCTGGAAGCATATTCTGGCTTTTACCATTCCAAATGAACCTGACAAGTAATTTCCAAAGGAATTTATGTGCTGTTGTATTTCCCTAGGCTGTGTTTTAAAAAGCATGATCCCCTTTGTTGACATTTGAGAGAGTTTAAGCAACTTTACCATTCCCCTTAGGGAATATAGGAGGACACTTTGTGAACAGAACAAGAAGTGATACTATCTCTTCTGTGGAATTCTCATGACTTTTCCTCACACATTACAGCAGTAGGGGAAAATATATATATATATTTATGAAAGTTCTTTGGAATAATCACTGATTTAACTTAACAAGATTGCATTTGCTTTCCAGATGTTTTTAAAAATAATATTGGCACAGTGAAAGTAACAAGAATACTTGTGAAATCTGTAAAACATAAATCACCACATGGGAAGTACTGCAAATTTCCCTGTACCAAAATGACACCGTCCACTTTCTGCTTACTTAATTCATAAAAATACAAGGTAGAAACAAAACCATGTGCCATAATGACCAGACTACCAAAGTAAAAAAAAAAATAAAAATAAAAAAATAAAAAAAAATCTAAAGCCACTGAGTTAAACAGTTCATAAGTTCACACATGTTCATGTGAAACATCAACTATATGCTTTCAATTAAAAAAAAAAAAAAAAAAAAAAAAAAAACGCATATTGACCTCTTTAAAGATAAGGAACAAAAAACTAAATTTGTAAAATGCATTACTTTCTAGTATGTGTTCTTCCCACGTATGTGTAAATGTTGTTTGGATCTGCACATCTCTATGTAACAGAGAAACGAGTTACAACTTGAAATAACTAACTGGAAAAAACAATAATGACACCGAGCTTGTACACACAGCAATAGTATATTCTACGTGTCATATCTAATTATGTATATATATGTATATATGTTTAAATAAACATGTATGTACATATTTCACATGTACCTGTGAAATATATTAGTTTCCTTCATAAAAAAAATAAAAAATAAAAAATGCATAGGAAGTCAACTGATAGAGTTGAAGTGATCTGTCCAAAGCCAAAAAGTGGCTGAGGTAGGATAGTTCACCTCATGGGTGAACTTCTAGCTGTTAATCATACCAGCAGCAGTATTTCTGTTGAAATTGCTGTATACACTACTATGACACAAAAGTAAAACAGGTCATGGAGGCCATCTGATAAAGTCTGGACATCTCCATGTCATTAAATTCTCTTACTTTCCAAGAGATGATAGCAAAATACATACTATGAGGGGCATATTGCTTGCCCTGCTCTAACAACTGAACTGTGACCATTTAATTGTTAGCAAAAGTTGGTCCAGGCTAAAAGTGGGTGGCCAGGGACTACTTAACAGCATGGACAGCCAAGTGTAGTGCTTAGGTTTGTACCTTAATTAGCTGGCAAAGAAATAATCAATAGGGCCAGGCCACATCTCCATGTGTTCCAGCCTTGAACTTGGCCTCCAACCGTCCTGTTCTGCTGATTTTTTCTGCATGTAATCATCCATCCAAGAGTTGTTATTTGTTTCCATTTGATCCACAGAGAGTATGTTTTGCTATAGCTGCCTCCAGGAGGCTTAGTCCTTTAACTCAAGCAACAAAAGTTCTATCTTATGTGTTTGATATCCAAGGCACACTGTCCAGTGATGACCTAGATACTGGGGTTACACAGAGATCATGCTTCACTGCAGAGTTGGGCACCCTACAGAGACATCACTTGTTTCCCCAGGAAAGAAAGTATTATACATACAAACCAAAATGCCTTCAGTTGGAAAGATATTTCACATTCTTCCCAAGTGCATGAGGAACACAACTCACAGAAACATATTTTAATGGGATTTTTTAATGAGTCCTAAGATAAATGCTTTATGTCCAAAAAAGAAAGTAGGTCCATTGTACTTTCCAATGAGACCAGAGCACATGTGAGTTCCCAAATTAATTCATAGGCCTCCTTTGAAGAGCAAGTCTTAATGCCCTCTATTAAATTACATCTCTTTATTTTGAGAAAATGGATTTACTTATTCCTTTGCAAGAAACCTGAGAATAGCATCACCAATCACTTTAGGTGACATCTACATGCCAGCGATGTTGGGTTATATAGTGACTGACTGACAACTGAGACTTCTGCTATACCTAGGAAGAGCTTAATAAAATTGATTTAGCAGATTTTTTTATTATTCCCAAGAACAGGGTTGATAATGAGATTTTTTAGCTAACCACACTTCGCTTGACAAATTATGAAGAGATCAATTTTTTTTTCCCATTAGCCTCACCCTCATCAATGGTTCAGCTAAGGTCAACTAGCCCTCCACTTGTAGTTAATGGTACACAATCTTTGTCTACTGATTTTTCTTTGTCAAAGCCAAACAGAAGAAAAATCAAATGCCCTTATTTCAAATTCAGAAGAAAAATACTTTTTTTAAATTAAACACTTCTTTAATTTGAAAGACACAAAGAATATATTTTGGAGAGTATGTCTTAGTCTAGTACGGTGACAACCGAAGGCAAAGGCCATAAACTGAGTGGTGCTGAGCATCTAGAAAACCCATAGTACAAAATCTTGGGCCAAATCTCAGGTCACAGAGAATATTATTGTTAATTTTAATGAGGCCTGAATGTCTTCTTTGGATTTTACCAGAAGAGGCAAGTACTCATCAATAATAGTTTCTATTAGCATATTATTATGTAGAAGAAACATTCTAAAACTTAAAACATTTAAAATTTTGATTACTTCATTGTCTTTTTGTATTACTGCACAAGGCACAGAGTGTATATTTTACACCCACCTCCACTCCCTGAGCTGGCTGGAAACTCACCATTACCACAGTGTGGAATTGTGACTTTTCATAGCTATATATAAGAGCAAAAAGAATCACATTTTCAGTCACTCTTATCTTTCTATCGTGTATATGTAAGCCATCAATGTAAGACTTGTTAACACAGAAATAAGTTTAACTTAGAAATAAGCATATCCTTCTTGTGCTGAGGGCCCCAGACCTGCACCCAGTGCCCCAAGTGGGGCCTCACAAGAGCAGAGTAGAGGGGGACAATCACCTCCTTTGACCTGCTAGCCACTCCTCTGCTGATGCAGCCCAGGGTGTAGTTGGCCTTGTGGGCTGCAAGCACACAGTGCTGGCTCATGTCAAGCTTTTCATCCACCAGAACCCCCAAGTCCTTCTCTGCAGGGCTGTTCTCAGTGAGTTCTTCTTCCGGTCTGTATTTGTGCCTGGGATTGCTCTGACCCAGGTGCAGCACCTTGCACTTGGACTTGTTGAACATCATGAGGTTCACATGGTCCAACTTTTCTAGCTTGTCCAGGTCCCATTGGATTGCATCCCTTCCTTCTGATGGATTAACTCTACCACTCAGCTAGGTGTCATCTGCATACCTGCTGAGTTTGCACTCAATTCCACTGTCTATGTTGTTCATAAAGGTATTAAACTTCTCTGGTCTCAAGACAGACCCCTGAGGGACACCACTCATCACCAACCTCCACCTGGACATAGAGCCATTGACCACAACTCTCTGGGTGCAACCATCCACCCAGTTCCTTATCTACTTAATAGTCCACTCATCAAATCCATCTCTCTCCAGTCTCGAGATCACGACATTATGTGGGACCATGTCAAAGGCCTTACAGAAGGCCAAGTAGATGACATTGATAGGTCTTCCCTTGTCAACTGTTGCAGTCACTCCATCATAGAAGGCCACCTGATTGGTCAGGCATGATTTACTTTTGGTGAAGCCATGATGGCTGTCTCAGATCATATCCTTGTCTTGCATATGTCTTGATGTTGCTTCCAGGAGGATCTGTTCCGTGGTCTTGTCAGGCACAGAGGTGAGGCTCATTGGTCAGTAGTTTTCTGGGTCTTCCTGTTTAACCTTTCTAAAAATAGGAGTGATATTTCCCTTTTTCCAGTCACCAGGGACTTCACCTGACTGCCAGGACTTTTCAAATATGATGGAGAGTGGCTTGGCAGCTATACCAGCCAATTCCCACAGGACCCTGGAGTGAATGTCATCAGGCCCCGTAGACTTGTACATGTTCTGTTTCATCAGGTGGTCTTGAACCTGCTCTTTACTTACAGTGAGAGTGACTTTGCTCCCCCAGCCCTCTCCCAGAGCTCAGGGAAATGAGAGTGATCAGATGAGGAAGGACGGCATCCCGTGGGAGGGACCGTACATGGAGCAGGGGCAGAGAGTGACCGTGATGGAGCAGCAGAGATGAAGCATCAGGGACTGATCACTGCCCCCATTGCCTGTTCTCCTGCACTACTTGGGGGGAGGAGGTGGAACAGGGTGGATGGGGGGAAGGTGAGTTTGTTTTTTGTTTATTTGTTTGTTTCTCACTGCTCTAGCTTGTTAGTAATAGGTAATAAATTTCATTAATCTCCCTACGCTGAGTCTGTTTTGCCCATCATGGTAATTGTTCAGTGATCTCCTTGCCCTTATCTCAACCCTTGAGCCTTTTCCATCATATTTACTCCCCCTTTCCCTTTGAGGAGGGGGGGTGAGAGAGTGGCTTTGGTGGAGTTCAGCTGGCCATCTGAGTAAAACCACCACAGTCAATGCAGCCCAGACTGACTCCAATCTTCACCTCTTGAATGAGTTCATCCACATTGGTGAGCACGAGCTCCAGTAACGCTTCTCCTCTGGCTGATTTGTCTAATACCTGGACCAGGAAGTTATCCTTAGTGATCCTGGATTGCTTACAGACTGCTGTGTAGCTTAAAAGACTATGTATGCTTAGTCTCAGGTAATTGAGATATATCAGGAGTCAGGCACAATGTAATAGTGTATAGAGATTATTAGTTGCTGTCCAACAGATCTTAGTGTACTTTATTTTACTGTGATTTTTGATTTTTTTCCTCAGTTTAATATCACATTGGAAGACAAGATTAATTACTGTTAGCCCCACATATTGCCGTTATTAATACTAGAAATTTTTAGAAGTATATAGCTAGATGGATGGATGGATGGATATTAGATCTCTTCTTAATGGATTACAAGTACATTGAATGCTTAGGGATTTGTTTAACCTCAGATGATCACTACATGAATAAAGTAAATTTTGTGGAGATAATTAATCAGCTTCAGAGAAAAGCTTGCAAACAGGCACCTTTATTCATTAGCTGGCTGGAAAGAGCCAATGAAGCATGAATTGATTACCTGGAATACATTAACTTTTCTAGATGCTGCCAACTGTGGTTCCTTCTTCCCTTCTGCAGTACATTAAGTAGAATCATGACTTCTGTTATTTGGACTAGAAAGACATTGAGTTTGCATTTCAAATTCATGCAAAAATCAATACAAGCAAAAGACTAAGTCCATATTTCAAACTTGTTATCATCTGGCTGTAGTTTGCCATAGAGGGAGTGTCAGTACAAGAACAACATGAGGGTAAAAGAACTTAAGTGTGGGAAATAATTAGAATCATAGAATCATAGAATATCCTGAGTTGGAAGGGACCCATAAGGATCATCAAGTCCAACTCCTGGCACCACACAGGTCTACCCAAAAATTTTAGACCATGTGACTAAGTGCACAGGTCTTGATAAATTCTTGATTTCTTGATACATTCTTGAATTCTTTATAAATTAACTAAATTTCCCTTATGGACAAGGATCCATGAGAAATTTAAATCCAAGATGTTGTTGTTGTTGTTAAAATACAGAATGGTTTGTATTGAAAAGAACCTTCAAGATCATCTAGTTTCAACCCCCCTGCCATGGGTAAGGACACTTCCCACTAGACCAGGTTTCTCAAAGCCCCATCCAATCTGGCCTTGAGCACTTCCAGGGATGGGGCATCCACAGCTTTTCTGGGCAACCTGTTATAGGAATATGCATTTCCCTAAAATGCTAATTTAAAACCTATCAAACAAAAGCATGGACCTGAGTGGTCTTATATATATCTCCACAGGCTATGATGGATTAGCCTTACAGTGAAATACATCCAAGTTGTCGAGCCTTATGGCTTGTCTATAAACATTACCCCTTGAAACAGAGTATTTTGAAACAATTCTTATTTGGCTAGATCCAAATCCCACAATCTTTCAATTTGTTTCAATATATAAACCTCTCTAGTTTTTGCTCATTGATAATCTGTGTAGCACATGGTGCAGAAATAGCTGCAAAGAGGAGACACAGAGGCTGGCTTGACATAAATAACTAAAAGTGAGGTACATGAGATGACAAACCACCCCTTCACACATAGAGCAAGCTGTAAAAATGCATGCACCCCATCCCTAGAGCAGATGCAACACAGCTATCCACCCCCAGATTCACAGACTGTGGCAGCTTTTTGTCAGTCTGGGAACCAAAGGAAGCCACTGTCACGCACAGCGCTGAAGAGCAGACCTGGCTGCCAACACCATAGCAGGCTGGGGAGGATCAGGAAAGAAAGGCACTAAGAATATAACTGAAGGCATAGATCTTCCTTCTTTCCTCGATAAATCTGCATGTATGTTGTTGCCATACAGTAAACTAGTAATTTTACAAAATGTCTAAAACTTTCGGTCATTTCATGAAATGACTGTTTCGATCACAGATATGACTAAAATTTTCAGTTATTTCAGAAAATGGTTAGATATCACAGCCAGACGTTATAGGAAATGCCTAAACCCAGTTTCTCTTGGATCACAAGACAAGTGAAACAATGTTTCTATTACATTTATTTTTAAAACTATATACTGGTATTTATATCCAGAACTACATAGCAATACACATCACAGAGCTAACAGTTATTTTCAACATTGAGACTATTTCAGAAAATGATTTTTTTTTTCATTTTACAAAATAACTGCTTTCAGAAAACACCCTAACAGATATTACAGGTGCTCAGCGAGAAGGGGAAGGAGGGTGGGAAGTGAACATGTGAATGGCTAGCCAGTGTCAAAGAGAAAGTAAATTCTTCCTATCATACAAATTCTTCTCAATCCATGTACTCATGATTCAGCATTCACCTTTTTAGTTTGCTTATCCTTTTCTATCAAATTAGCTTCTCCAAGGAGCTTCTCCAATCCCTATAGCCACGGGAAGAAATATGAATCCTGCCCATATGCATCAGACAAGTGCCACTCACAGTAGACACCCTGCAACCAGGGTGACCTCGTCCTAGTCCCATCATTTGTGTAGCTCATTGCAGGCAGTGTACACCTTCACTGGTGCTACAGAAGTTTGCCTCAATTCATGCAGGAATACCCTGGTCTGGTAATAACCAGACAACACAACCCTTGCAAGTGCTAGGGCTTAATGACGCACACCTCCCTGCCAAGGAAAGGCTCCATATCAGAAGCACATGAACAAATAATCCATGAAAGCAACAGATGGTGTGGTGAACTCCATCAATGAGCATCATTAGATGGAGAGCAAGGAAGGTCCAGGGGAGAAACAGAAACAACAGTAGTGGCATTGCAGTAGATTTCTGATTTATTTATTTATTTATTTTCAATTGATTATGCTTGGACAAGAGGTGAAGTCAGAGGACTAACCTCAGATTTCAGTTGAGCCTTGAGACCCTGCAGCATGCCTAGATTGGAGAGAGTGAGTTGGTTTTCTCCAGATCTTACTACCCTCTCCCAAACCTTTGGAGCAATTTCTACCACTCTTCTCCATCACAGCCAATACCAGAACAGCAGGAGTCCTGGATCACTTCTGTGCAAGCCCTCTCTGGAATTTTTGAATCCTAATGTATCCTGATAATTTCAATCTGACGATGAAACAACTCATCTTCTTAAGTACCTTTGGATATAAGCATGATTTAGGTGCTGTGTCAAAGCCAAACAGAAGAGACTCCCACCCAAAGAACAACGCTGTCTCCTTCACACTCCAATGAGCATCTTGAAAGAAATACCAACAAGGAATACAGATGTTAAAAGGAAATAACCTACTCAGAGAAATTTTGAGTGTAAGGAAGTTCCCAGAAGGAGAGTCAGCGAAAGGGCATGTTGTCCCATGGCTAGAGAAATTCTGAAGGACTGAAAAATGTATGACTGGTCTTCTGGTTTGTATCACTGCTGTTGTTTATTAATTCCCTGAATAGTAAGAAGTGGCTAGAGACATTATTTCCCACATAATCACAGTGTGAAAGCACATGGATAATGCCAGGATTCACCTTCTGTCAGTTTATACAACCGAGTGAACCAGGCATATCATCCAGAACACCTGTAATGCCAGTCAGTTGGCAAAAATACCTGAAACCTGTAATTATTTCATGAAAGGACTAATTTCACAAGATGACAGTAATAAGCACAGACACAAAGAGACATACATACATTTTAAGATACTGCAATGTATACTTACATGTATATATATGCATGCCAAATTAAATGCACAGTAGCCAGTTGTTGAAGGAATTGGCTGATTATTTCCCATTGCCACCAGCTGTCTCCTGCCTCTGCAATGATCACTCAATACAAATGAATGACCCTTGTGTTATGAAGAACAGTTTGTCATTTCAAAGTTTCATTTGCCAGCTAGGGTAACACGGCTGTAGCTTTTGCATTATCCTCCACAGTGTTCTGATGGGGCTCCCCAGCATTCTGAAAATAATGAATCAAAATCATTCTGATCTCAGTTCCAATCCCAGCAATGGCAACACATTACATAAAATGAGATTTTAGTTGTTGATATTTTTTTTTAAATATCATTTTATACTACTAGGAAAAAAGTTTCTGAAATTTTCAATTCATTTTCCCACTTATTTCCTGAACTGACTTGGCAGTTCCAGATTCCTCATCTCATGCTTCACAAATTAAATACAATGAAAAGATGAGAGCCTTTCATTTTAGGAGCATGATATCATTTATGCTTTTACTTATTTTATTTTATTTCCACTTCAGTCACAATTTCTTATATTTCTCTTGTTGTGTTTTAGGCTAAAGAGATAATCTAAGATGACTGTGCTGTTCTCCCAAGCCATAGCCTGTCAGATTGCTGAATTATCAGTACCTAGTCAAGCAGCACAGTAGAAACAGATCACATATGCCAATTCCCCCCCACTTGGTAAGCATTTTCCAGTCACTGGAGGAAAGTGAGCAGTCCAATCTCTCTTTTGCATGATGGAAGTTAGTTCAACTCTATAGCTTAACAGATGTCCTTGGGCAGCAGGTGGTCCTGTGAATTATATCAGAGAAACCAATAAGTTGTGTATTATTCTGGAGGCTCTTAGCCCTCTAACTTGTTAAAAGAAAACATTCCTTTTCTCTTTTTCCTTTTTTTTAATGAATTTTAAGTCAGGCTGCCAACTTTATTTAAAAATACTCTCAAAGAAAATAAGCAGGGAAACTGCTATCTATAAGAAAAACTCTATAGAAGTCTAACATCGATTGTTGATATCTGGAAACAAAACTTTGGATGAGTAAACATACTGAAAACATCCTACTAATATTGTGTACATTGACATCCCTCAATTCAAGCAATTCTGATTTACACCAACAGGAAATCCACCCCAGATTAGTCATGACAACACAGATGAGAAGGGAGCAAAACCTGTGCTGTCAAAAGCACTTATAAAAAATCCTTAATACATTGTCAAAGTTTTTGGTTGGTATTAGCATTGTTTTGTTTTTGTATTGAGAAAGGAAACATATTTTGACCAATATTGTAGCCATATCCATTTTCTTCACAATATAAACTAGGATTCATATTCACTGATACAAACCTCAGAGTATCTATCAATAGTCATACTTCTGGGCAGAAGTGATGCCTTATGCTTAATGAAGGAGACAGAAAGCCCAAACATCTGCATTCAATCCCTCTTTCCACAGACTTTGTGGACATAGTGAGACTCACTCCTTGAATGTACCTCAGTTATCCTGTGTGTGAAATCAAGATAATAATGTGTTTTCACTCACTCACCAGGATGCTGTGAAGCTTAATTCACAAATGTTTACAAAGTTGTTTTAAGGTGCTTGACTGGAAAGAAGTATACATGCAAATGATTTCCTATCTGCATCACGGCACCGCTGATGCTGAAAAATATAATGCAATATACACAGATGAATATAGATCTTATTCTGTGTATAGCATTATAGATTCCAGATTCCAGCAGATGCAAGAAATAATAGGGAAAAAAAAAAAAAAAAGGATGTGCTCTGCATTTTCTTCTGTAAGGTAAGGGCTGTATATTACAGTCTACTTTAATCAATAATATAGTCATGCTACTAAAAATGAGCTAGAAGATGATTTAGGAAAGCAAAGAGATGAGTCTTAAGGCTGCTTTCTCCCACAGTTTAACTTCCCTGTATTTTGACTTTTGACATATCTTAAGAGATAAAAAAAAAAAAAAAAAAAAAAAAAAAAAAAGGAAGGAAAGAAGGAAAGCATGCATCTCTGGTCATTCAGACAGGATGAAGTCTACAGTCAACTATTTCAAAAATCCCCATCCTCAAGTAGAATGGCAGCAGATTTGTATGCAGTGACAGGTTTAACAAATCACCTGAAAATTGGGTGTGACCTGCTAGGAAGAACAAATTGAACTGTAGAAAGAGAATCTGCAAACATGTTTTCTTCTTCAATGAGTAGCTTTCCCAGGGCATTCAGAGATTATGTATTTAGATGTTGGCAAAAATAAGTTACTGTTTCTCTCTCCTCCTAGCTTCGTACAGACAGCACAGCAAAGAGGATGTGAATGAATATATTAGTACTCATGCATCATCAATACATTTGTTTATGAACTTCCCCATGCTTTCAAGACAACAAAGTTGCATAATTAAATACAAAACTAACCCTGTGGAGGAAAAGAAGTCAGACACTCAACTGCCTTGCACTTTTCCATCAGTCCATGAAAGCTGTGTATAAATAGCTCCCGGAGTTCTCCACTAATATGTAGAGATCAGAGGAGTTTTACAGTCAGTTACAGCTGGTTTTCACACAGGTATAAATGACTACATAACATTTAAGGCAGTGTTGAGTGTATTGCATTATTACATGATGTGTCGTCCAGAGCTGTTATCGCTTCTGATGATGCACAAGAAGCAAAGAAACCAACCTTTATTCTGAAAACTCAAGAAGAATTTACAGAGCCGGTAGGATGAACTGTGATATTTCAAGAGTCCTTCTGCTGGAAGAGTTGCATGTGAAGGACTTAATTGCAGTTCTTGAACATCATCTGCACCCAAGAACCATGTCAGGAGACACTGTGCATGTGAAAAAATACATGCCCACTGTACTGGATAACAGTGGGCATGTATTTACCCTTACAAGTATTTACCCTTACCTTTACCTTTACCCTTACAAGTGCATATTTTAGTCAATCCAAATCTGGATTGTCCAAGGGAAGGGGCAGATGCCCAATGATGACCTTTGCTTTGCCCCACTGGGAAGTATGTTGGCACCAGTTTACCTTCTGTCATAGTTGCAATGTTATGAGAGATATGAGGCTGGAAAAGTCTTGAGGCCCCTGGGACCAAACCCTAAATGGCTTCTCAGATTGTAGGCAGTTTTCAAAGAGACCTTTATGCCCTGCACACATTGTAACCTACACAGAAAGATGTTGAAATTAAAGCCCTAAATTACAGAGGTCATTCATGCCAGAGGGGGGATTTCCCTTCCATTTAAGAGGCTGTTCTGTAGTGTGATGTTAAAGTGGAAATCTGGTTAGTAGCAGATGACACTCTGCCTTGAAACTGTGAGTCGTGTGGCTGTTTTCACTTTCTACTCAGCAGCAGAGGAAGGCACATCACAGCCAACTTCTACCCTCAGATCTATATACACATAGCCTAGTACTTTCTCCAGTCTGAGGGGAGAAATTAGTTCTCCTTTATATTAGCTCATATTTATGATCAAAATTTCAGGAAATCCTTGCATAAAATTTTCACCCAGAGCACAGTAATAGTCCCTGTTACCACGGAGATAGCCTGCATCCTCATTCTCAAGGATCAAGAACCATGCTTTCCACTCCAACTGTGGATCTTTTCCTCTGTGAAAGTTGATGTTAAAAAATCCTCAAACTCCCTAGAGTCTGATCGTGGCTTTGAGAAATTGCCACAGGGCAATTCAGAGCAGACTCTAAATAATTCAGGTGCCTAATCACAGATGCTATAGGGTGTCCGAGGTATTCTCACAGAGTGACAGACTTGACACAGCACCAAAGGCAGAGCTTTTTAGGACCAGCAGTACAACCTTGCAGAGCAACAGCTAGAGACCACATAATGTATCCTTGGTCATCTAAAAACACACTTGTGTTTAGGCAGTTGAATCCCTTTTGGTCAATCTTTGCACTGATTTCTTCAGTACTAGATTAGGTGCCTAGGACTTTGTTTTGAGACATAGTCAGTCTAATAAAAATACAGACAGGAATCAACTGGGATTTTCTAAAAGACAAGAGGTTGTTGTTGAAAAAAAAAAAAAAAAAAGAATAAAAAACACTCAACAGTCCTTGGCTGCACCATTAGAAATTCATACAGCTCCAAAAACATTGGTCAGAGTCTCTGTTTACTTTCTGTGGCTTTACGTAACAATAAAAATAATTCATAATTAATGTTACCTCTACATCCATTGCTCCATCTTCATACCAATGTTATCTCATAGATAAAATACATTAGTTAAAACAAAAACACCTAGGTCTAGGCAAAGTACTATTCGTCACAATCACATATTTCAAAGCAGATGGGCAGATATTCACCAGTGGGACAGTTAAAAGAGAGGGTCTCGGCTTCTCATTTTCCCCTTCAGTCACACGGTATTACAAAAGATCAAAACAAAAACAATGCAAACCTTCAGAAAGCTACACCAAAGAAGAAGGTGAAATACAATGTGATTTGCCATTACAGTCACAAAATCACAAAGAACTACGCAAGAGAACAAAGCTGAGTGTTTAACAGTATCAGATAAGTAGAGGAGGCAAAGGAGGGAGAGAGTACCTGTTAAATTACCCTTATCCAGATGTGATCAGATTTCTGCAGAAAACATGGAGCTGAAGGTGGTTCAGTTACAGCACTGAAATTACAGTAAATGGGGTTACTAAAGTTCTCATCTTTTAGAGGTGAGTAGAAATGTTCAATAGAGCCCTGAAATTCTGCACTGATGAGGGTTTTATTAGTGGATGGATAAATGGATGTAAAACTCGATAAGTAAATTGTACTTAGAGAAGGAGGATTATTTGGTCTAATAAAAGCAAAAGAGTTTAGAACTGGGCTCGGTGCCCTTATTTTAAGACAGATTGATCTAGACTTTGAGATTTTCTGCTATGTCAAAGAAAATGAAAAAGGCTATGGCCCTCTAAAAATAAATGTGTTGCAGATAATATATAGTGTTGGTACCTTTCTATAGAAAAGCTTCAGACAGTAGCATATTTCATGACTTAAGAAAGTCTGTGGAACAATTATGTCTGCAATTACATAAGTCTGTTCTATTTTGCCTCTATCCTAGTTTTATTATATCATAGGTTTTAACCCAAATCATCATAGGTTTTAATGACTTTAACAGAGATCTTTCTAATTTAAACCAATGTCAGCAAGAGCTAAAGCAGATGATTTGTACTCATATGATTAACAGTATATTTCACAGAGCCATCCAAGTATCTTATCTTTACAGTTGACAAGGAATAGAGTCAACAGATTATACCTAGTAGGAATGCAAGAGAAAATAATTCATTTAAAAGACATTCTTCACTCCATTTTGGATGATTGCTCACAACAAAAAGTTGAGAATCTCTCTGTCCTGGTTTCAGTTAGAACAGAGTTAATTTTCTTCCTAGTAGCTGGTAGAATGCTACGTTTTGGCTTAGGATGAGAAGAGTGCTGATAACACCCCGATGCTTTAATTGTTGCAGAGCAGTGCTTACACCAAGCCAAGGACTTTTCAGCTTCTTGCTCTGTCCTGCCAGTGGGCAGGCTGGGGGTGCAGCAGGAGCTGGAAGGGGACAGACCCAGGACAGCTGACCCAAACTGTCCAAAGGGGTATTCCATCCCATCTGACATCATGCTAAACAATATATAGGGGTGGCTAGCTGGGGTGGGGTGCCAGTTGCTCAGGGATAGGCTGGGCATCGGTCAGCGGGTGGTGAGCAATTGCATTGTGCATCACTTGTTTTGTACACATTATTAGTAGTGGTACTATTATCATCATTGTATATTATTATTATTATTATTATTATTATTATTATTATTATTATTATTATTATTATTATTTTCCTGTCTTATTAAACTGTCTTTATCTCAACTCACGGGCTTCACTTTCCATTTCTCTCCCCCGTCCCAGAGAGGGAGGGGGGAGGGGGAGCGAACAGCTGCGTGGTGTTTAGCTGCTGACCGGGTTAAACCATGACACTCTTGCTTTCTAATACCTCAATCATTACAAATAAAACAGCAAGATGAGTTAGAAAAACTGTTTACTAGATCATGAAGTCTAGCCATATGAAAGAATTTACTCATGAACTAAGATTGCAAAAGTGACACACCTATAATATAACTATGATAAAAATCCAACAGCACTATTACCACCAGGATTACTATGTTCGAAGAAAACTAAGTGACTTCAAGCTGTCAACTTCTAAGTAAGTAAGTAAATAAATAAATAAATAAATAAATCTTCAATTAAATAAGGAATTAATGTCTCTCACTTGGTGAAATGTTGCATTTGCTCGTTCCTGTTCACACTCACTGCTGAACAACTAATTTTGACATTCACCCAAAGGGAGTAGAGCAGCTCTATTTTCTGCCCAACTGAAATGCCCAGCTGTTTCTGAAATTTTGACACATTTTTCTTACCTGCATCTTATGAACAGAAATCTAAGTAGTACACAGCACAAGCAAATATAAGACAAAGACCTGCCTGTGTCTTCTGCTGACAGCACTATTTTTGTAAATTCTGCAGAACTTGAGCACATAGAATTGTTAGCTGGGATCTAATGTTGCTGAAATCCACAGCTGATAGCTGGCTAGTAGCAAACTTCCTAATTTGTACCCAGCTCAGTATCATAAGGTGAGGAGATAACAGCCTACCTATGGCAAACTGTAAATCAGTATCTATTTGAAATATCTCTCTCCTCTCTGAAGGCTAAATCACCCCAGGAAAGACTGCCCTAAAACCTGAAGCCGCAAAAAAAAAAGTTTTCAAAGGCATCTAAATGACTTCAGTTCAGCTTTCTGCCATATTCAAACAAGTGCCTGTGACATAACTGGAGCAATTTAATAAGATACTAAGCCTGTGTATTCATTGCCCCCTCCCCAACTGTTATGATCCTGTCAGCTGAGGATGGACTGAGAGAGTGCTCCTGCTCTTTTACAAAGCAGAAATAGAACTGCTTAAACCACCCTCCAGACATGTATGCAGTTTCCAAATGTTAAGCCAGGTTCACTTTCTGGCATTTGTTCCTAACGTGTTTCCAGCCCATTTGAGACAGAATTATTTGATTCCTCTCTTTTTTTCAGTCCTGTTTCAGAGTTCCAATCATAGCTTCATTCTCTGTGTACTGCATGTTGCACAATGCTGCTCTGCCCACGTGGAAATCCCCTCCACATTGCCGCAATCTCTTGTCTCATAAGTCAGTGATTTTCAAGTGCAACTTCCATTGTGCCACCAGCAACTTTCTGTAGCGACCATACAGCCATAAACCAGTAATATCAGCAGGCAGACACAGCAGAATTTCACAGCAGCAGCCCTGTTTTAAGCAGCCTGCACTATGATTCCCAAGCACAGTTTGAGCATGATGTCAATATTATTAAGCAAGTGGTGAGGATATATGCCATACTGTGGTCAATGTAGAGTGTAACAATATTTGAAAATAGCTTGAAATATGTAGAGGAAGAGCAGCTAGTGTTATCCACATGCACTAAACAGAGCTGAAAAGTAGAAGGAAACCAGATACTCTGCTTTGCAACTGTTAGGCAGATGAAAGATTACTGTACCCATATGATACAATGTCAGTGCACTAGCACTGCAGAAGAGTTGCAATAAATTTGGAGAAAGCCTTATAAATCTCCAAAGGTAAAGCTGTTCTAAATCTAAGACAAATGAACTCAGTTTCAACTGCCCATGCCCATTGCCTACGTGACAATTTAGTGAAGAATAACAATGAGACATGGTGTAATATGTTGTAAAACAATTATTTGGCACACCATAGGCTGACCCAGTGATCTTCTGTCCCAGGAAACAGGAATTGAATTTGACACTGTATAGGGGTAGAAAGTATTTTTCCCTTCTGTAATACTGTATATTGCAATCTATATATATAGACTGCAATATATTTCACATACTGTAATTGGCTTATGTGGAAAGGGTTTGGTAGCAGCTGGGCGGGGGCTACTGAAGTGGCCTCTGTAAGCAGAGCCAGCAGCTGCCCCATGTCAGATCAGAGCCAGCTCCAGCGGGCTGCAAAAGGGACCTGCCAATAGCCAAGCCTGAGCCATAAGCGATGTCGGTTGGGCCACTGGGAGAGCAGAGTTAAGAAAGGGGGGAAAAAAAATGTACTACAGTAGCTGGGAGAGAGGAGTGAGAAAATGTGAGAGAAGCAGCCCTGCAGCCCCCCAGGTCAGTTCAGCAGGAGGGCAGGAGGTGCTCCTGGCACGCAGCAGAAGTTCCCCTGCAGCCTGTGGAGGGGCCCCTGGTGGAGCAGGCTGTCCCCCTGCAGCCCATGGGTCCCACATGGAGCAGATCTCCACACTGCAGCCCATGGAGGAGCCCCCGGTGGAGCAGGTGGATGTGGCCTAGAGGAGGCTGTGGCCCATGGAGAGCCCCCGCAGGAGCAGGCCCCAGGCCAGAGCTGCCGCCCGTGGAGAGGAGCCCACGCAGGAGCAGGGAGTCTGGGGGGAGCTGCCACCCACCCGTAGGGGACTCGTGCTGGAGCAGTTTGCTCCTGGGGGATGGACCCCATGGTATGGAACTGTGTGGGAGCAGTTCTTGAAGAGCTGTTGCCTGTTGGCAACCCCTGCAAGCCCTGCAAGCTCAGTTAGGGAAGGACGGTATCCTGTGGGAGGGACCCCGCATGGAGCTGGGGCAGAGAGGGACTGTGAAGGAGTTGCAAAGTATTACAGACTGACTAACATCTATTCCCCATTCCCCTGCACCACTCAGGGGGAAGAGTTATAAGAGGGTGGATGGGGGAAGGTGTTTTTAGTTTGCTTTTATTTTTTCCCTGTGCTAGTCCACTAGTGATAGGCAATAAATTATAGTATTATATATAATAAACTCCCTATGCTGAGTCTGTTTTGCCCATGACAATAACTGATGGGTGATTTCCCTGTCCTTACCTCAACCCTTGAGCCTGCTGCAATTGTATTTTCTCCCCCTTTTCCTTTGAGAAGAGGAAGTGAGAGAGCAGCTGTGTTCAGCTGCCCATCAGAGTAAAACCACAGCACATATTGATGTAATACACTTTATTGATGCAATGGATTTTACATATTAATTCATTTTTCATCCTGCATTTTTGGCCCTGGTTTCCATACTCAGAAAGTTCACAGACACTCATGCTGGCACTTCAGCCCTGTATGACCTTCAAGGCCTATCTTCCAAGAATTTTTTTGGCTTCTGTACAAGTGACAACACAGTTTTGTACTAAAGACGTGTCTCAGCAGATAATATCCCTTCTGGGGCCATAAGAACAACAACCTGCACCAGTGTTTCACTTGTCCAGTATAAACCAAGGAAAAAAGACAAGAAAAATTCCTGTCCCACTTTTCACTTTCTTCTTCCTTGAAGCAAGGAGTTAAGAATGCCCCTCAAATTATAGTGATACAAAGATAACACATCCAGTATCATCCAGAAAGAAATCTAATGTGATCTGTGGAACAGGAAATGTGGCCAAACCTACCACATACACAAAGTAGTCAGTGCTGGTTTTTATTTTTTAGAGCAATAACCAAGGATTTTAGTACTTCAGACCTGAGTGTGCTCATATTCTTGATATTTCATAGCCTTACTGTGGAAACCTTTTTAAGTCTCTTAGAATGAGCTTCAACCTGTTTTAGTCATCAAGTCTAATGACACTCTGTAAAACACCAGAGCAGTCCAGGCAGGAGATTGATCCCTGTGGAATTTATTATGGGTATCTCTAGAACTAGAACAGGGCTGTGCATTAGGATAAAAATCCCTTTCACCAAGATTAGGTGCTGAAAGTCTAAGTTGGTCACCATCGACTCTCTGTTTATTGAATGCACCCAGAACGAGTGGTATCAACATTTGTCTGTGCAAAACATTGTGGAACATTTTTAAATACCAAACAAATGTTTAAACATCACCATCTGGTTGTAGATATATCAATACAAACAACCAAACATGATACAACTAAGTGTGTTAATCAGTGCCTGATGATTAATTCCCACGTCATTTCCCTGCTCCCCTACTGTTCAGTTGCTCCTGTGTTTTTTAGACCCAGGTTGCTCCACTCAGAGCCTGCTACCATATGTGCACATGCCTACATAGACACACAAACAAACACACATACATATCTAATTAGCACTATGAACAGTGGGATTCCAGTTCCGACCAAGACCTTTGATTCACCCATATTATAAATTATGAATAATGAAAATAATGGAAATGCACAAACAGAACAAAAAAATGGGACAATGGTTGCCCAGTTGCAGACTGCCTTCAGCTCTAATTAGACCCCCAGTAGCTCTGCTGCACACTTCATCCATCAGAGTTGCTGCCTCTGACTTCAATTACAATGGGTGTGCAAAGTTGTATGAATACACAAAACTATTTTGTCTTTCTGCAGTCTTGTTCATTGGCTCAGTCATAGTTTGCTGAACACAGTAATCCTACAAGCCACCATTCCTTAAGGGAAAAAAAAAAAAAAAAAAAAAAAAAGTGTCAAGAATCAAGTGATTCAAATTAAAATACATCTCTCAATAGTTTTGTTATCCATCTTTCCTCCCGTGACACTTCTTTTTTATGCAGTAGCGGGCCCAGATTTCAAAGGATGGATTTCTCATTATCTTATACCAACCTGAGAAAGAAAGGATGATAGAATGGAAGTCAGATGGAGAGAAGTATTTTTCTCATTATCCTCAACTGCCCTTTCCTATTTTGTTTCTCATCCTCCCAATCCTCTGTCAGCTGACACTCCTATTTTGGCAGAAAATTTCCCTGTGTAAGGATCAAAAATGCAAACTGAATTCCTCCCTAATTTTCCCTGTTATTACCTATTTGTAACAGGAACTACAAAAGACATCTTACTCATATAAACCTGACAGCCACAAACTCTATGGATAGGTTTTTCTCCCTTACTCTGTGACTTCTTGAAATATATTCCATGTGAATTGCAGGAGAAATGATAGCTAGCAAAGCTTTGATAATTGTGGAATATTTCCATGAAGTGTATGTCTGAAATAGATATAAACCCACAGTCTCTACCATAAATACTAGGGAGAAAAGTATTTTATCTACCACTAAGTGAATTTAGCAGCAACAACAGAAATAAAATATATCTGCACCATCCCAGTATTCTCTCACTGCTGAAGAATTTCATGTAAGAACAAAAGGGATTTCTGTGGTTTATTGTTATCACATTTGAACTTGGCTTTGAATGGGAATCTAATTTCCGAACAAATTTAAATGTCAGAATCATGATTTAAATACCTGATTAGGCAACTCATGCTGCTAATTTTCCAGCCTTCCAGTATGTCAATGTCAAGAGACAGGTGCCTTCTCTATCTCAGACTATGTCTCAGACTATAAGTGGCTCAGACACCCATACTAGATTTTTTTATTTTATTTTTTTATGTTTTAGATATCAGGGTTGTGAACATACAGCATATAATGAGTTCCTGAAAAAAAAAAAAAAAATCTTCATCAAAAATTCTTTTGAAAAGGATATCTTCAAGAGTCTAAAGATACATAGACTTCATTCTGGTAGCAAAAATGGATAGAGGCAGCAATGTAGGTGAAATTTTCCTTTTTGAGACAAGGCCTACATTGAGGACCAAATTTTTCTGATACTATAGCTTCAACTCCAGAAAAAAATAAAATGTTTTCTGCAGTATCATTTCCAAGAAAAGTGAATCAATTACATTTGGTTTCTCCTGCTTTACAGCTCTCTATTCTTTTCTTGAAGATTCATCAAGAGGAGGTGTTCTCTTCTGCCTTAAAAATGTATATGCTACATGATGCTCTTCACTACTAAGTGACTGCACTGCCTAATCTAGTGGATAATAGACATAACCAAGCAGATAGATTGTTTCTTCTGAACCTCTGTTTCAGATGTAAAACAAAAGTGGTAAAACTCCACCTCAGAAAGAGCAAATGTAATACAAATAGCAACTCAAAGTTATCTGCCCTCTTCAGGGAGACAAAAAGCAAGAAGAAAGAGAAACCAGCTTGATAACCTGGTCCGACAAAAAGAAGCCAAATGCAAACTGAGTTAATCCTAAATCCCGCACATGCACCACATGGCAAGGAATGGAAACTCATTACCTCTGAATGTAAATGTCAAACCCACAGGTGACAAAGACACTACTCTAAGCTTCCCTTTTACTCATCAAAGTATTTTAAATATGTTAAGATATTTCCTCAACAAGCAGTACTTGCATATTGGAACCTCATATCACTGCTACTTCAAAGCAGAGGGTTTTGAAGCATGTTCTTGGCTCTCACTGGGAGAAATCACTCATGTAACAAGGATGCAAGGTGCAGTTGCAGCAGGTGTCTACACTGCATTATATATATTCAAATGAATTCAACACCCACTGAATTACCTTGCATATTAAGTGAATAAAGTTGTCAGATTTATTTGCCTTTAGCTTCTCCCTGCAAATGATCTAGGGCATTTTCTATGTCACCTTTTACATGTACAAGAGTGCAGGGTGAATACAGGCAGTTTGGTGTCTTTGTACGTTAAGGATGAAATGTGAGGGTACTACAACCTTTCTTTGAAGAAGCTTAAACAATGTTCCCTCTCTGCATGTCTCATTCAGTTTAAAAGTTACTTTCCTCTAATCCAGTCTGAAGAACATGCTGTGACCTAATTGAAAGCAGTCTTCAACTTCCCCTGGGATTGTCCAGACAATTTTTCATCCACAAAAGGTTCGTATCTCCTCCAGTACAGACAAGCTAGTATGTACCACTGTTAAACCAGTACAGCTTGGCCAACCACATAACACCCAGTTCATGAAAGTACCAATTACTCAGTGCTCCTGAAATTCAGAATGCTTCTGCTGAGGCTTATATGAATGTGTGCATAGTGGCTAAAGTTTTCTCATGCTTTCAGATGCTTATTTTTGAAATGCTTTAGTAAGAGTCTGACTCTAGAATCTCTTGATTTCTCTCCAATGGAGAAATACAAGAAAGAATGAGATAAGTTTGTTACTGGAACAAATAACCCAAGGGAATCAGAGGAATAAGGTCTTGAGAATATTGAAAAAACTTCAAGGCTAAAGAGCTTTTGTTTTTTATGAGGCCAACAAATAGATTTTAATCCCAATTGACTCTTCTTTACATGAAAAAAACTTCTTATATCCCAACATTTATTATCTGTAAATGCTAGAAACTAAATGAAGATGACAAAGAGAATGGGATTCATCTAGCTTAGATGGACTAAAGATATGGAGAACCTGTTCAAACTATTTATCTAGGTACTTCTACAACCAGGAGAAAAAAAAAACAAAAAAAAAAAAAACTTTTTCTGCCAAATGCCTACTTGTCTTCTACCCTCAGAAGGTCCCTGGGTCCCTGCCTCTCACAATGGGTAAGATAGACGACCAACTTAGTCTTAAGTCCTAGGCTTTAGACAGCTAAATGCACATGACTGAAATCCCAGCTGCATTTGGGAACACCATGGGAAAGAGCCATTGAAAACAAATGTCTACAATGGAAACCAATCTGCAACTCGTTTGGTAATTGCCACCACTATCTCCACTCTGAGGAGACAGATTGTCAGATGATGTATACAAACCCAGCTCCTCTGAACCCAGAGGCACAGGGTTTGCAGACAGCAGCAGCTGAGGATCTGAGTCCTATGCATTTTGCATGAGCACTAGGGGGGGGAGTATTATTTTTGGAAAAAATAAAACCATTAACCTTTCTTTTCAATGAAATATTTTGAAGCGTCAGCAGGAGCCTGTGGTTGCTGAATCCTGGCAGTGGAAACTCCCTTGCGGATTTTGGAATATAAGTTTCTTTGCCAAGTATACAAATGACCTTCAGTTCTGCAAGAAAACACCTATGGGTTTCACTTTAATGTTTGTCTCACCACCATAATTAGACTACAGGTGTTATGACGCACACACGTATAAAAGGTACACATCAGTGTATACATATTGAACCGCTCCCGATATAGTGCTATTATGTTCCAGTTTCAGCTTATAAACTAACAGAGAAATTGAGAACTTGACTTCCAGCTGAATGGAAAAATAGACCAAACGTCATTCTTTTTTGAAATGAAGGGGAAAAATGCACAAAATTCAGGGAAAATGTATTTGATTAATGTATTCTGAGAAATTCATTGTTGATGTAGGTCAGGCAGGATGGTCTATGGATTCTGGAGGAAGAGATTTGAATACACTATTAAATACAAATCAGATAACTTAAAAAATCAATTTTGTTCAAGGGAAAAAGTTCTCTCAAGCCAAAAGAGACTCAACTAATTATATCATGAAAGTGCATGTAATGTAGTGTATATGCAGTACTATAGATTTTTTGTCTGTTCACAGAAACAAGCAGGTAGAAAACCATGGGAGATGAGTACAGCCCAGCTCAAAAAGTTAATTTTATGGCCTTTTGCAGATATATGGCTTTGACCTAAACCAGGGTTTGATCAATTTCCATATTGTCATCATTCTCCAAAGAATATGAGAGCAACTATAACTTACAAGCAGAGACAAAGCAGAAAGCTATCCCTTGTCAGATGGAACAGGGACAACTCAAAAGTAAAAACTGATCCTTGAATATGAAAAATAAGTGTACTTCACCCTTAATATCAGATACATTAATTTAAGATTTAACACTTCCCATTTTCTTAAATGCAGCAGTCCAGCACACTGTTCAGAGTTTGCATTCAGTTGAATGAATTCCCTTCACTCATATAATAATGTTCAGGGCAAGAAGGATATTCTCTCTAAAATATTTTTTCCAGTGCCTTAGATACAAAAAAAATATGAAATGAAGAGGAAGTATTAGTAAATAGACATGTATCCTGCTACCAGCATCTTATCACCGCATATTATCAATGTAGGGTTCATTAAGGAAGTGATAACTGCCTTTGTGTCATTAAAGACTTAATAAATACGGCGCCTGCAGATAACCATCTAACAGGTGCAACAAAGGTCTGGAGTTTTGTCAGGTCAGTGCCTGTAAACTCCAGATGGCTCTGCAGCCTAAATTTACCATGGCTATAAGTGTCCAGCTGCATTCCTCACTATACCTGGAAAGTAACTGGTCTATTGAAATTACACTGAATCTCTCATTTACACAGAAATTCAGAGTTTCCTGATGCTTCATTGATTTTAAGAACCAAAGATGTAAAATACTAAAATTCAGTTCCGAGTCTGGAGCGAGACCCAGACTTGGTCTTCCCTTAAATGTCTACTCTGCAAAATAAGAATGAGTCTAGGATTTATCATGTTCTAGGGAGTTCAGGGTTTGGAATTGTAAGGGGGAGGACTCTTAAAATGCCATAAGCAGTTCATTGATTCATTAGGAGAAAAAATAATGTGGGTAATAGCTACCTGACTTGTTAGTATAAAATGACACTTTGAATGAACGGTCTCTATTATGTATTCTAGGTAGCAGACATATTGATCCACCAGAGACATCTTGCTACTCCTATATAATAATATTTTAAATCCTTTTATTTCCTTCAGCCCTACATATAAGAGAATATACCCCTAAGGACTGGACAACATCTGGTATATATAGGGATGAATCACAAGATGGATATAAAGAAAGATCTAAAATCCCTTGACAAAGTAGCTGTTTCAATCCTTTAAGAAGCCTACTGAAAGTTAATCTTATATGTGATTTCAGGATCCAAAAAGTTTTCTACACAATTTACTTTTTTCATGAAAGAAAAATGTGATAAAAAAAAAAAAAAAAAAAAAAAAAGAGCTGCCATGTGGATCCCCACAGCAGTGTAGCTATTTTCTTTCAAGTTATGGTTGCTTCTTAACACTGTAATTAAGTTTGAATAATGCTGCCAAAGTAAATCATGCACTTTACACAATTACTGTACAGAATGTAAAAGGGAAATAAAATATGATGTGAGCTTTGTTAAACTTAAAATACACTTGACAATCACTTAACTTAATTAGATACATTCACCTCCTGAAAAAGTTACTGTACTAAAGATGATGTTCACCTTTCCAAAGGAAAATAATCCTCTCCCAGAGCTGAAGGCACATATCTCACCTTTTTTAGTTCTTTATTATCATTACAGTAACACTTCTGTATTAAGTATCACTAGCCTAGCACCCAGTGGACACCTTTCTACTCCCAGCTCTGTCAAGAATGTTCTTGGGGTTGTTACGCCAGCTCAGTGCCTCTGTTTCTAAACCCATTGCTTGCAAGTCTTTTCCTTTTGGAAGTTATTGTAATTCTATGTACAGCATAATAGCTAATAATAATTACTGTAATATACGTAATTATATTATGTGATAGGTAGAGAATAATAGTCATAGTAAGAAATCCCTAATACTTACAGGAAATTAATATTTTGTGGTTACAAACTAACCTAGATTTACAATTCCCTTGGTTTCATGAGGTTTCTTCAATATTTTTGAATAGTGTTTCTTTTAAAGGACACATAAGTGTTCTTTTCTCTTTCATTGTGCGTTTGCAAGCAGTTTGGAACATACATAGAGCTTAGGCAATATTGTTCTTTGGTAGAACTTGGCAGAGCTCCATTTATTTCCATGGGGTTACAACAATTTACCTCAGATGAGGATTGAGCTTTTGTTTTCCTCTACCTTTTAGCAACTGATTTATTTTAAGCATCCTTAGTGATTCAGCACAAAGACTCATCCATTATGGCTTTATATCTGTGAAACTCATTATCCGTCAGGGTGAACCACAGAGAGGAAGTTCTGTCTTGGATATCTAGCAGCACAGTACCAAAAGGTTCTGGGTTTGAGTATGAAGAGGTTGCCTACACTCCACACAGCTAAGGAGAAAAATGGGCAACAATGACTCTTACCTCTATTTGGCTATATAAACTCTCATCTATATCTATATTATACTGGCATGAAGCTCTGACAGGGGAGGTATTAGTAAAAGGATCTTCACCAAGAAGGTGGGAACAGGCTCCCCAGGGTAGTGGTCATGGCACCAAGCCTGCCAGAGTTCAAGAAGCATTTGGACAGTGCTCTAAGACATGCGGTCTGATTTTTGGGTGGTCTTGTGCAGACCCAGGAGTTGGACTCAATGATTCTTGTGGGTCCCTTCCAACTTGGGGTATTCTATGATTCTGTATTTCTTTCCCTCAAACCCAAGGTCAGCTGGGAGTGAAAGGGTTTCAGATGTACATTTAAAACAACCTGAAAGCTCTTTTAGCTCACACTGTCCAAAGTGGCAAAGCTTGTCTCTATGTGCTCCATTTTGTCTTACAACACATCTCTCCATTGAGGATATGAAGTGACACAGACTTGGTGATCCCACCGACACCACCCAAGTCCTGTGTCAATGAGAACCTTCCCTATTTATCTCAGTACACTTCCCCAGCTGCTTTGGGTCATCTCAAAATAGGGAAGGTCTGAATTTCTCAGAACTACTGAAAGCTGTTAATAATTATTAAAGTATGTTAGTTGTTAATATCACAAACAGTAAAATTAATAAAGTCTAATTTCTTAAGAAATCATGTATTGTGTCTATACAACCTGATGTGTAACAAATTGCATGTTCCAGCTAAGACCTTTGTCCTGTTTTGGTGCATAGAAGGTACTACTCTTCCATGTGTTTTCTCCTGTCTGGACTGTAGTCACTCTCAAGCCTTTCCATCAATCAGACTTGTAGCTTCTCCTATGTCTATAGTAATAGCAGTAGAGCTTTTAGTGGTAGCTATAGAGCTTTTCCAACATTCAGATTCTAATCAAGTCTTACCTTGTTTGAAATTCCCACCTCTCTTTAAAGCACTTGGTCAGCATGTTCAGAAATTGTGGAGAGCACTCACACCCAAAAACTCACACAAATGCAATAGAAAATCAGGATAAAGGATAACAAATAAATGATGTATCTTGGTAATTTAGGGTTCTCTTTTCCCCAAGAGAGGGTTTTCCTCCCTCCGGAATGTCAGAACAAGAAGGAAGGGAATGAAGAACCAGTTCAGTTCAGGTTAATACACAATTTTTCATACCAGAAGGTAAATCAATAAATGGTTGCCTAGATCAATTTTCTGTCATGTCTATGCAACATACTGAGGAAATGTAGTAAGGGAAGCATTTGAGGATGTGGCAGGTATGGACAGAACCGGCATTTTGATTATTATATCTGGAGAGTTTTGAATTAATAAATTTCAGAGAGGGGGAGAAACTTTTTTCACTTGAGATGGCTTTGTATTCATTACACGTACACACTACTGCATTGGTTGTTTATGTTCACTGATTAACTGTAAAAAATGTTATACTATTTAAGTGTGAAGGTCTCCAGTAAAACTATAGAAATGTATTTATGGGAGACACAATATGTACAGTAGTTGTTTATTAAGGTCGTTGTTATAAAATGTCTGATTGATGCAAAGACTCTGTATCGTTACAGCACTGATCATAAAATACACCACGGGGCACCTTGCCAGAGATGCCTCTCCCAAACAGTGCTGAGGCTGATGCTCAGGCAGCATAAATGCTGCAACCTCTCCCTATGTCGAACCTTTACTGAGCAGAGATTACTGGAGCAGCATCCTGCCCATGCTGACTTCACCGTGTGCTGGCCCTCAGCATTACAGGTTGAAGGTTTTGACCGTCGAAGCTCTTAAATCTGTTTTGTGCAACTCCAGTAGTGCAGAACAGACTTAATGCCAGCTTATTGGCAAGTGCACCAGTGTGACAAATTCCCAGGTGGCAATAAGAGCACCTTCTACATTAGCCCAAGAGTGGAGCATCTGGCTGAGAGCTGCTGGAAGAGGGTTACTGCCTGCTTCAGCTCCCTACCTGCACCTGCAAGAAGGGAGAGCAACTGTGAGGATGAACCCTGGCATGCATCTTAGTCAGTTCATGTTTTGTTTCCCTAGTCCCCTACTGTCTCTCCATACTCCCTGATGATTATGGGTGCATTTTGATCATTGTAGGTATGCATTTATAAATACCGATTAATTCATTTCTAAAGTAGCAAAGCTGAAAAGAAAATGCATCTGAATTTTATTCGTGCACCATGGAAAGCAGCTGGTTTGGCCTGCTGCTAAATCTATATGAAACAACCCTGAATTCTGAAATAAAAGCAGACATTCCTGGGTATTTGTTTTTTTTTCTTCCAGAGCTGAATAACAGGGAGAGTCCATATGACCATAGTCCAGGCAAGCTGTTGAAAGTAAGAACTGGAAAAAAAATTTCCAGCTTGCACTCTGATGCCAAATTTTGCAAGCATCCTGTTTACTGACTGAGACATTCAAGTGAAATCAGAGCAGTGGGCCATGACCAAAGCTAAAAAAAATAATTGCAAGAAAACTGTGTAAAGCTAAAACTCTAATGCCAAAAAAAAAAAAATATGGAAAAGGTATAGCACCTTTTTCAATTTCATACGGATTTTAAGAACCCTTCTCTTCTATCACAGCTCAACTGCTAGAAAAAACACTTTCTTTAAGAAACAGTCCCACAGCAGCTCAGGCTGGGTACAGATACAGAGCACAACCCTAACTTCCCTGGCCTGTCACCAAAGAGAATGAGTTTATTACAGCATGCAGAGAGAGAGATTTGACAGACAGCTGGCCATCCAAGCACTCTATTATTAAAGCCTGTGTTCAGCAGGATGCATTGTTTGAAAGTCGTGTTTGCAAAAGCAGTCTCCTACTACTAGCATCTGCATTAACTATTAGTTTTATGAAGTACAAACCACTTTGCAATGTCATGACACAAAGCAAGCTTAGCCTTGTGCTTACTTGAAGGAAAAAGAAAAAAACATCTCCTGGGGTTATTTAATTTTTTTCCAAACATATGTTGTGAAAGGCCTCATGGCAGTTTGAAGGAACTCTCAGAGCTCCAGCTAGAGGCATGCTGAGACCTTCTCTTTTGCAAAGAAAAAGCTGAAGCCTTTTTACTTTCATCAGGAGAAACAATGAGGATGGAGTAGACTGAAATACAGGTAAATCTTGTTTTGTCTGTACTGCCATGAAGGTAGAACCAAAGAAGGCCTTAATAGCCTGATAGGTGTATTGTCTTGTAGTAGTAAATCTATGTGCAACACACAGGTAGGAGGTTAATACAATTTTATTACCAGAGCTCTGGCAATCTACTCCACAATCCAACAGCTAGCATAATCTCCAGATGTCCTGGGGTTGTCAAATTGCAATGCAACAACTATGAAGGAAAGTGCCATTAATGGGAGGAGAAAAATATTAAAAGTGAGGTTAGGTCTCAAACACAGAACTTATATTTTTCTATAGGCTTACCCAAAGCTTCTGGACATTCAATTTCAATTATTTAGACTCTCCTGAGCATGTTGTCAAAGCTATAGATATTTGGCCCCCTCTAAGTGGGTATTTGGGGAAAAACCCTATTAGCTTTCCCATGCTTAAGTGTAGAAATTCCTCGGTTTCATATGAAAACTTTTAAATCCTTCATGTTTCTCTTCCCCTGAAGTTATGCTTGAAGGCAAAGAAATCATTGCCAATATCTGTCCTCTTTATTTGTTTGTTGTTCGTGTGTTTGCCCCCAAACACACACATACAAGTACAACAGGCAGACATAAACATACTCGTACTCTCATCATGTAGGATGAGGTTGAGCATACACAGTTGTTCGTAGAATCATAGAAGGTCCTTATTTACAAGAGACCCACAAGGATCATAGGGTTCAACTCCTGGCTCAACACAGAACCACACAAATCAGACCATATGTCTGAGAGCATTGTCCAAACACCTCTTGAACTCCAGCAGGCTCGGTTTTGTGGCCACTGCCCTGAAGAGCCTGTTCCGGTGCCTGACCACCCTCTTGGTGAAGAACATTTTCCTAATATCCAATCTGAAATTCCCCTGTCATGGCTCCATGCTATTCCTTTTCTGGTCACTAGAGAGAAGAGATCATTGATGGTTGAAGTTGCTCAGCAAGAAGAGTCGATACCACTTCACTTGGGTCTTCTCTGCACTAGATCAGAAACATTAATTACAAGGCAGCACCAGCACAACAGGGAAGGAGTCAGTGCTCACACCCCACAGCAGGTTAGAAAAACATGGCCATCACAGCTAGCTTCAACAGTTAGACTTTTATTGTCTCAAAAGGCTATGTTTATATTACCTCAACAAATAATGAAGGGAGAACAACTGTACCTAAGTTGTAAAACTCACAAATTCTTCACAGCCTCAGAACAGATACTGCCCACAACATGTTCCCACTAAAACTTGGGAATTTCCCCCTCTACCTTCTGGCTTTCCTTGGAGAGAAAGCTATGCAGGTCAGACACACCTAATCTAATCTATCATTCATCCTAGACACCTCTTCATGAGATGAATCACCCACCTATGTTTCTGTTGACTGTAGATGATTCACTGGACAGCTAAACTCACATGAAATTAACTCCATCTGAAACAGTCTGCAGGATGAGACTCTATTTTACAATTACATGGTATTGTAGGAGTTTAAAGACTTTTTTCTATTTTTTTTTTTATTATTTTTTAAAGCTCAAAGAAAAAAAAAAAACCAAGAGCTCATGCTACTAAGCTCAAGTCCCTAAACATAACAAAACTGTGAATTTTTACAGTAATCCATCCATTTTATGCAGCAGTAGAAGCATGTTGACTTCCTCTATTAAGTATTATAATTGGTAAGGGGAAAAAAAAAAAAAAAAAGAACAGAAAAAGGTCTTTGGCTGCTGTATTAGCTATCACCTCCAAGAGTAATTTTGATCTTGCAATTGTAATAGCCAATCTACAGCACAGAATTTATATAAGACATTTTTGGCTGGTATATGAGAGAAAAATCTTGGCACTCTCATAAACATCAATGTATGTGTCTTAGAAGTAATGTTCATAATTTACATAAACTAAACACGATGAATTGGAAATTTCGACTCTCAGGCAAAAAGTGCGTCTAAAAGGCAATTCCAGATTGAATTAAGTGCTAGAATGACTGATGCCTACAAAATATTGTCCCTTTTCTCAAGATGATAATACCTAAAATCACACACATACATACACACACCCAGCAGTGCATGAGTGGGTGTGCGTACAGTCTTGTACCTGTCACCTCCTCCTGTTTGAATCCAGATAATTTTTTGCCCATGTACATTCTTTCAGCAGTCTAGGCATCTTCTTCTGCCCAGAGTTTAGAAGCTGCTCTCCTCTCTCTTCGTGCACCCCCATTTTGATTTCAGTGCTGTAAATTGTCAGGCATGCCTATAACAATAGGACACGCTGCCTAGTATTTGCAATGTGGATCCAGACACAACCAAACTGCTCCCAACCGTATCTCCCCTTTGGTAAGCTCTCAATTATATTCCTCTAATGCAGTCTGTTCCTGGGTCTTCTTTCAGGTCAGTGATGCATTATTTTTCTGACACTGTGTTGACAAATTTGGGATACATATACCCCGTAATAAATTTTTTGTTTTATTGTGATAATCCTGTGACTAGGCTGTTTTAAAAAATAATAATACACTTGGTTTTGATTTTGTTTTGCCTTGTACCTTGTCTGAGCATTTACAGCCAGATAAAATGACACCAAGTTGAATCAAAAAGATGATGAAATAAAATGTCAGCATTTCACACCCACCTTGAAATCTCTTCAAAATGCTGTAAATTATTAGAGAACTCAGTAGTGGAGAACTGAGCCCAGACAATTAAAGATTCACTGTTTCACAGGTTTCTCAGGTGCTTTATTTAGTTTCTGCTTGGCAAAGGAGAATTAGGGAAATTCACACGAGGAATCTAAAAATTCTGATGGTCATCCATGGGATTTTTTCATTGCCTTTTTAGCTCATATTCATTATTGTAAAAAGTCACAGGGAAACCAAGCACATGCAAGAATAGAGTTCAATCCTGAGATTTCTGTGTGTTGACCATGCAAATGAAATGCATATAGATATCTAAAAGGACATTTGTTATGTTGAAAATAATAAGTAAGAGTATTTCAAAATAAAACTTTTATCACATCCTTGTGCTTATGAAGTCTGTTACTGTAAATGAGAGCTAGTAAAGGTGTGTTTTATCTCGGACTATAAATAGCTGAACTTTGCTAGTTTCCTCAGAGGGACACCATGAGACAGTTGCTTAGATCACGCACTCTGTGCTAAAGAGCATAAATCACAAGACCAAGAAAATAAGGAACACCCTCTCTCTTTTTAAGGTTTCAGGTATTTAAGCTACATACAAATTTCACAGACCGTGTACTTCTATTCTCCTTTTCATTAAATATAGCATGTTTGATTGTCTGTTCATCTAATTAGAATATTGCATGAATAAAACATATTTGAAATTGAAAAATAAGCAAATTAAGTTGAATGTGAAATTTTAAATGCCTTCTAACTTTCAACCTCTGAGGACCAAATCCTGAAGCACTTCTGACCAAGAACTGAGAGTCAACTACTTAGAAAGGAAGAAAAAAAGATCTTAATCTAAAAATGATGAAAAAGGACTTCAACAATTTTCCTAGTTCTGTCACATATTTCCTGTGCTGTCTTGGTTCACTTGCTTATATTTTTACCACAAGTTTCCTATAAATAAAACAGCACATAATCCCACCTGATTCCTGAGAAGTTTAGTGTTCATAAAATAGTTAGTAGCCCAATCAATCATAGATGCTATAGGAATACCAGCCATTATTAGGCGTAGCCTGAAGAATGAGAAGGAAATCAACTTCTCAAGAAACTTGGGTTCTGTTTCACCACCACTACTTGCTGATATCCAAAATTTATGAAAATAAACCCTCCAGCTAAGTTAATCAAAATACTGCACTTGGTTTCCACTTCTGATATCATGGGCACCACTCGGTAAGAAACAAGACAGGCTGACTAGGAAGCAGCTCACTGTACACCAAAATCTTGCAAAAGCAGATACTGCCAAACTAACACAGAAAAGAAGGGAGAAGAAAAAGTACTGAACTTCTTGTGTTTAGGAAATAATGTCCCCTGACTAAACATTTCAGAGAAAATAAAACACCTGTTTTTGAAGATATGAGAAAAAAGCACACACCTGTTTTAGTGATAGGAGGCAGAATTCTCATATGGAAAATGAGCAACATTTCTTAAGAACTCTGATGGCAATTCCCCCAAGTGGCTGGAACCAACTGGCTTATGACAGCCAGTTGAGGGCCCCATCACAGCTGCTCAAGATGAAGATTCTCACACAGCATGGCTAAGAGAATATAATGTTTTGAAAACTGAAGCTGTAGGGGAATAGAGATGTAAAGTATTTGTGGAGACTCCAATTCACATCCATCAGTGGACGGATGTTTGATGCTGGCACCAGGAATGTATGAGGGAAGGCATAACCAAGTCAGTAGGTTTTCTCCTTAGGGAACAAATAAGATTTTTATCTCTTCACCTGTTAACATGGAGAGCAGACTCTGCCAGAAGAATGCAAAGACTGATATTTCATAAGACTACAAAAACATGACTGCAACCACAAGTCATTAGCAGGACTGAGAGCAAGAATCAATTACTAAGATACCTGGAACCATATAAGGTACTCAGGGTTAATCAAGATAAGATCTACAGAAGACCTGCATTCTTACAGACCATCAGCTGCAGATCAGTATCGATATAAAGGGCATCTCATATGGCACTAGGTATTTATATTTTAGTCATTTTTTCCATTTGAACAAGCAGCTGGTGAGCAGAGGGAGAAATAGAATAAAAGCTCTCCAAATTACAATGTAAAGAATGGAATTAGAGAAATCCTGGAGAGGAAAGACTGAAGTAATGTCAACTATTTTAGGAATGTTGGTGACTCAGCCCAAGACTTACAAGGACACCTTAATTACCTGAAAATTTCTATCAGACTACAGGTATTCTAAATAAAAGGTTTTGTAGAGACTTTTCCATATGCTCACAGTAACTTCATACATAATAACCTGTTTGATCTTAAACCAAAGTTGAAACACACTCAGAATAGACACCTACCTAACTGTGAGAGATTTTATTTTTACATTCAAGCCATCTTAATAACTATATTTTCTTTCCATGATACTTGAGTATTAGCCACAGACAAGAAGAAAATTGTACCAGATAATTTAAAAGAAGTGAGAAAACAATGATTCCTGTGTTAAAGAGGCTATAATCAGAATTTAAACAGGAAACAGTAAATTGTTGTATTCTGATAGAAGGACACAGGGAAATTATGAGGCAAAAAGTAGATATTATGAAAGGGGGTAGCATTACTCAACATACAGCCAATCCACCATCCATTTTTTGGAGGGCACCACAGAAAAACATTTGTTTGGATGTTTTTTTAAAGAGTTTGAAAGCAGGTAATGTGATAACTTTGGACGTGTTTCTGCGAAGCTTCCATTACCATGAGGAAGGAAAAGCAGGATTGTATTTGAAAATTGATGATGACTGGCATGAAGGGCCAACTCAAAAAGGTATTAGAAATGCCAGTACTAATAGAAAGACCACAGGTGGATAAGGATGAGCATGAGCAACATGGGCACATATCTTGTGGTTGCTTTGACAAAGGACATCCAGTGGAAATTTTCCTAAAGATGGCACACATTTATATGTTAATTCAGAAGTGAACATTCAGTTTCTATAGTAAACAAAGCTGGATCTTTTTCCTACAACCTAATTTCTAACAATAAAACAGGTATATACAACTAGAAAAGTTTTATTATAAATAGGTTCAATATCACTGAAGTCAAGGAATTATTCCCATTTATTTCAGGAGTAGACCTGTGCTTTATTAAAGCAGAAGTGGATCATTTCTTTGATTCAATAAATCACTCGATTTTTTTACTGACTCAATTTTTATAATGGACAATGAGAAATTTAGAAGTTAAGAAGTTACTTTTTGTACCAAAACTACAGAGTTACTATAAGACTGACAGTTTTTGGTGATTTTTTCCAAAAATATCATTTCCATTGCAATGTCAAACCATTTGAAGTGTTGGAAGTCTTGAGGCAAAAACTGTGGCCCTTATTGAAGCTGGTGGGAATTCTGCACATAGAATATAGCCTTTTTCCTTGGTCTTTATTCCTTAATACTCTTTGGGAGTTAAAGGAAAAATAAATTCCAGAATGTCATGCAACCCATTCTTGGAGTTCTTCCCAGAATAAAACTGTCAGATAGATCTTACCATTTCTTCATGCTTTTAAGCAGGTGTGGAGCTCATTACAGAGTCCATCTGACTCCACTGCAGTCTGTACAGAGCTATAAAGTTTGTGAGACCTGCAAAAGCACAAGTCTCCAAAAACGGTATGCACACAGTTTAAAAAAATTTAAGCCCTGTATTTCAGAAGCGTGCAGTAAATTTCCCTGATATGTCAACAAACTGGAGGATATCATGAATCCCCAGTCACCTTCAGGAGTGTGGTTCTTCTGCCAGGTGAACAATAGCCTGAACAGCAGTCCTGACTGAGTGTGTGCAGTAGAATTCCTCCTCTTGTACTGTTGTCACAATTATTAAAATTTTTAGGTATATTAAAGTAGCACCCAGCAGACAGCTGTAAATCCTGACTATACAAAAGCATAGTAAAAACAAATACTCTGACCTCAGCCTAAATAGAAAAGATATCCAAAGAGAGATCAAAGAAGGATCCTGAGGATGGGGAACTGAGGCAAAGAGAGACAAATTCACTTGCCTGAGGTGGCAGACCCCAGAAGTGAAGATAAATTTCCTAATTCTCACTCCAATGTCTTAACCTAATTCTCACTCCAATGCCTTAACCATAAAGCAAATCCTCTGTAGATCTCTATTATAATCCTCCATAACTTACAAATAATAATAATAAAAATAAATAAATCCTATAGGCCTGCATTTTCTCATCGCCTTGCCTAAGCACAAGGGTGAAATACTAGGTGGTGGGCAGGTAGATAAATTATATTTGAGTTACACTACAGTAGGAAAATATCTGTCCTTTAACAATGAAAGATGTATTTTTCATTCGGGTAACTCAAAAACATATTATTTTTTATTACATATTGAGTGTAGCTAAAAGTGGACATATTTCCTTATTCACCTATGCTCACAGAAAGCAAAGGCAAAGTAATGTGCCCTGCTTGTTCATCTTATGTGGCTTGTTAGGAGCTTCTTCTTCTTGTGAGTCTTTCTCATGATTTCTTCTCTCAGTTCTTCAGACATGACAAAGACATTTGTCCTCTGTAAGAACAGAGGCCAGACTGGAAATGCTATGATTTTAAAGACAAGTTTATGCTGAGGTTTCCAAATGTAACAACACTAAAATATTATATATCCCTGAAATGCAAGGCTTTTCACTGCACATTATTAAATGCTATTTTGTCATAAACTGACAAGCAAATGTTTTATTAAACCTGTTGGAATTCATTGTTAAATAACAACAGTGTTTAACATTTATATCCTTAAACCTCTGTACATGCATAAACCACCAAATCTTGCTACACAAGTGGATCAATTCTTCTTTTATTGTTATTACTAAATCTGCTTTATGACTTGCAGCACAGAGGCTCCATTTTCCACCATCTAGGTTTCTCCCATGTGTGCTCATTTACATCTGTGAAAATTTGTTTAAAGTGAGTAAACATAGCAGTTTCCACCCATACCGAACTCACTATGCAACACTGCAAATGACACCATAACGTAATAAATTGAGTCCTCATAGGTTTGGCAAACAAGCAGAAGAGGAATATTTGTAACAGACTGTCATCATTGGGTGATAGAGCTGGGAGGATAGCGCTGCGGTTTCTGTATGTGCTTCTCACGAGGCCAGTGACTCCATTTGTGACCTGTCCACTGCATGTGCAATGAGGTGCAGATTTATTATATCAGGTAAAAATTAGAAGGATGTGAATTAAACTTTAAGCAGCCCCAGCCTGTCAGGTGCATGCTCCTGTGTGTCAAACACACAGTTGTGCATCTCCTCAGATGCTCAGATGGTTTCGCTGAGAATAGTATGTGATCATACCAGCCAAAACTGAGGGGAGTGTTTAGGGACTGCAGCAGTCATATTTCTGTGAGGATGATGCAATAGAAGAATTTTAGGTGGTAAGTTTTCTAACCCTGGAGTTAAAGAAAGAAAAAAAAAAAAAAAAAAGAAAGAAAAAAAAAAAAGACCTAGGACATCATTAATTATCTGTTGCCACACTGTTTCATTCAGTTCTCCTCTTGATCATGCCAGGAACAGAAGGAACCAGATTCTGTCAAGGTTTTGCATCAAGAGAACAGGAAGTATTATTATGTATCCAAGCAGTTCACATTTCAGGGCATGTGGGCTGATCCCTTGAGAAGAAAAGTGATGGTGAATGACGTAACATTTATGCATTCATATTTTGGGTTGCTTTTTTTTTTTTTTCCCCAAAGCTAGCACACAACATCTAATTTCCCTGAGCAGCTCTGCTGTTCACAGTTCCAAATACTTTTCTATACTCAGCCTACAACACCACTTTTTCTTATTTTTACTTTTTTTTACATCCTTGGTGCAAATATTTCCCAGTATGACTCTGGCTTTTCCTTATTACTTCACCATTAGTCTTTTTTGGTTTCTGCTTTGCCCATTAACACAAACAAATGTTGGGTTTGCCTAAAACAGTACAATAGCTTCTGGTTGTCTGAATTCTGAGCTGGTTTCCTCCTAGCCGGTGTCTGGTTTGGTAATGAGAAATCCATTTCAAGGCCATTGGAATAGCCATTCGCAGGTCCTTCTGCCTTACAGGAGCGATTCTTGTGACACTTAAAATCATCTTCCAGGACAAAACAAGCATTCTGGTGAGAACATTACAGTTATACCTTGCAACTCAGCTGTGCAAGACTGTATTGGGTTTACATGGCATGGTTTTGGTAGCAGGGGGCTGCAGGTGTGGCCTCTGTGAGCAGAGCCCAGCAGCTGCCCCATGTCAGATCAGAGCCAGCTCCAGCGGGCTGCAAAAGGGACCTGCTGCTGGCCAGAGCCAAGCCAGTGAGCGATGCTGGTTGGGCCTCTGGGAGAGCATATTTGAGAAAGGGAAAATCTGCTGTGCTACAGCATCTGGCAGAGAGGGGTGAAAAAATGAGAGAGAAGCAGCCCTGCAGACCCCCAGGTCAGTGCAGAAGGAAGGCAGGAGGTGCTCCAGGCACACAGCAGAAGTTCCCCTGCAGCCTGTGGAGGGGGCCCTGGTGGAGCAGGCTGTCCCCCTGCAGCCCATGGGTCCCACATGGAGCAGATCTCCACGCTGCAGCCCGTGGAGGAGCCCGCGGTGGAGCAGGTGGATGTGGCCTAGAGGAGGCTGTGGCCCATGGAGAGCCCCCACAGGAGCAGGCCCCGGGCCGGAGCTGCAGCCCGTGGAGAGGAGCCCATGCAGGAGCAGGGGTCTGGGGGGAGCTGCCGCCTGTTGGGGACCCGTGCTGGAGCAGTTTGCTCCTGGGGGATGGATCCCATGGTACGGAGCTGTGTGGGAGCAGTTCTTGGAAGAGCTGCTGCCTGTAGGCAGCCCCCGCAGGCTCAGTTAGGGAAGGGAAGGACGGCATCCCGTGGGAGGGACCCCATGTGGAACAGGGACAGAGAGAGACCCTGAAGGAGCGACAGAGGCAAAGTGTCAAGGGCCTGGCCACAGCCCCAGTTGCCTGTTTCTCTGTGCCACTCAAGGGAGGAGGAGATAGAAATGCATGGTTTGGGGGAAGGTGTTTTTAGTTTCCTTTTATTTTCTCCCTGTGCTAGTCCACTAGTGATAGGCAATAAATTATATTACTCTTCCTATGCAGAGTCTGTTTTGCCCATGATGATAATTTTTGAGCGATCTCCCTGTTCTTATCTCAACCCTTGAGCCCTTTCCATTGCATTTTCTCCCCCTTTCCCTTTGAGGAAGGTGAGTGAGGGAGTGGTAGTGGTGGAGTTCAGCTGCCCATCAGGGTAAAACCGTGACAAAGACACTGGCATGAGATCTACAGCTGGATTGCTGTTGTTCTTAAATTGTTCTTGATGTCCTTGACATGCCCAGGTACTGCTCCCCAAACAAGTCTGAAGTGCTTTTCAGAAGTCAGTACAGACCAGAATCTGTACATGCCTTCCTGTTCTGGGGCTGAGAGAATTTGCAGAGGCCAAGAGCAGTATGGGTGCAGCCAAACTTTGCTCGTAGGTCTCAGGGGACGGTTGGCCTGAAGGCCAACTTTCTGGATCATTAGTACAGATGTGGTTTATTCTACTTATTGTAAAGCAGAATATAAAGCTCTTAGAAGACTTTGAAGAAAGATTACACAAAGAAATGGAATGTAAATACAACTTCCCTGTGTCCCTGCTCATATATCCCCTCCCATTTTCTTCTTTTTGCAGCATTAGTTGCTTCATCTCTCTTTCTTCTGCTCTTTATTTCCAGACAGGTTCCTTGGCTGCTATCTAATAGGAATATAGCTTCAAAATTTTGCATACTTTTCTAACAAATAAACACGTTTTTAGTGGCCAGCACTTTCCTGCTGGACATGGGCCTTTCCTCACCCTCAGTGAGCGAAGCTGTCAGCACTTGGGCAGGCTGATACTAGAATCACCCTCCTAGGACATTGACTTCCTCCAGTCTTCTCATTCTTTCTTGCCTTTTTTTTAAATAGAAGCTAATTTAACTACAGCTCTAGCAGTGTCATTCTTTTTACCAGACAGCTTAATACACACTGTAAAATCTTTTCTTGATTTTCCCATACTTTGTAAATATCATAAAAAATTTCAATTATATAACAATTCTGTTATCTCACAGTCTATAATGTGGGCCTATTTGTTTTGTGAACCACACAGGATGCATCATTAATAATGTACCCAGCGGCCTCATCAGCTGGGTGATTTATCCAAAACAATACCTTTTACTACTTAGGAGTGTCCTGGTGAGCGGAGCACTGTCAAAGCATTACCACTTACACTAAATGGGATTGTGCAGTCGAACACCTTGCTATTATCTGAGCTGTTCCCCACTGATTCAGCACAGTTTCTTTTATGTTGGTTGGGGCGTGTGGTGGTGGGGGGTTGTTGAAGTGATGATACCTACTATTTATCTTGAAGGGTTGTTCATTCTAGTTTCAAAAGACTTATCCCAATTCCTAACAAAACATCATAATTTTTGGTGTTATTGTTGCTATCCTAAAACAGGACTTACCTTGCCTGCTACACATTTCTAAAGTCTACCTCTGAGATAATACCCAAGAAGTCACAAATCTATATTCATCAGCAGAAAAAGATGGGCAGCACCCAGACTGTGATACATCCCAAGGGGAAACAGGTTTCTAAAGCAGATAAGAGGACTTGCCTTGTCTTTCTGTTTTGGCTATGAAGGGAGTCTAGGATGACTATTTCATACTTCAATGGCCAGTTTTTAGATACTTAAAGTCAAACAAAATGAAACACAGGCTTATTGTGCAGGAGCCAAAATGACAAAGCATGACACCATGGTGCATATCACTGTCCAAAAATATTTTGGCTAGCCCAGAAAAGTCATCATTTAAACCTCCAGACTTCAGAGAATACCAGCTCTGCTCCCCACCTCACAGGTTTGCCTTACAGGAAAGTAGCTTCATTGGCATGCATAAGTGGGACAGTTAGGGAGATAAAGACATTGGAGAATTAATTCACAAAAGGGGGGTCAGTAACAATATATATATAAATATACAATATATATATATACATATATATAAATATATATAACAATATATATATATATATATATATAAGAAACAACATTTAACCAACCTGAAAAGCTATGGAATACTCTGTATATCCTAGAGATGCAACTATGCTCAGGGAAAGATTAGAGACGGTGTCCCTGAGGAATGAGTGTGTCCAGTGTTCCTTCCACCTTGAAAACAACCTTCTCCCAGTGGAATGGCACATTCAGCTTCATCCCTCCTGCACCTTTGCTACAATTCCTCCCTCAGGCTTCAGAGTGGTGACTGGTGTTTCCCTAAACTTTTTTGACCTCAGATACAGTGAGCTATAAGCATAAAATCTATGAACAGAAAAAAGTCAAAGGTGTAAGCAAAATATTAAGGCAATGGATGAAGGAGCTGTCCCATGGGCATGGATGCCACCCACTAGATCAGGTTGCCCAGTGTCCCATCCAACCTGGCCTTGAAAACCTCCAGGGATAGGGCATCTACAGCTTCTCTGGGCAGCCTGCTCCAGTGCCTCACCACCCTCTGAGTGCAGGTAGCATGGTGACAGGGACAGTTCCAGCAGGGCTCCTGATAGAGGATGAAGGGGAGACAATAAGGATACTACAGTGATAAGGAGAAGGTGGTAGAAAATACTCTTACATCCATTTCCTTTTTTGCTGGTTTAATTTTCAACCTTTCTCCCACATGAGGGTGGTTTTCTCAGTTCCCCCATTCCTCCAAATTATTTACATCAATAAACAAGTGCCAGCATCTACTGTACCAACTGCAAGGATGCAGCAAGCACAGTGCCCATAAAAGCCCTTATCTCCTGTTTCCCACTGCAGGCAGTGTCCTGTGATTGCTGGATTGGCTGATCAGGCTCAAGCTGTAGTGATGGGATTTCATAAACACCATTTTTCAGAGGAAGCTCAATCTAATGGCTAAGGTGCTAGACTGGAGAACACAATTAATTCCTACCTCATCTCAGGTCTCTTGACAATCTGGGGCACATCCCTCCCTCATTTTACCATCTGTAAAACATGGATAAAAAATACATCCTTTGTCAATTCATGGCATTCTTTTTGTCCTTAATTCATACAGCACCTGGTATCGTGGGACCACCAGTTGCAAAAAGGGCCCTCAGTAAAGTTCAATGAAGATAATGTGTCCTAAATGGAATTATTTGAGGAAAAAGAGGACTTAATTGTACAAAGATTTCAGAAACTATGTATGCACAAATGGCTTTTAAAAAATAATTGTGTTTATTTTTAATCTTATTTGCCAGTCTTATCTTTCAAGTAGTCAGAGATAACACCAATATAATCTGGAAAAAGCAGCAGTAATTTAATAGAAGGAGCAGATAAAGTGTCCAGATGCATGTCCAGCATGTAAATTGAAGGAATTGCTTTATTGTAGTTGCCAGACTTAGTGGAGAAAAGTGTCATATCTTAATGACCCAATTGTTAAATCTTGGAGTCTCCTCCTTACATTTTGGTAAGTCTCCTGCTTGGCTCAAAAAATCAAAGGACACAGAAGGTAAAGCAATACCAAAGCAATATAGTGACGGGGAGACTTGGGCTAATAAACACCCTGAACTAAGAATGATGTGAGCACCATAAACCAGTCATTGTACAGATAGTGCACCCAAAGTTCGCAAGGCATATTCTAAATCAAGCAGCTCATAAAAAGTGCTGATAGACAATTCCACTGGGACGGACAGATCAAGAGGTGCCTGGAAAGCCACCATAAATACAATTGCTATGGATAGACAAGGGACAAACCACCACAATGCTCAGTTCAAGACCAAGTGCATTAAGTAAAAGACTTACTAGGGGAAGGAATCCAAAAGTAAGAGCAGACATAAGGGAGCCTGTACTTATTTCTTGTTCTGCTGTCTGCTCAGTCTGACCTTGCAGACGTTATTCTGGGCTCAGTCTGGAAAAGTACTGACCAGTTTGTTCCTGAATTAACAAAGCCTTCAGAAATATGCTTTGCCAACTTTGCTTCTTGCAGGCAGGGAGAAGGTGCTCCTCTTCCCAGGACAGAGCCTGCCAAGCACTCTGTTATCAATTGTAAGGATGGCATCTGTTCTCAAAGCTGTATTTGCACTGGCTGTGAATTACACCATCAGTGCGGGTAGGCACCGGCTGATCACACTAAGATCTCATCTGCACGCACAGCACTGAAATCCTGGAAGGGGACCAGGCTTCTACAAAATCCCTCTGCCCATTTCATTTCTGTCTCTCTGCATGCAACTTGTGGGACACCTATCCCAGCTCATGGCTCTTTTTGAGGGCTTGCAGGATCCCAATCTCTATGTAGAGCACTGGTGGGAGTACATCTCTGCTGTGTGTGACTGTGGGTGTGCCTTCATTCATCAGGAATGTCCCAGGAGCTCGGGCCCTAACCATATGGGCTCTTCCAGGCTTCAGTAGGTCCCATCTTGAAGCAATCCTCCACAAAATACTCCTTCATGTCTCAAAGTCCCATGGAGGGAAAGGGACACCTAAGCATGGTTAAGCTCAGGCTGTATGTTTTCTGGACAGGATTCCTCTCTGACTCATATCAATTCTACTACAGGATAACACTACTGATTTTAGTGGAGGTATGGCTGATTTACACAAGGTTGAACAAGAAGAGAGCACTGATGACCCCTCTAAGATGGGGATAATAATCTTTACCTACAACCCAAGGGAAATATGAGAGTTAATTAATTAGTATTGTAAATCTCTGTGAGATCCTAACAGTCTATAAATGAACTCAAATGGCACCAGAGAGAGAGAGGTTATAAAATTGTTCTTACAAAAGTTAAAAAATACAGACAAGGAGAAACAAGTAGAATACAGAGCCAAACATTCAAACATTGAGCAGTGTGAGTGCATTTGAGGCCCCATTCCGGTAAAAGAGTTTCAGAAACATATAAGATGTACGATGATTTCACTCCTGAAAACAAGAATTCCTGGCATTTTCTTTAAAAGAAATTGCTGTCAATACAGCCCAAAGAAGTTCAAAAAAGGGCCTGTTTTAAGTTCAGTCAATTAAAGATGCTAGAAGAAGAGCTTTAGATATCATTGACCCACATATTCTGTGGCGTTTATATTCATAAAAGAATAAAATATGGACACAATGAATTGCAAGAAAAATTCCCAATACAGATGGTTAACTTGCCATTCTGCCCTTCAATAGTGCAGAAGTCGGAAAGGTGATGGAGTCAGATGTAGAGGACTATTCCCTGATCAAGGGAGCAAAGTGTGCTATTTAATAATAATGAGACAGGAAAGGAGGATTTTTTAAAGCTGTTGAAGTGTCAGAATGATGCTCCAACAGAGCAATATTTCCCAAAGGCTGTGCTCTGTATAGACAGTTAAGCCCACTTCAAAAACATTAGTAAGACACCCCAGTTTATTTCTACATCCAAATATTTAACAGTGAGTGCACAAATGGTTTGCATTGGATCATTGGGATTAGCTACTCCTTTGCCTACAAAAGGATGTAAGAACTCCAAGTGGAATGAGGCTCATTTTTGTTGTTGTGCTACATAATGGCACAAAGACCAAAAGCACATGGGGTGTCCTAGGGTCTCTAGGACAGACTGAAAACACATTTGGTCACACTCTGCAGTCTGCTTCTCTTCTTTGACCATAGAGAAAGCTCTGATAGACTTGTTAAATGACTTGAGCAGCCAAATTAAGTTCCTGTAATGGAACTTTACAGGCCATCCTGTCTTATCATGATTTAAAATAGTACCCAAAAATTGTTCAGGAGCCTAAAAAGGGTAATGAAATCTGGCTTACTGCATTCCTTATGTATAGTAATTGTTTGCTTGTTTATTTGTTAACTCTTATCAGTTGCAGTCCCCCAAAGCCAGCAGAAACCCAGGGAATGATTTTATGTGCACCTGTAAAAATTCAGAGTTAGCATCACTAGGCAATTAGCAGAGTTCTTTTCCAAGGTCTCCATCTGGCTCAAGTAAATTTGAAGAAGCAAAAGAAAACATCGTTCTGAACCATCACCATCAAGCCAATGGTTAATTCAGAGGAGACTGGTTATAGCTTACCCTTGTCATTGAGTCCTGCATAGTCTAGGATGACAGTATTACCTATAAATAGTGAGTCAAAACAGATGTATGTCCAAATAATAAACCAGAGGAAGCATTGCTAGCTTAATTTTCAGCATCACATTGATGAGCCCATGCTTTTGCTGGTGGCTTTTGAATGTATTTCCTATCCTAGGTCATGTTTTTTTCGTTAGAAGTGACCTGTGGCTTTCTTCACCCTGCTGCTCCATTACTGCCTATTTGCAGCTAAGAGTGCTGTGAATACAATTACAAATATAAGGGAGTCGCTTCCACAGTCGTCTATCTGTCCTGTAATTGTAATAGCTTTCTTAGCTTCACAAGTGACCTGCTCAATATGAACATGCTCCCTTATGTATATGTAAAACCTTTGTTGATGAGGTGTTTTAATAATTGCTTTGTTGCATAGAGCAATTTTTGGATGTACGGTACTCAGGCAGTGTTAGAAAGCACTCTGAGCAGCAGCTGAAAACATCAGCATTTTTCAGCTGACTTCTGTGATCAGTGTGCTTCACCAGGTACAACCCAGGAGAAAAACCATGCGATAGCTGAAGATTTCTTTTGAAAAGTCTTTGAAACAAATAAGCTCAAAAGATTTTTGTAACCAGCAAAAAAGTACATTATTTATTAGCACTGAACCCTTCAGCCAGAGACTGCACCTGGATCCGGGCTCCAAAATCCCAATGATCTGTGTATTTCTTCTACCTGAGGAAAAAAGTGAGTTTGCAAAGCAGCATGAGGAAGCTTCTCCAATATTGGCCTGTGTGAGTAACATCAGGGACCAGGTTGGGCACTGGCCTGTGAGTCAGGCTCTGTTCCCAACCTTGGAGTCTGAACTTGCACATGTAGGTAGACTGCTTGATCTGCCCTGTGTAGATGGCAAAACATTTCTTTTATGTACAACACCTAGAACAGCTGGAAACCAAAGAGAGATGCTGCTGTAAATATACATATTTATTCAGTTTCTAAGGGTATCTGATTTTTCTAAAAAGTGCAAAGGACACATGAATTAAAACAAACATAAGATAGCAGACACAAAAACATTGCAAAGATGTTTAAAAGTAGAATAACATCCCACCTAAAATAAATAAAAAAATAGTAATAATAATATATCCTTTTTAATATACTCTACTACTGAGCTAGGAAAAGTATACCTGTATATGTCAAATACTTCTTCTTCTTATGTGTTGTATTTAATCTTTAGGATTAGTGAAGGTCCAGATTTTATAAATATTTGTGTTGGATCTTTGTACCTCAGTTTCCTCATCTTTAAAATGTTGGCACATTATTGTTTTTTATATAGCAATAGTGCCTAGGGGCCAACCACCTCAGCAACCCACTGTGCTTTGGTAAGATATGGAAAATTACAGTCTCTGCCCCAGAGCTTAAAATTGTTTGTCTTCATTATAGGCCTCTTATGGAGCTTAATGCTTCTGAAGTGCTTAGAAAGCCTGCAGTGAAAGGTGGGTTATAAATGCAAAGAGTAGTACCAATGATAATAGATTTTTTTGATTGAGGGAAAGTCACAAATAAATATACAGTGTGATGCATTAAAAGTAGAGGAAAAAAACAAGGATTTAGTAATCTGCTATCATCAGACTAAAGAAAAATATCTCTGTCACCAAGGACTGTGGCTAGAAAGTGATGGGTGGCCTTCAGTTCAAAAGTTCAATTATACAATTTCAGATTCAAAGGAAACTTCAGCTTAGCTATTGCCTAGCGATACGATTACTGAAACCTTGAAGGAATGAAATTGAGTTTGAACCAAGTGTAGGAGCAGTAATTTACCAGGTGGAGTATTCAGGAAGCATTAACCCTACAAATGCCATTGGCAAGGTAGAATTGATTAATGGAACAGAGACCTATTTTTGAAGATATCACTCAATTTATACTTCATAACATAGAAAAAGTATTTTTTCAACTTAATCATTGCTCAGACACAGGAGCAAGTTTTGCCCAAAGCTGAAGGAAAATTTCTCCATCTTGAATATTTCATAGAAGATTTGCTCTCTTGATTTAGTCAGAGGTCCCCACTGATGGTAAACAGAATCATCGGCTTTGGATGAAGGGTAAGAAATCTTGTATTAGTTGTGATGGGATAACCTGCCCCAGTGAATTCACTTCTTGCGTATCTTATAAATTGATTTATGCTCCAGGTTACTAAATTGTTGGCACTGCCAAAATGTCTTTCTTTAATTGTTAGGAGCAAATATTCAATTCCACCTTAGTATCCTTGATATTTACAATTTTCACTCTTCACATAAGCATATGATTAAAATGCTGATTTAATTCTGCATTTACATGGCAGCTTTCTACCTTCAATGCTATAAAACCTGCTATTAGCTTCAATATAGAGCAGATGATTCCAATAATTTAGTCTCACATCCCATTTAAGATACTGTACAGTGCTTTACCCTTCAATTCCCCCATCCAACCCAATAACTCATGCCTAAGCCAAGGATATACTTTAAATAGAGATCCAGCCAGTCAAGAGTCCTAATTTATGGGTTTAAGAAACAAAAAGAAGACAAAAGAGAATGAGCTGAACCTGAATTTTGGAGTTACTATTCAACACCACTTTCCTGTGAAGGTGTTTAAATTCCTTGATTAAGTCCCACACTAGAGTCCCACCGCAGCATTTTTAAAAAAAAAAAAATTCCAGAATTGATTCCTCTTTGCATATGACCTGCAAGAGACCCATGTTGCAAGATAAATTGTTGGTGGGGACATGCTATGGGACATGCTATGATCTCTCAACATGTCATTTACAAGTCCTGTTTAGATAACTGAATCATTCTGCTACTCAGTGCAGTCAGTGATGTCTACAAAGAGATTTAAATGCCCAGCCCCTGGGCCACCATAACAACATAAACACCACCATAAACATCTTGTGTTGTTTCAGGTACTGTCAAGAGTCCTCCTCTGGGCCCACCTGCCACTCCAGAAGGACACAGGTCTTCTGCAGGTTGCATCGCACCTGCGAGCCTGTGCAGCAGCAGCAGATGCTGGAGGGCACCTCAGATGGCATGAGGCACTTCTTGCAAGGCAAATGATTCCTGCTCCATAGGTCAAGATTCAAGTGCAACGTGTGAACTAACTCTAAAGCACAACAGGCCTGACTGACCATTGACCAAATGCTCACTCTAATAGGCATTAAGATTTATCTCTCCAAAAATGAAGAGATAAGACATGACTGGTTCTGTGGAAAGTAGCTGGATGACCCCTTGAAGACAATGGCTTCGAGCAATGACCACACCTTTGATGCCAGAGCAACTGCCAATGCAAATAAATCCCAGACTGCCAGCGAACATGGCACTCAAGGAGAAAAGCTCTTAATCTCACTAGACAGCTGGGATAAACATTTATATAGGAAACATTTTCAAAAGACTAGGCAGATTATAAAGGCACCAGGAGTCACTGAAATCTTGTTAAACATTGTTCACTGCATTACTTTAGATTTTAGCTTGAACTTACATTGTCAGATAAATTCCATTTATCTCCTGAATGCTTTTCTTACTGTGAGTATTTGTTGCTATGAATTCACACCTTCAGTGAAGATTTACATTTCGTCCTTGATCGAGACAAAGATAATGCTCAGTTTCAATCATTCCTAGGCACCTTTTTTTTCACTTAACTGGGTTAGTGTTTCTTAGTGTGACACTGAAAACACAGGTTATGGTGTTTAACTGTTAGTGCAGGAAAGAAAGATGGTCTTACAGGTAAGAGACTGAATTAGTCCCCAGAGAAAGAATTCCTCTCAAACACTGCCACAGACTTCCAGCCTGACCTTGGGAAGAAATAAATAAATAAATAAATAATGTAGTCCCACTGTGCATCTGTAGAATTAGGAAATAAGTGCATAAGTGCTTTCTCTTCCCCTTTTTTTAACCTCGCCCTTTGCTACACACAAGGCCAAGTGCACTGGGAACAAATTTTAATTGAGATTCCTAGACACCCTTTTAATACAGCCAGTGATGTACATGATGTACATTTACCATGATCAACATCATGGTAAATTTGGTGATTTAGCCAATACAATTGCTCCACTATAATTCAGAAACATAAAGACTTAAATGATATTTTAGAAGAACCATAGAAGAATTCCCACGAGCACTCCCACACTTCCATTTGCTATCCTATCTCACTTGTCATTAATTACAAACTAATGAGTGACATTTTCTGTTCTGCATTGATACTTTATTTTTCCTCCTGTGGGGCTATCAACCAGGCTTGAAGGACGTGTCCAGACTGTGAGCATTTATCCATCCCATCTTATGAAACTCAGCATTTCAGATAAGACAAGAATTTAGTACATAATAACCCCTCTTTCCAAAAATTAATTTCACTGATAATCCCTTCGGTTTGGCTCAGTTTGTACTGAAAATTAATTTTTCCCATACTCTTACTTGGATGGCAGGAGAAATGACCACATGTTCCTTGTCAGTTCCAGCTGTCTTCTGTATGTTTTCCTGATTTGCCAATATCATATTTTAAACCAAACTATCCTTAAGCAGCTCAGTTTGCTTTCCTGCATATTTTGCCTCATTGGCAATACAGAGAAGATTTATTTTGATCCGAGTTCCTTGTTACAAACTGAGTTCAGGGCAATGGAGTGATTTATGCTAACAAATCTTGATCATTGTCTTAATTAATATGTCTACAGTAATTACCTATGGTACAAAATCTATACTACTCAATTGTTACAATAGTGTCTGGCGTGGTTTTGGCTTGGATGAACAAGCTCAAATGACTCCAAGGCACAGTGCAGGCTTTAGCATGATCCAGGAACCACTCCTAGCAGGCTGTTTGCACACAGTGACCATATTTTTGATGGTTAGAGTTCAATAGTTTGACCACAGTCTGTTCTGTGCTACCTGACTTCCATGCCAGAAAACAGTGCTGGGTACATTTACCATCATACACAACCAACGGAGAACATCAAAGGAGTAACTGAGCATGTCTCTGTAAAGGCTGAATTAGATAATTCCCCCTTACAGACACTGGAGATGTAAGGTAGGCTGTAGACCTGTGGACTATGTGTTATGTTACCTGATGAAAGAGAAAGGGAAAAAGAAAAAGGCATCTTGCTACATTTATAGCACCTGGAGCAAAGGGAGATGAATGGGGAGATGAATGACCTCAGGTACAATCTAAAATAGTTCTATGACTGCATGAACTATTCAGGGCTCTTTGTAACCTGCTTAGCATCCACACATCTTCCTGGACTCTAGACCTTACAGCCAGCCTTGAGAGGGAGTGAAATATCAGCACCTCATGCTCCTACACTAGAATTGCACTCACTAAAAGCTGCCATGGGGTTTCTAGGGCTAAGAACACTGTCTCTTCCTTAATGTGAACATGGAGAATGTGATCTTTATAAAAGTCAGAAAGCTTATATTGAAAAGAAAAGAAAAGAAAAGAAAAGAAAAGAAAAGAAAAGAAAAGAAAAGAAAAGAAAAGAAAAGAAAAGAAAAGAAAAGAAAAGAAAAGAAAAGAAAAGAAAAGAAAAGAAAAGAAAAGAAAAGAAAAGAAAAGAAAAGAAAAGAAAAGAAAAGAAAAGAAAAGAAAAGAAAAGAAAAAGGAGAATATACCAGAAGCTATAAGTGACTGAAACCTCACTGTCATAACTTCCCTTCCCAGCAGCAGAAATACTGAAGTTATTGGTAAAAGCATTAATTAATCACACAGCTTTAAAGATCTTTGTCACTGTCAGTAATGAAATAAATACAGGACAGTGCAGTCAGGCTATTCCTGAATATTGGATGTGCTATTACAATAATTAAGATGACTAGTGATTACCTGTCTTGTTTGCTGATACTTTCTTGGTCAGATAACTATAGCTACACTAAATGACAAGCTAAAAATATGTTTGGATCATCATTCACTGGCACATTTGTCCCTCTTACACAGCAAGAAAAAGCCACAGATATTAAGATCTAAAGTGCAATAATCAACTTAGTTGAGCTCCAAGGAACAGTGGTGAGAAAGAAACTGCTAGCAGACTACAGAGTGAAATTCAGTCTAACCATATTGTGCCTTTATTGCTCATATATGAACATGAGAGCATTGTTCACCCAAATTCTGAAATAAGGATTTTCTTTATGAAAATGCATCATATTGACAGAAGTGAGTTTAAGTACATACAGGCTGAGCGCAGTTAGTATCTGGCAGTGCAAAAGATCAGAGACAAGAAGATATAACAACAGCAGTTTACATTTCCTCAAGGAGAGAGTGAAATTACTAGATTGGAGTCAATTTGAACAAAAATGAACTTTAATTGTAAGCTGGAGAATGAAAGTCCCAATTAATTATTCACAATTATCATAGAATCATAGAATCATAGAATCATAGAATCATAGAATATCCTGAGTTGGAAGGGACCCTTAAGGATCATCAAGTCCAACTCTTGACACCGCACAGGTCTACCCAAAAGTTCAGACCATGTGACTAAGTGCACAGTCCAATCTCTTCTTAAATTCAGTCAGGCTCGGTGCAGTGACCACTTCCCTGGGGAGCCTGTTCCAGTGTGCAACCACTCTCTCTGTGAAGAACCCCCTTCTGATGTCAAGCCTAAACTTCCCCTGCCTCAGCTTAACCCCGTTCCCGCGGGTCCTGTCGCTGGTGTTAATGGAGAAAAGGTCTCCTGCCTCTCGACACCCCCTTACGAGGAAGTTGTAGACTGCGATGAGGTCTCCCCTCAGCCTCCTCTTCTCCAGGCTGAACAGGCCCAGTGCCCTCAGCCGTTCCTCGTACGTCTTCCCCTCCAGGCCTTTCACCATCTTCGTAGCCCTCCTCTGGACACTCTCCAACAGTTTCATGTCCTTTTTATACTGTGGTGCCCAGAACTGCACACAGTACTCGAGGTGAGGCCGCACCAGCGCAGAGTAGAGCGGGACAATCACCTCCCTCGACCTACTAGCGATGCCGTGCTTGATGCACCCCAGGACACGGTTGGCCCTCCTGGCTGCCAGGGCACACTGCTGGCTCATATTCAGCTTGCTGTCTACCACGACCCCCAGATCCCTCTCTTCTAGGCTGCTCTCCAGCGTCTCATCACCCAGTCTGTACGTGCAGCCAGGGTTTCCCCGTCCCAGGTGCAGGACCCGGCACTTGCTCTTATTGAACTTCATGCGGTTGGCGATCGCCCAGCTCTCCAACCTATCCAGATCCCTCTGCAAGGCCTTTCCACCCTCATCCGAGTCCACAACTCCTCCAAGTTTGGTGTCATCAGCAAACTTGCTCAAAAAACCTTCTATTCCTACATGCAGATCGTTTATAAAAATATTGAAAAGTACCGGCCCTAAAATGGAGCCTTGAGGGACCCCACTGGTGACCGCCCGCCAGCCTGACGCAGCCCCATTCACCATAACCCTTTGGGCCCTGCCCGTTAGCCAATTGCTCACCCATCGTATGATGTTTTTATTTAGCATCATATAATTTTTGTTTTTATTTAGCATCATATAATTACTCTTGTCCATTGCATCTTACTACAACCAAGCATCACTTAAGAAAACTGGTAGTATTTGGCACCTCACAGGATTCCTCCCATTGCTTTAGGACATCAGCTATGCCTCCCCATCTCCTCTCCTCCTCCAGGACTCCTCTGTCCTCTTTCTTATTCCTGACTTAGTAACTGTTCTGTCAGCAACAACAGTGACCAAACATCAGCGTTTCTCTGGGTGGCTTTGGACCCCGCTTCCCATCAAGATAACAAGGAGTGTATGGTGATTCTTTCTGTTTGTATAGAGTTTCCATCCCAAATTCTTTAGTAATATTTTTTCTATGTTCTCTGCCACCGTCTTCCATCCCAAAGGAATCTGGTGTTCAATGCTGGGGGAAGAGACAGATTAGATTAGACTGAGCTTGCAAAGTACTTCAGTATCCTTCGGGAAACAAAGCATTCTAAAAATGCAAGGTACTGTATTATCATTAAAGTGATTAACCGAGTTAGCATTAAAATGCAGAAATAACCCACAGGCAAGGAGTATGTCTGTTTGTCAGTTAGCAGAATCCTTACTTTATGGAAGCTGAGCTTGAGACAGTTTTTAAATGTGTAGCCTTGAATGTCCAGCATACCTTGAAGAGGTGTAAAGATGACACTGCTGGGATATGCTAGCATTGCAAAAACATAAAGGACCTAACTGCCTTCTGAGCTGGGAGGAGCATTTAGGTTATATCAAATTTTTATAGCAGAGGGAAGTGGAATCCCAGTACATAAAGGCTAAAGAGGATAGGAGCCAGTGTGGAGTGTTAAGGAACACCACAGTTTATCTCATCAGGCTCAAACAGTATTATCTAACAAGAAACAGTGAGCACAGGCAGAAAGGAAAGGTTTAAACCGCTCAAGTGGAGTAGCAGAAATCCCTATGTACATCTCAAGATGTTCCATGATCTTGACATGCCAGAACACTTTGAACTATTAGAAATAAAATAAGACCGACAGCAGCCTGCATCATGATACAAATAGGAAAGCATCCTAGTGTCCTTTCATACCAGCTGTCAAGAGGTGAGTGAGGACATCACACAGCATGGGGCAGGAGGGAGCTAGGACATGATTAAGGTACCAGATGAACTGTAAAACATGGACATGCCTATATTCTTCACATGCAGAAGCAAGGGGTGAAAGAACATAATATATCAGTCATTCCTAAATAGGTATAATACAAAAGGACAGCTATGTTGTTCAAACAGAAAGTGAAAACAAAACCAGAGTATGTGTAAGTGACCCCTAGGAGGGTCAGACTTAAACCATTAAGGGACTTGCCTGGGACTCAGGTTGGAGTTTACCATCCTGATGAACTTACACATGACCTTGGGTAATTTGCTCAGATCCTCAAAGCAACACAGACACCTCATTCCTGTTGATTTAAATTAGAAGTAATATCCTTGAAAGGCCAGTCATAATCTTTCTGGACTTCATTTCTCTTCAAAAAACAGGGACAGCAGCACCTCACTCTGCCTGGGTTTTGAGAGGAGAAACACAATAAAGATGCTGAAGAGCTTGCTTACAACACTATCAAGGAACATATGAGCAATGTTAGTAAGGTAAGCAATCAGACACTAATAACTCATGTGTCTTACTTGTTTGTAAATACTGTAGACGTTGAGTCCTATTCATTCTTGGTACAGTCTCATTAATGAGGCCACGCTCTGCATTGTCTGTCTTTATCTTTCTGATGATCCCAGATGTATGGAAAAATCAGGTAGTGGAAATGAGAAGCTTTATTGTGCTTAATATCCAAAGTGACAAGTCTTCCGTAAGTGTTAAAATGAGATTCTTCCACATAGGTATAGTGACAAGGCTTGAAAGAAGCCTGTTGCTGGATTAAACAGGGTAATTGCCATACAATTAGGTACAAGCACTTAACTCCCCTCTTCCAAATTCTCAATTATAGTAATAAAAATGCTTTTGTTTTGTCTTTTGTGCTTCATGGCTTACAAATGCTCCTGTCTTCTACAGCTCAAGAGAGGAAAAAAAAAAAAAAAAAAAAAAAAAAGAGAGAGAGAGAGAAAGAAAGAAAGAGCTTTGACACATTTCCAATGCAAGTGGTACAGCGTTCCTCATGACACATTATAGTGATGCTTAAACCCTGACAGCCTTAGTGTAACAGCACAGCTGAGTCTATCACTGCACTTTCCTGCCTTGTGAAAAGAGCTTTGGATAAGATGCAAAGCAACGCTCCTAAAACACCTTTCACTGTTTTTCAGAATTATCTCTTAGACTCATCCGTTAAATTGAGAAGCCTAGGGATTCAGGTCACGATTCCCTCATCATTATTAACTTCAAGGTGCACTCGCTTATGTGTCAGGAAATGCCTATGAACTATGGCGAACATCAGAAAAAAAGCCCTATACTTGTTTCTTTAAGACTTACCCTAACTCCACTGTGCTAATATGCTGAAATTCATGCATAATTGCAAACATGCCTGGATAAAACTTTGAGCAGTCATATAGATTGGTCCAGACTTAAAGACAAATTCTATATTGGTGTCCTGGTTTCAGCTGAGACACAGTTAGTTTTCTTCATGGTCGCTTATATATTGCTGTGTTTTGGATTTAGGAGAAAAATAATGCTGATAACACACTGATCTTTTACTTGTCACAGAGCAGCATTTACACTGGCTCAAGGATTTTACAGCTTCTCATACTGCCCTGTGAGGAGGTGTGGTGGTTTTACCCTGCTGGGCAGCTGAACTCCACCACTACCACTCTGTCACTCCCCCTGCTCAAAGGAATAGAGGGATTAAAAACGATGGGAATAGGCTCAAGTGTTGAGATACAGACAGGAAGATCACGCACCAGTTATCATCATGGGCAAAACACACTCAGCACAGGGAGATTAATGTAATTTATTACCTATTAATAGCAAGCTAGAGCACTGAGAAACTTAAAGTAAACTAAAACCACCTTCCCCCCATACACCCTCTTCAACCTCCTCCCCCCGAGTGGGACAGGAATGGGGGCTGCAGTCAATCCCACGGGATGCTGTCCTTCCTGAACTGAGCCTGCAGGGGCTGCCCACAGGCAGCAGCTCCCACATGGCTCCGTACAATGGGGTCCATCCCCCAGGAGCAAACTCCCAGCACGGGTCCCCAACGGGCGGCAGCTCCCCCCGAACCCCCTGCTCCTGCGTGGGCTCCTCTCCACAGGCTGCAGCTCCGGCCCGGGGCCTGCTCCTGTGGGGGCTCTCCATGGGCTGCAGCCTCCTCCAGGCCACATCCACCTGCTCCACCGGGGGCTCCTCCATGGGCTGCAGCGTGGAGATCTGCTCCATGTGGGACCCATGGGCTGCAGGGGGACAGCCTGCTGTGCCAGGGGCCTCTGTACAGGGCTGTGGTGCTTAGCTTCTTGCCAGGTGAAACCACAACCCCTAGATACATGGCATTGGCATGTTCATTCTCTGAATGCAGACTTTGGCTAAGATATTTAATTTAGACTAAATCACAGCACTATAAACCTGAAGCATTAACATCGGTTAAATATGTAAAGCTAAAGGAGCTTTACAAAACAGAATTTGACCCTATGGATTGGAAGCCCTCCCTCACATGGAAGCCCTGTACCCAGTTTTATTGCTGTAACACAGAGCTCACCCTAAAGCTAGAAAGATATGTAAGTTTATGTACAGAGCCAGTTCCCAGGTACACCTGGATTGTGCCCACCCAATTGCTGTACAACTAGGTTGTTCTTAACCTTGCAGACATGTTGTATTTTGTATAAACTTCAGCTGCCTTTTTCTTGCCTTTGCCTTTCTTACTCTGTCATCTCTTCTAATGTCGCATCAGAAGTAGTTCAGACAGATTTGATACTCGGAAACATCGTACCATCATTAAAATAAATGGAATCCAAACAAAGACTTAGTCCTATTCTTGGTCTTGAAACAAAGTGTTAAGATTCAATATGTAACTCTAAATTAAATTATAACCATATCTCTATATTAAAGAAGCCAGTGGCTGGAATAGACCTAAGACTAATCACTCCCTTGCTGTGAAGGGGATTAAGTGCATTTAATCCATACCTCTACCTAGTTCCTCCCTGACAGATCTTCCTCAGCCTCAGGCTACTTATTGACCTCTCTGCTCAGTCTAAAACTAACAAGAGGCCACTATACTCTACTTACTTGTGAAGTTATGGACTAAAAGCAGAAATTGCTGAATAAAACTCAATGGTCTGTCAGTGTTACGGAGGTCAGATTAGACATGAACAGTGCTCTGCAGTTTTATGACCTTGCAGAGTGCACAGGAGACAGCTTTGCCCACAAGCTGAGAACAGTATCCTTATGATTTAGTGACCATTGTGATTCACAAGCCTCATTCCTGACAGCAGGCAAATGAGCCCTGATTCCTACAAACATATCTATTACTGGCAAATATTCACTAAGTCATCTCTGTGGAAAAAAAATCCCCAAGATGGGGAAAGCTGATTTAGCTTCTTCATTATTTGCAATTCTTTTCTCACAGGATTTAAAGGGCACTTATGTCACTTGACACTGTTTCCTGACTGGATGACTTGAACTTTTTTAAAATTTAATTAGGCCAACAGAAAATAACCACTGTTGAATAACAGATATCTTTCTACATTATTATCTTTCTTTGCATGTGGATCTTAGTATTTACATAAAGGAGGAATGGGGAATTGCCAAGCTTTGATTTTAACCTGTCCATTGCACTGTTCGTCACAATGCCCACCTTCACTTCATATACTCTTCTTTGTTTTCTCTCCATTTGCTGCGTTATGAAACAGACCTATTTAGAAATTGGGTCTGTATTATACTCACCCTTTTGGTTCCTCTTTTTTTTTTTTGGTGCTTTTATGCACATTTCACTGAAGCCACACTTTTGTGGCTTCTTCATATCTCTCTAGCACCCAGAAAGCCATAGAAGTGTTTACAGGGCCCCAGCAAGGACCTATGGTACAGGGGCATAAAGCAGGACAGAATCTCTAGACCTGTAACAGGACAGTATTTTGAAGTTCTCCATGATTCCTGGTAGAACAAAGAAAGAGGGTAGTGATGGGTTCCAGACCCTACAAAGAATGGTGGGATTTCCACATTATCACCTTACCACTTTCCTATGGGGTCTGTATTCAGGCGCCCTCAGGCATATTTTACACTTTTCCATCCATCTCTTTTGGAGAGATGTCTGGGGAGACTACAATGTATGCTAAGGTAGACCCACATTACTGCCTTAGACAAGCTCAACCCAAGCTTTAAGCAGTCCACTTTAAGCCTGGTTAAGTCTACTGTTCTTAACCAAGAAAGAGGCATGTGTATGACCATAGAAAAGATAGAAGATATGACCATAGAAGAGATTTGGGAAACTTAGTCAGTTTCTTGAAACCAAAATGGATTCTCAGCCCTTCAAAAAGTATTGCTTTTCCTCAAGTGTTTTAGCAAATGAAATCCCTTTCCCAGAAATACTATGGGTGACACTACAGCCAAGCAGAGCAGATGCTGCGAACCTAAATAAATATTCATGCATATTGTGTTACTGGCTATAGAAGTCTCAGTTCTGAAGAGCACTTAGGTATTCATTTAATTTTATTCATATGAGTAGCCCCAATGACATTAATAGGCATGAGGCTTAAATAATTGCTGGATGAGTGCCCCAAGTTACAGAAGAAAGAAAGAGGAAAGAAAAGAGAAATAGAAAGAAAAACAATGCAAAGATTAGCTGTTTTTTTTCATTATTTCATTGGAAATTTTCTTTTGTATAGCATTATGCTAAAACCTATGCATAAATATGTATGTTTGAAGTTTCATTAAGGCACATTAATCCTATATTTTATTATCTTGCACATTTCAGATGAGTAGGAAAAGAGATTCCTTGACCCAAAGTAAAAATTAATTCTGCCTATAATTTATGTAAAGTTTCAGCATATCTCCTAGATTTCTTGCAAGAGAAAAAAAATGTAATTAATTTAAAAGGCTTCTCAAAAGTGTTAAGTCAGTTTACCTCTGATAGAGTGAGCTTCTATGCTTCTGCTGTTTGCCACTTTTCAGTCATTCCCTAAAACTGATCATGCCTTCCCACTTTCAGAGACAACCTGGAATAACTTCAGCTTCCTGGTTGTTTGGCACTGTAGGCTCTTTCAGTTGCCCTTAAACAGTCTACATACTCATTTGAGATGCCCTAGGATTTAATAGATGCAGTTTCAGAAGGACAACCAAATTCCTCCTTAGTACAAACAACAGCACCTACAGAATTGTTAGCACACTCTTAAGTAGAGAGAAGTCCAAACTGAGTTGTCTAAACAGAGTGTCATTTGAGATATCCCAGGAACTCAATATATCACAGGTACAAAGGAGCAGCAAGAAGTGATTCTGTCCCACAAGTGAAGAGGAGCTGAGAGAAAGGCAGGCAGGGCAAAGATCTCCGCAGCAAGAGGACATCCCAATGGTATCCCAGCAAGGTTGGCACAGTAGGTCCAACGGTGGGAAACAGAATTAAGAATTAAGAATCAAGATCCCAGCTTACCAGACAGGACCACAATGATGGGGCAGGTACAGGACAGAGGCAGGGACTAAATAACAAATTACACAGTAAAGCACAGGTTTGACTGCCTATAGTCATATAGGTGAACATAGGTCAAGCAGAAACTATTTAGATGCAGCTCCCAAGAGAAGGGTGGGGAGGTGCTTCTCAGGTTCCTTAGCAGAGGTTTCTCAGACCTTACAACCCCAGAGACCTCATCTAAACGGGCCAGAATCCTCACACCATACGACTGGTGACAGGAAACAGGAGTCCAGTACCCCACAGCACTTGAGATGACACCAGACACCCATGCTTAGGCAGCTTAACAGGCATATGTACTGGCATCTAATGACACATGAAGTCCTCACAGGGCTGGCAAAGGATCCAAAGTCTCATAACCTTGTTATGTAGGTGCAATAGCCCAGGGCATTTCAGAGGTCACAGGATGTCTGTGTGGGCAACTGAATCACAATTCTAGCTGCTGGCCAGAGGAATGGTTCTGTAAGCTACGCTGGCTGCATTGATTATCTCTCCATTGCTTAAAAGGGTTAGCTTATAATCTGTAGGCATCTGCCTACAGGTACATAAATTCAGATCCTTCATCTTGAAGTCCGCCCCAGTTATTCAGTACAGTTTGGGGAATTTGTTGGGAGAGAAGTAGGTAGCTGGAGAAAATTGTCTAGAAAAAGTGGTTCCTGTACTCTGTCAAACAGACAGAGACATAAGGCTTTTGCTATTATCATTCTTGAGATCTTAGCTGTTGTGAAACAGAGCCATCTGCACTTACCAAATTAAAATCAAAATTAAATTATATATTTCATATTTTATATGTATGTGGATATATGTATGTATAAAAAGCAGCTAACTATAAAAGCAGAAACAGCCAAAAATCTTACTGTATTGCTGGGAGGACTGAAAGGTCCCAGCAACCTTACTTGACAATAATCCTTTCCAGACTTCCACTACAACGAATTTCTTTGTGCATATGTCCAGCCCCAGCAGGCTCAGATGTAGACTTTTCTGTGTCCATTCTTGATGGATGCTTAAAGGTGATGGTCTAAAGCTCTGTTAAAAAAAAAATAAAAATAAAAATAAATTTAAAAAATGACATATTCTGAGAGGTTATTCTCTTCTGTGGATCATTTTATGGCTATATGAGTAAGGGGCAACATAAGACAAAGAGAACCAAAACCTCAAGAAGAGTGCAGACTAGGCACACAAGGTAAAAAGCATCTGGCACCCCATCTGAAGTTACTCTGTGGAAATGGCCCCTTTCCCTCTGTGGGTCTCCATTCTTTGTTTACAGAGATGAGGACAAAAGCATTTCCGAGGTTTTAGCATTGAAGATTGTGCAGTGCTCATATAGTTTGGTGAAGCAGGCTATAGGAGCCATACACTGAAACTTTCACACGAATTAACTTTATCACATTAAAAGCCATTTCAAAATAACATACTTCCTCTTTTTTAACACAGTGTTACAGTTTATCAGGATTGCATTTTCTGGAAATCTGGGACCGTTCAATCTAGATTTTTTTTCCTCCAACATCACTTGCCCTTGCTCCCCTTATGATCATATACCGTTTATTTTCCATGCCTTTATCTCTCCTGACTTCTACTCATGAATCAGAAACAGTTGTGCTCACTTTTCCTTAAAAGCAAACAAATAACTATGGCTTCTGGTGATCCCAGTGCAATGCCTCCTCCTGCCCACCACCTCAGTGCCTTTTGAACTCTATTGTTATATTTTTCAGAAGATTTGGAAAGCTTCTGTAAATTTTCTGGCCACAGTACACTACATAGATACCTGTTCTCCCAGACATACTGCCAGTGCTGTGTATTAGATCATAAATATGTATTTACATGAGGCTGATGCTGATAACAGCTATGAACCTAATAGAAAATTTTGCATTCAACAAGAGAAAAGATTTTCGTTTTTCATCAGCCTGTAAGTCTTGCTCTCAAATTCATTTCTTTCCACTGGATACAATCTAATATGGTTTGAGAGTATCATAGCAATCTTGATGCAGCACCTGTTGAAATATACATGGCCACCTCCTGGGGTGTGGATAAAACCTCAAAATGGAGAATAAATAACTTATTATAAAGAACTAGAATTCCAGTTGTTATTCACAGTAATATAAAAGAACTCCTGCTTTATAATTTAGAAACTCCATCGGGTTCATATCTTTATAGTATTTTGAAGGCATGCATCAGGTAGAAGGAAAGAATAAGCATTTACTTTTCCATTAAGAAAGGTAGAAGGAGGGGAATGTTGTGCTGCTTTATATATAAAGGTACTAGTCACAGCTAAAAAACTCGAGATGAAAAAGCTACATACATTGTCATAAAAATAAATAAGGATCTCATTTCTCTCAGCCATGAAAGAAATATATTAAAGAAGGTCCCCTGACATGAAAACTTTAGTAAAAAAAAAAAAAAAAAAAAAAAAAAAAACATAGATGTACTAAGGCTTTGGGTCACAGATCCAGAAGACATCAGTATGAGAACAGATTTGTACTCCTGGCTCCAAACCAGGTGGAGAATGAGTTCCTAGTGGGGGTTATGGATTCCTATTGCATGCCAGGTGGGACATTTGCTACATCAATCATCCACGGTGTCTCAGTGGCAAATCCATGGACCAATGAAACACCGGGCACTGAATTGAGCTTCTTGGCCTCTTGGCCAGAACAAAATCAAATGCCATGATATCACAGCAAGTGGAAATGAAAAATGCAATGTAGTGAACAATAACCCATGAAAAAAAAAAAAAAAAATCAGAAAGGGATTTGAAGATACCTGTGTAGCAGGCTAACATTTAGATGTTGTATTTCAGTTTCAAAAAAAAAAGATGGCTATTATGTGAAAGCTATGAAATGTGACATTTTTCACCAGCTAGCACTAGGCTTCTTGTTATATCAGTTACATACTTTCTCTGCGTGTATCTATGCCTGCGTGTGAGCACAAGAGAACATAGTTTTTCATTACAACTTTGCACCGCTTGAAGCAATCATAGTGCAGAAGGTCTAAAATTATCTCATATTCTTTCTCTTTAGATTGTTTTTCTTTCTGTCCTAAGAATTGGGTTGGCTTTTCAAAGCCACGTAGAGAATATAGGTGAATTTCAGCATTGACTCCTTCAGCCATTATCTTGATCTAAAGCACAGAAACCCAACAGGAGCTGTCTGAGGATGGCGCATGCATAGGACAAAAAGAATCTACATTTGAAATATTTAAACTCACTCTACTGGCTACGTCTGTACATCTGAATTAAACAGTGCCGGGGCACAGGCCCTGGAACTCAATTGTCTGTCCTGTTAAAAGGCTTGAACAGTGTGTGGCATGCTTTTGCCAGAAGCTGATTAGCATTCTCCTCCAAAAAAAAACTTGCAGACGCAGTTTAGAAGTTAGCATGGGCTATTGTCCATTCCCAGTGGGTATATTGGATGAAACTATACTGTTTTAGAGAACAAGTACAATCTTGCCACATACAGAGCCAAAAGCCTTAGCACTGTTTAGTTTGCTGTATAGATGTAGCCACTTCACCAAGTCTCCAAGGCATGACTATGGGCCCCTCTAATGATTTTAAATGCATTGCACATTACAGATGCTTCAAGAAAAGGAGATGGTAAAATGCAGTGAAAAACAATTATTAATTATACATACTTTTGACAACAGCTGGGATCAATTGGAATTCAGCATTTATTTATTTGCATTTTAAAAAATAAAATAAAAGAGCACCGGGAGGGTAGTTCTGTGCCTGACCATGGATCTGGGATGGCAGTGGTTTCAGGTCCTCACTGTGAAGAGCCTTGCTGTGTGACCTTGGTCTCTGAGCCTCAGCTCATCAATAAAACTGCAATGACAAAACATGCTCAGTTCTTAGCTTATTTAGTCAGCTCATGAGGGCAGTGTGTGAACATCTTTTAAGATCATTTTGGACAGTGTGATGCTCAATGGGGTTTCGCTCTCAATTTAGGACCCCAGGTTTATGGAATATAGCAAACAATGAAGTTGTATATTTTGAATAGCTCTAGAAAATCATCTATTAAATGAAGTGTGGGGGGAGAGGGAGGGATTCAGAGAGCTCACAGTGTGCCTCACCATGGGATATGCTGCCAAAATTGTAACAATTAGCTGTCTATCTTAGGTACTTCTGTGGCTCCCAGAACCATAGCATATCAGCATATCACAAACTTTAATGGATTTTTCCTCCCCACACAGCTGCAAGACTGAGAGTGTGATGTTAGCAACTCCTTTTTACAGCAGTCGGTGAGATTTGTAACTGAACCAAGGAGCAAGGCAGCTTGGGAAGGACACTGACTGCATGGTCCCCTTCTCTCACCACGTCCCCACCTTAGAGGAGATCCCATCTTGGAGTCTAGAAGGGGCTACGGCACAGCCCTACTCAGATTCCAAATGCAGGGGTGTGAAAGACCAGGATTGCAGGGAGCACTGCAGAGCACATTACTCTGATTGCCTGGAGCCAGACAGCAAGAGTCATTTGGAAGTCTAAATGGCACTGATTTCAATAACTGATTTAAAATCACTGATTTTAAGTACACCTATGAACCCAGGCCAAGAGGCAGATCCATGCTTTTGAATTACAGCCAGATCTGATTGTAAAATGATAGCTACTCAACATAGCCATAACTAGTGCTAGTTTGAGTACAATGGTCTGCATGAGCTGTGGGGCAGACAAAGCCCAAGGGACCTGACCAAGGCTACAGAGGATATTACTGATAGGGCATGCCATTTCTCCTCCACAAAGTCCGAATCAGACCCTGCAACCCATAAGCTATTTTTCCTTTCAGATGTAATTTCCCTCCTGAGAGTGGATATCAGAAAATCAGAATTTTGTTTTCAAAATAGCATCTTCCTGTGAAGATAATGAACCAGGCAAGTTTTCTTGCAGCTTCTGGAAATGAAGTAGTTACCAGAGATTAAGGGTTTTCTCAATACAAGAGTGGTTTTCACTCAACCAGCTCTCAAACTGAGTCCATGGGTGAGGAAGAATGCCTTGGTTGTAGAGAAGCTGGGAATTATAAGGGGACTGCCTCTGGGTCCATAGTGGATCTGTCAGGGACAAGGAAATGTGGTCCCTGATTTTCTCTCACTAAATCTTGAAGCTCTAGGCAAGGTCCCTGAGCAGCCACCACTGGTGGAGAGGGCCGGGAGGAACTGATGTTTTGAAAACCATTTTGGAGTTAAATGAAGTTGAAAAAATAATCCACATTTAGGAAGAAAATTAAAGATCAATTGAAGTCTGGGTACACTGTTTTCAGGTGATTTTCCCAAAGAAAATGTCTGTAAATTTGCTTCCTGGAAAAGAACTGTAGCTTTTCTTTTTCTTTCGCAGTGTATGTCATCACTGTCATTATTTTGCTAAGGAGAGACACTTGGAGAACAAGACAGAGGTAGAAGCTGAGAAAATGGTTGGTTGAACAAAGCCATCCTTTCTTTTCCTGCTGTTAGGCAGCACTTAAAAGAAACTGAGATGGAAGCTAGTTTTCTTTTCAGCATGAGGTTGGAGAACACCCAAGATCTTTAAATGCAGGTCAGCACCTTAGCCAGTGAGGAAGAAGTAATTAAATTACATTTGTCCAGGCTGGTTGTTAAGTTGTCCTGGGTGGCTGAACAATAGGCTTTTTTGAGCCTGGAGAAAATACATGTTTTTCCAATTAGATGAAGCAACAAGAAGACAAAGAGATATAGGAAGGATGCTGTAAATGACAAGGGCTACAGAGACAGAAAATCTAATGTTTGCATTGCTAAGACAGCACGAAAGAAGTTTAAGAAGACTGTGAAGTGGATATAAGACAGAAGAAGAAATTCAGAAGCGTATACATACACAATGTATAAGAGCATATTTTTTTATCATAACGTAATGTATTCACAGTCTGCGTTGGAGTTACAGAAATCTAATACTGATAGCTGCAATATCAGTGAGAGCATGGAGAACCTGCACACAACTCCTGCTCCATCTCCCTCTCCTCCAGACATTCCCCAGCTTCCAGCCTCAAAGGCTGGAAGGATGTGCAGGGCTCAGTGTTATAAACTAGAGGAACACTGCTTTGAGAGATAGTAATTTCAGGTTTACATTCCTCACCATGGAATATGTTCTTCCAGGACACAGATCTGCTGTACCTTTTTGGGAACACACACACACTTCCCTGAGTGTGTTATATTTCCAGCAAATCTGAAAAATGAGTTACATTTATATTCCTAAAAACAGATTTCTGTAATCATTTCAGGCAGTGAGATATGAACATTTTAAAAATAAATTACTGTTTTGTAACTGCTGCCACAATCATATTTTACTTAGGATATTCAAAGTTTCTATCGCACCGATTTTAAAACGATCATTTCCATTTACTAGGGGTATGAAGACTCACAACTTACGTCACTGAAAAACAGTCTTCAAAATATGTTGTTCTTCAAACCTTATGTTAATTTTTGGTGATGTTACTAATTTTTGTTGGTTTCTTCTTCAGCATCCATAGCTGGTAGCCTATGACACTGTGAGTGATCATTTGAGTGTTTATATGTCTGTGCAAGGCAAGGTCTGTGAAAAAGGGAGCAATAATCCCCTGGCAGATACACTTCACACAGAAGGTTTTCTATTTTTATATAATCTTTTGTCCCAGTACTTTAATTCAAGTCTCCAGTCTTCAAAATAAGAACAACGGATGCTTCAATAACATTTTAGGATCCAAAGTGACAAACAAGTGTAATAGATTTTCTTGTTCATGCAAGATGATCCACTCATGTCAGAGAGGCTGACACATGAGGGTGGCCTTTGGATTAAAAACAGCACAATTTGTCCTAGGTAAATAAATAAATAAATAAGTCATCAGGGAAACAAAGCAAAACTCCAAGAAAATAAACATGATGTGGCAAATTTAAAACACAGCTGTATCATCCTTCTAGTGGCTAGCCCAGCTGGAGAAACTCATAATTAACTAGTCTAGTGTGCCCAAGAGACTACTACAGAGTTGGGGTGTTCTGCAGTTTTCCATTAGTAGAAAATTGACAGAGTTCCAGAATACATTTTAAATTGGACATGGACTTAGCACTCCTACATATGGCAAGAAAAACGCAAGAAGAATGTGATATATTTCGATCCTTATGCTTCTGATTTATTTCCTGTCTTCTCCTGTAATTTTTTTTATTACTATTAATTTCAATTTAATTGGAAGGGCCTGGCCTCCTTCGCTCTAGGCACCATATACATTAATTAAAACACTGAAAGAAAGATTAAAATGTAATTCAACAAAAAAAAAAATTTTGATTAGACAAATATCTGGGTCTAATAGGTCATCTTAAAACATTCCTCAAAAATACCATTCACAGCAAGTACATATTTGCTCTTTGGCCTCTCCAGGACAAAGAGCAAAGTAGTAGGCCAAACAGATTAAGAAATCTGAGCCGAAGAGGAGATCAGAGCATCTCTGACAAAAAACACCTGACAGGATGCTCTGCTGCATCTCAGATGATGAGTTCCAGGTGGAACATCAACGCTAACCTTGGTTGCCCTGGTTCAGGCAAGGTGAGGAGAAAATATTCTCCCAAGGAAACAGGTTAGCACTCTGCTGTTTCCAAGGCTTTCCAAATTCTCTGTGGCAGTTAGTAGGCAGACTTGGCAGTCTGCAGGGCAGCGATGTTATGTGCTCTCAGCTCAAGGTGTTGGTTGCTAAGTGTCCTTGTGCATTTTGCACGAGCTCTCACTACCAGGCACTCCTATAGGAGATGCCACAATATTCCTTTCTAAAGGTGGCTGAGGCACAGGATGTATCAGAGAAATGATCACATTTATCTCATCGGGAACAGACTTTATTATCCTGGGCTCTGCTCAAGGCCTGAGCTTTATTGTAGGAGCACTTTGCTTTTTTGGGAACCAGTGTTGTAAACTCTTTTTTTTTTTTTTTTTTTTTTTTTTTTGACTGATTCTCTCTTTGTACTGATTGACTTTCTGGACAAAGGAGGTTATAGTTCAAGTCTTCCAAAGGATTTTAAGAATAAAGTAGCTGAGCTGATAGCAAAATACACAATCTCTCTTTCAAGGTAGCTACTCTATTACATTTTTGTGGGATTGCAGACACTGCCCCTACACTTTAAAAAAGGCTGAACTTACACACTGGAAAGTGTTATATCTTTACCTGATGAATTGTTTGAAATAATCATTGCATATAGAATAACAGGCTACCTGATAAACCACGGGAGGACAGTGTCTAATTAACTAAAGTTGTGCAGAGAGAAACAATGCCTCAGTACCGTATTAATATTCTTTGAGTCTGTCAATAAATTAACAGGTAAAGGAGAAAAGATTCCTTTAATTATGCAAGGTTTTTGACAGAGTTGCTAACACCATTTATTACTGAACTTGAAATAACTTGAAATGTCATACAGAGGCAAAGTATCAGTCTGAATTAAGAAATGGTTAAGAGACACACAAAAAAAGAGAAAAAGAAAAAAAAAAAAAGTAAGAATTAATGGCCAAGTTAAAAATTTAACAGCAGATGCCTTGAGATTTTGCATTGTGTCTGGCATTATTTAACATACCTATTAACACCTGGAACAAGAAGATGAACGGTGAAGCAACTCAATTTGCAGATGACAATATATTATTTACATAACTGAGGACTGGGAACCATGGCATCAAAGAAACTTAACCTATGCAGATCTTAGCTTAATGAACACAATGGCAAATAAAATTCACTGCTGAAAAATAAATAAATAAATAAATAAATAAATAAATAAAGGAAATTAATACACATCAAACTGAAAGAAATTGAATTACACATATAGCACATAGTGCTTTAAACTCTTAGGAAAGAGTTTGGTTACAACTGTGACCATGTATGAAAGCCTGCAATTGCAATTAAACAAGTAAATGCAATTTAATAACAAGAAAAGGAGAAGAAAAAGAAAAAAATATAATGCCAGCATATGAAATAATTATGTGCCATTATAAAATTGTACCCAAATCAGAAACTGTCATCTCAAAAAAGTTATTAAAAACTACATGTTCAGAGACAGGCTGGAAATCAGTAAGAGCATAGAGGTCATTTACGTAAAATCAGAGTGAAAAGACTGGGATTGTTGACTTTGCAAATTAGAAGACCTAGAAAGCCTACATAAATGTATAATATAATGAATTGCTCAGAAAGGCAGATTGCTGGCTCTGTTCTCCTTTGTGAAGGAGACATTCAATGAAAATGAAAGATAATCAATTTGAAGCTGATAGAAAGTAATCATTTTTTATCCAGTACATGGTAAGGCTGTGGAACTCACTGCAGCAAAGCAGTCTTGAGATCAATAATCCAGTAAAACCCAGAGAGTCTTGCTTTCTTATTGACAACAAAAATATTGGGTCTTTTAACAACAATACAAAAACTATGCTGGAAGGAACAAATATTCCAAGATTTAAGTCAAACTCCAGTGATTATGGACTTCCTTGGACACTTTATCTCATGCCAGCCTCCAACAATGTTCCTGGCATGTTCTCTGACTTATCTGCTTTTGGACCCTCCTAAAGGCAAAGATGGTCTGTATGGACCATAGATCTGATCCAAGATGGCAGTTCCTTACATTCCTTTCTTTTTATATATAAGCTTCAAGGTCTTGTCTGCAGATACACTCCCCAGTAAGGCTGTATCAACGTGCACTTAGTTTACACATCTGCCTAGTACTCCAGCAACAGCAGCAGTGCAGTTTCTTTGAGGGCATTTTCATAATATGGCCTCCCAAATAGCTCTTCCTATAGGGATCTTTCTTTAAAACATCAGTCTGCAGTACCTAATGAAGGCAGAAGCTTATGCATTGTCAAATACTTCGTAGAGTGGATTTTCATCTATCCTTTTTCTCATTGTGATAGATAGCACAACTCTCCTTCCTCTCATTTACAAAGATTTTTCTCAAATGAACTATGAATAATTAAAATCTAACTCCATTTGTTCTTTTTTTTTCTTAATTGAAGAAATTAAAGATGTATGTAGTGTGACTTCAAGGACTGCATATGAAAAGATATACATTATTTTATTCAAGTATAGCACTTTAAATGGTACGGTGCATATTTTTTTACTAATTCATGCCTCATTCAAGTTAAATATTTGCTCTATATGTGGCAAATTAAGCTAATAAAAGCAATTTTATTAGACGCTGGTGTTTTTGTCACATCTGCAATCTCCAATTTTTCCATCCTTGTGCTCACAGTGCAGTAACAGTTTCTTCCTTACACTTTCTTATCCTTTTTTTTTTTTTTACCCCAACATTGAGTTATTACATCTATATTATTAATAAGACCATCCATAGCTAAATGACTGAAATATAGATTCATTATGGACATAAGTGCTCTTGCTACAGGGTGCAAGCATACTGCTGACTGTTTGGGGTTAAGAAGAAATCTCCCCAAAGGTCTGGTTGTTACAGTTACTCATTAGGAGATTAGTTGCACCCTCCCCAGATGTATCTCATTATGAGGACTTTTGGAAACTAGACACTGGAACAGACTAATAATTTTAACAGGTTCTGTGCTGCTGTTCCTCTGATACAAATGTGTCATTGTTAGAAAACTTATTGAATATCATTACTGGAGGCTAAAGAATAAGCAAAACCTAATGGGAAATATTTTCCATATGGATCATTTGCTAATTAATTCCATCTATGGCTAATGAAAAGATGATAGACCAGTAGATCAAGGAATCATTGTATTTCATTGGACCATTGTTCGCAATTCAATCTTAAAAACTATTTTTTTTTTTTACTAACACATCGGTGTTAGAATTTTGCACATCATTCCATTTCAGTGGTTGTCCTTCCTACCCCCATTTTTAAGCCAAAAGGAGATTTATTGTATCTTCAGTTTATTACATGAAACCAAACACAGAAGGAAGAGGGAAAGTTGTTTGGTGAGTAAGAGTAAGAAAGTTGTTTGGTGTCTGGTTTCTGAAACCCCTTCCGTCAGAATAGCTGCAGGTCCTCCTCATATTCTGAATCAAATTAGTACCACTATTCCACTCACCTTGAGTACTGTGTGCTGTTAAGGGCACCACAATATCAGAAGGACATAAAACTATTACAGAGTGTCCAAAGGAGAGCTACAAAGACGGTGAAGGGTGTCGAGAGCGAGATGTATGAGGAGCAGCTGAGGTGCCTTGGTTTGTTGAGCCCAGAACAGAGCAGGCCAAGGGGAGGCCTCATGGCGGCCTGCAGCTCCCTCACGAGGGGAGCGGAGGGGCAGGCGCTGAGCTCTGCTCTCTGGGGACAGCGACAGGACCCGAGGGGACGGCATGGAGCTGGGACAGGGGAGGGTCAGGCTAGGGGTCAGGGAAAGGTTCTGCTCCCAGACAGTGGCCACTTGGGAGGAATATAAGATTCTTGTCATAACATGTAGAGAGGCAACTAGAAAAGCTAAAGCCTCTTGCAAGAGTGTCAAGGACAACAGAAAAGGCTTCTTCAAATACACTGCAGATAAAACTAACACTAGAGGAACCTCCAGGCTGTCCTTCCCCACTTTCCTTGTCTGCCAGATGACCTGGACAGTGATTAGTACCGCTTAGTGCTGACCAACTGCTGTACAACAATTGGCCAGTTGGCCATTGCCAAACTGAGTAAGTGAGGCTTGAACTAGCTTTGACATTATTTCAGCTTGGGCAACGATACGTTCTCTCATCTACAAAGCCGTTCGTTTTCACAGAACTTGTTGGAACGTTATGTCTTTGAAACCTTTTCTCCTCTATCAAATAGAGCTGAAATTGGCCCCCAGGTTAGGAAGTTATAAGGAAGAGGCTGACAGACAGTGTGATTGCGTAAGCTTTGTTTCCTTGGGAAACCTGGCTAAAAATATCTAACCTTAAAAGCAAGAAAATGAACAGTAAAAGACTTCATAAATTCTACAATGCTCCCATGATAAACAAAAATACATTATCCTTGTCAAGTACAATGGAATGAGATTTCACCACCACATAATAGCCCGTGAAGTGCTGACTGCTTGTTGAAGTCAGTGGTGCAATAAGAAAGTGACACACAGCAGTGTAAGCAGCACACTTAACTCTAGTCACTGTTCTTGATTAGGTGGTGGAAGCTAACATATCATAAATTTGCATCTGTGTGATCTGACAGGGATTATTGCTCTGTGATCCAGAGGCTGGCATTACAAATGGAAAATACAGGTTTGTAGCTCCCCTTTAAGCTGGGCCTTAAACACTTGAAACCTTTGTTGATATTCATCCAGTGTGAAACGTTGCTGAAGATGCCTAAGATAGAAGGATGATCATCCTTTTCTCTCACTTAAGACTCTGGAGAACATCTCAACCCAGCAGTTGTGATGACATCCTCTGTAGAATTTTCTCACTCTCTATTGACCGGCAAAAGAGGCTTGTTATACTGGTCTCCTAACTCAAGCTCCAAAGAATAGTTTCTAAAGATACGTAGTAACACCACCGCCCCTTAAAATTTGGAAGAATTTTTAAAAAGGCTTGTTTCAATTAACATTTTTCCTTTCTTCTTCTTTTTATTGGCACATAGAGCAAAAACTCTTTATTTGTTTTCTTCTTTGAACACACTATATGTGTTCTTTGAACACATATATTTTCCTTACCCTAGTCTAGGGTGCTGGGATATTTAGCTGGCCACAGTTCCTTTTGCTGTCTGGGAAAATGCAGCTCAAGCAATGCTGGCCCATGCTCCATGAAAGGTGAGGTCTAATATAAGTCACTCATAGGGTCAGTCCCTATTTATTGGAGCCATTTCAATGAAACAAATAAACATTGGCCAGACAAGAGGCCAGGTTAGAGCAATTACTTTTAATTAATTATTTCTCAGTTCTTTTGCACTAAAATGTTTAAGGTCTGATGTTGTTTCTCTGCAAGCAGTATTTTTACTAAAATATTTAGACCCAGAAGGACATATCTTATCAGTCTAAAACAATTTAAAAGCATAGTTATTTAAACATATCTGAGTCTGAACAGACTATATCAATTAAAAAAGCAAGAATTAGAAGCCTAATTTGTTCTGGTCTACTTTCTAGGGTGATTATTGGTGTATGGGGCAGAGGGCTGCTAGTTGAGCTTCTAAGTGCTGTGTAATTTCAGTCCCCTCAGCAAAGCCTAGACACTCTCCAATACCAATGCACTCATACTTTCATAATGATATCTCTCATATGCTAAAAACCCAGCCAACAACCTATTGATTTTCAGACAAGCTATCCTGACCAACAAGAGTGCAACAAAGTGGGTAATGCTATTCATAGACTCACAAAGGGCTAAACTGTGGCTTTGCCAGGAGCTCAGAGCAGGGGAAAGAACAATGATTCACTGCCCAGGAGCAGAATGAGAAACGGACTGTGTTTCAGAGGCCACAATCTTTTCCTCATTTCCCTCCAGCACAACCATCTCAACTCCATTATTTTGTACCATTTGTTTCCCCTCAGGCACTTGCACTGCCCAAGCCTGCTGGAGGTGCAGAACCATGACCTAATTCATCACCTCCACATGTCCACAGAGAGGTTGCTCCTCCAATGAAGCTGCTCCCCAAAAAGCAGGGGTTGCCCTATGCGAGAAAATGGCAGGAAGACTGCACCTGTTGCACTAGATGCTCTGAATCAATGTGCTTTAGGACAGTAGAAATAAAGATGAACATCTCCTTTTTTCCCTACATACTATTAAACAGTCTAGTTTAGGACAAAACAGGCTGATGGCCCTCATTGAGGAAAATCCACAGCCATGCCTGTGCATTTGGACCAGAAGTGTTCTTATAAACCACACATTCAGATCTAATCAAAGCTTTTCAAAAGCCTAGTAGGCACCTACAGCACACCCATTTTGAAATGTCCACCTCCCATTAAATTCCTCACTTAGAAATGAAAAACAAGTGAGATTTTCATTTATAATAGGGTCCCTTTACATTGCAAAGTGGTATGAATAGAAATCAAATATATTGTGCTGCATATATATAGTTAATATGCCTTTGCATGTGTGCAGAGTGGCTTTTGTGAAAGGAAGCGCTTCAATATTTGTTCAGTATTTCATCTCCCAATATAATTTCAATATGTAAAACAAATGTTACTTATATAGCACATGCTTGTAAGTCATACAGATGTAGTTTGTTCCACCAGGCAGGATTTATTAGTCACAAATCCTAGCCAGCTTGTTTCTTTTTCTTGTATGTTGTAGTGTTCATAAGACAATTGAGTCTTGGGACTGGAAAACATCCTCATATGCAAATCTGCATATAAAGAATACCTTTTAATTTATTGTTTGGATATTAGGTGCTGTGACAAGATAAGTCATATGATGTGTAATTGGCCCGGTGAGGATTTATTGGTGTGTATAATGCATACACTTTTATTAAAGTACAAGAAGAAAATTACTTTGTCAATCATTTCTAAGAGAAAAAGGGCCTGGAGAAAGCATTAATTCTTCTCCTGTCACTTTTGGCACTGTAGTCCTTTCTATGCACAACTACACTTTTAAAAAATATCGCTGCTGTACTTTAATCATAAATAGTACAGAAGTTTACTGATTTCTGATTTGATGAAAAAGATGGTCAGATGTGCCCACACATGCATTCGCTTGTGCACACACACCTTGCAGCTGATATCTGATTTAATCATTTATAATTAAAAATCCAAATAGGTAAAGCAATAGATGATAATTATATTGTTTTTTCTGCTCTATTAGGGAGGTGAATCTCACCTACATGTGTAATCAGTCCAAGGCAATTCTAGCACCTCTGTGTTGATGTTCTTCCGCCTTGTTGGAAATAAGAAACCATCATAAAATCATCATGGGAAATAAAAGTATTTCCTTTCAGCTGTTTGTATCTTAGCTTTATTCACAAGAAGGTTAGCCGAGCTCACAAACACCTAAGAAAAACATAAGAAAATTAAGGTTTTTCCTCTTGGACAGGTTTGACCTGCTGTCCAAACTCTTTCAGTTCCACCCATCACTGCAAACAACAAGGTCAAGGCTCCCTCTGCTCCTGCCTCCTTATTTCATCTCCCATGTCAGCTTTCATTTGATTATACACTGTTCTTAGGGACTACAACAAATTTTGTCACAAACCATCCACAAGACAGATTTACACGGAAAAGTAAAAAAAGTTTCTGTTTTGGAGCATACCAGAAACAGATTATCCCAGAATTTGAATAGAATATTTACTGTTTACGGGGTTTGGTGGTGGCTGTAGTTTGTTGTTTGTTTGTTTATTTAATATACAAAGGAAAAAAAAAAAAACAAAAACAAAAACAAAAAACTACCTTGTTCTTAAGCAAAGCTTAAGTCCATCTCTGCCTTCACAGGATTCTACATGCAAACACCCTGTGGTTACAAAGTATTGATCCACACCACCTTACCCATGCTGGGCTACCACCAGTTTTGGTCTCAAAGCTAGTTCTCCTCAAGCTACACGAAGAACCATTTGGACTGCTCATAGAATTTTAAATTTAACATGACTCCTCACAGCTGGTATTTCGATAACACACTCCCCATCTGTGTTATTTACATGTACATAATGACCCGTTGTAGATCTGTGTGAAACCTGGGAAATGACCTTGCAGAAGAGGCCAAGCCAGATAGTGCCCAAGTACCAACCCACTTTCTTATTTATTGGACACAGGTCAGGCCACCCATTTTATCATCCGTTCACTCCAAACCCAGCCTCAGCCCTGCCAGGAGGCTTCAAACCCATGTCAGCAGTCCTGACAGAAAGAGTTCAGCCTGGGGGCCTGCCAAGGCCCAGGTCTGCTCTCAAGGGAGGCACAGAGAGAAGAGTCAGTGGCCAACCCTCCCTAATGGACTCTCCCCCAAGGCCTGCAGCTTGCAGAAATACAACCAGTGACCTAACTCTACTGTCCTGGGGCAGCCCTGGCTTTAACTGCAGAGGTTAGAGAGTCAGAGTCATAACAAACTGTCTATCACCTCATGGCCTCTTTCATTCTGTCATGCCACATTACTTCCCTTCTGCAACCAAATATTCTTTTTCTGTAGGTTTTTTTTTTTTTCATCATATGTAAATTATGAAGCATTTATAGAATTGGGCTTTTAAAGGAACTGTAAAATAACATAGCATTTAGTCTTCTCTACCAGCCTGACAGAAACCTCTAGAGCTGCTCTAGAGAGCCCTATCAATGGAGGTAAGAGACCAGCTGAGTGGATGTTGGGGATAAATGAGTATTTTTCCAATGTGATTTGCAACTAAAGCCAACTGGCATGGGATGGCTCATTTCAATACAGCTGGCCTTCCCTTCACCCCAAAACAGGGAGCCTACAGCCAAACTGCCTCCTGCAAATAATTCCTAATACATGCTAACACCAGGACCATGGGAGCATCATCCAGGATTGTGATGATTGATGCAGGCCAAAACTGTACCAGGGCCTGTGCTAACAAATGTAGCACAATAAACTATAATACTGCAGTGCTTAGACATGTGGTCTGACTCTGTCTGTCTAATGCAGATGTAGCTACAGTCTGTCCTTGTACAAATACTAGCTCTAGTTCTCCCCGTCTGGTTCCATTTACTGTTCACACATCTTCACCCCATTCTTTAGCGTGGTTTTTCCACTTTCCTCCTTCATCTCCAAACCACAGATGCATTTCTGACCTCCTACCCCTCAACCACTATGGCCACATCCATTTTCCTCCTTCTGCTGTGTTCACATCCCAGCCATTCATGTTGCTGCAATCCCCAACTCTTTTCACCTTCTCAGGGTGCTCACTGGCTTTGAAACCTTTAGGAGCTAGAATGTCTTGCGTGGCAAAAAATGCACATTACGAGGTTTCAGAGACTAAGTTTGACCAAATGGAGGTAGCTGTCTGAAAGGAAAGTACTTTCCTGACACACAGACAATCTATCTGCCAAATTTCAAGTCCTTGCCTGAAATAACAGTTAAAAACAGAACAGGCAAAAACTTGTTAATAAAATAACTGTAAGATTTTTGTTTTATATTGGCATAAAAAACATATTTTCCCTGACCTAGTTTTGAAAAGTGCTGATTCATTTCTCCTGAAAGCTTCCTAAAATATTCAGCTAAACACAGACACTTTTCAGGTTTGGGGAAAGTTTTAATCCAAATTTTAACAGTCTGGCAAAGTTGTAAACCACTGTAAACAGAATTCAATAATGATAGATAAGGGCTATGCAACCTTAATCACAGGCTTTGCTACTGTAGCTAATCCCCAAAGGGGTTATTACACTAATAATAATTTTACAAGATTATGGAATTGCCTAATTTTGGTTCCTTGACTTGGAGAGATTCCTGTTCTAAGCAGTTTTTGATGTCTAATAATGATAGGGAAATGCAGCCCTATTATCGTATCACACATATCACACTCAATGCTAGAATTTGCTAAGCAAAAAAATATTGATGGGCAGGTTCAGTCAAAAGGTTGATGAGACCTTACAGTTGTTCCTAAGCCTGGATTTTCTTTCACAGGCTAGTGCAGTCACTGCTAGACTGGTAATAACTTCACATTCATGGATAGGAATATGTTAATTTTGTGGGTTTTTTTTTTTGTTTTGTTTTTGTTTTTTTGGTTTAGTTTGGTTTATTGTTTTTATGTATAGAAGAGAGGGAAAATTTTGAAAAAAAAAAAAAAAGTACATTAATTTTAGTGCTTTTTAAGTGCAATAATGCTGTGAACATCATCCCTTAACTAGCAGAAAGATGAGCTTCCCTGCACCACTTCAAAAGAACACACATTTCGGATTAGAATACAAAAAAAGTGATAAATCTCCCCACTGAACATCATCCACCATTTTTAGCGTCATTGTTACAGGCAAATGCTTTCTGTTTTTTAAAGCTTCAAATTAGGAGCAAGGAAGAGTTGCTTTTAACTTTGTTTAAAAGCTGGCCAATGTTATATTTGCTTATTTAAGCTTCATTTAATTCAGGTTCCCATCTGCCTCTTTTTCATACCATTTCCAAAACCTAAATAAAAGCATTAGTCCTCTAACCCATTCTTGTCAGTTATTGCTCTCCTGACAAAACAAAGCAAAACAAAACAAAACAAAACTTAGCTTATATTTCTATGTAGAAAGCAACACCACCAAACCCACCCCACCCCATCTCCCAAACTAAAATTCCTGCCCTTTCAAAACAGGATGATATATTTGTAACTGCATCTTTACTGAGTTAGTGTATCTTCTTTATTGTTCTTCATAAACAGACTATTGGATCCTTCAGACTTCCAATGTGAAAAATGAAAGAATTTCCTCCCATTCCTGCCTCTCTTATCTCATAATTGTTTTGTTCAGAGCAGTAGGAAAGACCAATATAAATGTCTCTGCTGTTTTATTTGTCCTTTTCAGGCTCATTCATACTTTTCTCGAGGGCATCTTTTTCTTTCTTTTCCTTTTGAATCTGCCTGCTTACTGTTCTGTATATCAAGCAAGCTAAATTGTTCCAGATTTTATTCCAGAACCTTATGTAACACAGATAACAGAACAAAATATTTTAGAGTGAGATTTCACAGTGTCTTGTAATGACAGTATGATGAAAAAACATTTAGGGATACATTCAGCCCCAAGAAATACCCTTACAACTGGAATTTATATTCCTAAACCTGTTATTCTTTTGAGCATGCAACATCAGCCATTCTTTCTTCCAGACATTTTGGGCTATGTTGTTACAGCCCTTGTTCTGAGCCTGCAAGGAAAAAGATGCAGAAGATGGCTGGATAACAACAGCTGAAAGCTCTGTCCTGCATGATAGGGCTCACAACTCATGCAAGTTTTGAAGTATGGCAAGTACAACTCAAAAAAGGGAAGAGGCATTTTCAGGGAAGATGTTTTTTCTTGTGACTCTAGGATCCAGGAATATACATTGTGGTGTGGCGCTTCAAAGAAATCCCAAAACATGGTACTGGCAAAGACAGGCATCCTGCAGCTGGGCTTTCTTGCCATGTAACTCTACTAACCAAAGCATATATACATCCTTCCCCTGCCTTCCTCCACATTCTTCCAAGTATCTTAGGGAAAACACTAAGAGTGTCTCCAGCAGGCAAAGGTTAGAGAGGGCTACAGGTCAACTTACTATGCCCATATATATAGTTTCATTACCAAGAATTACAATTCTGCAACTGGCTCTGTTATAACATCCTCCCATAACCTTTTCCTGCTGAAATCTGGCACAGCACAAAATCTAAGCCTGTGTTTTCACATGACAGCCTGTAAGGCGTAAGACTGGTGTGGGAATAAGGGTGATATGTTATTAATTATACAACAGAACCTGTACTGAGAATTTAGACAAGGAAGTGTGGAAACGATCTCTTAAGGGAAATTGTCATTTGGTGTTTTTTTCTACCCCCTTCTTTCCTCTTTAGGTTCTTATACCACGCTCACATCTGTAGTATCCAGTGGAGCATTAAGCAATGTGACTAACATCTGTCAAACGTGTGGTGTCTGCCTGTGTGAATGCGTACTTGGAGTGTTCCCGAGGCTTGGCAGCTGGTTATCTTTTGTGATCAGGAAATCAATCAAGGGGGACTTCTGCCAAATCAGAGAGATTTCACCACTCTTCTCCTTACTAATTGGAACAAATGTTCCCTTGGTGAGGCATAGGCCAGTAAGATGTGGGATTGACAAACAGAAGTACCCAGAGACATGCCTTGTCTTTGGTTGGACAAGGTAATTCCTCTGGGGACCACTGGAGAGGAATAATCCAGTGCCGCCTCAACTTCAGTTTTAATTTGCCATATTGTGAGATGTTTTGAGATGTTTTCTTCAGAAACTGGGGAACATTATCTGATTTTTTTCACTGCAAGTATCATCTAAAACAGATGTCCTGATAGTGTGCAAAGTGACTGAAAGCTCACTTTTTCACAGCAAGCTCTTCTGTAATGATCAGTATGCTGGGTGAGGCAGAGTGCTGTCCACCTGTTTGCTGTAGCTCTAATGGCCTGAGGGTAAGAAATGGTGGAATTACATGTATGCAGGGGTACAAGCCAGCCCTGATACTGGTTCTCCTTTGGGACAGGGTTCTTTCTGGATATCCATAAGAAAGACCCAGCAAAAGGTGGCTTAATAAGGTAATCATTTTAATAAAACAGAATAAGAAGAGGAATATAGATAGGAAGTAAATCTTCCATTCTTTCAGATGCTGGGCACCCCACATTTGTGCAGCATCAGAACTTGGATAGATTTTCTTATGCTGTGCTATGCAGAGCAGACCATGTCCACGGAGACAAATGCCTCTTTTTGGTCGTGCAAACTATTATGCAGTTTTCTTACAAGAAAACAACTCTATTCATAAAGGATCTTTGCATGGGAACTTCTTGAAAGCCACACTGGATGTGAAGGGCAGCATGGCACAGGCTACTCAGGTTAACTGCTCTGTGGGCCACCAACTCCTAAACATGCAATGGTGTCCTGGTCACAACACATACATTCCACCCCTTGATCCACATATGATGTACCTTTCCCAAAGGTACTCTAAATTACACTTTATATTAATAACATATAAACTTCCTAAGCCCTAAATTCAATGACCAAGATCAGACAAGATGTATTCAAGATAACTATTCCTTGAATATGTCTCCTGTAAGGCTCACAGTACAAGCAGTTAGGGAGGTGGTTTGGGGAGGTCTGGGCAGGGTTCCCCAAGGAAACAGAAGAGTTGGGTGCTTGTATATGGCTGCTACGCTAGGGCATGGGATTACTTCTGTGTCCTTTTCTCCTTCCTGATCTCTGTTTCAGGCTCATTCTGAGTCACAGAAAAGCTCATGTTGACTGAGACATGCCTCATACCATTGATGGCATCAAGATATCTCTTGGTCTGCAGCTTCCTGATGAGGGGAGCGGAGGGGCAGGCGCTGAGCTCTGCTCTCTGGGGACAGTGAAAGGACCCGAGGGAACGGCATGGAGCTGGGACAGGGAAGGGTCAGGTTGGGTGTTAGGGAAAGATTCTGCACCCAGAGGTGGTCAGGCACTGGGACAGGCCCCCCATGGAAGCAGTCAAGGCAATGATCCTGCTGTCATTCAAGAAGTATTTGGACAATGCTCTCAGACATAGGGTTTGATTTTTGGGTCATCCTGTGTGGAGCCAGGACCTGGATCCTATGATCCTCGTGGGTCCCTTCCAACTCAGGATATTCTATGATTCTATGGCCCTTTTTGAGCCATTTAGTGACCCTGCCCTCAGATGAAAAAGTATGAGCAGCCTTTTCCTGGCTACACAACCTCGGTCAGCACTGTAGAAAATAATGCAATGTTTTTGTGTTTACCACAGTCTGATAGGGGCCACTTTTTGTGCTCAGTGACCTTCTTATTCCTGGTGAGCCACCTTATGTGAGAATCAGCAGAGTGGAAATAATGGGTGTGGGTTCAAGGTCTTTCTGTGGAGTCTGGCCATTTATTATCAATGAGTGTAGCTCCTGCAGAAGCAGAATAAAGGTGATGTGGGAGTCGAGAGGGAAAACTGCATGAGGTTCAGCATCAGAGTGTGCAGGAGGCTTTGGGATGCCTTGCCAACCAGATCAGGCTAAAAGAAACCTGAATCAAATGGGATGAGGATTTAGCCATTCCAGATTGGGAGATAACAAAATCCTACTGACTTTTATACATTGAATTAATACTACAAAGAGAAAAAATCTGTGTGGGATGGTATCAGTGAGAGGTTTCCTGACCGCAGTGATGTTTCCTATCTGTGCCTACTTTCCTATCAGCTCTGCCTTGAAGCAAGTCTCACACCATTTAAACTCATTACCCTGGGGCTCACAACTTCCCTGAGACAAGCAAATGTAGCTTGTGGCCAACAATGTCAAACATGACAGAGGGAGCCACAAGTATAAGAATGGATGTTTGCCTTCTGTGATGCCTGAGAAATTTATTTCAAAAGCTTGACTAAACACTATAACAGATAAACTTTGTTCTATCATTTATCAAACACTTGAAGTACAGTTACTGAAGTACATTTGTTTAATACAATACTGAAATAAAATACCTCATAAAAATTAGCTTAATTACCTGAAACATTTTTCTTTCTACTACTAACCTAAGACATATGCAAAATTTTATTATGTTTAATGGCTGTCTGGGCTCCTGGTGTAATGGCTTCAAGCAGCTCACTGAGCTATGATGTTTTTGCCATGTGAAGTTTAAATGGAGGGCAAGACATTCAGAGGGAAATTTCAGAGAGAAACACGACAAGCTTCCCGACTTGACGGAGGCAGGGAGGTCAGGAGAGAACAGGTAGATTTGTAAGTCATTGATGCAAAGCAGATAGCTGAAGCCATATGAGGCAGCGAGCTTGCTGAGAGGAAGGTTTAAAATGAGAAAAGTGAGCCAAGGACAGTATCAATAATCTGCAAGTAATTGCTTGGTTTTACACGTGATGCCAGAGATGCTGTAGGAAGTGGCTCCTGGGATTCACCTTAAATACTGTAGAGGAACTGAGTGTGGAAGGAGACAGAGGGTTTTTCCAAAGCAATGCTTTAGCTCTGTTCGGGATTGTGCACTGGAAACAAATGTCCTAATCTTCACCTGTAGGCTCATACCACAAGTGGCCGCAGCACAGGCAACTGGGCTCTTTGGGGGCTACGTTAAACCAAAGATGTGCTGCAGGTGCACCTCTGATGAGCTCCAGCTGCCAATGGGACTTCATTTCCCTGGATGAGAGTAGACCCAGTCTGACGTAAAGCTTCCAAAATAAATTCAGTGTGGATGTCAGGTCTTCAGTACCACTCAGTATTATAGCTCCCCCTCTGCAGTGCCAGACCAGCAGAATTTTTTCCAACTTTGCTGAAGACTTCCTGTATGGACTCACGTAAATCACTTCATTCCTCTATGTCTGTGTCCTTTGCATGTGAATTACTTTTAATAGCACATCCTGTGCTCACTGGGACATGGAGGGATAAATTTGTCAACATACATCAGGCACACAGATACCACAGTGATAAGCACCCCTCTGCAAAGACAGGGAAAACATCCTGTTCAGAACAAGGTTTGACTAGCATCAGGAAATGAGATGTGGACCTTATCCTCAGCACTGAGACTAAATCTATAGATCAGACTCCTTGTTTCAGTGAGCTGTGTCCATTCTTGTGCACTCCAGAAAATGGGTCCTGCTGAAAGAGAACATGACATAAAGACAAACAATTGAAGAAACAGCACTCTCAGTGCTGAGTTGTGAGTACTTCACCTTGTTGTCTTCATATTCTTTTGAGATAGCCTGGAATGTTGCTTTGCTATGAAATTGCATGATGTTCTGCCATTGTTTCATTTAGATAGTAACAAAAACCAATTCACAGTACAACAGCAAGGGAAGGCTCTCTACACATTTATCAAGTGTCTCCCAGCTGATCTCTTTGCCTGAAACCTGGTCGTCATTTTTTTGTGATGTTCCTGAAGTTGATTTATTCCTGCATTTAACCCAGCTGTGCTCTGCTGTAGAAGCCATTGAATTCAGACCAGAAACACTGGATTCATAACCTTGAAAGCTTTTGCTAATTACTTCTATATTCAGCATATCCGCTACATCTCACTATGCTCTGCAGCAATCAGCAATGCAATGGCTACTGACTTAAATGTAAATCTGCTTTTGCACAAAAGGAATGCCATTCCCTCTTGCTTTAACAGGATCACTTCCTCAAAATGCCAAATTGTCCAAACTCATCAATAGCATCTGTTCCTCTTGCTGTGAATAACTTCCTCGAGGCTTCAAATGGTTGCGAAGCATCAGGTAGCAGACAGCTTAAGCCCTATATTAAGAGGCCGTGTCAACCCTATAAAGCTTTATATTTGAATCAGTGAAATTCCTGAATTAACTCTAAAAGAACAGTTAGATTTTGGGAGCATTCACTTTGACACACTTTACTAGCTTTTCTGGGAAAACAGTCGTAGTACTCCAAAGATTTTCTCAGCTATTGAATTTATGTTTGTTTGTTCATTTCTGTGATTTGCACACAAATCTCTTTCCACTACACTTGAATCACTGAAAAGGGAAGATCCACACTCCCAGCACCAGGCTGTAATAGCATAAAACATTTTTCTGCTTTGCTGGCACATCACATTATAGAGGCTGTCCGTAATCTTAGCAGAACAGACAATGTAAAAAGCCTTCCTGCTTATATCAGACCTTGTTATTAAATTTATATCCATTTCTCATAATAACCTACATTTCCCTTTATCGGAACTCTGAAAAATAACTCCTCGTGCAGGACTTGAGCGCGGCATTTGATACAGTCGTCGGAAGAATTCTGATGTCCTGTCTTGGAGACATGGCAGGGGATTAGTGGGATTGTGAGTAGATGGCTTCAATCATTCCTCACAGACAATACCCAGTGAGTCATGAAGACTTTCTACTTCCAGAGCTATCACCCATGAAGTTTTGAAAGAGTCTGCCTAATTCAGTGTTTAGGAGAGGGACCTTACTGTGAAATAGTCTGCACTAAAACAGAGGCAATATACTGTAGGCACCCAGCGTTAGCTGGAATTGTCTCCACACCTCTGTTGTCTGAGGATCCAGCTGCACAGATGGCTAAAGAACCCACGGCCAAGGTAAGCCAGGCTGCCAGAAAAGAGCACCCATGAACTCGCTGTGCCCATACTAAGCTGAGACAAACAGCCTTTTCCTGTTCTGGTGACCCAAGGGCTGGAGTAAATGCTCGATAGACCTGATACTTACTGCAAAACCACAGTTTGTCTTGAATTGCAAATGATAAGAAGCAATCTCGAGCAAAAACACGTGTGGTGACACAAAGAAGCCTCTGCTGCTATATCTACAGTATGCTCTGTAACCTCCTTCCTTGGATACAACTAATGACATTTAAACCAAGCATTCCTCAGCGCTCTGCTGTTCAGAGAGTCATGGACCTCTTTTTCCACTCCAAGAAAACTCTCTGATCAATCACCTGTTCTTTCTTGGAATAAGTCTGGGCATATCTATGCAGAATACTTTCTTGGTATCTTCATTCATGGGGCTTGGAGAGTATATTCTGCTTCATGTCCATGTCTATGAAACTTTTTAAGTGCAATTTATTTTAAATAACAAAACTGAAATGAATACTTTTTTTTTTTTTTTTTTTTTTTGAGACACATGTCAGTAGCAGAAAGAAAAGAAATTTCATTGTTTGTGTAGGGAAAGGTAGCCAGCCTATCTGCCTATCCACAATCTGTGAGAGTGACACAATCTGTGAGAGTGACTCTTTTTTATTCTGTTGTTGTTTATTGACAAATTAAAACAGGGGTGACATTTCTGTTGTGATGCAGATCTAAGATAAATGTTTTGAAATAATTCTTTGCCTAGACCTAATTTTATTCATCTCTCTCACCTTTTTATGCAGCATAGATGTTTTAGAAATGCTTACTGGGAGTGCTCTATATAATACTGTACCTATCAATATGGGGGGAAAAAATAAAAATAAAAAAAAAAGCTTTTCTTCTTCAGAATAATTTTTACAGCGACCCTATGGAAGTGTTCAAATTCTTTGTTTTAGAGAACTGGTCAATGCAATGTAGGCAAGGTTACACACCAAAAAGACACAACACGCTTATTTCACATTGCTTTAACAAAGCCAAATTAAAATAAATAAATAAATACATAAAGTATTTTTAAAAATATTCCAATAAATAATAGTCCATCCCATCAGTCTTCAGAGTACATCCTTGCAGAATCTCTGTGGTGGCACTAAATTATTTTTACCAGAGATCTGCTTAGAAGGAAAAAGAAGAAAAGGCCTCCAGCCTTCAGCTTGGATTTCTGCAATGTTTCTGGCCATTCTGTATGACAGAGAGAGTTCATATGCTCTCCAGTTTATTCCACATGCCTAAAATTTGCACCCTGAGCTTCTGGCTCATGTTCTGCCTGTATCTTACTTTTTCAGAGCTCGGCATAGGCAAGCCATCTGCAATCTGGACAGGCTATATGTTCCTGATGTTTCATATCAGTCCTGCTTGTCAGCTCCAAGATAGGCTAATGGGTTGAGGTCCTCTAACATAACCCTGTCACAAAAGGAAGTGAGAAAAAGCTTATTTCTCTACCTATCTTCCCATTCACATCTACTAAAGATTTCATTAATCTCCGGATTCTCAATTTCAAGATGAATCAGAGCGATTGAGATGTCCCTTCTCCACTTCTCACTGGGCTTAAGGTTTTAAAGTGGGAATCTACCTTTTAATACCTGGATATGGAGACAGATGTCGCGCTGAAACAAAATGACGCCACCGTTACTATACCAGCATCTGCAGGCAGAGGATCTGCCTTTCCAGTCTGCATGGTGTTTCAGTAAGCCTAAAAGAATCATTATCTTTGCTACCCCAGCTAACACCTTGGTTAATTTAAAGATACCACAGTAAAATTGCTCCCATGACTCTGTCATAAAACTGCAGTACATTGGCTATGAATGTTTGGACAGCTCACGTCAGAAAAAAAGCAACTAATTTATAATGACTTCTCATTTTCCTTTTTAACTGTCCACCAAAGACACCCAAGCAGCTCAAGCAAAATAGTTATCCCATCCTTAAATTGTTCATGGTAGATCTGGTTATTCAAGGAAATACAAGCCACAGTTAGGATTAGGTTATTACAGCTGCGCTAGGGCAAACAGGTAGTTGAGGTCCCTGTTCTCTGAATTTACAACATAGGTAGACCAGATGGCCAAGGAAAGTATTATTCTTCACCATGCACCACAGGGGAAACTGAGTCCTGGTTAGATCAAGTGACTTACTAACAGAAAGGATTTTTCCAAGCCAGGAGTTTAACTGAGATCTTTTAAGGTGCAGCCCAGCACCTGAATTACTAGATCATCTATCTTCACTTCTCCCTAGGGGCAAAGGTCTTCCCATAATATAAAATTCTTTCTACAGGTCTAAAAGGTTAAGCTATTCAAGAAATGTGATTTCTTCAACCTGGCAAGAATTTTCCAAATAAAAAAAATATATAACAGTAATAAAACATAAGCAGTTTTTACATCTCCAAAGCAAAGCAGAAACATTAGCTAATTCAACCTTACAAGACCCCTATGAGTTAAGTACAGGCTACACTTCTCAAATATGATTTTTTCCCTCCCTCTCCCTTTCTCTAAGCATGCAACCAAAATTACAAACAAGGTACATAATGCTTCTGTGTGGTAACCATGGCAATCAGCTGTATCAACTACTGTAAATGGTAATATATCCACCAAATCCCCTAAAAGCAGACCTGCTCCCCTCTCACATGAGGTGTCCTGCAGGCCACAGTGTCCTCAAACTGACTTGAACAGCCTGTTGCAGGCAATATCCAGGAGCTGCCCTTTGTTAACCTTCTGTAGAGATGGATAAGCAAGCACTAATTGCTTTGGAAAATTCAAGCCCAATATCTATCCACACTTTGGACACCCTGTCCAATGCAGCCCTGGTCTTTATTGTTACAGATCCTGTACCCTGAGGAGCCTCTCTGTTCCTCTTACTATCCAGATGAAATTAGCATCTGGACTGTTAATAAAGATTATGACTCAGGGAAGGGGTAAGATTTAAATGAATGGGGCCAGATGCACAACATTCTGGTTTATTAATCAAACTACAGTGTTCCCTTCATTGCTTTGGGGAAATACCATGGCATGTGAAGTTACTGGGCAGCACCTTTAGGATACAAGTATGTTTTCCAGCCTACTGAAGCTAGACTGCATCAGTGCAAGGCTGAGTGATGCTCTGCTTTTTGATTACTTCAACAGAAGAAATATGAAAGCCAGTCCTGCACTCTGAGCGCACTGATACAAGATTACAGGCCCTTCTAACTAGCATAACCTGTACCCTTTTGTGTGCCCTGCCTCAAATGTTTCTTTTATTAACCTCACTTTGTTTCAGAACTGTATTCCTCCAGGTACTTTTTTTGCCACACAATGACTACGACTGCTTAGTTTAATGATGTCAAACGTGCCTGGTGTCCTCTCCGCCCCACGGGGCTGAAGATGCTCTAACATGGAGATGTGGTTTTCACTTCCCAGCATTCAGCTCCAATGGGGGCTCCAGCAGGTTGAGAAGGGAATGGAGCACGCTAAAAAGGGATCTCTCACATCAAACAAGACAAAATAGGGTTTGGCTGCTGTTGTTAACAGTGGCTGACAGGGCTGACAGTTTGTCACGCCAAAATTCACCTTTCGGTCTCCAAAAGGTTAAAGAAATAAATGCAGCATACCTGCCTGGCTCTGCAAACCATTCTAATGCCATTAGCGGTTATTTAGAAAATGTTGTAGTTGACCTCAGTGAGAGTTCAGTATGAAGCTACAGCGTGTAGATCTGTGCTCTGTCTCTAGCAACAATTTGCATAATGGTATTCATTTCCAAAATGCTTCACAGGCTTTATACCCCCAAGGCCATCTCTGGATGGAGAAGACAGAAAACAGGAAAACAGAGGGTTGGCCACCTGCAGAAAGAAAGGAAGATTCAGACAATAGTGACATTTGGAACCAAAACCCCGGTTTTATAACACAAAGATCATTGGCAAAGGGTAACACAGCGACATCCGTCAAGCTCTGTGCAACCCTGGATGTTCCACTGCAGTGGGGAAGGTGCAGAACTGGGACCTTTCTGTACAGAAATGGCAAAAGCTCAGTATTTGGGTTTAATTCTGAAGATAAATGTACTTTATTAACTGGCCTATGAATCCCAGGAGATTCAAAGACCGAATTAAAGCGCTAAATGTGTACTTGCAATTTTAACTGTTGTTTGCAAATGGATTCTTAAAACACTTCCCATCCTTCCCAGCAGCTCCCCTGTGCAGAAGACAGTCCTCTAAACACCGGGAAATTTGCACATTTTAATTCTGTTATAGTCGAGGTATTTTTTTTTTAGTGCATCTTCCTCGCCAATAGTACTATCAGTGACATGACAAATACCCCTCAGGTATCATTCATCTTCTCCTTCTTGTTATTAAGGTGAACCGTGTGTGCAGCATAACATTTTGTTTCGGAAGGGCTGGGGATTTGCAGGGGAGAAAGGAGGAGATTAATATAATTGTCCTTTCTTATCCTGGAGAAGGCAGGTGAAAGAGGCAGGCTTGCAGGAAAACGGGAGGTGAGAAGGTTTGCAAAGGTCCGGGAGTCCCTGAGCTCCTCTAGTCTGCGAGAAAAACACACGGGCAGCTCATTAGAGCCCTATTAACACAAAAAGAGGAGGGCTCCAGCTCGCTCGCTGCTTTTCCTCCAGCGCTGGAACCGCGGGCACGGGGGATGCGGAGCCGGGGCGCTGCGGTGCGGAGCCGGGAGTGCCGCCCTCTGGCGGTGCACGTCGGAAGAAAAAGCGATGAACGCCGCTAAGAAATGTTTTTTTTGGGGGGGTAGCTGCAATATTAGCTTTCAAGGCGCTCCCAGATGGCATTTCAAAGCGTAAAAAGAAGTGTATTTCTTTTCATATTTCCGTAGGAATGCAAGGCTTTAGTGATGCAGCGAAATTAAGCTAAACAGTGTTCCTTTTGATTACTTTGTGTTTATGCTTTTTAACTTCAACCCTGCAACTGAATTGGGTTTTATAAAAAACAGACGCTGTCTTGCATGATTTAAATGTCCCTGAGTGTAGCAGGGGCAGGCAAGCAGAGCTGAGAGCCAGACAGTGGCGACTGTGGCACGAAACAAGGAAAATGAAAAGAGCCGGCAAGTAACAAACACGGCGTGCAGCACAGGCAAGCAGCAACAGAAGGATCTAAAGAAGAGAGTTTGGAAAGATCTTGGTTTGTCTGACAGTTTCATCCTGAAATGCAAAAATACGTTTAATTGTTTGTAAAAGGGAACTGATAACACTTCTGCCTATAAAGGGAAATTTTCAAAACCTGAAGATCATGCTTATGAAACAAGGTGAGTGTAAAATCTTTGCTAAATCAGGAACACAGTTTCATAAATAAAACTCTCTTTTAAAGTGAGACAGTGCTACATGTGCTATAAAATGACAAGTATTTGCAAGGCAAGAATGTTGACCGTGCTATGATGTGTTGTATTGCTTCCTGTATATAGGAACTATTCCAAAACACATCTTAAGGTCTGTCACATTTTTCTGAACATCAAGTCTAATTTTGTGCCATCCCTTGGAATATTGGAATAGCTTTATGGGATGTGAAGAGATGAAGAAATCAAAAGGGAAGGAAGGAAGGAAGGAAGGAAGGAAGGAAGGAAGGAAGGAAGGAAGGAAGGAAGGAAGGAAGGAAGGAAGGAAGGAAGGAAGGAAGGAAGGAAGGAAGGAAGGAAGGAAGGAAGGAAGGAAGTCCTTTAACTTAACTGTACTTAGAGCCTGATCCTGCCCATAGATGCATACATAGAAGAATTTCAGGACTGTAAACATTCACATGCATTTTAGAAAGTTCTTAAAAATTAAAATGCACAGAAACAACAATGAGCAGAACCATTTCCTAGCTATTGTATACACCTCAAAAGGTTATAAGTTAATGCACAATTAAGGATCTTTTCTAGCAGAAGGACAGCTCTCCCAGTCAGTACAGAAATGCAGGTTTTCTCCAGTAGAAATCCTGGATTCTCTTATGTTGAATCATTCCCCTTTTACGTATTTGCTCCAACCTCCTGCCTTTCAGCTGATGGCATCCAGGGTTAGACCATAATCACTGTCTTCTTTAAGCATGCAAACGAATAATACCAGTATTGGCAGGTAGAACTTTACATAAATACACTCTAATAAAGGCATATGGGAAAAGTGTGACAGGTAAGCAAAGGTGACAACATAATAAAGGTGCCCACTCTATTTAAAGCAAAAGGGGAAAAAACCCTTCACACCAGCTCTTGATAAGATTAAACATCCTCCTCTTAAGGAAGGAAGTGAACCAGAACTGATCTGAGCTGGATTCAGTGGAGTTTCTGAGCAGTGCACGTCTGCAGAGGAGGGTCATTCCAGTTCTTTTGGAAATCGATTACATTCCCCAGCTACCTACTGTTATATTGCACCAGGATATTATTGTACAGTCTTGCTACACAGCCCTCCATTATAGAGCAGTTCTATTGGCATTTCAATGTTCAATGAAGGCTAGAATTGCCACAGACTTTTCAATTAAAGAAAATTCAAAATGAAAATTGAAAAAAATAAAATAAAAATGTTGAGTTGAAAGTTTTTAGCAAAGGTATTTATGGCTGTCTGTCACTTGCCTTTTTTTCTTCTTCTCTCCCAAAGGTTTATTTAACGTGTCCATTTAAACAAACGTGTTGTGCAGAGTTCTTGGAAGGAACACAAGTGGCATCACTCCAGTAGTGTAACAAATGGATATCCTTACCAATTTGGTATAAACTCAGTATTGCCCAGGTCAAACTGGGGTAGACTACATTTACCTGTATTCACCCTCGGCTGCATCACTGCAGGATGCTACTAGGACGTGTCAAAAGTTGTTGCTCAGCCTGTAGCAGATGGTAATAACTACTCATCCTAACTCCAAGTCTGGTGAAAGCACCCTGTTGCTACCACAACCACACGAGATTCCCTATATCCTTACCCAAACCAAACAGTCCAGCCTAACATATTTCTTCCCAATTACTTATGAACATCAGCATACAAAACCGGAGCCCTCCCTGGGCTAGCAGAGAACATAACTGCTTGCAGAATGTGGCTTGTGCTTGCCCTGATAAGGTTTGATTTTTTTTCAGTGTTTTACCTTTTGTATTAATGGTCTGAACAAATTGGGTTAATTGTTTTGCTGGCTGTTACAGACCCTATATTTAAGTTCAAGATTTATGTTGCAGCCAGTTTCCAAGGTGATGGCCATTTAATCATTGTTTATGTAGAAGTGATTAACTAAATGCCAAAAAAAAAAAAAAAAATCCTGGTTAAAACTTGAAAACAAGTGGGGTCTGTAAAAAGCTAACATAAACCTGAAGAATTCAGGCAAGCATGTGAGATCCTGTCTATAAGGGGTTTTAATTCCCTTAAACAATTTTATGTCGAGAACATGCTGCTTACAATGAGTTTACAAATCTTTAATTGCATTTTCACCGTTCGGTCACATTCCTTGAAACTTTGCACAAGACATGTCTGGAATGAAAGGCTATCACAGAGGGCAACAGCCATATTTGAGAGCATTTTTTTCCATGCACGGGTCTCTAATACTTATTTTTTACTTCTTGATTGCATTTCACAATAGCAACCAGGCACCCCAGGCAGTGTTTTTAGGGCAATTACTACAATTCTCGGGTGGTCACTCTGCATTAGATTTCATGCCTTATAAAACAACATGAGGTGTGCTATAATCACTCAGAAATATACAGCCTTTCATGTCCTATTGCTTAATTAAGGAGTGTGTTTTGCAGTACAGATATTATTGCTAGTCTGTGGTTTTTAATTTCACTATACAGTAAAAGCACCCTAATTCATACTAGTAACGGGCAGACCTGCAAATTAGTGCATTTTCTGAATTAGAAAATAAGTGAATAAGCCGAAGAAAGAAAATCTAAATGTGAACACTGCAGTATTAAAGGAAATGTGCTCATTTATCCCAGGAAATACAGCTGAGTCTCATTCTGGTGATATTTGATAGCGTAACACCTTGGATTTTTTAAATATAATGAGGCTTCAGACCCCAGCCCTACAATGAGCTCCCTGTGTGTGGGCTCCTGTGCAAATATGGATTTCAGCACAGCCTCCCAGGAGAGCCGAGTAGCACTTGTGGCAGTACTGAGAAGGGGGTAACGAGATACTGGGAGGACTTGTGGAGACCGCGGGGTGTTGTGGAGATTATCATTTCTGTGAGGTGGTGAAATAAAAAGCCAACGATCTTCCTGTGACTTTTACATTAGCATAAATGCTGTAACTTCTAAAGCTATGCTTGATTTTTTGAGAGACACTGATAAGTAGATAAGTCACAAAATTTGACCTACTTGAATAAAATATCTATAATCTGACCAACAGCATGCTGTAATCTCCACATCTCTCTCTCTCTCTCTTTAGTAAACCCACCGGCTTTTTCACTGGGATATGTAAAAAAATAAAATAAAAAAAAATCTACACTGACTAAGTGCACCCACTTTGCCCACCTCCCTCTGTTTCTGCACCAGAAATCAAGAAAACTGTTAGCCCCAATCCTCACCTCAAATTATTTTGTCATTAGCAGTTCTCCATACACGGACCATAAGAAGCACAATTTCCTCCACGGCCAGCCACGCTGATGCTCCAGGTTTGAAGCCTGGTGTTGGAAGAGCACAGGGCACCACGTAACACAATCAGGGATTTGCATAGGGTTCTCCAATACCAAAGCTTCATCTGCACCTGGCTGGTGATTGTTAATGCTCAATAATTATTGTCCCTAGTCTGTTGAAGATATGTTTAGTTAGCATATAGCTAATTGCCTGTCAACTGGGGCAGTTCATGGGGTCATCTTTAGAGCTTCGGACAGAAATACTGTATCATACATAGGCAGATTGCCCAAGTCATCACAGAGGTGCTTCTGCAACTGCCTGGGTTATGGTCCTTCTATGCTAGCAGTGCTCTGCCCCACACTGGCAACTTCTGGGCATCAAACTGTTATCCCATGGGAATTTCTGACCTGCCTGGGAGCCAAGTTTCATCCTAGGTTCATAAAGAAGCACGCAGTGCCCTTCCTCAGTGTGAGGAAAGGTTCTGCCACAGGAATTATTCAGTGCTTTTCAGTCTGAGATCTCTCCAGTTGCTATTGCAAGCCCCAAAATCACTGAATACTTTGGAAAACTGTTATGACCAACTGCAGGAGTGATCTCAACAAACTACAGTGCAGCACGAGGAAATATTTCTGTCTATTGACTTAAAATTTATGTGCAGCCTACTTCAATGAAGCACACTCATTGCCTCTCCCTTTGGGAAAGAGGGGGGAAAAAGAGGAATGGCTGCTCTCATTTTATTTATGTTCTCTGTAATCATAAATATCTGCATTCGGTCGCCCTCTTACAAGCAAAACAATCCAACACTCCAATCTCTTCTGCCAGGTCTACTTCTGCACTTGTTGTAGTCAGTGGCCAAAATTCATATGGATCTCACACGGAACAAGAGTAGGCTCTCTATATAAGCTCTCCTTATACATCTCGCCATCTGTGCTGAAGTAAACAAAAAAGCCATATTAAAATCAAGCTCAGCTGGAAACAGAAGGAGAGGAGGAAATACCAGCAATTTCTGAATATAAAGCAATAAACAGATTTAAAAGGTGTTACAAATAATGGATGGCTTTTTTAAAAAAGTTGCAGCTGCACTATATATGACTTTCTTAAACATACCCACATTGAGGCTCTTTCTTACGTTTAGTGCATATTGCCTTTATTCATACGATGTATAAAATAATCTATAATATTCATTAACAGTATAGACAGTAATATAAAATATTTTTAAATTATTGATTGTTTTTCTCTCCTGCAAGGAGAAAGATTTCTTCATTACAAGCCTGGTCCTGTTACAGGCTGTGTGCGTGCCCAGATTTGCACTGTTTCATTTAACAGAGAACCATACAAACTCCAGGATTTGCCCCCGGAGATTTTGCTCAGGAGTGACAGGGTGAGGCTCTCATTCTACAAAATTCGACGGCATGGCAGAGGCTTCAAATCAGTGAAATGCCCCTGTTTAGGAAAACATACCTAAGACAAGCAGCCTTAGGCATGTGCTTATATGCTTCCTTGAATCAGCCTGATTGCTGTAAGTATTTTCCCTGAGGCAGAGATAAGGTTTACAGACAGGACCCAAATTTGGGCCAGTCCAAAGCTAATTTAAATGTATCTCTTCCCTCTCTCTCTTTCCTCTGCTGAAAGAGCTGGGTTTGCTGCACATCTTGTTCCTATCTGCCTTTATTAGGCTTTTTATAAACGTGTAAGAAATAAAAAATAAAATAAAATTCAGCATCCCAGACGTCTTCTTGGGTTTAAGATCTTAACAAATGAGGACACAGCTGGGCTACTTGGTCCATGGATTTGCTAGCTGCAGGATTAAGTCCAGCTGAGCTGAAGTTTATAAACCAAGTTATTGACTTTAAAAATTCTCATACCGCTTATCAAAACACACCACATTGAAAGAACACCCTTCCCAGAATCAAATGTGGTAAAGCTTTCTCAATTATAGGCAGTCTCTCCCCACACAGCAGCCCTCACCATAACCCTACCAGTCTGCTGCATCTACTTCATTTCAAGACTCACTCTCAAGTTACTCAAAAAAAAAAAAAAAAAAAAAAAAAAAAAAAAAAAAAAAAGCCTTTTCTATCTTCCAGCCCAAATAAGCAGGTTCTAGGCAGCAAAAGGTTGGTATCATATGGCCCGGCACTGAACGGGAAACAAACAGTGAGACACGCAGTATCAGCATCCCTCTGCAAAGCCCCAGCTTCCATTAGGTGCCCCCTGCCTAAAAGGATTTGTTTCTAGTCTGAAGTTAGCACAGCGCCTTTGTACAGTGCTTTTCACTAAAGGTCTGATCCGGCTGCCATTAAAATCAATGAAAAGGCTCCCATTGACTTCAAAGGAATCAAGGTATACCATCTATTGCGGTAGATGAAAAATACCAAAGGAAAAGAAAATCTCTGTCTTTTAGTGTATACTTTCGATTTTTATAGTCTTCATCATAACAATGTTCTGAGGGAAAGAGACTGGAAAATTTTCCAAGTAAGTCAATGCTGAAAACTGCAAAAAAAGAAAGTTTTTAAAGCAGACACTTTCCCATTCATTTCAAAATGCATTTTTTCTGTCAAATTTTGTTTTCAGCAGCAAAAATGTGACTAGCTTAGAATCTAAACTACCAATAGGGCCAGGAAAGTGTTTTAAAATATATAATCCTTTGAGACATACACATTCTTTCTGCTCACTTACTCATCAGTCACCGGATTCCACATTTCTGTGATTCTGGAGCCTTAAAAAAAAAAAAAAAAAGATGGGTTGGATATTAGTGCTTTTATTGCCTGTGTCTATAGGGAGGACCCCAGCACCTGCCTCTCAGCCCAGTGCTCTGTGACAGATATAAGGGGGGATAACTCATATAAGAAAAAGGAGGATTTATTAGAGCACAGAAGGCTGGGATGGAAATCCTGCTATGCAGCTTTATAGATGCATATATTTAAAACACATTTCAGCAGCTTTATATACCATTACAGTTATTGAATTTTTCATCTTTGACTTAGATATGAATTATTTAATTAGAAACTTCAATACCTGTATAACTTTGAAACCCTTCTGCTATTATTCTTACTCAAAAAAACATTTGCACCTCGGAGAATTTTCTAGCAATCAAAACTTTTATTGAAAGCAGGAGTACAACTGAGGTAGGCTAGGTTATTCAGGTAGTTTGGATCAGGCCACACTTTGGTTCATGTTACATCTGGCTTTCCCTGAACGCAGTAATCTGACATTTGGTTATTGTTTAGTGAATATGATTTTCTACCAAACTATTCCCTGTGGATTCTCTGGAATCAAATAGAGCAAATCTTGAAAAGATCCATATATCTCTAATTTTTTTAAAACTTTCATTTTAATTAATTCTCTGCTTTTAAAATAGTTTACAATAGTTCAGTATCTCCAGCAAATCCTCCTTTCACCCCCCCCCCCCTCGCAGGCTACTTTGAAGGAATCACCAGCTGTTGAAACGGTGTGTAAGGCATTTGTCCATGATGTAAAGATCACATCTGCATTTTACAACCTGCTGTTCAGAGCAAGAACAAGTGGTTTTTACCTCCTCTGCTAGGGCCATGTGCATGGCAGGTTCAAGGAAGAACGATGGGAAAGATGCTCGGCATGTTGCATGCAATTATGGAGTATGTATAAACGTATAATCAACTGCAAATACATAACTTACCTAAGTGATCCCTGCTGAGCCACTGATGGAGCTCCACACAAGGAATTCCCACCAATCTTGCAGGCAGCTCTGCAGGACTGGTTCTGTCCTCTGGGGTTAACTCCTCACACCATGGGAAGCACAGACTGGAGCTGATCTGGGACCCAGGCACCATCACTCTGGGCTTGTGCCATACACCCTAATGAGCCGTTAGCAGAAGTGACTCATCCCTGAAAAAAAAAAAAAAAAAAAAAAAAAGCAGCAACTGATCTAGTTGCTGAAGTGTAATTAGAGTATTACAGGGGTGGACAGGCTGGTTCATAAAGTGCTGAGCTGCACTGTGAGCACTGCTCTAAGAGGGGTTGCATCTTTTTACTTCAGATAAGCAGACAACTTGCAGGCTCTTGCTCTTTTTCTTGTGGCACTAAGGGACATGGTTTAGTGATGGGACTCAGTAGGTCAGATTGATGGTTGAGCTCGATAATCTGGAAGGTCTTTTGCAACGTAAGTGATTCTATGATTCTCATTCGCACAGGCAGCACTGATGGTGAAGGTACACACACACACGGGGCACAAATATAGTTCAATCCTCGTGACCATCATCACACAGTCAGTGCTCAGAAGACTGCTTAGAGATCAGGGACATAAGGTAGGAGCTGTGACTGACCACAGACTTTCTCACTGTCTTCCTTGGATGGGCGCAGGATGGAGTAAAATCACTGCTTGAATATTCTGTAGAGAAATTCAGCAGTTTAGAAAACATTTCTATAGGCATCTACCAATGTATTATTGTGACCTAAGAGAGATATAGACACACTCGGAAGAGTCCAACAGAGGGCTACAAAAATGATGAAGGAACTGAAGCATCTGTCCTATGAGGAGAGGCTGAGAGAACTGGGATTGTTCAGCCTCGAGAAGAAGAGGATCGGGGGGATCTTATCAACATCTATCAGTATCTGCAAGGAGGATGCATAGGAGACAGAGACAGGCTCTTTTCTGTGGTGCCCAGTGCCAGGACAGGAGGCAACAGGCACAAACTGAAGCACAGAAGTCTCCCCTGAGCACCAGGCAGCACTTCTGTGCTGGGCGGGTGCTGGAGCCCTGCCACAGGATGCCCTGAGAGGCTGTGGGGTCTCTTCCTTGAATATCTTCACAAGGCACCTGGATGTGATCCTGGGCACTCTGCTCTGGGTGTCCCTGCTGGAGCAGGGGCTGGACCAGATGCACCCAGAGATCGCTTCAAACCGTAACCATTCTGTGACTCTGCAACCTGACAGAAAATATCCTGAACCTTTAAGTTCTGGCTTCATTTAATGTTTGGTTGTTGTTGTTTGTATGAAGGAACCCCCTATGATATGGAAATGTACATGTACACAGCTTGACGTCATCCAGAAAACAAAAGGAAAGTTTGGGTGTACGACTGAACAACTTGGGGTCTCAGTGCAGGTAGCTCACAAGACAACACCACGGACACTGGGCAGGGACAGCAGTGCTGTGCTAAAAGGAAAGACAACGGTGAGAGTGTTTGGTTTGGAGTTGTGATAAATAATGAGTGTGAACTGCAAGGACAAGGCAACACGGTAGTTTTCACTGACCCTAATGTCATAATGTTTCCTCTTCCCTCTGATTCATGTCCGAGAGCAGTGCTGTTACCACCTTGCCTTCTGACCCCAACGAGGCCTTGCCTTTATCAGTGCCATTGCCCTGAAAAACGCAGGGGCTGGAAGCAATCCATTTTGAGGCTCTGGCCTTGGATGCACCAACCTGCGTGTCCAACCTCACACAAGCAGCTGAAGAGAAGGGGATTACTCCAGGAATTAAAGAAAACGTAGGGTTGCAAAGATGGTGAAGGGACTGGAGCACATCTCCTGTGGGGAGAGGCTGAGAGCTGGGGTTGTTCAGCCCGGTGAAGAGGAAGCTCAGGGTGATCTTATCAATGTCTATCAATACCTGCATGGAGGGTGCAGAGAAAATATGGCCAGACTCTTTTCTGTGGTGCCCAGAGCCAGGATAAGAGGCAATGGGCACAAACTGGAACAGAGGAATCATATCAGGGAATATCAGGGAGCACTTCTGTGCTGTGAGGGTGGTGGAGCACCGGCACAGGCTGCCCAGAGAGGTTGTGGAGTCTCCTCCTTGGAGATCTTCACAAGCCACCTGGACGTGGGCCTGGGCACCTGCAGATGGTTGGACCAGATGGACCCAGAGGACCCTTCCACATCAGCCATTTTGTGATTCTGTGAAGCACGCGCGTGCTCCTGGTGGAGGTTTCTGACACGAAGGAGCCTCAGCTCCCCAGGACACAAGGATTAGTTTTTATCCTTTGTGCCTAACAAGATATTGCTCTTTAAAACAGTCATTGGTGCACAGGAATGGGAAACATAAATGCCATTTCCAAGAGAGACGAAAATATTTTCAGCATAATAACAAATATCCTGAAACAGTCTGCGCTGGTGAGTGAACAGAGGATTACATTTAAATTCAACATTCTTAATGTACATTTCTAATCTTAAATTTCTAAAAAGATTAGCCATTTACAGGATGAATAACAGCTTCTGCAGTCATTGCAGCTAGTATAAAAATCATAAAGGTTAGCAAACTGTGTGGATCGGAATATAAACTAATCGGCATCTGGGATTAGGAAGAAATCTCCTCCAATTCATTGGTAAAGGCTTATTCAAATACCGAACGGAGTCCATTATTCTGTTTTGCTGTTAATAACTCAGGTGACATTTGCCATATGCCATCAAAGAGCCTAGGGTCAATATGAATTTTATCTCTGTTAAGGCCTGCAGATTCGGCCTCAAATTGTGAGTCCACAGTTCAATAGCGAGTTGAGCATTCCTGGTTTTAAACAGTTTTTGAATGCAGTAGGGATTATTTTGGGAATTGTATAATGCAAAGGTGCAAGGGAAGAAGCCCAGGAGGGGCAGAAAAGAATGGAAATAAGATTTTGACACAGGATAAATTCAAAACAGGTGATTTTTTATTTTTTTATCTTAGCCAATTGTGCTAAGGTTGTCCTTTTAAACTGGGATCACTGTGTATCTCCAATCAAATCACACTCAAAGGAGTTATTCTAGCATGTCCCTAGCTGCATTTACACAGTAATTTAGGCATGTTATTCATATGCTGAGTTTCCTACAGACAGGGAAATAAACTGAAAGATAAAATTTTCATAGTTAAAAAAAAAAAAAAAAGTGAAGGTTTGGCCTGAAAGCAAGGATAAGACTCAATATGTGTCCTGTCAGTCTTTCCGGAAGAAAGGTTGAAAGTTTGACAGCCTTATATAGGAAGAATTGCACCTTAGTTTCTTAAACTTCAAAACATGTAGGAAAGTCACTCCACGCACATGGTACAAGAGGGGATCTTGAAGATCATTTCAGTGCCTCATTTGGGGGGGCCACCTCTCCTACCAAGAATTAATCAGATGTGTTTAGGTGTGGTGGTAGTTTTCACCCAGAAAAACGAGCTGGCTCTACAAAACTGTTTTTTTCTAGAGCTGCCAAGCATTGCAGCTAGCACAGCCAGCTTCAGACTCCCTGAAGTCTCTTTCTGCAGCATCTGTGTCCCACGCATGTGCAGCCCAGACATGCTGTATCTCCTGACCCTCCAGACAGTCTGTGCCAGCCTTGTGAGGTGCAGGTGGAGAGGATGGGCAGTCTCGTTTTCCCCAACAGAATCCAGCTATCATGGCATCGTGTGTGATTGCCAGCTCAAATTAGAGGTCCATACAGCCCTGCATCTTACCTGCTTTGGGACAATGGAGGATGTCTAGAGAAGAACATAAAATGAGGGGATTATGTGGTGACACCTTGCTGACATGGGTTCCCTCACTCCAGTTTGTTACAGCAAAGGGATTTCTTATGCCATTACCAGTGCTTCTGTGGATCTTTTTCCTTCAGGAATTCACCCAAGCCCTTTCTGAACCCACATAAACTCTTGGCATTCAGAGCACTCAGTTTTGTGAATGCCCTGTAGCAAGAAGCTGTCCAGTACAAATTGCATGGACAACAACTCCCTCGGGCTGTTTTGAAGCTGGCACCTGCTGTGTGCCTGTGCTGGCCCTAAGTACAGAGGTGATGCTGTCATACGCCTGGAAACCCTGCCAATCATGAGACTTGACAGAGCAGCCAAACACACTCAGTTTCCAGGAATATGAGAAGTTATTATGGTTATTTCATAACACTGAGTGAGGGTCTGCAAGCTTACAGCCCCAGTATTACACGAAATACAGTGTTCCCAGAGGTTGCTCCTTGGGCCCTAGCCAGAAAAGAACTGCTCACATACAAAACTCTCCTTTCAAGCCAAAGGGACAACACCTGTGAGCAGTCACCCCACAATTCGTTTTTCCAAGTGGGAGAAAATATGTTCCAAAGGGCGCTGAGTGACAGATGTGCTCCACGCTAGCATTTGGTTCACAAGTCATAAATCTGCTTTGCTCACGTGGGTCTGGGGTAACCATAAAACTGCTGGAGATGGAAACTGCAGGAATTTCAGCCAATGACTGATAACTCACTGTAGTTTGAATATCTTGCATGTTACTGAATCAGAACTTAAATTAAAGGCAACTTTTAAAAGACACTAGTATGATTTCTGAGCCTCTGAATTCTTTCCAGATCTATCCTTTGAGCACTGAAAATATTTAGCTATAATAAATACAGGTCTAATACAAGCTAAATATACTAAAACTGTACACTAAAACTGTGGTTACCAGTTGATGTGGAGGGTTCTCTGCCTGGGCTTTACATGCACACGCTGCCTGAAATTAAGGTGGGTGGTCTCAAGTAAGCGATTTCTGAAAATCATTAAGATAAGTAGCAGAACAGGCAAAGTCCTTGTAGAAAATCGCATATTATTAGAAAAGTGAAAAGAGTTCTATATTAAACACTCTCTCTGAAACAGTGAGACTAGTAACAAACCATCCTTCAGAGACAGAAGGAAACTTAACAACTCCCAGAATACCCAGGCATAGCTCAAAATACAAAGAAATATAATGTGCAGAAATAGTACTGCCTCTTCTTTGGGGAGTATGATGGAGAGCTCCCAGACACGGTGATCCTTGCAGCCACAATACACTGTGAATGTAATAGGTATGGGTAGCTTTTGGGAACTCTCACATGCTCAACTGACTTGTGTGTGATCTGGCCCCCTCAAACACTTCAGCTTCCCCAGTAGTCAAATACAAAGGATGTTACAGCCAAGGAAACTCACACTCAGGTAGTGGAAGGAGGGTATTCGCCTCGTTCTCGCTGAAAAGGCTGTGGGATCTATTGCATTGCATTGTGTCATTACAAAATGGTTGCAAACGTCTGTCCCTAGGCATGAAACCTGCTCACTTGATATGGAGCAGTGCGTCAGCTAATGAGCCTTTATTTGCCTTTCCAAATGCAATTACTTGTTACAGGTAGGAGGAATTTTGCAGTGGTGGGTTAAGAGTAATACAGTAAGAAAAAGCACATTAGGCAACTTTTCTAGTCTGTTCTTATTCAAAGGTACTTTGCTCTTCTTCTACCACAGAAGTTCTAAACTCACACATCAAGTAGAAGTTGCTGGCAAACTCCGAGGAAAGGTGTCCTTTTCTTTCATCATCAGCCAGAGGTGATCCTGCCGTCTCCCTCCACCTCCAGTGGCTCTGTCATCTCTGAGGTCAGTCTTCTGCTTCTTGAACATGCCTTGGCTGTTTATGAAACGTGAAATCAACATCAACAACCAGCAGTGACTTCAAGAGAGAAGCCTTGGGCTAACAAATAATAAAAAAAATCCTCATTTTTTTTTGCCCACAATGAGAAAAATCTATACAGCCACCACCTAAGGGCTTTCATTGCCTTCGGCACTGAAGGAATCCACATTTAGAGAGTGCAGCCTAAACATTTTCACTCACTGAGCTCATCATTTATTTCGGTGGCAGACTTCCCTATGTGAGGCAACCTCGCCAGTCATTAATCCCTCTTTAGATTAAACATGAAAGGGGGTCTATCCTCCCATTAGCACAGGGGAGATGTACTAATATGGCCCAAATTAATGTCCTAATCATTCCTTGACAGAAGAGAATTTAAAATATCCCAACTCTATCATTCCGAAATCATACAGTCTGAGGCTGATCATTTCAAAATTGGGGTTGGTCATCAGGGATCTCAGATTTCAGCTGAATTATTCAGAGAGCAAAGTACTGAATATGACCACACAAACCATGTTAGGGCAGAGGGGAAGGGGAACGAAAGGGGGAAATCAGGAAACATCAGTGAAAATCAAAATGCGAAGCATTACAGCCAGACCCCCACCTCCTCCCAGTTATTTACAGCTCCAGGACAGCATTTTCCTCCAAGAGATTGCTTGCAGAAAACACCATCTTTGCGCATACTTGCTTGAATACACATTCGTATGGGTTTTCATTCTTAGTGTTTACTGGGGCCCTGGTTACATTCTCCAGCCAATTTACTCATATAATGTGTTTTTTTTCTCCCTCTGGCTACCGTGAAACAAAGCTTCAAAAGGGATGGGCAGGAAAATATTCCCTTCGCTAATGTTTGTCTGTCCTAAATGCTGAGTGTTTCTCCTTCCCTGGAACAGTTCTCACTATTTACATGTGTGTAGCTGCGTGCATACCACAGCTTACTAACCCCAGTGCTCTGCACAAAGGATAAAACTGAATAGGGTTATTCATAACCAAGCCCTCGTGCAGCCTGGCCAGCACTAGGATTTCAGTCTATGCTCACGGGGCTTTGATTAGTCCTAGAGAACCAACCTGGATAATTATTACTTCAAATAACCAAGAAAGGAACATATTACATTCTCTAGGAAATATTACGAGTGAATCAGGATTTGGGTGTTTGCGTTTGTTTGTTTGTAAATGTTCTCATTAGCTCATCCGTAAGATTTAAGTTCCATGCAGGAATTACCAGGGGAAATTCTATAGACTGCTCAGTGAAAGAAGGCAGAAAGAATCTTGCAATACTCCTTTTAGATACAAAAGCTTATGAATTTCTAAATGCCACAATTTTGTTCAGAATATTCATCACAATATTGTTAATCATATCCTTATTGACTACACAAACCATTTATAGAAAGTTTCACAGAATTTAAAAACAGAGCTGAGAGCCTGATCTCCTATCTATCTCAAAGCAACATGTTTTAGCCCTATTTTAAAAACCAAAAAAAAAAAAAATAATAAATCACAGCAGTTAAGTCTTCAGAAGAGTAGATTTGTGCATGAGTGGAAATGAACCTGTCACTACCAATGTTTGAGACCTGTGCAAAAGAAATGGACTAATTGAGAAAGATCTAGATGATCCCAGTACACACACCATGCCTGTACGATAAGGGGAACCTTTATCATCTTCAAGATCCCTGTCAATCTGACAGGAGGCAAAAGCTCCAACCCCTTCAGCTAGTGGAATTAGTTCAACCATAGATATGAAAGCAAAATCCAGCATCCAGGCACCTGTGGCTGGGAGGGGTGTGTTGCACCAGTGCAGAACTCTGGCAAAAAGCCATCCGAGGGCTCATCTCCAGCCATCCGTTCATCTCTGATGCTCCAAGGGAGTGCAGAAAAATGAAACAACACCCAAATAACCAAGATATATGTGGCCAATTTCATCTGAGAGAAAAAAAAAAAATAAATCCTTTCTGAGAGTCTGCAAGACCTAACTGAAGCCACAAAAAAAAAAAAAAAAAAAAAAAAAAAAAAAAAAAAAAGATTATCTGATAATAATTATTCTCTCAAAACCACAAGCGTTAGGTGTGGAGAGCAGCACAGGCAGCACTGGTTCCTGGAGCATCAGGAAGGACCGAGCAGGAGGGGACAGCAGGTTCTCAGCCGGAGAGACAGGAACTGCCACCAACCTCCTCACAAGGCTCCCACTCACACATGCACAGAAAGATGTTTTCCCACGAAGCAGATGAAAGCATACATTTAAGAATACATATTTAACTTCCTCTTAAACATTCCTACCTATGACAGCACTCACAGAAGAAGCAGTTTTATTATTTAGGGCTCTCTGTACTCTTTCAAGAATGGATTTGTCTAAACTAACTCGCAACCACCGGGTCTGGAACGTCCTTGTCAGGAAGATAAACTTGCTACTCGCTCTTGGGTATCTTTTCCATAGGTCACTACTGATCTGTGGTGACCAAGTCACTTCTCAGCTCTTCCCCTGATGGGCTGAATAAGTTGAGCTGCTTATGCCTCATGTTGCCGTGCCTGTTTTCGGAATCCTTTTTCATACCTTCCCTTTGAACTTACCTCAGTTCTTCCACACTGCTTTTGAACTGTGAACGCCAAAACTGGACACAGTTGCTAACAGTAGTCTTACCACTGTTGTGCACGCGGGCAGCATCAAATCCTCTTATCTGCTTGATATTACTTTTTTTACATCTTGGGATTGCATTGGCCTTTTAGCCACAGAGTTACAGTGAGATTTCATTTGGAGGCGCTTATCCAAAAAGAATCCTAAATCTTTCTCAAAGTCCTTGCTTTCCAAAGGAGAGCCTCCTGCTCTGTGTAGCCTCTTGTCTTTATTACCTTGTACCTAGCTAGTATTCAATTTTTTCCTCTTTTTTTTTTTCTTTATTATTCTTTATTAAACGACTCAGGTCAATCAGAAAAAAAAATGCCCCTTAATCCCTCATTCCTCCATTTGTTCACTGTTAACCTGTGCCATGTGTACACTTGATTCTGTATCATTACTTACATCAGTCATAAAAACAGTTGGTCTTTAGTCAAAACCTGATTCCAATTAAGGAATCCATTAAAAAAGAGTTTCATATAACATCCAGGGTCTGCTCAAAACATTAACCAAAGCAAAAATGGGAGCTCCACCACCTTTTTCAACCTGACTTTTGCCAGGCATCAGGTACACAGGAGGAAACTTCTTGTTATAGCTAGAGCAGCAATACCAACCCTTGGCAGAGTGTTGCAATGATGAACTAACTCCCTGACACCTATACAATACTGCAGGGATGGTGTCTGTCTTACACCTACCTCATAAGTAAACTTTGGAGTAAATCAGCCCTTCCAAAAGGGGTGTCTACAGGTTTACGAGTCCCCTGAGTGCATCCAGGCTCCAAGGTACGCATGCTTAGGGACTTGGTGCTTAGGGACATGGTTTAGTAGGTGACATTGGCAATAGGGAGATGGTTGGACCAGATGATCTTAGAGGTCTTTTCCAACCTTAATGATTCTGTGATTCTATGCACACCTGGCCACACCTCGGATCCATCCCTGGAGATCATCGATGTCCCTCTACCAAGGTAGAGGACCTTCAATGGGGCTGAAGGGACCTGTGCTGATCATCTGGGTACCAGAAAAGCAAAGATCGTGGGATGTAGCACCGTCTCCATGCACCCCAAAGCCTATACATGGCTCCTTATAGAGTCAGTGGCAACTAACTCAGGTGGCAACTGTGTCCTCTGGGAGCCTCCAGCAGCACCTATTTCTCTTGGTCTCCCCCCTGTGAACCTGCTTCTGGTTCTTTCCACAGCCTGGCTCACGAGGTACTTAACATTTACAGCAAACCTTTGTATTTAATTAAGCTGAACTACATCCCAGCATTGTGCTAAGATTGTTTTGGAGGCCATCGAAATATACAGAAAAACAATGTGTAGCTGCTTAACCAGACTATTACGGCACAAACTTGTGCCCCTCTATTAAATGACAGAATGGCAGCATCTCCTCTCCATGCCCGGAGTGTCACAACAGTGTTTCACTCAGAGCTGAAATTAATTATTTGACAAGAATGGGGGGAATGATGTGTCTCCTAAAGGAAATGTGACTGAGTCATTTATATTTTTTGTTCTCGCTCTCTGTTCTAGTTAAGCCACAGATGGCAGAAAATAGGAGTCAAACTAATTTAATACAGACATTCAGTTCAAAATGACATGTATTTTAGTTTTCTCCATATAATTATGAGGAATAGGTGGAAACATTTTTACCATTTTAGACAAGCAAATCAAACAACACAACTGACTCCAAAATCACCCTGAAAGTCCAATTCCTCCTACACCCCCTGCTCATAAACCAACGTGGAAGAATTATTTCAACAAAACTCGAGGAACTGCTGCAATGACTTCAGCAGCAATGAAAACGTCTCTCCACGGGATTGAGTGGGACTAGGGGTGAGCTGGAAATAAAGTTGTTAAACAGAATCTTCAAAAGCTTTCTAAAAGTCCCAACAAAAGCCTGACTTTTCTGCTATCCCCCAACCATTAGAGATTTTCACATAATTCAAGACAGAGCTCTAGACTCTGCCAATACAGTAAAATAGATTTAACTTTTATTACTGCCCACCAGAAATCAAAATCATGACTCTAGCAGAACCCACTTCTGTCTTTTGGGGGAAGTTTTAGCAAATGGTTCTGTCATATCTAAGAGAAATCAACTCAATATACTGCTTGCTCTTATAGGACCAGACTCCTCTCGTTCCCTTGACAAGTCAGGGACAAAGTTTCAGCTTACACACCTAAAATCACAGAAATCTCTGTTTCACCAGTTCCAAGCAAATGACTGTATCCACATAGTTCATGGTCAGGTTAAAAAGCTAAATGCCTAAGAAAACCAGGTATGCTTAATAAAACATTTCTGTGAAAAACCTGAGAAGAATGGCCCAATATTCCTGAGATGATCACATATCATCCTCACCTGTTGGTAAAATATTATCACTCCGCCTGTAGGTTATCATCCCTGTAGTGACCATGCAAAGTTAGGCTCTCCCTGGTGACACTGGGTGATGATGCAGACAGAGCACAGCCTAGGGGTGACAGCTGAGGACCCACCAGTGTAAGCGGCCACCCAGTGGATGCTGAACCCTGGGCAGTGCCCGAGGACACCCAGGAGCAAACCTCCTGCTGGAAACCTCAACTTTGGCTCAGTCACAGGAATTAACAAACTGACATTTAGGCTGTGAATAATTCCCAAAGGGACAGAAATGATGTCTGAAGATCGATCCGTTTCAGAACAATAGTTGCCTGCCTTGATTGCTACCACATCGAGGGTGCAGAGGTATGCATGGTTTGGGATGCAGGAATTCAATGATACATTTCTAACTAGGTTCAGGTGCGAGTGTATTTTAAGCGTCAGCTCTGCCTTCTCCCTGATACTTACTCTGGTCACTCAGCAGAAGAGAAAAGAGAAGGAGATGCTTCCTTAAAAATGGTGCATCCACAGAAGTCAGTGATGTTTTACGCTGAATTCCACAGGTTAGCAGTTTTTAGCAGCTTTAAAACATCTTAGATTTATATTTTGGCAATTAACTCAAGCTGCATAGCTAAAAATTACTTTAAATGTCACTTCCTGCTTTCTTTGGGGAATTACTTTTCTGCTTAATGTTAAGGATAATTGTAACGGATATGTACAGATGAATGTTAAAAGTACCAGCTAACAGTCTTTTCAAATAAATAAAAAATACACGATTAAAAAAAAATGGGAAAGAAAAAATGAAAACAAAAAAGTTATCTTCCTGATCTCCACTTCATTTTTCAGAACCCTTAAACACTTTCCTGGAAATCCGCTAAATACCTGTTACCAGGATTTCAGGCAGCAGCAAATTAAACCATTGGCATTGGTATCCAAGCTGTAAACCTGTAATTAAGGAGAACTTCATTAGCTGAAAGCAGGAGTCAAACCTTGTGGCTAAAGTTTGGATAACAGACATTTGTCTTTGGCTGTGGCTTAAGAAAATCTTGTACTACAATTTTGGAGATGAAATTTCATTACCTTTGAAATTGCTCAACCTGCATCAAAAAGCAGACATTTTTAGTAAGAGTATAAAGAACTATATTTCAAATCCCTTAAAAGAAGCAAGAATTTCACTCCCTGAAGCACATCCAGCCCTAAAAGACAAGGTTTACCATAAAATGAGTGGGAAATTCTTATGGGAACCCCTTTGTAAAATCCTGGTACCTGATTACTATGTTGGTTCCTGAAATATGCCTGCAGCTAATCTAATAGCATTGCCATCAAATATTTTGCAGACTACAATGAAATCTCCAATAAGATGAATAGATCTGTGTGTCTCCTAATATTTTATCAGAAGATGGACTTGATGCTCTGACAATTCAAGATGCCATTAGTTTTGATATGATCAGCAAAGACAGGGGAAGTTGTATTATTCTCATTCTAATACATGCCTTGGAACATAATGATCTATTGCTAAAAGAAGAAATCTCTTCTTTCAGGGGAGCAAGCTTTACCAGCCACCAAAGTCTCACAGGCTATCAGCTGCCTAATCCAAAACCAGGATTCTCAGGAACAATCCTCAGTCTGTCAAGTAAAACTCTGTAACTAATTTCATTTAAAAAAACAAAACAAAACAAAACAAACAAAAGTAACCCACCCACCCATCCCAATGAAACCTGCACCACAAGGTATATATATTTTTTTCCCATGTAAATCCACCTCTTGTTTCATTAGTGTTTTAAATACCCTTATTTTCATTGGTAATGAAAATAATTTCAATAATAATAAGGCTCAAAGGAGCCTTATTACTTGGACAGCTTTGCCTCCCTTAAAATATGAGCTAAAAGCAACATTTCCCAAGTGCTGAGAAAGGACATACAGGGCAGCACATTGGTCCCAGTGGCAGGAGCAGCGCCAAGCTCAGAGGAGCTTCTCCACACCCAGGTATTAACCCTAATCTTTAAAAACAACTTCTTGCACATCTTGACTCCACTGAACCATGAGAGCGATGCCCCAAATCATATTTCTTCCACCTGTGCCTCTCGACAAAGCCCACATGTAGATGCCCTCCTCTCAGAAACAGAGTAGAAAAATATGGAATAATAATTAAAAAATAAAATAAAATGAAGCACTTTCTTCTGAAATTAATGAAGTTGCTAAAATAAGAAAATTGAGGCAAGAAAATTAATGTAGAATACTGTATTTAATGTAATTATATGCTTTTTCTTTGTGACAATTATGGCTTGAATTTTGAGTTAAATTGGTTTAGATTTAGAATCAAGTCACTGAGGATCAAGAAATTATTTGAAATTTATACCTAGAAGTAAAATCAGAATCTGACCCTATGTCAGCATTTGTAAATTGGGCATTTAATAAAATTTGAGGGGAAAACTAAGGTCAAGATTTGAGCTCTATCTATCTGAACTGAAAGAGTACGCTCTTATCTTGTACGAAAGTACACTCCTAAAACGAAAACCCCAGAAAATGGTCAGTATAATAGACCCATAGAGCTTCATAGCTTAAAAGTGCTGTCCAAATATTAGCTAAATCCTTACTATAAACCTGCAAGGCAGATAAGATGGAAGCACTTATGCTAAAAATAAATAAAACCTAGAACTGTCTCATATAACTGTAAGATTTTATTAAAAATAAACAGGGCTGCTTGGTACCCTTAACCTCAAGGTCGCAAAACAAAGTACCAGGCACTAGAGGATAGCGGCAGAAACCAGTCCTCCAAAATCACTGTGTCTAATTAAGGATTCCAAAGAAACTCGGCTTTATGCTCTCTCCTGTCTCAAAGCATTCGCTGCGAGAACATTCAAATGCCACCGGGAGACTGACATGCTACTTGTTAGGTCAACAGTCCCATCGAGACTTCTTCTCCTCGGCTTCGTCGGATTCTGGGTCAACTGGATATGCTGGGCAAATAACACCGCGCCAGGGCAAATAACAGCGAACGGGGCTCTCGTGTTTAGAGGGAAGGAAATGAACAGGGGAAGGGAGAAAAAAAAAAAGCTGCGTGGAAATCGGAAGAGTGTGTCATGTGTGTGCTTGCTAAATAATTCAGATTTAAACTGTTGTGAACTTCTGACCCTCACACTCCACCGCCATGCGCCGGGCTGGAGGTTTCGGCGCTGATACATGATGGATTAAGGACAAAAACGCATGGAGCCTTCCTGTTTTCGAAGCGAGGCCATGTTCTGCTAAAAGCATTCTAATATTAATGACGACGGCTGGGTTTAGAAACGTTTTAGCCCGCTGCAATCAGGGACTCTCGGGTTGTTTGCAAGGTTGGGAAGGGGGAAAAGGGAAACAGCCCTTTTAACGCTGCACCCTGCCTCCTACCAGGCGTCGTGTCCCTTCTTCTCAGCATCGTGTGGTCGCCCATTTCCGTGGGTTGCCCGCTCCCCTGCCTTCCTTCCCTCTGCCTCGCTCGGCTGTCACTTGGCACCGCCGTCTCCCTTCCAACACGGCGGAGCGTGCATTTCCCCACGACGCGTCTTGAACTGGAAAAGTACGGAAAAAGAGAATTCTATTAAGCTTATTTTTTTTATTTATTTATTATTTTTTTATGCTCGCAGGAAATATAAAGCGACAAAGTGTTCTGCGGGTAAAACTACAGCATATGCAGATTGCGTGCACATCAGAAAGCTCACTACAAAGCGGCACGCACGGAGACAAGATTACACAGAATAGAGAGACAGATGCAGATTTCCACGCGTAAAATCTGTAGTGACTCCAAGCGCGATGGATATTTAACAGGAGAAGAAGGATGAAAAAAAAAAAAGAAAAAAAAAGAAGCCCTGTCGGGAGCGAATCGTACCGACCTATTCAAAGACTCCCGTGGACTTCAAGAGGCTTTGGAGCACGCCCCCGGAGAGAGATGATTTAATAAAGCGGGGTAAGATTTCTTCCCAACTACGAGGCTACTTTGGGAGGCAGCCGGGTGACCTCTGGGGGGAGGCTCCCTGCCACCTGCACGCAGGGCTGCGGCCCGGAGGACGGGCAAAGACGAGGGGACGAGGAGATGGAAGGGGAGATGGAAGGGGAGAGCCCCGCTGCCGCCTGCAAGGGGGGAGGCTCCCGAGAGAGGCAGGGGGAGAGGGAAGGAGGAGGGAGAGAGGGAGGCCGACAGGGAGAGAGGGAGGGAGGCCGGGGAAGGCGGCCCGTGCAGGGCGGAGCGGCCCGGCCTCCTCCACCTCCCTCTTCCTCCGCGATTGGCCCGGCCCGCCCCTCTCCCCGGCACCCCGGCCTCCTCCCTCCGCGGCTAAAGCGGGCAGTAGGTGAGGGGAAGGCGGCCAGACGGGAGCATGCCCGCTGCTCCGCACCACCACCGCCACCGCCACCAGCAGCCTCTAACACCGCCACCTCCTCGCCCAGCCTCCCTGCCCGGCCTCCAGCGCGGCTCCCGGCTGCCGGCTCCGCGCTGGGCTCTGCGTTAAGCGGCGGGGGCTGCGATGCGCAAACCACCGCAGCCTCCCCTCGCCGCGCAGCCTCCCGCCGCCTGACGACGCGGCCCCCGGGCCTCCCTGCGCCCCCCGCGGAGGGAGGTAAGCGGCGGCTGCGCGCCCGCGGAGCCTCTGCCTCCTTCTCTCTTCTTTCTTCCTCCCCCCCCCCCCCCCAACCCCTTCCATTCCCTCCCTTCACCGCCGCCAACCTCCCCCCCCTCACCTCAGCCTGCGCCTGCGCCCGCATCGAAAACTTCCTGCGTGCCTCCCCTCGCAGCCCCCCGAGCGCCGCCGGGTTGGTGATCGGGCTTATTCATGGAGATGGAATAACAGGCGGTGTGCTGCCTCCCAGGGTTTTTTTGGGGGGGTTAAATCCTTTTGGAAAGGAGGGAAGGGGGTCCCCATCTTGTGCCCCCCCCCTCCCCTTCCTCCTCGCTGCGCACCCGCAACTTCTGGCGCTTGCCCGCGCAGCCCTGTCCCTGTCGCCTCCCTCCTCTCCTCCACGATAACCGTGTCCCCGTCCCCTCCCCGTGTCCCCATCGCCACCCCCTTGTCCCTATCACCCCCCTTATGTCCTCATCCCCCCCCCCATCGCCACCCCAAACCCGCCGGGAAGCGATCGGCGCCCACCCGCCGCCGGCTCCCCGTGCCCCCATCCCCATCCCTCGGCGCGGTTTCGTGGCAGCAACTTCTCGGCTGAATATTCCCTTAAAATATATAAACATATATAAATACGTATTTAAAAACCCCACTTCTTTGGCGTTTTTTCCCCGCTCCGTGCCGTGTGCCGGTCCCCGCCGGTGGGAGGTTGTGTTTGGCTGCTCTTGGGTTTTCCCTCTCGCCGCGCTTTAGGGTGGTTGGGTTTGTATTTATTTCACTTTTATTTATTTATTTCGGGTTGTTTTCTTGCAACTTATCTCTCAGCCGAAGTGCTGCCTGGCTCCGGTAGGAGCACCGAGGCGCATCCCCTGGGTACCTGCTTTCGGAAGGGCTGGCTTAGGATGGGAGGTGAAAGCTACTTTTCTTTATTTTTTTAATTATTATTTTTTTTTTTTTTATTTTGACATTGAGCCGGTGTGACTGGCTGTCCTTGTGTGGGGATGCAGGTCCGAGGGCCCTGGGCTCTCGGGTTCGGGTTCCTTTGCCTCCCCTGAGGGTGGAAAAAGGTCTGGAGGAAGGGAGTTGTGGGGATGGCTGGTGCTGGTTTTCCTACACTTCACCAACACTGTCTGCTCGTGGTCTGAGATATTTTGTTTTCCACCCTTCGGCTTCATTGACGAAGCCGAAAACGTTCCTAGAATGCTACGGAGAAATCAGCCTCCCCGCCACCACCGAAAATTTGGAGCCCTGGTGATGCAGTTGGCTGCTCACCTTTTGTTTGTTCTACGTGAAAACTGCTCACAAAAACGGAGCCTTCTGCTAACGGGGTTAAAGGGGGGTCCTTCACTTTCCCATCAATGAAGGGGAAAAGAAAGAAGCGTGCACGTCTGCTTAAGGCTTATTTGTTTTAATGGAATATTACATATACTGCATTCCTGATAAATGGAGAAACTTTCTTTTCCCTTGCTTTTTCTTTAAAACAACAGAGCAAGTGTGTATGTGTGGTTGTGTGTGAGCCTTGCAGCGATAAAACATTTATTGGGGTACCCGTCTGAGGTCAGTTTTGAGAGAGTTCAAAATCAACCTGCTGCACCTTTAAGGTGACTGCAGATAATAGTATTACTGTCTCTTATAATTAGCAATCTGCTGAAACTTTAAATCCTCCTTGATAGATGTTATGATCTGTGTGAGGGAAGGCGTAGTATTCCAGCAAGCTTTATTTGTAATTTTCTTTCCTCCAAAACAAAGCAACAGTGTGTGTCTGCCTTTTTATTTTAGTTATATTCTGCTTTAAGCTGCTAATGGTTTTTGTTCTTTTTTTTTTTTTTTCCCTGTGTGGAGAAAAATAAAGTACAACCATATTTTACACTGACATTTATCTGCGTCAAACTTTAGTTATGCTCAGTAGGTTGTTTAATCTTCTCTGAATAATGTACAGGTTTTTTTTTTTTGTTCTTATAACTTGTCTTCATTGTGTGTATTTATGGAAGTTGTCCTCAATTTAAGATGAAATATGGGAGCTATGCAAATAATTTAGTGACCCATCCAGGATAAGACTTAGCCAGCATATGTGAACCACGTCTTTCATTGCCTCCCTTCGTATAGGTACCTCTTCCAGTAGCATCTATTCTGGTGTTTCCTAACAGGGAGTAAAAAATATATTTTAATTGAAAATTAAAGTTTAGGGCTTGAGTTAGTACCTCTCCTAAAATACAGGCATGTCGCTGCAGTTTATTTGAAAGTCAGAAAACATGCAGTTGTACCGAGTTGTTGTCTTGCAAGTGATGACCATTCCCGCTTAATTTGGTTGGATTTTTGTTCGTGCTCATTTAGCTTCCTGCAGAGGGTCTCAAACGAGTGATGAAACACGTACCGGGTTCTCGATCCCGAGCACTGCCCGAGTTCTCTGTATTTGTTGTCTCCGGTAGCTTATGAAATGTGTGCACAGCGTGTCAACCTTCCCCTTAACAACAAAACCTATGAGCAAACGTTGGGTGTGAATTATATTACTGAAATAAAATATTCTATAGTTGTCATGGTTACAAATAGAGTCAGGGTTACTGGTTTTCATCTGCACGCTGGGGAGGGGGGGATCCAGTTTTGTCACTTTTTAATTACATTTCTAATGAGTGATGGTCATACTTCACGTGCCCAATATATTAAATGCACAGCCTAGCGAAGGAGATTTTGGTGAAGTCTTGCTGGAACAAAAAGTGGTTGTGTGCAGAAGCAAACCCTTCCCTCGCTCACTTGGTTTTTAGGAGCAGAAATCTCGAAAGAAGAAAGTAACCACCTCTTTTTTTTCTTTTTTTTTTTTTCCTCCTTCTTCTAGGCTGGCGTTTTGTCAGGGTGGCTGCTCTTATTCTTCAAACAGCAATAAAAAGTACATAGCGTGCGTGGTGACTGGAAATCCTCTCAATGAAAGGAGAGGGACGTGCCCGCCCGTAATGACTCGTCTAGAAATTAGATGTGATTTCTGGGTTTGCTGTGAACCATACCTGGTGCTAGCACATTTAATGCCAGTTTGTGAGGAGAATTCATTATCCCCAGGCTGGCTGTGCTCGTCTCACCGATAGCGCTCCGCTCCCATGCGTCCTCCTGCTCCCAGGTCTCCATCCATCGCTTCCATGGCAGCCGTTCCCCTTCGGCCCCGCTTGAGCTGGGGCCAGGATTGGGCCCTGAACTATTTTCAGTCCCTGGTGCTCATCCCGCTGCTGCTTCTCTGTGCTCATCTTCAGTTCAGTCTTGTCCATGCCTACTTGTTTTCCTGACCTTTTAATTTAGTTCCGAAAAACCCATGCAGCCATGTCTTTTGAAGCACAGGAAAAAGTGTATTTTTAATATATACATTTTTTTTTCTCTCCCCTTTTTCTGCATGTTGAGCTTCGTGTGCTGCGGTAGGAGCTCACACACAGCTTTAGGGGAAAAAGTTCCCCTAGATGTGTGAAAGTAAAGGAACGTTCCAGTCTGCCCTGTCTTGTTTAGCCCTCTACCCTATCTATTATATCCCTGCTGTGGGATTTCTTTTAATCTTAAAACCAATTTTTATTTTTTTGTACTTCTGAGTTCTGGAGTATTTTCAATGTTAGCTGTGTTTAAGCATCCCTTCGTCAACCATCCCTTCTTCACCTTCAGGTTGAGCATGGTATGATGGATGTTCTCCCAACAACTTGCCTGCAGACAACGCTCATCCTCTTGGGTTTGCTGTCGGAGGTGACAGGACCAGGCAGTCAGGAAAGCTGAGGTTCTGATCCTGAAGCTCCTGTTTGCAGAGCATCAGCTTCATAATGCACCACAGAGGTCTGCATCGTTTTCAGACCATTAATTCTTTGTGCCATAATCAAGGCTTTTAGCTGGCTGAAGTCTCAGTGTGGGTTAGCAAATTATTTGGCCCTTCAGCTCTCTTTTCTTCTTTTCCTCATTTCAGTTCTTCCATTTGGCAACATTTGGCCTTGCAGCGTGCTGATTCAGTAACCTTAATAAATATGATACAGTATCATTAAATTATGTGAGTTATGCCTGTATTTACTTCCTTAATGTGTTCGTCTCTCCATGCAAACTGGGCTGTATCAATAGGTTTCATCCTGACCTCTATCATAAAGCCCACAGCAATACAAATCAGTTAAGTTTGCTTTAAATATACTTGAAGGTCTTTGAAATTACGGTATTAACCCTTTGTTGCATCACTTCTTTTAAAAATGAAACTCTTTCTTTCTGGATTTGGGTTAGCTTAGCCCTGCATGGGGAGGGGAAAGGGTTTTGCCGTACCGAGTGATGCCAAACTCTTGTAGGAAGTTCATTGTAGGAAAATGGGCTCCTTGCTGCTTGGCGAAGTGCCCTGCCAACAGCAGCTCCGCGTACGAGGCCGTATGAAATGTAAACAGCTTTGACATGCTTCTGTCACTTCTGTGCTGCCTTTGTTACCAGAAGTACAAAGAACTCGTCCTCCGCTATAAAGGGAGAGATTAAAAGGAAATAGATTAGAAATCTCTATAGGAACGCCTTGCTGTCAGGTTTTTAAAAGTCAACGCTTCCCAGGTTTTGAATATGCACTGTTTACCTATTAGGGCTAAAATAGGACTGGAGAAAATTGATACCAGAGATGCCCCGAGAAGCCTTCCTAGTGCTGTTATTATGCAGCCGCTTACCTCTGCGCTGTCTTGACCATCTGATAAATGACAGGAACTGAATTCCTAGTCACACTCTTCCATAAATAATTTTATGTTGTGGATTAGAATATCTAGACCATGGGACCATTTTCCTTAATTTTATGTGCTGCTGTGTTTTTTTTCCATCTGTGATGCTCAGGTCTAGGTTTTCAAATATCCTGAACTTGGATTTTTGCCATCGTTGGCATTAACATCAGAAAAATGCATGGCTTTTCAGTGGTCTTAAACTTCAGGTAGCTTATGCTGGCTTGTAATGATAATATTGATTCACTGAAGCAGTCTGCTCCAACTACAGACAAAGACAGAGTTTTTGTAATGAATTCAGGATTCCTTTTGCACTGTTTTGTTTTTTTATTAATTCACTGCCATCCAATAAAATAGCGAGCAAAAGGTGATATTAAGCGCCGGGACTTCTGTTCAGGTTCTGTTTGGTTTGCCTTACTGGAGCGCACAAACGTACAGTTTGTGTCAAATTGTCTCAAATTCTGGAGTCTACATAAATATCGGTAAAATGGCTTTTGACTTAGAAAAATCAGATGACTTCTAGGGGTTACCTTTTGGAACTCATTCAGTGCAGCAGTTTGCAAGAAAATCTGACTGATGCGATTCCTCTGCAATGTTCCTGTTAACTGAGAGCCATGAGACACAGGTATTGTAGAAGTTGCTTTCTTGGACTGTGTATGTAGTTGGGAGATGCTGAGAAGAATCCCTCAAGTTCTCATAGAAGTATCGGAGGCAATACTGCTGCTGTAGGTCTCAAGCTCAAGATGTGCCCGATCTGTTCAACTGGACTTAAATCATACATCCACCGATTATTTTTTAACCTTGAGAAAAGACTCATTATCCATCTTGACTTTTTTTAATGGAACAAAAAAAAAAAAAAAAACTGCAAAAACAAAACTGTTGTTTGCATTGCAACATGGACAGTAGAAACCTGAGATTTAAAGTATGATTTGTAAGAGCTTTTGCTTCAGATACTTCTTAAAGTCTGTGCTGATGAGTAATTAATACTTAAATCAGATAATTCTGCTCTGAGATACGCTTTGTCAGACCTTGTTAGAGGATTTTGTTTTTTCGGTCTGTGAATGCTGCTGTAGTGGGTTTGCAGATCACAGCATGCTGTAGCTACTCAAAGAAAAGTTTCTCTTTTCAGTCTGAGATTTAACCATGCTGTTTTCCTTAATTAGAAAGAAGAATTTAAATGCCACTAGTTTACCTGTGGCTGGGAAAACTGCAGATCAAAAGAAGAGAGGGCAAAGAGTTCAGAAAGTTCATCGCAATAATTATATGACATGAAATAACTTTAAAGTGGCTGCAGCTGTGTTTACCTGTGCTTTGAAATATATATGTATTGCAAATTTTTGTTGATTTGTAGCTTGTTGAGCACCTGAATTCATTAAATGATTCCTAACATATTGTGTATTTCAAAAACTTCATTTTTCAACTTTCTGTCAATTTTATTCTCCTGCTTGCCAAGAGTGGGGAAGAAATGCCAAGTTGGAACACTTCATACTACAAAATGTTGTCGGGTATATAAATGTCTGGAAAATGCTTTTGAAACTATATCAAGTGCTACAGAATAACCGTGAACTTCTGCAATATCTTACTGAGTTTACTCCTTACTCCATCGGGAAGTTTGGGAACAGGGCGGGGAGAAGTTGCTAACTCTGGATGAAAACCCCTTATGTTTTTGGGAAGGGGTAGAGCATAGAAGTGTGTGTGTATGTAAAGTGTATAAACTAAGTCACCTGTCTCGACTATACGCTATGAAGCAGCCCTTTGGCTGTGCTTAGATTCTAAACTATGGATTTGGGGGCAGTTGAGCAGAGCTGTTGAGCCTGATGCTGTTGTTACTTGAAGTATCGAGGTTGGGAACTCTGAAGCAGTGAAAGTTGGTTCTCTTTTGAATTTTTTGTTTTTCCTTTTGTCTTCTGCCCTTTTCTGAACGACTTCTTTTAATAAGACGTATTGGAGGATATAAGGGCTATCTCAGAAGGATGCTGTGAGTGACAGGAGGAAAAGGATTGAAGGAACACCTTTCCCTACAGTTGGGTGGGTAGTAATGGATGCCGGGATAGATGGCAGTTCCTGGATGATGGGAATGAGTGGCTTCCTGGTTGCATGACAGCCTTTATATTTTGAGGGTTCTGTTTGAGAAATGGAAGATCCATGTCAGTGAAAGCTACCATGAAGTTGAAACTTTCTTCTTCTTCTTCCCCCCTTATTCCTATCCCCCTCCTTGGGGATAGGAATAGGTACAACAAAGCCTATCCAGATTTTCTCCATCATATCTGTGGAATACTCTGCTTTCTTCAAGGCTAGTCCTTTGTTATAAGAAATGTCAAATTCGTACAACTCCTTTAAATTCCAATAGAGTAGTTTGAGTGTTTATTGTCCTTTTCTGGATGCATACCCTGTCTTCCCCCTTCACAGTAGGGCTGTACACAGTTCTTGAATCTAACTGATGTTTTAGAATCAGAAGACAGATTTTGGTACATGGCTTCTTTTTCTTCCTTTTTTCCCCCCTGAGTGACTTGCTTAACTTCGAGACACTTGTCCAATACTGTTCCCACTTCCCCACCTGCCCCTGTCCGTTCCATAAACAGCTCGATAGATTGCACCTGAAATGCCTAGACAGTACCAAGGACACCTTGTAGTGTATCCCACTGGGAGCAGAGAAATGCCAGCTATAGCAAGGATATGGTGTGACGAGAGGTCATGAAAAAGGCTGCTTCAGGTGAAGGGTGAAGAAAGTCTGAAGCTAACATTTCCAGGTCACCTCTGACAGAATTACTAATGCAGCACAAGGCGAAATGTTAAATATACTTCACTGCCCTCCTTATTATAATTCTGGCTGATCATATGAGGAAAGTATTTATAACTTAAGCAAAACTCACAGTTCTCAGGGTGTTGCTTCCTCCCCCCTCCCCAACATTTCATGTTTCTAACGTTGAATATACCAATCGATATTGCATTAAGAGGAGAATTAACTTGGGAGAAGCTCGCATGTATTTGCATGTAGTAGCTTGTTCCTTGGTCTGTGGCTTTGTATTGTATTTCCCCATGTTCTGTTCTTAAAAAAAAGAACTCCAAATATTTGTACAATTACTTCTAATAGTGAGGCTTGCCATGTCCCATCTTAATACTGTCAATATAAATCGCTGGCGCAGCCTTCTGCGGTGCCCCGCTTGCAGGCAACATCAGTCAAATGTTTGTAGCTACTTTTTTTTTGCTTCTGTTTTATAATAGCTGGACATCAAGGTATTAGGCTTCAGATCAAATGTTGCTCTTGGTTACACACATGTAGTTCTTAGAAATCGATGTTGCATAGACATAAATGAGCTGGATTTGATCTCTTTGTGAGTTAACTCTTATCTCGCGCTGATACTAGTCTGGATTTTGTGCTGGCTGGATTGAATGCCCAATCTCAAACTCAGAAGCCGTGAGGCTTGCTGCCTGTGCCAACACTTTATTATGCTTCTTATGGGCTCTGTACAAGCCTGGGGTGAAAAACACCCTCCTGCTTTCTGAAGTCTCAGCCTTGAGACTGCAAGCAAATGTAATGATATTGGATTAAAAACTGCCTAGAGCGAATAAGAGCGTGGTATGTGGTGTGGGACCTTCTGGGGAACCTCCCGGTTGATCTTGATGTGTAAATTGTCACCAGAGCTGCTGAACTGCGGACCAAATCCTGAACTAGTTAACACCTGTGGAGCTGACACGTTCCGATATGTGTCTGATGCTGTGCAGTGCTTCTGCACCCTGAGGAACAAATCGCTTGTGAAATTCAACTGTGAAGGTCTTAAGGTCAAAGAAAGCCTGCAAATCTCCACAGATGACAGCGGCTGCAAAAGATAGGGGGGGTAAAGGGGAGTAGCGCAGTAGGTTTATCTTTCTGATCTCCTGGGTTTGTGTGGTGCAGGTACTCCAACGCTTTTGTCCTTCCTTTTTTTTTTTTTTTCCCTCCCCCCCATCTCCGTTCTGCGCTATAAAATGGGCCAAAGTCATCCTTGGCCCAAAACTGTTGAATTAAATGAGGTTACATCTGGCACCCTGGAAATCTTAGATAAATGTTCTTCAGGATTATCAAATCCCTAAAGTAAAGCCTATTTTCCAGCACTTTTTTTTTTTTCTTTTTGGAAGAAAAGTGTAATTTTATGATTAAACTTTTGGGCAGTTGTAGTTCTGCAACATCACAGCCTTATCTCTGTCTGAACTTAATGGCAATGGGAAGTTGTGGCTGATATTTGAGTTGTTATTTACAGGAGGAAAAAATAGAGCATAGAAATGGCATGGGAAGTAAGGAAACAAAAAGTCTTGCCTGAAGTCTGTGAAAACACAGGGCTGGCTTCAAAAATTGTGCTCTGATACAGAAATGCAGCCGAAGAGGAACGAAGAGCAGAGCTGTGGCTTGCTTGCTGCCATGATACCCTTTATTTTGGTTGGTTTGTTTTTCCCCTGTCTCAGATAAAAAAAAATTTGAAAGCGCTTTTGTGAGTGCAAGGAGGAGGGGGAGCGCTCACTAAAAGAGAAATTGCAGCAAGTTTTCCTTAAACTCACTGTTTCAATATCACACTTGAACAGTTCACAGCAGCATCCTTCAAAGCCTTCTAAAAACCGTTCTTAGACAAATCTTGTGGTCGCAACAGCGAAGTTATTGAAGTATTGTATTTCAAGAATAATGGAAGTAAAACAAACAAAACACACCCCTGCGCCGTGCTGCCTCCTTTATTTGAAGAGGCGTAGGCAGTGGCAGTACTCTGACAGGTAAGGTGCTCTGGGCTAGAGATCAATTGACACCCGGTTGGGTGACATTGAGAAGCTTGAACTCTAATTTGGGATGGAAATGCAGGTGTGGCTTCAGCAGGAGCATCTACTGCTTGAGGAGGTGTTTTAATCAAGGCACTAGGTACCTCTGGGCTTCTGATCTCAAGAAGCCAGTAGACTGGTTAGGCTCCTGCTGTATGTAATCGGAGTGGAAGTCCTGGTTAACTTATTTCCTCCTATTTTCAGGGCAAGCTATTTCTCATGCAGTTATTCATCTTCAGAGAAACACGAACAGGCTCAGATTTCCTTAAGGTGCTTCCTGAAATGACATTGCATATGGCAGCATATCACAAGCCTTCCCACCTACTAAACATTACCTTGCGAAATTAAGAACATGCCAGCTCCTGGTGTTTTTTTTTTTTTTTAGTGGTAGACCTGTAACATTTTAATTTGATTACTGTCCTTCACAAGTCTACCTAAGAGGATGTTTCTTGTATATTTTTTAAAAAGGGTAAATTCTATTTTTATACGTAAAGGTTGCTGTTAAACTCAAAAGCAGTCAGAGTCGTACAGCTTTGGGCTATCTTCCTGATTAGAAAATTGAAAGATACAAACAAACAACAAAGGTGGTTTTCTCTCCCCTCTGCTTGACAGGCGTAGTAGCACGCATTATATGTTAAAATATTACGAATAAACACACACATTTGTTCAAAGGGTTAGGGAAAATAAAAATAGTTCAACGTACACCTGTAATTGCTACTCTAAGAGCAAAGCTTCTTTGAGGAAAAGGCTAACCAGCAGGGTAAGATCCAAGAAATGTCAGTGCTAATCTCTATCTGGAAAACCTGTTAGTTTTGACTTTAGGCAAAATTGTAGAGTCCAGGCATTATGCATGTATAACCACATGCACAAATACAGTATTTCATCTTGGCTTGCTCTATCTAATGAGATAAATAAGTTTAGCTGGAGCTGCAATCAGCACAATGTCTGGGGATGTCTGCAAGAGCGATGATTGTAAATCAGCGACAGAGTTTGTACAGTGCAGCACCGGGTGACAGCATTGCTCCCTGAAACTCTTAGCTTCCGTCTTCAAAGCAAATTGTCAATGTAACTCTGAACCTTTGGGTGGGCTGTTGGCAAAAAGGAGCAAATGGGGGGGATCTTTGAATCTTACGCTGGAAGTTTCTAATGTCTGAGCTAAAAAACCATCTGTTCGCCAAGCCCGGAGCAGGCTTATCACTGGTATGTGACCTGGCTGCCACTAGAGAGGGATGGAGCTCTGCACAGAGCAGGGGTGTGTTACTTAGAGTGGTTTTCAAATAAATGAGGGGCTTTTGCCAGTGTGCTCCTTTCAAAGGGTAAAAAAAGGGAGGATAAATGTTAAATCGCACCATTGTTTACGCCCAAGAACACTTCAGAAGTGAAGTGCTGATGCACAGGAACATATTAAAAGGAAAAAAAAAGCTTAACCCCATTATTTATATAATGCATCTGCAATTTTGAGCTACATATATTCTTAACATAAAACAACAATTAACTGCAAGTTGCTTTTATGGAAGCTGAAAACAATTTTTTGACCATCTGGGTGAGTAGAGAAAGTGCCGTATCCTGCATGAGATGGAAGCACGAAGGCTCCCCAAGGACCTCAGGGAGAACAGTGGAGCTCTTCCACATTCCTTCATGTGTTATGAATGTTTTACCCTGCTGTTCCTTATTTAACTGTGACTCTGAAGCTTTTCTTTTTCGGGGAGCAGGGATAATAAATAATAATAATAAAAAAAACTAGGAAAACATATAATCTATTCTAGTACTGTTCCATTTCTGTGTACAACTGCAGCTTCTGATGGCCATGTTAGGTGGTCAGGCTTGTGCAGTTGGCTCTGCCTGGTGGTTCTCCTTCTCCACGTTGGCTGTGCTACCAAAGAGTCTGTCTCTCTCCTTTTTTTCTTTATATACCCTCAAAGTAGCTGCACGTGCAGCCTGACCTGTAGTTGCTGCATTACCCCTTCAGTCACTGCATCTTAAGCTTCCAGTTCCCTTCTTTCGATTTATTTCACCTAGGATTGATGAAAGCACCACCCACAATTATTGAGTATGTTAAGGGTAAAACACATCCCGTTAACTTCAATTTATTTCTGAGGATTTTTCCATCCCTGCCTCTTCTGTTTATGCAGTAAACTCTTTCTGGGACTGCTACATTTATTTGTGTGTACAATTAGTGCCTCCTTCCTAGCCAAGCCGTGAGCTGCAAAAGGACAAATGATTTGCAAGCTCTGGAAATGTTATTTTCTTTCCTTTCTCTGCTCTAGTCTACAAGAACCTCTTATGCTGAGGCAAAGCAAAACCTAATGCAACTTTCCTTTTCAGTTTCTTGTCGTCGTATTTGTAGAAGAGAAAATATCCTAAACAGGCAAGAAAAAAAAAAGGTGGATCATGGAATGCTTAAACAGGAAATTGCTTTTTTTTCCTCTCTTTTTAAACTTTGGATTAGAAACCTAAAATGCTTTTAAGCTAGATACTTAGCAGTAGAAAATGGGCCCACTAGCCAGGGGTGTTTCTGTTTCTTCTGGATAGAAAGTGTGTGCTTTGTCTCACTCTATTAAAAATAGTAATCCCAAGAATATATTGAAGCCTCTGAACTATTCAGGAGGTGGTTGCTGCTGTAGAGGTCTGCAGTCACGCCCACCAGAGGGCATTTTATCACCAATTTCTTGGGGAGAAAGTTTTTTCTGAAGTGATGAATAAAGTAGTAAATATTGGATGAAAAAGCAGCGTATAAAACATTGTACAGATAGCTTTTTTTGTTTATATATAAATACATATGCTTATTTCCTGGCTGTGTTTATATGTAAATAAGTAATGATGTCAGCCTGAATGGTTGGGTTTCCCCTCTGCTTGCTAAGTAATCCTTAATTTTGTTTAGGGATAATCTGAAGAAAAAAGACCTCTTTACAGGTCTCCTCCAGCTGGTATAGCCACTGGTTACCAGGAAACTGGCCATCATACCAAGAAAATGCAATAGGTAATCTGGGTGACCAAGGTGTACCTCCATTTACCTCCTTCCAGGGCTCTCCAAAGCAGAGGCTGCTGTTGAGGAGCCCTGCTCCTTTAGGAGACTGGAATTTGCAAATACACTTGATAGTAAAGCCCCTGCATCATAAGGAAATGCTTGGCAGCCAGGGAAGTATACATCTGCCAGATGGACCTGACGTCTTGCATTTGGCAGCAGCTAATGCTCAGGCATGACATGCAAAATGCAAGAATGACAGCTAGGAAATGAGGCTTTTATTTTTAAAACTATATTTTGGTTTTGTTTTATTTTTCCTCTTCTCCCATTCCTTTTCCATGATGAAATAAAGCCTATGCAGGAAGCAAAAAAAAAAAAAAAAACCCTGCTGAAAATATGGTCTCACCCTTTTTCAGGGTGCTTCCTTGTAAAGTTAACATCTGTGCTGAAGGTTGGACTACCCCAGTTCAGATCTGTGACCTTCGTCAGCCCGGTACAGTGTGCATAATGTGATTTAATTCCTTTTGGTTCCCTGTGGACAAATGTATTCACTCTACCAGAGCCCCTGTGACTTGTTTGCAGCCTCAGCAGAGGCCCCAGGGTCATATGAGCCAGGGAGACCAAACTGCAAACCTGGGCAGGGATCCGAACAGCCTCTGCTGAAACGCATAAAGCAGGGCAGTAAGAAAAATCTTCCTCCCTATGGAGGACCCTCCTGGCATGTATGTGGGACATGCTGTGAGTGGCTTGTGTAGGGATGTGGATACCTATTGTGTATGTAGTTCAGGGACCTGTGTTTGGGACCCAATGTTACGTTTCTGGCCATCTGGATGAAGATGGGAATAATTCAGAGCGTGTCTGTTGCTTGCCAAAAGTAGCTTATTTAATGAAAAGGGATTGCAATGAAATGTAGATTTTCTTTCTTATTTTTTTTTGTATTCTATACTGCTCTGATCAAAAATCTGCACCTCACTGGAGCAAAGTAAGTATGGACCTAGACCCACCAACCCACCACCACTCTAAATAAAGAGGTTTCATGATCTCTTTAGGGATCAGACCATAACCCACAGAGGTTAGGGCTATCTTGTTTGGAATGAAGGGGAACAACGCCAGCAGCGTGGTTCTTTGAAGCACACAGTGGGGATAGATGCCCCCTCTTTCCATGTGATATTGATGGAAGGCAAAAGGTGCTGTGGCTTCGCTTCTTGATCACTCCAAAATGCAGTTAAAAAATAAAAATAAAAATAAAAATAAATTTGTGCGATGAAAAAGGGAGGTGGAGAATTAATCAAGACTAGCTCCTGCCTGATCAGCAGCAGGCAGTCTCCTAGTAAAAAGCCTGGATGTTTTTTAGCCTCGTTATTCAGATGATAGATCCTTTAGCCTGGAAATATATATTTTTTTTCCAGTGGTATTAGTATCTGTGCAAATAAATGACTTGTAAAAAATTTTATTAATCCTCTGGGACTGAAACTTTGAATAACATTTTTAGTAAGATAAATCTGCTTTCCAGAACTGTCCTGAAGATTTGATGCCCCATGTCTTTACCACCTTTTCACCCCCTGAATTTACTACCTTTATATTTGCAAGTGTTGTAAAAATGATCTTGTGGTTAATGCTTGCATTTTATTTCTTCCCCCCATCTTTGAGGGCTCGAGTGTAAATTAGCGTTAAAAGGATTTTGGATCCAATCCTATATTTAGTTTCCTCTGCTTTCAACTTTGCCTATGGTGACAGGCTATAAGTGTACCCGGGGACCCAACAGTAGAGACTCAAGAGATGGTGGTGGTGTTGCAGGTGGGTTGGTCTGCTAAGAACTTTGTTAGGATAAAAAAAAAAAAAAAGAAAAAAAGAAATAGAAACAAAACTGTTAGGATAAAAAAAACGTAGATGGCAGCACTAAGCTGTTCTGAGAGAGAGGATTTGAAGGTGAGAAGGATGAAAAAGCCTGTTAAATCTGCAATTATTGCAACAGTGCAAAGCTCCCACAACACTATAGTAACTCATATTAGCAGAAGAACCTTGCAATCTGGTTTCCCTGCTGTTACACTGGGAATAGATACTACTGCTTCCTCTCATTTCATTAGCAAGGACCATATGAGGTCTCAGTGTAATTCTGAGCTAAAACAAGCACATATCTGGGTTTCCTATGGAGTGACTTAAGGATTTGACCTGTCTGCTGTTTGCATCTTGGTGCTAACTTATTAACACTACTGCTATTGTATCAGAAATAATTCCTTGGCTTCCAAAGTATATGCAGCAACATATTTAACTTCAATATATTTTCATCTTGGCGTATAGGTCTGTGGCAAAGTTCTGGAAGTTATTTGCTCAGTTAGCAGTACCACATAGCCAACAGCAGTTTTTGACAGAAGTAGCCTAGAGCTGTTCCAGACCAGACTGAAAAATCTTATAAACATGCTGTTTATTCAGTGCTTGAATTTTTACTTTGATGTGCTTCAGCAGACACTGTTCTTATCAAAAACAACTACTTGTCACCTTTTGCTAACTCTGCTGCTTCCCTCAATCTTGTTGAATGCCAATTTAGGGCATCTCTGGGGGGGGGAAGGTTGCAAGTTGGAAATCCCCCACTATGGTTGCACTGAAGCCAGGTGACTGCCTTGCTTGTAAAATATTTTTGGGCAGAGAGAGCCTGTCTTTCCATGTTGTGAGCTCCAAAATAAAGCTGAAAAATGTTCACAATTTTGTTATTTTCTTGCACTCTGAGGCAGCCTGCCCACCAAAACTCAAGAGCAGCTGGCAGTGACCCCAGGGAGGGGAAGAAATGTGGATGCTTTGACATCCAGCTTTGATTGGAACAGAGGAAAATCCATGTGGTTTAATTTTGACATAAGCACAAAACCAGCTGTTTCTAACTCTTGGTCCTACCCATTAGTGGGCAGGAAAGTCAGGCTTGATCTTTCGAGGTCCCTTCCAACCCCTTCAATTCTGTGATTCTGTGAAAGTCCACTTGAAGGTGCAGAAAGGAGCTTCTCCAAGAGTGTTTCGTGTGCGTGGAAAATGGGGTTTTGTGGATGATGCAGACCAGCATGAAGCAGAAAGCAGGTAGCAAACGTTAATTGTTGGGAATCAAGGTTGATTTATAGGTCTTAATTGTCCTATGGAAACATAGGCCTACTGAATGAGCCAATCTACACAGCCCATGGTTTTGGGCCTATGGGGGCTCACAGGCCATCCCCAGGGCCTGTTTTGGTCCATGCCAGCTGGGTTTCTTTTAATAAAAATGACTTAAAAAAACTGGTAGAGTTGGGGTCCATCAGTGCTTGACCTAAATCCTTGTTAACTGCCTTGAGGAAGGCAGCCTGGGTCACAGGGAAGGGGTCTGAGCTCCAGCATGGTGGTGGGTCCCTAGGCCCATTAGGCTTGAAACCATGCACGAGGAGAACCTAGCCCCATCCCTCCCCCATGTCTGAGGGCATTCAGCTTTGTGCTTTGCTTCAGGGACCTCGTATTTGGCCATAAAACTCCTTGCCCTGGTGGCTTCATCCAGTAGGTCACTTATGAAAAGGCTCTGGAAAAGAGCTGTTGAAATTAGTGCAGTGCAGCAGTGGCTATAAAAAAAAAAAACAAAACACCTTGCAGGTCAAATGAGGTAATTTTGCTAAATCATGCCTTTTCGTATCCTAGTTTTGAAGGTATGAAAATTCTAAAGACAAACAGCTACCTGGCTGTCAGAAAGAAAAAATCATCTTTAATTAAAAGATTCAAATATCCACTTGGTCAACTGCAAACATGAAAGAGATGTTATGGTTGGATATTTGATACAGTAAACAAATTAACGAATAAGCACCCCATTTTTTTTCCTTTTTACATAAGAATGTTGGTAGCTTCTGTGCTGAAACTGGTGCTGGTTGCATGTACTGTTTGTTATTATAAATATTGTAGGAATTTATGGAGGTTCAAACTGCTAAAATGTGATTTTAGGAAACTGATTAAATTGTATTTCTGAAAAACTGGGCATGTTTTGAAGACATTAATTTTTAATATTCTAAATTTTGTACCCTCTTGAACAGCTAAGGAAGATAATCTGATGAGCATTAGAGAAGGAAGATCTTGTTCATGTGCTTTCAGAAAGAAAATGGGACATATGATAAGGCTTTTTGTCTTAATTTAAATTCAAGCTGGTTGTGAAAGATTTTTTTCAATACTGTTTATTTAATTTGGTGAATATTTTATTGAAAAACACAATTTTCATGGTCAAATGGAGATTAAAAACAGTCAGTCTGACCATGCAGCTCTCAGACTTTTGGTCCACCTCATCAGATACTGACTTCCAGCTGTTCCTGTGGCCAGCCTGTTCATAAAATGAGGAGTGACCTTTTGATTTGGGCATTTTTAATTATCTCTACCTCTTACTACCTTTTAGGAACTATTTTTAGGAGTTAAACACATTGTACCAACAGTTCTGATCATGGACTTTTAAATCTTTGGATGTTTTTAACCATATATATGTCTGGTGACTTCTGAAGGAATTCTTGCATTTTTGGTTTTGACAGCTTCTGGCTTCGAGCTCTGCAGTCTGGTTAGACATTTTGAGAGTATCTTATTTTTATCTGCTCTATAACTTGTAGCTTTTATTGAATTCCCTGTTGTTATGAGACCAAGAGGAGAGAAACCGAAGTTATGACTTCTGTGCTAGTCACGATTTTACATTTTTATTTCGTCTCTAAAGTCTGCTATTCAGTCTTCAGTCTGCCTTCAAGTAAGAGTCTTCACATCCAAAATATTGTTGTTATGGTCCTCTGAGCCCTCTCTGAGTCTGCAGTATTTCCCTTGGATTTAGGTGTCTAGTACAGAGAGCAAGGAAGCAATACTACTGATTTGATAGTGGCACTTCAAAACTGCTTTATTGCTCAAGCTAAGACAGTGAGGGTTTTTCTGGTATTGTTTTCTCTGTCTCGGTGAACAGTTGTTTCAGGTTGTTTTTTTTCCATGACCTTTCCAGAATGGTGCCCATATTAATTTAGCTAAAATACTTGGAAGAAGTCTAGCTTGCTGTACCAGAAATGAAATGAATCAATCTGTTTATTTCAGTGTGGATGATTTTTAAGGATCGGTGTGTCTCTTTTGTTTAGATCAGTGGCTCTTCTGAGTGTTCCTACAGATGAAGTCATTTTTGGGAATCAGAATCAGATTGTATTCTGTCTTTAGAACTAAGCCTGTCTTTAGGCTAATGTAAAGAAATCTGTGGAAGGATGATGATTTCTAACTTCAAGGGTTTAAGCCTGCAGTTATGTTTCATTTCTTTATCAAGTCTTTTGTCAATAGGAGATGGTGACTTGCTAAACTGCAGCTGTTCCCTTACTCCTCTGAGAATCCAAAACTAACTTTTTCCTTAAATTCCAGTTAGCAGGACGTAAAGAGGAATGGAAGATTGAGCAGTATGACTCCATGCACATCATGCCCCCTCCATTCGGCAATCCATGCAGTCCCTGAGGTATCTGTCAGATCAAGGTGGAGCAGTGGTATGTTCAGTGCTGGTGGTCATCCTACAAACAGGTCTGTGCTGCAGTGCAGCAGTGTGCATTGGGGTCCTGCAAGCCAGGAGAGGCAGCTGGGTGCACTTCTGCTTTTGCCTCTTTTCCCCATCTCTCCCATGCAGTCTTCTATAGTAAGTCAGGCTGGATATCTTTCAAAAATCTAACTGGGGAAGAAAAATACAAACCAAACCTCTCTCCCTCTGCCCAGCAAATGTGGCTTTGGGGTCTAGCTGTCATCTCTCAGGTGTCTGAACAGTTGCTGTGGGGCTTCCACTTCTCATTTATGTTAGCTTATGCTGGTTTAAGCTGAACAGCCCTGATTTATGAAATATATCCTAAACAAAGTTGGCTGGCTAGCAAGGTTTTTTCTTTTTCGTGGAAACTTAATTACTGGAGGGTAGGAAGGATTTGGGTGGTTGGTGTTTTTCTGTTTTTATTTAATTTTCATGAAAATTAGATCCAAACATAAGTACCATGAATTTCCTTCACGCTGCAAATTCATAGAAAATATCACTTATAAACACTGAAACAAACAAATAAAAATGTATCCCTTGTTTGTTTGCTTTGAAGTAATACTTGTATATAATCAAATGATTCCAGAAGCTGGCAGGCTGCTTTAAGAACAATATCAAATGTGATTAAAGAAAAATACTCAGTTGGCAACTGTTGGACCTCTATCACAGTCACGGCTTCTCGGAGCTCCTGAAACAATGCGGGAATGAATAAATAACCATCTCTGGAAAATCTGAGGCAATTGTCTGGTTGGCCCCAGTCTTTCCATTTGTCTCAGTGACTTTGTGCATTTCTGCTGTGTCTTTCAGTCATGAATGTCAGACTTTGCGAACTTTTCTGGATGGGGAAGCTGAGATGTCGAGAGGAGAAGGGATTTGCCCTGAGGCTCTCAGATTAAATGTATTCCTGGTTCTGGTGGCAGGATTTCCATGTAGCAAGCTTCTCTCGAGACTGAAGTAGCCCATCCTGTAGGCCAGCATCACTTGTGCATGTCACCTTGAAGGTGACGTGCCCCTTGGGGGTGGGCTGGTGGCTCGGCCACAGCAGGGCCTTGAAGCTTGTCAGGGCTGCCCGAGCTTTGGGGAGCTTGTAGCAGTGACAAGTATCAGGTCTGCCCAACTGCTAAAGGCTCTTTTGGTTATACAAAGGTAAAATTTACATCTATGACTGGCCCTCTCGGTCAGCACAGGATAGATGGGGACGAGATAACTCAGCCATCTTTTTTCCTTCAGAAGGTAGAATGGTCCTTCACCACAAAATGACAGAAATTTTCTGTCATGCTGCCACAGCAGTGCCTGGGGCTTTTGGCTTTTTTTCGATTTCCATGAAATAACTGATTTTATGAAGTAATTTTCTTTGTTTCAGTCCTACACTGGACAGTAGGACACTAAGCATCTTTGGCAAGACATCAGCCTGTCCTGGTTCATTTCTGTGGTGGTTGACAGCCTCCGAGACCTTGGCAGGGAGCTGGGGAAGATGGTATGCAGGAGAAAGTGGACCAGAGCTGTAGCAGACACAATTCCAAAGCTGTGTCCGGGAGGCTGAGTTGTGGCTTCCTGAGCCTGGAAAAGTGGTGGCTGCGATGGGGGCTGCCATGGAGCCACATGGAAAGTGGTACAGAGAAGTTGATGTGACCGAACCTAGGAAGGAAAAACAAACAAAATGTGTTGGTTGTGGCTTTCAACAGCTTCCAAAAGTGGTGAGGTAGAAGAGCCTTTTTGGTATATATGATGCCCAGACACTGGCAATAGCTGTCAGATGTCTTTCTCGTTAGCACAGGGAAGCCAGAGCTGTGGAATAGGACTGAACCTCTTCAGCAGGAGGATATCCTTAGAGCACAGAGCTGGGGCTCGGGCCAGGATCAGAGCAGCAGTGGGTAATGCTGCTGCAGAGATGAGTGGTATAAGCAGCAGGTATCAGAGCATGGAGGGTGTTGGAAATCTAAAGCACCCTCCAGAAGGGGAACATCCACAGTAGGAAAGTGGGATGTGCAGGAAGGAGATGATAGAGCTTTACTTGTTTGAGCTTAGGAGAGAATTAGAAGAAGGATAATCTGCTGTGGCAGCTGCCAGGTAGCTACTGTACTGCTGCGTTAGCAGGGCTACAGTCCTTTCTTAGTACCCGTGGCTGCCTGCTGCTGATAGAGGGATGCAGCCATGGATGGATCGAGTGGGAATATTCCCTCCACACAGGAGAAGGAAAAAGTTGGCTTACAGGGAAAAGGAAAGCAATCAGAGCAAAACTTTCTACTTGGGATAGGTGACTTCTAGTTAAAGATGAGCTGCACCGTTTTACAATTCTGAAAACATTCCAGAAAGCTGGAAGTAGTAACTGAGAAGGTTATATGCACTGACCTCATTGCTCCAAGCTGTTAAGTGCTCAAGCTTTTTATTCAAATTCGTCCTCGTTTTATTTCTGTAGTTGAAAACTACGTTATTAGGAAATTGTCTTCCAGTTGTGCTCTCAGAGGGACTGACTGTGCTTCCAGCTTGAGAATGAGTAACTAAATAACTTTTTTAAAAAGTTATTGGTTTGTTTAATCATCTCTTAATCTTTGCCTTGGTGGGCTTTCTTTCCATTAGTTACTCACTGCAGGTGGTACAACAAATCTTTAAGCTCCAAATGGTGGCTGTGGCAGAAAATGGTTAAAAGCATTCAGCCCTTTGGAGGAACGTGTTACTCTCTAGTAAACTGGATGGGCACCTTCTTTTTTTCCTTCTGAAACCGAGCCAACCCTGCAGAGGAACTCTCTGACCTTAGGATCAAGAGGCTGTGAGTTCCCGTTTTGCTTCTTGGCTCTTTGTAGGCTTTGCTCCAGGAACAAAGAGCCTCTGCTGGCCTCGGTATTTGACTGCCACCTAGAAATGGGCTGAAAGGCCTTCGTGTCTTAGGGCAGCTCCTCTTGAAATGACATACTACTTTCACGTGGCACCTACCTGCATCTCACACACCCAGCAAATCTGTGTGTGCCAAATTATGTGCCTGTTTGGCAGCTCCAGAGTCCACACCCCATCTTTTCTCAAAGTGGGAATCAAGCCCAGGAATTGGGAGGGTTCCCCTGCTAGTTACCTGCTGTCTGGTAAAATGCACCTACAGTTCCTTGCTAGCAAGTGGTCTACAGATGCTTTCACCTTCATCTCACCTAAAAGGCGAAGGTTTTTTGCTTTGAGCATCAGAGGAGTCAGAGTTTACTCCTTTCTACAAAAGGCTGTTGAACACAGTCAACTGTTCGCTTGACTAAAAAAAAATCTACAGTTCAATACTGTTGGAAAATATTCTTTCAACATCTTTGGCAGTCAAAAGAAAGCCTGTTATGCACCTGTAGAAGAGTGATGGGTGTTTTCACAAGTGGCTGCATGTGTTAGGCTGAACTTGCCAGAAATGGCATAAGAAGTTTTAAAAAAAAACAAAAAAAAAACAGAAGCAGTAGTGGAATACGGGGCAAAAATAGGGAAACTCCCTAAACCAAGTCCAGAGTAGGGAGGAAGGCTTAGGCGTTTAAGTCAGTGAAATGTTGAAATGTATTATTTTAGATATGTTGTGACAAATTTGGTTTGTCATCAAATCTAGCTGGACATCTTTGGCTTGAAAAGAAAACCAGCAGCATGGGTACACACCAAATGGGGTCTGCCAAAGAGCTGGAACAATCCCTGAAACAAAATCTTCTCTGGCATGGGGAAGTACCAGTGGTGGATCCTTCCCTACAAGGAGGTTCAAAACAGAAAACATGGTTCATCTGCCATTCATTACTTTCTCAGCTTTTCTGGTGACCAAGGGCAGCCAGTGTTTGTAGTATCAGTTGGTTTGGTGGATTTATTTCCCTTCTCCAGGGGAAAAATAGTAGCATTGGGGAAAAACGGTAGCATGTGAAAGGGTTCAGTACTTCTGCAAAGGAGATGGACAAACTAGGCTGCTAGGAAGTATCATAATTAAAAGCAAACTATGGTTGTCAAAATAAATGAACAAAACACGGTTTATGGTACATTAACTTGTTTGCTTACTTGCACATAACAAAATTTTTTTTGGCTTAGCAATTGGACTCCCACTCATTAGTGAAAATTAATTAGATTCTATTGTGATACTTGTTGGCAACTCTGAGAATAGAGAAAGAAAAGGAAGGAAGGAAGAATGGTTCAGACCAGGACCAGCATGCTGGTAAGCACTTACTGACTTGATCTGAATTCAGAAGCACAATTTCAGCTCTTCTTCGTGACAGGTAACAGCTGCCTGCAGCCCACCAGGACGGCGGCAAACTTGCAGTTGTCTTCTATCACAGAGCAGTTGCTTTGTGATTCAGGTTTGATTTTTTTGGGATACATCAGAGGTACTGCAGACCTTCATGTGAGGCTGACCCTGGGCTCTCTGCGTCTCTGTGTGCTGCTGGCAGGAGAGAGGTGCAGCTCCACCGCTTCTGTAGCCAGCCCATTTGGGCTGCGGCTGCCTCTGCTGTTACTCGCAGCTTTCCCAGAAGGTACAAAATGAAATCGGGATGAGTCCTGCCAGCTCCTCCACTGCGAATAGCATTAGTGAAAACTGACCAGAGGAGAAATTCTGCTGCTGCTGTTGGGAGAGCTGATGGCTGTGTCTGAAGTATTTCCATGCTACCGACATTGAGAGGGAAGCTCTGGTTTGTGTCACAGTCACAACCAAATCCCTGCAACAGCACAGCCTCCATGAAGTAGGAAAGGGATGGCTTTAGAAAATGCATTAATTCTTAGGGAATGATTTGGGGGGGGGGGGGTTCTTCCCCCTCTGTATCAAAGAAGGCCTGTCCCAAACTTTACGATTGAGGGGTAGGGGAAAGAAGCTGTGTAATTTGTTGGACTGTGTTTAATCAGATGTTAGCACTTCAGTCCTACGTCTGTGTCTTCCTAGCTATCTCAGCAAGTTCTTTGGATAAGAGTAAAACACAAATCATGTCACTCTTATCTCTTCTTGCTTCACCAAGCAGGACTCAAATGAGGAGGTCAGCTACAGAGATACAGAGCCAAAAAGCCTCAGGTTTCGTTATGAGCTGCATTCAGTGTGAAGGTAGGCAATTTGGATCTTTGTGTTTTAAGGAGACCTGAGCTTAGGTCTTTAAGCTAAATTGGACAGAGGAGCTGTTAAATGTGAAATTCTTCAGTTATGCTGTGAAAACACTGAAGCTATCCTCTTTGGCCCAGTTAATAAGTAAAAGGGCTGTGATAACTCTCCGAGGGCACACAGTGCATTCTAACATTACCATTTTGGCAACATATGAACTTGGCTGAGCTTTTATTTTTGTGCCTTTTGTTGAAAACTTAAGCACTAGGGAGGGAAATAATTGCAAGAAAGTTATATTGGGATTTTTATAAATGCCACTGGAGTTCAAATTCCTAAAACCCATTCACTAAGGCATGTCAGTTCCTATCTTGATCTAGCCTCTAGGATCCTTTTATGTTTTGTTCTGTGTAAATTAAAAACAAAAGTGAGTCCGGACTGATTTTGTGGAAATGGTTAGAGCCTGTAGAAATGAGCAGAGTGCTGGCCTTCAAAAAATTACGCTTTCAACGAACGTCTGTACCAAGAATATCAGGTTGGGAGTTTTCCACAGTGGTTTAAAGCTTGCTGTGTGTTGCGAGTTTATCCGCAGGACTGCGTGACATGTGGGAGAGAGTAGAAAGACAAGAACAACTTCTTATTTCTAAGTGATTATGCCCTATTGGATATAAAATAGACAGACTTGTTCCAGAAGACTTTGCAACGCAAAGATGAATAGAGATCTGCCCTCCCCATGGTGACAGGATGCCTAAAACAGTCACCAGTGTGAGCAAGGAGGCTGGAGTAATGGTAATTTAACCACTAAAAATATATATTCAAAGAGCTATTGGTATTAGAGGAAAATGGGCTAAAAATAGGTCTGTCTCTTAGTGATGTTGCATGGTGAGTAGGAGGCAAATATTTATCGCAGAACCACAGAATGGCTGAGTTTGGAAGGGACCTCTGGGTCCGTCTGGTCCCGGCCCTGCTCAAGTAAGGAGCAGAGCAGGGTGCCCAGGCCCATGTACAGGTATCCTATGAAGATCTTCCAAGGAAGAGACTCCAGAATCTCTCAGGGCAGCCTCCAGCTCCTGCCCAGCACAGCAGTGCTGCCTGATCTTTAGACAAAGTCTAGTTTGTCCACGTTGCTTCTTGTCCTGGCACCAGGCACCACTGAAGAGGTCCTGGCCGCATGTGCTGCGTACCATGCCTGCAGGTAGAGCTTGCTGCACAGCCCTCCGGTGAGTCAGCTGCTCCCCACAATTGTGTTATATGTGAAAGTTCTGCTTTTTCTTCGTTTTTCTTTCAATTTGAAAAATTCACATTGAATGGCGTGAGGGGGCTGTCATCAACCGGGTATGCAGCTAAAACTATTTTTTCCACCCAGTGGAACCACTTCTGTAACTGGCTGTCCCAGCACTTTCTACTACTGAAAATAGCCTTTTTCCTGCAGAGGGATGGAGAGTGCTGCAATATGAGATCTCACTTGTTAGAAAATGTGTGCCTTTGTTTCAAAGACAGCAGTAAAAGGATTTGTTTTGGGTGCTAAATATGTCAGCATTGTAAAGAGCCAGCAACCCACTTTGTTTTTAAATGTTTAAATAATTGTTCATATGCTATGCCTGCTTGAATTATGATTAATTATATAAGTCACAACTTGGTAAGAACCAGCCCATGAATGAAATACTATATTCAGGAGTTTGTTTTGCTGTATTTATTTTTTTAATTTGTGTTTTTTTTAAAAAGGGGAAAAAAAAAAGCTGGCTAAGGGAGGCCAGCTGGCATTATTACAGAGTAATATGGGAGAGCTGTGAGCATCGAGGAGGCACAGCATGACGGAAGGCAGCCAGAAGGATTAAGGTATCTTAGAACTTCTTTGCCGCAGGCTTAGACTGGTGGCAGAGGGAAAGCATAATTCCCACTTTATTTTATTTGTTGCGAGACCAAGGGAAGTAGCCAGTTCCATCGCCTCTCTTTGTGGGTTGGGGAAAGCAGAGCTGGCACTGGGTTGTTGTAGAAATGCGGAGAGTAGAAATTTGAGGGATGTTTGAGGTCACCTTTTTCCTAAAGCTGCTCTCCTATGGGTCTGTCAGGATAAAAGGATAGTGAACGGGGCCGTGTGAGTGGCAAAGGTCTCCAGGGAAGATTTGAAGCAATAAAAGCACGCGCTGGTTGCACAGCATGGGGCGGGGGATTGGCAGAACTCTGCAAGAATTTGGAACTATTTTCGCTGGACACAGGGACTATTGTTGCCTACTGTCTTAAATAAACGTCCCATTTAACGAGTAATAGGATAGACTGCATTGTCTTAATGCCCAGTTGGTTTTTTAGTTTTTTTGTTTGTTTGTTTGTTTTTGTTTTTTTTACAAGCAACAAAAACAAAGCAGTAGATGCTGATATTTTCTGAGATTTGTTTTTGTGCAAATTCAGGAGAAGGATTTGATTTGTTTGAGCATTAAATGCTGGTAATGTCAGTCTCATGTCAGGCTTAGTTTTCTGTTGCTGACATCAATGACACTAACTTTTGTGTGTATGTGCACATAAATATGTTCACATGCATGGATATACGTGCATGCATTTATATATTTGTTACTGTATATATATATTTACTTATGGCCCACAGAGTTAATGATAAAACAAAGCCAAACTCTTTATTTCAAACTTTTTCAGATTTATTCTAAAAATCTTGATGTGAAGCTGACAGTGTTCCCTTAATATTTGTATTGGCAGTATCTCTTAAATGCTTCCATTATTTGGTTTTAAAACATAAGTACTTGTGCCTCTTATCTTCTGGGGCCACTGTTCTAAGGAAGAAAATCAGCGTCCTTTGTAGCTGTTTTACTTTCAAGGTATCGAGTCCTTGTCCCCTAATCTCTCTTGGAAGGGATTGTAGGAAGTGAAGTGCTGACTTGCTGCCTGTATTTAAATCCTCTTTGAGAACTTTGTAATCTCTTTTATTTAATATTTTTAAGTCAGTTTTCAGCACAACGCTATTCACAGCTGCCAAAACACTTTGTTTTTAGGAAGGCAAGCGGGACCTGTTTCATGATGGTGGAGATCTGGGTGCTGGTGTATTCAGAGTGCCCTCAGGGTAGAGCCTGGCTGGACCATGGGAGCAGACCTTAAATACACACCTGTTCACCTTGCATAAAGCTGCTCCTACTTCTGGAAATACCTCATTCACAGCGGGTATGCCAAAAGGCTTAACACTGGCATTACACAGTATTGGCTTGACTAACATTATTGCCTTAGCTGGTCTGGAGTGGCCGAAGCTAAATGCCACCCAACCCTTCCAGCACTATTTACAAAAGTAATTTGAGAGAACTCGCAGAGAGCTAACAGGCAGTGGGCACATCTCAAAATAGTGGCAGATGGATGCACTTGCAGAGAGTGCCTGTAATCCTTTTTTTTTTTTTTTTCTTTAGAGAAATAAACCTTAATTTTGCCTTACTATGGTCAAACTTTATTTAAAGAAAACCTTTCACTTGTCATGTTTCTTAAAGCATTGACTTAATTTCCAGGTCTAAGGCGTTTGAATCATGGTTCTTATTCTTCTAATTCATCTCTGTTATACGTCAAAAAATATTTTTGTTGTTAGCATATATGTATATTTTATAGCTTTTTAATATTGTGTAAGCATCCTTTAGTGCAACTTGACTTGCCAAAAACATAACAAACAGCATAGGCTTTTATTAATCATCCTTGTTTCTTCCCTTCATTAAGTTGCCATAATTAGTGCAAGATGAGCCTCCACCTTAGCGAGGGGGGGGGGGGAAATTGCAGCCAGCAAGATTAAAGCGTATTCTGCACCAAGTGTTGATAAAACAGATTTGAAGAGGGAGGCCATGTTGTCAGTGTGGCAGTGTTAAATCTCTCTCCCAAAACAATCGTGTGTAAAGCTCCACCTATGTGGCTAATCATGCTTGCATTGTTAAACATTTCCATGGCACAGCAGTGCTTGAAGTGCTGCTTTAGATTAGATTAGCTGCACACTGTGTTGAATAGATAGCATTTTGAGTACCGGGGTGTCAAATGATACAGCCGATAAAAAGTAACTGAAGAAGAAGCATCTTCCCCTCGCTCCCCTCTGCCTTCCCCAAACCTTCAGGCACATCTCCAGGAGGGTGTTTAAACAGATTAGAGTCACTAGTTTAGCCAGGCTGACCTGAAAAGGTTAAGAAATATATATATAAAATATACACGTATTTTGTTGGAGGAAGTTTCACTTCCAACATACGGTTCCGCTTGCAAAATATTAATTTTTAAAACAGCTGTACCCAAAATTAATTTTGTCCTTTACCAAAGGTGCCTCGCTGTTCTTCTGCAGCGCAGCAGTTTTGTGATTGAGGCCTGGATGTGCAGTCCTGCATAGGCGAAAATCTGGAAGTAGGTTATTAATAAAAAATGTTTTTCTTGCGTCCATGCTGAAGGCCTAATTAGAATAATTTTTTTTTTAGATCTAAAACCAGCAGGAAAGGTACTGCAGTACGAGATGTTCTTGTGCTCACACAGCAGTGACATGTGCTTCAGAGGGTGTGTGTTTTAGATGGCTGGCATGGGGATGCCAATCTTTTTTTTTTTTTTTGCACACCCAGCTTCCCAACATGTCCATCTCTGCAGTGTGGGTGGCTGTTGTTGAATAGAGGTGGAAACAAACGAACAGCTGGGGCAGCGTACACTGCTGGACAAGGTAAGCTGGTTCTCAAAGTGCTGCTGTTCTGTGTGCTGCTTAGTTTTTCCCCCACCCCCCAAATTATTAAAACTAGGGTTTGGAGGAACAAATGCCTTCCAGGCTGCTGTAGTAGCTCTGCTGGTGTTCGGATGGACAACTGCCACAGGTTTTCACACAGCCATTCTTCTTAGTACATTTACAGTGTCATGACTCAGGCAAGCAGATACTCAATTATTAATGACTTATCTACAAAGAAAAATAATTAAAAACAAACCCAAAGCAATAGAGCACTTAATTAAGAGTTAGTGGCGGAGTTTCTGCTGTCTCTTAATGGAAGGCTTCCAAGAACAATTTTACCTTTCAGAAAGAGTACCTGCTTCAGCCTGCCAGATTAAAAGTGCTTCCCACGTAAAATAGTAGTTGGATCATGCTTTTTGGCAGGCAAATATACTTATTGATTAGACACTAATTGGAGCTATGCAAAGGGGGAAGGAGCCTGTATGTATTTCAGAAGCTTCAGGTAGAAACCTGCATTAGCATTATATTGTAGGTGATCCTAACTGCAGCTTCCAGCAGGCCTCAAGGAGCTTTGCTCCAAAGCCAAGCTGCAGCATCTCAGTCCTCAGCCTGTGTTGGCATCTCTTGGTATCCTGCTGATTTATGAGCTTCCGCGACCGTTTTAGCAATATCAGTGATGCTGTCCTTGCTGTAACACCCTGGACTTTTGTTGCTGTCCAGAGTCCACTTTCCATGTCTCTTGCATTGATCTGTAGCAAATTTCGTCAGAAATGGAAGGCAAAAACAAGCATTGTAAGTAGAGATGAGGTTTTTCTCAGGACATGGGTTAACAGCGATGTGCTGCTGGATTTCCCAGGTCTAATCATCTTCCCGAAGGCTGCATCCAGGCAAACTCCTGCTTCAGAGCCCGTGATTAGCTGCTTTCTTAATAAATAAATAAATAAAATTAAAAATTGACTCATCAGCAGCTAAATTGAATTTCTGAAGCTATTTATTTCCTTGCTTGCATTTCTCGTGCTGATTTTTGTGCTGCTATATGCTTGCTTCTTCCCTGCTTCCTTATCCTTTGTTTCTATAATTCTTTATTTTTTTCCAAGTTGTAGATTGGCCTCACTTCCACTCCTTTTGCTGTCCTTCTGTCGTGGTCACCTTGCATCAGTCAATGTGTCTGGCGTTGCTGGGGGTGTGTAAACAGGAAGCACGGTCAGGTTGATGGTTGGACTTGGTGATGCTGAAGGTCTTTTCCAGCCCAGATGATTCCAAGTGTCTCGGTGTAACTTGGTAGCTTGAAATAAGGAGTGAAATCAGCAGGATGTGACCAAGAAGTGCTTTGAAAACCAAATGGGGGGCTGTTGTGTTAACAGAAGTCACGCTTTTCTATTTTCTTTGCCTTGAACGTGCTGACAGTTTCAATACTGGAGATTTTTTCCCTGTAGTCCTCCGTGTGCTGCGTTAGCTGCCAGTAAGTGGCTGATCAGATAAATGATCTCAAGTCCTGTCCTTGTGCTGTTACTGTGTGGGTTATTCTCATTTCATTTTCTTCCCCCCTCCCCAAGAAGTAATATGGAGGACTTTAATTGAATTACTCAGAAAGAAGAGCTGGTGAGTGGTCACTCAAGACCTTGTGGAGGGTTTTACCCTATAAGTTGTTAGTGTGGCTCGAGCCTGTGATCAACGAAAAGCAAGCAGGCAGCCTTCTGCAATCAGCACAATCATCTGCTTTAATTACTTTACTTTATGTTCCCTATACAGAAGTAAGTAGCCAAAATTAAATTTTATAAGGAAGCTGTTAATGAATCCTAAGTCACTCAATTTCTGTCTTTTCAGTTAAATTAGCGATAATAAATAGCCCAAACCTTGGCAGTGTCTGTTCTCAAACTTCTGTGGCTGAACTGTGATTTCTTTGAGGAATTAATCAGAAAAGTTAGTTAGGCTGCTAATTTTCTGTCCTCCCTGTTTGAGCTGCGTGGGTGTCAGAGGCAGAGCGGAGACACGAGCGTCCTTCAGACACGTGCGTAGAGAGAACAGCATTTCCTAGATGTCAGGCTCCTTCTGGCTTGCATCAGTGATGGAGCCAAAATCAGGAACAGAAAGGAGGAAAAACTGTAGAGGAATATTTCAAGAGTTATGCCTCGAATGTCCTTACCTGCAAGGCGGTTTTGGCAGCAGTGGTGCTGTGCATGGTATTTATCCATGCTGCCTTTCCAGTTCCTGTTCCTTTTGCTTCATTAACAAAGCCATACTTTCCCTGAAAGCCCAGCTCTTGCCCAGCTTTCAGGCACGTGCTGGCAATCCCCCTGAAAGCAATCGATTGCCACAGGTAGAACATCCTGAGTGACTTTGGCAGAGGACACTTTGCATTGGCTTTCCCACAGCAAAGAAACCCTGACTTTTATTTAATTTCATTTTTTTTGCTTTTTATTACTCCAGCTGTTTTTCTGAAACTTGGATATTGATCTATCAAAGCCTGTATGCCCAGGATTTCTGTAAACCACCTTTGATAGGAAAGCTGAACAGGGCTGCTCTTGCCAGTATATGGATCTTGCTGGCTAAAATGGGGGCCCTCTGAGAACAGCAAAGAGCAGCCTGTGCCTTCCCCAGAGGCATTACACACCCTTTGACAGTTAACTTGCTCACTGTGTTGTGCATGATTCCTCATCTACCTAATTACCTTGAAATAGCAGGTAAACATCTCTGTGATATTCACCTGACCTGAAAATTTTATTGTTACTCTCTCCTCGTATAAGAACGTGGCATATTTTGAGGTGTTTTTAAGCAAATGCAGCTGTATCGTTTGTAATCAACAATCCCCTTTCAAGGCTGTAATATATATATTATTAGAGCTACGAGATGCTTTTTGCTCTAAGGACTTTGTGTGTATATGATAGGTACAGAAAGCACTCCTGCTAAAACCACACAGCATTTCCTTTTCACGTGTATTGTATTTAGCAGGGTGGCGGTGGGGATGTTGTCTGGGCATTTTTTTGTCTCGTTGTTTGTTACTACTAAACCTTACAAAGCTTAAGGAAAATATCATCTGCATTTTTAACCTTGCTGAACAGTCAGCGTGCTTTTGAGCTCCTGATTAATGCAGAATTTGATCAGGAAGTGTGATTGAGAGTAGCAGCTTGTCAGGGTGTGTGATTAATGACAGCTCCACCTGCCATGGGGCTTCCGAAGTGGTAACAGCAATCCAGACTGGAGTGTCCTCTTCACTGAGCTGCAATTTAGGCTGCAGATTTATTCCCTCATCTCTCTCTCCCCGCCAAGAGTGCGAAGCCAAAAAAAATAACGATAGGAATACCTGTAAAGATTTAGGATCGCAACAACTGCTGGTTGCTGTGGTGAAGTAGAGTGGGGCAAAGAGGAGGGTGAACTTGGTGGTGGTTTGGGTTGTGGGTAAGTGGAGTATATAAATGGGGTGTGCCACCTTGCTCCCCAAATTTTTCCCAAATTGCTCCCTAATTTTTAGTCCAAAATACGGTGCAGAGTTAGGTGGGGTGCACTCACTGTGCCTAGGCAGTCAGGTACGTGGGCTTTGCAGCCTGCTCAGACTAGATGATACCTTCCAGCTGTTTTTCAGGCTAGTCCTGCTCTAATTCTCCATAAGAACTCTTACTAATTTCTATTTTTACATTTATTTTCTCAGTTCTAAGGTTGAAATTCATTACCTGCTTCCCAGCAGCTCTCGCTGCCAAGCTCCTGTTTGGCTCCCGCTCCAACCAAAACCTGCAAAGAAGTAGCTGCAAGCCTGTGTGTCATACTCGGGTTTGTAGAGCAAAGCAATTTGGTACTACACCTGGAGAAATAAATGTACATGGAATGTATTCCACAGTAGCAGGTGATTTCTGCGTGAATGAGGTCTTGCAGATATACTTAGTCATCCTGATTGGTCTCACTAATGTTATTCTGGAACTGAGTCTTTTTTTATACTGCTAGTTGTACAAACCACAGCCTAGATTATAGGGACCTGCCTGGGGAAAGTGTGCATCTCTGTGTAATTGGCAAAGAAATTAAACCTCTACTAGAAATGAAACTATGAAAGCATCAATAGCGGTTAGTAATGTGCTTCAAAATTGTGTATCAGTGACAGCCTGCTCCTGCTCCCTTGTTCTGACGCCTCAGGTAAACGCTGAACATAAATGCTGCTTGTGGTTCTGTAGCTGGCATCTCGAAGAAAAACACTTCTTACAAACAAAACTCCCAAACCCACCATCGTTCCCTGGCGTTTGGCACTGGCTGCAGGGGGCTCGTCCTGGTGGAGCAGGCGATGGGGACAGCGGCGCCCTGGGTGGTAAAAGATCCTCATGGTGGAAAGTGTGGGTGGGCTGGGGGGGGCTGCTGACAACTCTGGAGGCTCCAAAGAGAAGAATTTGAGCGGTGGCTGTGGTGGATTGCGAGGGTGACTCAAGCACATTCTAGCATTGATCGCCCTTCTTAAAATAAAAGCTGCTCGCATTCATGGCAGTGAGGGTGGGATTCGTCTCCCCTTACTTCAAACATCTGAGTTTAAGCTCCTTGCCCCAGGGTGCCTGCAGAGTCAGGAGAAAGAAATAGATTGCCCTCTGAACGTGCCTGCGCTGAATATCAGAGGCTCTAAGCTTAGGCTGAGGTTAGCTTCTCTCCTGGCCAGTTTGTGCTCGCCATTTGTTCTGATGCTGAATTTGGGCAAGACAGATCCCACCCTTGGTGCTGAGCCTCGGGGACCAGCGAGGGCTTGGCTTGCGCTGGTTCTTCATCAGCCACAGTCTTCAAGTAGGTGCTTAGAAGGGCTGGAAGAAATTCCCTTAGGTGTTGCTTTGTGGTTGTGCTGGGCGTAGGGCTGCTACAGCCACTGCTGCAAATTCAGCCTGCAATGCTCAGCTCTGGTCATCTCTTTGCTGCTGTTTGTTTCCAGCAAGCCTCTGAGCTCAGTGCTGGGTAAAAAGCTCGATTCTTCATTTTTAAACAAAAATGCCATTTTCCATTGCTATTGCTTTTGAATGCAATAGGGAGGAGAGAATGTGCGTAAATCCTTTCTCCAGCTTGTGCCTCTGTCTGCAGCGTGAATTAACATTAGTGTTTTGTCTTCAGAAAAAAATGTTACCACATTATGTTGTTACATGCCAGCGTGACAGCCTAATAGGACCAGTGCATCCAACTTTTTCCCTCTCTCTACTTCTTGCGGGAAATGCTATCAATTTAGCTAATGAGGGAGCCAAATACAGCAACTTGTGAGTATTCCTCTTTTGGCAGGCTCATGTCTCTAAAATGTGCAGGCCTGTCTCTCCTAGTCCTTTGGTTTCAGGAGATGACACACGATTTATTTCCATTCCCCCATCCTTACCACAGCGTCTAAAGAGCAACATCTCTTAAAATGCAAGCACAGGACGTAATGTCTGGAGAAATACTTGATCAGATTTGCCTGAAAGATGTTCATTTGTGGAGAAGGGAATGCTAGGAAAAGGTTGGGTTACAGGAACGCCTATTGTGCCTTTATTTATAGGTTGGCATTACTAAATACACGAATGCATTAGTCCATGCTTTGATTTGAGGTGTTGGAGAAGTACTTTGGTCGGTAATTTAATTTGGGGCCCATGGAAAGATTGTGACTTGGCCCAAAATCCCACAGACCTTGGTAAAAGAGGCAGTGAGAACCCAGTCTATCCAAACCCTAGTCCTGTTCCTTCCCAAGCTCTGTTGGTTCAGATATAAAACCCAGTTTAGCGTGTGGAAGAGCATGGATTTGAGGCACCATGGGAATGCGAGCCCCTTTTTGGAAGGGTCATTGTTCCTGACGAAGTGTCAGCGAGCTGGAGCTCACCATCAAGGCCAGGGTAACAGCATCAGCAGGCCTGTGGCCACTCACTATGCAAGTTGCTTGCTTGCAGTAGTTTCAAAGGAATTAATTTGGGATGAAAGCAGTAGAAGGTTTTTGTTATATCCTGCCAGCTAAGAGCATATACCTGGATATGTGGCCTTGCTGATGTATGGTAACTGGTTACGGTGCAATGACTCGATCAAGAATCTGAGCAAATCAGAGAAATTAAGTCATTTATACTGCAAGGCTTATATTTTTTTACATGTGTTATAAAACTGGTGGTGCTTGTAGGTTTTTTAATTCTTTTTGGGGTATTTGTCTGAGCAGTGGTATGAAATGGCACTTCTTTAGTGATACTGAAATACGTATTCTTGGTCTGTAACCTTGCTAAATCTTTCCTGATGCATAATGCTGTTATTGCCTTAAAGGGAGAAAGAGCTTTAAGTGTACTAGTTACTCCTGTAGAAACAGAATTTTACCTGCTGACCGATGGAGGACTCATACTTTATCTTAAGAAATGCTGTTAAACATAGGTAAATCTAGATAAAAATAAATCTGTAGCTTGTCATTGTCCAAATGATGAGTATAAGATGTAGCATAAGTGTATCTTGAAGTTACAACATAAAAATTAAAATCCCTTAGTAAAAATGCCTTGCCTGTAAATCAGAAACCAGATACCCAAGTTGTTTATAAACTGAAGTCAATATTTTTGGTTCTAGAAAAGTGGAAAACAATAGCATTGTAATTCTTCTGTCAGAAAAGTGACTGTAAAAAAAAGTGACGTCTTGCTCAGCAGGTCTGCTCCTAGCATCTATTTCAGGGCCTATTTTCCTTTCTTCCTTCCTCCTGACGAATGCTCTCGCTCTCCTTGCTTTTGCAGAGCCAGCAGAGTGCTGATCGAGCGGGGCTGGATGCTGGGCTGGCAGAGCCCAGCAATCGGAATTACCAACTGCTTTGCCAAATCCTGCATCAGCGGCAGCTGGGGACACTGGGGATGTGCAGGTGTCCCTGCGCATGGGTTTGGCCCACGGTCCCACGATTACTGGTAGTGATGGGCAAGGAGAAATGAGCCCGGGATGACTCAGGAGCGTGTTGCAGGGTTGGCAGGAGAGGAATGTGGGAGAACATCTTTTATTTGTAAACTGAGAAGGCTTGAGACGGAAGCATGAAAGCACAATAAATCTGGAATATCGCAGGGCCCCTTAACTAAGTCTTTATTTCTTCTTTCTCCCAATATCCACTCGAAGTAAATCTTGCTTTAAGTCCACTTAGAGCTGCCTGCTCAGAGTATGGGAAAGAAAAATAGAAAAGCTAAAACTTCAGTTTCTTCTACCTAGAAGATTATTGTGGAGATTACCTTAATGATACAACTGTGGAAAATATCCCTGCAAATTCGGATCACTTTGTCGGAAAGGATTCACCCTCAAGAAGGTAAACCAAGCAAAAATCCAACTATCCAATCAAACATTAGAATTTTAAAAACTTAATAGCAATTTAAATAGCCTCCCTTCCTCCTTTTATTTTCTTTGCCTATTCTAAGCGCGCCCAAAGCACTTTAAGCTACAAATGGAGGTCACATAACACAGCCCAGTCCCTGTGGTCATTATCCAGAAAACTGAAATTCAGATGTCTCTAGGGCAAAACAAAGTAGTTCTTAAGTAGGGCACAACTTCAGGACAAGAAAAGAATGTCATCAGGCTGAGCTGAGATTTTCAAGGTAGCTAAAAAAGTTGAGCCCTTGGGTAACAATGTTAAGGGTCAACACTCAGCTAGCAAAGGGACAGCCTTAAATACATACGTTGATAGTTATTGCTTTTTTATCTCTATTCCCAGGGCCCCTTTCCCTCCCTATTTCCCCCTCAATATGTGGGGTTCAATTTGTAGCATCCCATTTTGAATTTATTTAGAAAATGTTACTTCTTTCCCATTAAAATGTCATGGGAAAGTTGAAAGACTTTCTATTCAGCCAAAACATGGGAAACTTTTTTTTCTTAACCTGAAATAATTTCACTGCTGTGGTAACTGAGGAAATAAAATAATCCCACACAACTTGTCAAAATGGAAGCATAAACAGAGGCTTTGAAAGCCAGCATTTTAGCTGGAAAAGAAAGCACCGTCTCCAGCTGCGGTGCTTGATATGGCTTTACAGTATTTTGACAATAAACGCTCTAATTTTTATAAAAAGTATTAAAGGAAAATGGTTTTTAATAATTAGGACTATTTTTACAAAGACACTAACTACTTTTCAAGATTCCATAATCTCATTTGCATGCGGCTCTACAGAATTACCAATACTCAGTTGCAGAGATTGTGATCACTCATTTTTTATTTTTTTTAACTTCAGCCTGCTCAAATGGTATTGTACCGGTTGCAGAATAGCACCTGAATAAGTGGCAGGGAATATTTCTAATCAAAGCTTCAGTCAAGGAAGAAAGCTTCTGAAACAACACTGAACGTGGGATTTCTAACCATCTATTCGTTCTGTTAAAAGATTTTTAAAGCTGTTGATAATTCCACCATCTGGGGACGTGGAATAGTTTTCAAAGAGTGAGAAACGGTCTATGTAGTTGTTCTGTGTAGAAAAATGCAGTTGGAGTAGCAGCTACTGCAGGGTTCTGGGATGATGGACTTGAATTCAGTGGCTTGCTCTATTTGACAAGCGTCTTTGCAAAACTAATTGCGTGAGACGTGCTTATGAAGTGATGGCTTTGCTTGTTGGGAAGCAAACGGAGGAGATGCCATCTCTCCCCAAGTGAAAGATTGGGCAGGATTCTTTATGGCTTGCTTTCTGCAGGTGCTCTGTTCTTGTCTTTTCACCTTAGCATATCAGATTGGCAAACAACCTGATCCCACATTTTTAGGGGTGGGACATGACGCTGCAGTCACTCTCACGAGGTGAGTGATGGTCCTTACAACAGAACTGAAGTAATGTTTACTGCTGTATCTACAGTGTGATGTGATTTCAACAAACTGAAGACCTTGCCTCGAGTGTTAGCCTCTTATCTCAGAAGTGTGGTGTCTATGTGAGGGAATAAACAGAACTAAATGACAACAAGTGCATGGGTCCTGTGCCTTCCCACCTCCAGCGATGCTGACCGTAAATCTCTGGCTGAGGCTGTTTTTAATATTAAACGATGCTGCATTCTGATGGAGTGATCACACAGCTGAGACATTAGCTCATGAGCCTTAATCCACTGTTGCCTCTGATAATTCATTTAGCTTTTCAGTCTGTTTGTCTGCCTCTGAAGCTGTGAAATGGGTAAGTTTGTAATCCCTTCCAGAGGAAATTGTGGGAAGGGTTGCGTGGCATTAAATCCTCCCCCAGGGAGGTCCCAGGGGAAGCACTTGTTGCGAGGATGTTGCAGGGACTTCTGAATGCTCTGGGAGACAAAGGACGTGCTGTTTCTTCAGAAAGAGGAGGACTGAGAACTACGTAAGGTTGGCTGTGTGCTTTGGAGGGGTGTGGGCTGTGGAAGGAGATCCCAGGGAAGCTATCCCAACAAGTGCTGACAGACATACTCCATGGAGGCTTTGGGCTGGGGAGAGGATGCAGGCAGCTGTATGGCACCACTGCATGCTGCTCTGGTGTCTTTTCCTCCAGTTTTCTACTTGCACAAAGACCTTTGCTGGCTCTTGTCTGAAACCTATGGTAACAAACCTTTCCTCATCCCTCTTGCTGTGCCATTTTTCCCCCCTTCTTTTGTTTTGCCTCAAAAACAGCAAGACAAAATTAAACATAAATAAACAATACCTCACGGACGTGGTGCTGGTTGCCACTTCTATTTGCAGGGTCTGCCTTTCCCCCCCACCTGCTTGCATCTGTTATTTTGACGGGCTTTTTACAGCGGTAGCTGCCTGTTGTGCTCTGGGGGTAGAGCTATGGCAGTGGTTGGTCTTGAATGATTTTAACATGAAAATAATAAAACTAACCAAATGCTAACCAAAATGAAAGCACCCATAGAGGAGGGAGCGGCTGTTCCTGTTGGGTGATGTTTGTAAGACCAACCTCTCCCAATCCTTTAAGGTCACAAAGGAAGTCCTGCAAATTCTGGCTTTAATTTCGATAGTTTATCTTTGTCCAGATGTTTGTTTTTTAGACTTGTTGTTCCCGCTGTTGAGAGCAGTCCTGCTGGCTCTGTAAAAACTGCATCTGTCTCACATAGGCAGTAAATGTACAGCAGCTCTGGTTGCTGTATGTGAGTTTTCCTCTAGGGCTGTTTGTCATTGTATGGTGTTTTTTTTTTTTTTTTTTTTTTGCATAAGCACATTGCAGCAAAATCACTGGAGATCTTGAGGTCTATCATTCTCTGACAGTACTTTAAACAAGCATCATTACTGATCTTTTTGATACAAATGATACTAATTTAAAACAAGTTTGATTATATATGCTAGGAACAGTAACTTCTCAGTGGCACTGCAAGTTGAAACGAATGCCTTACGCTGAAGAGAATCATGGGTTAAATTTTTCTGAGAGATTTTTCAGCTTACTCTCACAGACAGCCTCTTCGTAGTTTAATGTCTGGACTTTTTTTCTTTTTTTTTGAAATGGGGAGACTGTTCTTTCCTCTGGCTATTTTCAGTGAGCTAGTTTCTAGAATTTTATAGAGAAAGGATAATATTTAGGTCATAAGAAGTAGGCTGTTGGAGTCTTACTTCAAATATACTGTAAATATCATAGCAACAGTTATGAAAGAAGGAAAATAGTCACCTCTCACAGTATTAAACATCAAGTAGCTCAGTTAAGCTATTAATTAAAACTATGTGAAATGCAGTGTAGTGCCACGTTAGGCTCTGTGAATGAACCAGTAAATTTCAAGGGATAAAAAAGAAGAGAAGTAACCATACAAGAAAAGCAAATGTGGGAAGATTAAAGGTTGAATATTTTCTAAATGAGATGAACTAGAGAAAGAAAATCAGTTCTGTTGTCCATCAGAAATGTATGTAGCTCTTCAGTGGGCATCCAAAATCTTTGGGGTCAACCAGGACTTGAGAGCGGGGAAGTGCTGCAGCCCAGACTTACACGTAGGCACTTCATAATAGTGAGATCTGCAAGGAAACATCTACATGTCTTAAATTTTTATTATAATATAAAAAAAAAAAAATGTTGTCAAGTATTAGAATATAAAAACTGGCCTAGATGAGGGTTTGGTTCAGTACAGTAAGTCTCATGGCACCTGGTCAAATTAAGTTAATCTCTTCTCTATCATAAACTATCTCATGTTACACTTTGGCTCGTGGGTAAGTGCTCATTAGCAATTGGGACTTGCCAGTGTCACTTTTCAAGGGCTGGAGAGACCTTCACTGAGGTGCACTTCTCATGCAGGTTCAGGGAAAGGGAAGGCCAGAAGAGGTGTTTGCATGTCTTTGTTACTTCCATTGTCCCCAGATAGGACTACTTGAGATCCCAGATGTCCCAGCAGGCCACCAAAATGAAGGAGACACATGGCAGAGCTCAGGTGATGTGCTGCAACCTTGCTTCTGGCTGCATGGAGAGAAAGTAGTGCAGGTGTCCCTGCAAGGAAAGAGGTGCACAAGAGGTTTTCCTCGAGTAGTTTTGTCTAACTCCAGCTGTAAGTACGCTCCTGAGTTGCAGGGAATCTGGCCCCAAGCCCAGTTCTCAGGCCACTCATAAATACACTGAAGATGTTGTCTTCTGGGTCTTGCGTCCTGTGTTTTGACACTTTGATTTCTCTGTAGCAATTGCAGGCAACAAATATGAGCAAGGACAGAGCACTTGTGAAGTGGTGTTTCCCAGTGGATGACTGCTCTTTTGAGGAAGTGATATGAGAGGTGGGAAGCTATGGGTTTTCCTTCCCACTCTCTCTTTCATTTTGCATATCATTTTGTCCTGGCATCGTCACAGAGGGGTTGCTGAGGCAGTGTTGTCTGTGGTCCCACCACTCTTCCCTTTTGGAGGGGCAAGAGGAAAACAGGTTTGGTACCCCACAGCTTGTGTGTCTTACCTCTCTTTGGGCACCTGCAGTTAAGCACGGAGCTCCCTGGGCAACCTCTGCAGCTGGGGCTGGAGTGGTCACGTGGAGTAGACTATGGAGACTTGAAGCCCTTTGAAAAGGAATTAAATTTACCTGTCACTCGCTATTCAAATGTGGACAAGTGGTGTGTTGATTTCTTTTTTTTTTTTTTTTTTTTTTTTTTTGACTGAAGTGCTGTTTTGTAGGAGAAGATGGTGTGCTCTGCATGCGTGTGGTTTCTTGGGTTTCTTTACAACACTTCCTGCCAGGAGTGTTGTAAAGTATGAGATTATGGGACTGAGAGATGAATGGGTTGAAGCTTACCCTCGGTGAGGCAGAGGAGTGGGGAGCTCTTTAACAAAGCCCCCACCCCTGCTCCCAAGTTATCTAATCAAGAGGAGAATGCAGGAAAAGCGAGACTGGGAGAATCAAGCCCTTGTGTCAAGGTATAAAGTACCCAGTTGTGGGTTACCTTTGTTTCCTCACTCCCAGTGCTGATCAGATTGTAAATGTCTCTGTTAAATGTATGCAAACCAGATTGTACAAAGCAATGATTTAAAACAACAACAGTCTTTCATCCTTGGTGAAACCAACAAATATTATAAAATCTAAATTGTCTGGAAGAAGTAGTTTATCTTCAGATTCTGACAGCATTCACAGCTGAAATATATAAATGCACTCAATTCTAGCTTTTGAGCCTAGATTTAATGAGGTGCTCAGAGGGAAATCTGTGGACAGGCTTGTATAAATTGTAGAAACAGGCCACTGTATTGTCACAGATGACTATTTTTCAACTTTTGATCTATTTTATAAGTAATCATTTTATCAGGCAACACCTGGGCCTACTCTTTACCTGTCCTTTTGAAAATAATTTTCAGCAGTAACGTATAATCACTGGCTGGAAGCGGAGCCCTGTCACTGATGCTACTGAATAACAACCGGTGAACATCAGGCCCCGTGTGGGTACGGGAGGCACCTACCTGCAGCTCAGCTCCAGCCTTCCCATTTATATTTCAGATGCTGGACTAAGTTAGGGGGGAAGAAGAGGGGTGGGAGACTGAAGTGTTTTGCTCTTATCCTAAAAAAGATGTGTAGGCAATGGTGAAGGAGTGGGAGCTCTGATAAAACTGCCTTTCCTCTGACACAGCACTCTAATTTCCCTGAGCGAGCTGCTGTTCTTATTCACCACTTGGTAGGACGGCGATGAGAGATGTTATCTGATCTCAGCATCTTCAATTTACTTAGGAAATGAACCAGTGTGTTTTTAAGACGAAAGGCATCCCTACGTTAATGTGAGAATAAAATTGTTTTGGCAAGGATGTGCTGGTAAGAAGTGGAACAACCGTTCAGAACACTGAGGCTTGCATCAAATCTTAGAGCTGTTGAATTTGGTCTGTTATCTGCATGCTAATTATGAACTGAATTGTCTGGAACCAAGGAAATGCACACTCAGAGGAAAGAATTTCTTCCTAAAACCGACCCTCTTTTAGTTTAAAACCATTGTCCTATCCCTACACCCCCTGACAAAGAGTCCCTCCCCAGCTTGCCTGCAGGCCTCCTTTAGGCACTGCAAGGCCTCTGGAAGGCCTCCCTGGAGCTTTCTCTTCTCCAGGTTGAACAACCCCAACTCCCTCAGCCTGGCTTCATAAGAGGTGCTCCAGCCTCTGATCATCCTCATGGCCTTCTCTGGAGTCATTCTAACAGATCCTTTCCAGAAACTTCTTTTTAAAGGTATTCAAATGTCCCATTAGCTTGAAGTCACTTCAAGTGAAATCTCCTACTACCTCATGTGAACAGATCATGTCAATGTGTGTCCTGTCCATGGCCCCATGGGTTTGTTTCTTACTTACACATTGGGTGAATTTTTTTTTAGTGTCTTCATCCTTGTTTGACTTGGGACTGTTTGTCCTTAGGTTTTATAGCCAGTTAATATTCAAAATTCAAATACTTAAAAGAAAAAAATTATACTGGACAGGTCTATGCTACTCTCCCCACGTGCTCACTTTATTCTTTACTTGTATCTCAACCAGTGTACCTCTCAAAGATACGTTTATCAGCAAGCTATGTTCTAAAGTGTTATTAAATTGAGTGCAATGGTAGATCATTCTTCATGCATTTCACAGTGAGATCTGTGGTAGTGCCTTAAAAAGGGCAGAAAGCATGGGGGATTTTTTTTTCCCATTATTAACCATTTTAAGACCATTTGTTTGAATTCCATTTTAGTTTAACTGTGCAGAATATGTGCTGACAATGGTGTTCTACTTTTGTTTTATTTTATAATGCTAACAGTAGGTTTCTGTGGGGACATCATGATGTGTATGGTTAGGGAAAAGAGACTTGGGAGAGCATTTCACTTGTGAGGCGTGACTTGCTGCATCCTTTTTCCATGGTAAAGGTGATGCTGGAGGAAACTTCCTGCTCACTGTGGAAAGGAACATAATGTGTTTTAAAACATATGTATGTATCTGATATTTTGAGTATACCTTAATTTGCCTCTTTTTGTCCCCCTGTTTTTCTCAGCTTAGAAGAGTTAGGGGATTTTTTTTCTTGGTCATCTCTTTATCCCAGAGTTTCAACACTTTCTGAGTTTGTTTTCACTGGCAGCCTTCCCTTAAGCTGCTGTTATTGTATTTTTCATGCCACTGTCTGTTCTGGGAAGTAAGCTGCTTAGCCCCAAGTGTTTAATTTCTCTGTTAAAGCCAGTGTGTTTTAAATGGGCTTGGTGGGGTTAGCACCTCAAAAGTTCGTGGGTATCTGCCCCACTATGCTCTTTTGGTGACAGTTTTTACGTTGTCACTGTAGGTGATAGCAGCTTTGTGGGTCATGCCCCTGATCGTAGATGGTATTTGACATTAGCATATTTCAAAAGCTTTCCTGTTTATTTTGATTGACTATGTAATTCTTGTTTTAAAACTGCTTTTTCTTTTTATTTCTGATATGAGCTGCTTATTTCTCTGAAGGTGTGTGTGAGGAGTTGAATGCGTCTTTCTTTTCTTGCACAGAATATATCCTCACCTCTGATCTCTGCATCTCCAAAATTATCTTCCGCTGTGGGAAACGGTTGGTGTAGAGCCTACAACATGTCAATTTTGAATTGTTGGATATGCATCTTACAGTCCATAAAATCTTTTATTGATATTGATCTGAAATTGCCGCTGTAATCGTACTTGGTCCTCCAACATGGTTTTTACTTGGTATTTCTTGTTTCATCTTTTTAAAGTTTGTTTTTTGTTCTTGCTTTGCATGAAGTGATCAGATCAGATATCAGCTGCACTACACACTTTAATATCCTGGATAAGTTGAGCTACGTTTTCATTCCAGTAGACAGGTTTTTAATCTGATCTACGGGTAGATATCTTACTAGGGGAATGAATATTCCACCAAGAAGAAACCCCAGAGTGATTCTGTCAGTCTCATGCCATCCTGACTTTTTATTATTAGATGTATTCTTATTTTGTGTGTGTATACACACACGTATGAGTATATATATGTATATTTGTGTGTGTAAGTGTATATATATAAATATATTTTCAACCACACTTAGCAATTTCATTCTTCTCTCTAGTTGTCAGGACTCTCCAATGTAAGCAGATGTCATGGCTGAGGACACTGTCACTGTGTGTAGCATGCTGTGAGTTCATCAGCACAGTTGTCTGGTGTGCAGTATCCTATAATTGTCATTTTCCTATATCACATTTGAAATGCAGCTTGGAGAAATTGGCTGTTAATTGGCTCCCAGTCCTTCAGCAGTTTTCAGCATTAGAAGTCCTAATTTAATGTTGCTCTTTCTGCAGGGAGGGAGAACCATTTTCCCGTCCCCGTTCATCATGCCTATGATGAATTTGTATATTTAGTTATTTTTTTAACTCACTCCTAGACATTGGCATAAGTTGTGAATTTTGAGAACAGACTCATCTGTTTTCTTAGTTACTTGTATAGCTTTTGACCTTGTTGATTTCTAGTATCCCAGAGAGCTATAATTGTAGCTGGTAGAGTAGCATTCATTTTGGAAATTGCTGTTGCATTTGGAATATGCTACTGCCACTCCTCCACGCTTTCCCCAGCTGCGTGATGCTGTGCTGCTGGTAAAAGAGGAGGCGGGAGCTCTCTGGTATCCAGTTCCATCAGCCAGCCACGCCAGCCCAGCCTGAGAAGTCATTGAAGGTGATTTGACTAACCCTGGCGAGGAGCAGCTCGTGCAGTACAATAGAGATAAAACCATTACTTGGCAGATAATGATTACAAATGACAGAGGGTAGTAGCATCTTCAGCTGCTCCTGACGAGTCCATTCACAGAACTGTCTTCTAAGAGCTTCAGTATCCAGATAATTTCTTCAAAGACTGTTTCTGAGACATTCATTCAGCATACAGTTCATTGCAGTGGCAACGTTATTTGGTTTATTGACCTAAGTGCTGTTCTTGGTGTCTCTGCTGCACTTCTGAGTCTGCAGTTCATTGCTGAGGGTAAGCGAGAAGCCAGTGGGTATGCAGCACTGCAACTGGATTGCTTTTCATTTTATCCTTGCTCTTTGACCTTCCTGCCTTGGGTTAGCCTGTGCTGGAGAAAGTTGCAACCTTTGGTGTAGCTCAAAGTTCCCATGGTGTTCTCAAGTTAGTTGTGCAGTGCTGAGGTGCAGGTCCTTAGGAAGGGGCCATTGGCCAACACTTAAATTTTAAATGATATCCCTCTCAATGCTGCTGGGCTAGATGCTTTCCTCTGCCTGGTTGTGCTCAGTCCTTTTACTCAGTGTGTACTCCTGAGAGCTGCAGTGGCAGTAACTTTTTCTACTTTATTTTTGTCTTCTAGATCTTGCTTTGTGTTCATAGTTGGGAAATACCCCTGCCTATTTCAATAGTGAAATTTGTCTGCATAGGAAGTCCTAAATGATACTGGCTTACATAATGTAGTATGGCATGCTGATCTATAATCTTCAGTCCACTGGCCAGGTCACTTGGCTTCCTTAGAGTCAGGGCTCCTCCTGTTATTGGATTTCTGCAGTATAAAATATAAATCGTAAAAAAATAAATAAATAAATAAATAATAATCTTTAAGAATGCCTTCAGAATACAATGTGAATATCATTTGAATGCCTTCTTCATTTATGTGTTATGGAGTTACAGTTGAAAAATGTATAGGCATGCATCTTCAGCGTTCCCCGGGATCGTGGACAGTGTTACATATTACTGCTAAAGCCTGTAATCACAGGTGGAGACTGCTGCAAGGGATAATCTCTTGTTGTTTGTTACATTGAGTGCTTTTTCTTTTCTTCTCCTGTTTTTTAATGAGTCCCTTTCTGAAGTAGGCTAAGCCTAGTTGTCCTTTTATCAAATCCCAGTTGGTGATCGCTATTAGCAACAAGATAACACGTTTTCACAAGCTTGCACCTGGTTTAAAAAAAGTGTGTGCTGCTTTGCGTATAAGCTTTGTCTCTTAGGTTATAAGAGTTCAATTTGAATAGCTGATTCATGTTCTGTACTTCTGCTCTGTGAGAAGCTGTAATGTGTTTTGTTGGGCTTGCATTTCACAAAATTAAGTAACTGGAGAAGTTTTGAATGCAGAATTTTTCATCTCTGTTCAACAGCAACGATTTACAATCATAAAGAATGGAAGGCTGAGGCTTAGTTGCCACTGCATGTATGAAGTGAGGATTGTTTTTAAGAAACAAAACCTGCTTGAGAAAAGCATCTCTGATCCTTAATCAGTTAATTGCTTGGTTACAACTTGAGTTGTTAATTCAACTATGTAAGTATCCATAAAACAGTTACTGAGGTTACCCAGTAGCTTTTTTTTTACAGCCAAAAAGGACTTCTTAAACAGAATCCAACATTCCTTAAAAATAAATGAAAAGGTGTTTCATGCTTGTGAACTTGGGATCAGGTCCAAAGGCACTGGAAACAGTGAGGTGACCTTATATCTCAGCGTGGGTTCTGTCTTTTCCCTGCCACTTGGTTTGGGTTATCTTAATTTTTCTCATAGAAGTTGTACTGATTTGGTGTGGGTAAACAGAACGGCTCATCAGTGGTGGCATCTCCAGAGCTTAGAAGGTACAGATGAGGCAGACTTTCAGGGAATTATCTCATCTTACAAACCGATGTAAGTAAAAATATATGTGTGTATATAATTTTATATATATGTAATATATATGTTTTCTGGCATATGATCACTGAAATTTCAATGTAATCTGCAGCAAACTTAAATCTCCAGTGTTTACATATGTGGCTCTCTGCTTCGTCTTCCTGTGGATGGCAAATAGCATCTACGTGTTTCAACAGAGTTCCAAGTAAATACATATTCTTAGGAAGCAGAGTGTATCAGTTCTGGCTGGGGAAATATGCTAAAGTTTTACTGTCTTGTTCCGGTTAAATTGTTTAACTAGTTCTCTGAAATACTTTTTCTTATAAATTCCTCATGGGACAAGCAAAACTACACCCCCGTTCAGCAGAATGTGTGTTTGGATTTCTGTGGAACAAGTGGGAGTGAAGGTCTCTGTATCTAGTCTGGTTTGCAGCCATCCAAGAAGTATTGCAAGAGGCTTCCCAGAAGCTGTTAGACCCTGAAGAACTTTTTGTGTGTTAATTCATTTGTTTTGCTGGAAATTGGCTGGCAGTCTCGTGTGAGCACAAGAGGCTGTCACCCTGGCACGCTCTCAATGTAAGTGAGTCCCTGAGTGGGAGTGTTGGGGAGATGTTGTGTATGCTCCCTTGGGGTAATAGGAGTCATTTCCCAGCTGTTTGGTGATACCAGTGAAGAAAACAAGATAAGCACTAACTAGTTCCCCGGGGGTTTTTGCTTAGCCCTTTGTATTGGGAAGCTGGTTGCTGTAAAATGGAGTCCTCTGGGTAAGGAGCCGCTGAGGTTCCCAGGGACAGCAGGTAAGAGCGGGGTCCTGACACAGTGGTCAGGGTTGGAAGGGGTCTCTGGTTCAAGCCCCTGCTCCAGCATGGTGCCCAGGCCCATGTCCAAGCAGCTTTTGAAGATCTCCAAGGCGGAGACTTCACAATCTTTCTGGGCTCCAGCACCCGCCCAGCACAGAAGTGCTGCCTGATGGTCAGGGGAGCCTTCTGTGCTCTGGTTTGTGCCCATTGCCTCCTGTCCTGGTACTGGGCACCACAGAAAAGAGCCTGGTTCTGTATTCCTTGTACCTCCCCACTAATATTAAAAATAAAATCCCCCACTCCTGGAGGCCTTTTTTCTCCAGGCCAAACAGCCCCAGCTCTCACCTTCTCCTCACAGGGGAGGTACAAGAAGAAGAGCTCTTAAATGTTGTAGATATGCCCTTAGCTAACTCACTCACTGCTATAATTCATACAGCTTATGCAAGAAGTATGAATATTTCACAGGGAATAGAGCAGCTGGTCACAACAGATGAGGTTTGTTAAATTTTGGGGTCCCTGCCCCCAAGCTTTTTGCATGAAGTTGCCAGTGCAAGCAGCACAGGCAGCAGGGCTCCTGACAGGGTTAGGCCAGCCCACTGGTCGCCACTGGAGGCACGCTTTAGTTCATACATAACTGGCGTTGTTTTTGATGGTTGGATTTTAAACTAAACTTATCTTGATTCTACATGGCTACACCTGTACTGGTAAATAGGGCTAGGGCACAAGCTTGCGTGGGATTGTGCACTTGGTGTGCTCCTGGGCACAACTTCGGCCGAGGCCTTTCCCTGCCCCATGCCCAGGTACATGTGTATGGTGTGAGGTGGATGAGCTGTTTCTGCCCTATATGGGAGCAGTGGCTGTGGGCACAGGCTTGCCTTCTTCTGGTGCCATAGTTGGGACAGGGAGAGTTACCACACTGGGAGGGGTGAGGAGTGTCCAGCACCACCCCATAATTATGCCTTGGTAGCCTGGGGCCACAAAGGGGGTGGAAGGTGGGTTTACAGATCTCAGTGGAGGAAATTGAACCACAGATGTTCACGCTTCAGGCAAGTGCTTCAACCACTGAGCTGCTGGAGAAAAGGGAATGATGCTTTTGAACTGTATAAGGGCTGGGGTGGGGGGGAAATATCACTCTTCTTATAAATCTCACCCTTCTTATTGTTCTTGGCGGAGGGGAAGGGAGATGAAACAAGGCGCTAACTCCAGTAGGGAGATCGGGTTTGGGAAGCTGAAAGCAAGGGCTTACCTCCCCGCAGGGTGCCAGATTTGAAGTTTTTGTTCCTCCCCGCAGCATTTCCTGGGCTTATGCTGGATGCCTGCCTGCCCGGCATCCGATCTCCAGTGAGCGGGCTCCTGGCACACCTCGCGGTGCCGCAGCCCCACTGGGGAGCAGGGGCACTCACTTCCACCCGCTGAACCCCTCGGCACCACGAGGTTCCTGCACGCAGCAGCCCCTCCTGCGAAGGCTGAATCATTGTTCGTGATCTAATCTGTGCCTAATAACCAGGAGTATTAAGCTTCACACAGCGTTTTAAAGGTGTACTATAACTGCAGGTCCGTGTGATTTATTTATTCTTTTTAAACATACTTTTTTTTTCTGATGCTAATTCCTCCTTAATGTGCTTGAATTGCAGCCTGAGTGCATTCTATTACTTTGTCAGGTCTAATTCAGGGGCTTTAGACGTACTTTAAAACTCTTGTGGGTTTTCACCCCATTTTTGGTAGTCTATTCATCTCTGACACTTCTAGTTCCATGAAATACTGCCTTGAATTGATGAAATTAACTTTTCTTGATCCAAGAGATTAAATGTGGCTGTAAATTTTTAAGTAGAACCAGTTGCTGCTTTTCCCCATCAAAGAAAGTCTTGTGAACTTGAACGAGTAAGATTTAGGAAAAGCGTTCTCCTGGGGAAGCTGATTAGTTAATACTTAAGTAATATCTTTTTCTTCGCTCTTCCCCTGCATCTTCAGACCTGAAACAACACAAATGCTTCCTAGATTAAAACAACACCGAGTCCTTCTTATTGGACAAATATCACAAACAGTTGACTTTTTTTTTTTCCACTAGAGTAATGGTACAGGCTTTCACGATTCCTTTAATAAACTTAAAGTAGGTCATAATGCCCACCACTGCATCCTCAAACTAGTATAAATCTTGGTTTCCAGAGTTTTAATTACAGTGGCTGCTCCCATTAGGTGGTCTTGTTTCATGGCAGGATGCTAGACAGCTCTCTTGCTCTAAGTCATTTATGTGGACTGCGGGTATGTCTGTCAAACCATAATGAGCAATGAAAGAATGAAGAATGTTAATTTAACTGATGCTGCTTTTGCTGTTAACGTAAGTACCACCAGCTGCACCTCATAAACATTGCTGTTTGCTTGCCTGAGTCTCGCTATTCAGTGAGACCCAGCTTGATTGATAGAGGCAGAATTAGAATGATGGCTTGCATGTCGCAGCTCTTCTGTAGCGCTACTTCTGTGAATGCTTTTTTTGTTGCGAGAGACAGCTCCTAAATTTTAATTGCTTTTCAAACTAGCAAGTGCTGCTCGTGTCAAATGCTGATAATTGGTTTATGACATGGAGGTATTATAAATTAAGGAGAGGTCAGCGTAGATAATGTGCGTATTACCTGCTGGAGGAAAAATGGTTGGGGAGAAGTGACACTTGGGAGAACCTCGCCTTGGTGTGCGGGAGCTCGCAGTGCTCGAACGCGCCGCCTTAAACAATGGGCCCTGATAGGGAAGGACTGCCTGGAACAATAGCGGTGCTCCAAGTCACTTTATAATTAGAGAAATTACTGAATAATTCAGAACTCCGTGAATGGTTTTTGTTTTCCGGCCCATTAAGTGTTCATGTAAACCTTCAAAATAGAGCTGCATACCTCCTCTCACCTGTCAGCCGTCATGTGTGCTGAGCAAAAGCACGTTTTGTTCCTCGGGCATGTCTCTGGGATGGTGATTAACCCTGGGGATTTGACACAGGCCACTTGTGCTCCAGTGCCAGCTCATCCAGAAGCTTCTTTTCCCTTCCAGCCCTTGCTCCGCTGATTAATGGGCTCCTGTACCACCTAACATGAAGCTGCTTCTCATCGACATCCTGTCCAACACCTTCTTTGCCTTGCTCGTTTCTCAAACCATTCCTCCTTTCCAGCATAGCTCCAGTCTCACTCTGTCCTGATATACCTGGTTATTTTAGACGTGACTTACTACATGTTTCTGTTTCTGCTCTGAGAGTGTGTCAAGGTAAAATGCTCTAAATCAAAGTGACTGAAGTCTTAGGATTTAAATTATTTAGGATTTTAAACAAGTAGCTTCATTTAAGTAGCTGATTTATTTTTGCTCTGTATTGCATCTAATTTATGTCCATAATATTCTTTAGTTAGTAATAATTCAAGTGTCTTGCAAGTGAATACTTTAGATCTATACAACTCTTTGTTAATCAATAATATACTCCTAGCTCTACATACTGCTAGGCTTTAAGACTCTGTGTAAGTATAGTATATGTATAAGACTAAGTAATAAGACATTTTTAAGAGCTACAGTGTTTTAAAGTAGATTCATCTTAACTGGCAACAAGCCATAATTTGGATGTTCTTTCTGGGTGCCTGTGACCAGTGTAGTTACTCATTTTAATTAGGGTTACAGGAGATACAAAGGGAGGCAGCACTAGCGGCTTGGAGCAGCAGAACCTGATGGCTATGGCACAAGACCACAGTCTGGTGTATGAGAGGGATGAGAATTGTGGTGCTCCCTGCTTTCTCATGCGTATCCCACTAACAAGCAATGTCTTATTCTGCCTCTTCTGATGGTGTCTTCAATGCTATATGCAGATTGGACTCTTCTGATGTCTTTGCTTTATGCAGGTTGGAGTGAGTTGGATCCCTCGCAGGATTTGGGTGCTGCTTTATTTAGTTTCAGAGCCAGATTGCAACCCAGCTACTCTTGACTAGTGCAGTTCTGGCACATATGAGCACACAACAGTCTTGAAAACTTTCAAGGTCAGGTAGAGAAGAACCCACACAGAAGTGGCCTTTAAATCATATCAACACCATGGATGTAAGCTTATAAAGCTTGCTGAAACTCTGTCTTACTTTGGTCACAATCTGCACTATAACCTGTGCATCTTTTAGGTTTTAAGAGTCTTTCAGTTTTATTGATTTCAAGAAGAATTACATAAACACAAACTGTTAGTGTCCATGCACTTAGGTGCTGTAATGAGGCTTTTCCAAAAACACTTGTATGTACTTCTAGGGACCTAAACTGGTTATTATATGTCCCCATGCCTTCAAGGCTATAAAGTCTGGCTGTAATATCTTTCTATCCCACTTGGTTGCCTGTTTCTAGCCTGTGACTGAGAAATTAACTTTTCTTGGTCTTATTTTCAGTGAATTGGTCCCAGTACAGAAAATAATCTCTGAACAACTGCTGGCTGCGTTGAGACAAACAATCAAAAAAAGTAATTCTGTGCAGCCAATACTGAAGACTATGACTTCGTGGGAAAGGATACAGAAAGAACAGATAAAACTGGTACCACTTCAGCAGTTATAAAAGTATATATGTAGGTATATACTTAAGCTTTATGATGTTTAAATGTACAAGTGTGGTTGAATTGACCTCAGATGGCTAGGAGACACTGAGATTTTTTTTATAATTTTAGGGTGTTATTTTTTTACTTATTACATTTTGAAAAGAATTCACTGATATCACTTAACTTTGTCTAAACCCTTATATTAAATCTAGGTTTTAATATTATGACTTCTTAAATTACATCTGAAATTATTATACTTTAATCCTACGAAACTGAGAAATATTTATTTTAATACAGCTTAGTATGAATTTGATTATGCTTGCTTACAGGCAAAATGCTTTCACTGGGTTATTTCTTAAGGAAGGAGAGAGTAATATTTTACTCCTGTAAGAGTATTTCCATTTTAGTGAACATCTAGAATTATTTCAGTTGTAGCCACTAAAAGCATTTCTGCCATAAATGGGAGTCATTGTAATGTGTCCAGTATTAGCAAACAAAATTCTCTTTACATCTCACATCATTCTTAAAGCATGAAGCTTCCATTTGCTATCTGGTTCTTTTTGGTTATTGTTTTCCACACTTGCATATGCTGTGAGCAAACTAAAGAAAAGATTGTGTGCTTGTATTAGGACACTTCCACTGGTAGAATTTGCAACTTCAGCTTAAGCCTCATCCTCTACTGGGCTGATTCCCTACTTTCTTTCTAGTCATATCCTTTGGCCATCACAGGATTTTGGGTGGATCTGGTGAAGCAAATCAATTAGCCCATGTCAGCATTTAGCAGCTATTCCAGCACATCCAGAAGGGGTAAGAGACCAAGTTATTTGGAGGTGACACCTTTACCAGTGGGAGTTTACTGCATTGAGTTTCAGAAGAGATTGATGCTACAGTGGTACACACAAGTACGTGGGTATCTTTGTCTTCCCTGTTTAAGAAGGAGATAGGTTTTTGTTTTTGTTTTTTTTTTTTTCTTTAGAAGGAAGGAAAACCTTAGGTCAATAAGTCTGTCTGGGTTTTGTTCACTTCCATTTATACCTTGGAGACGAGAAAATGGACATGGAGATACACCAGCCTTTCTGCTTTTCCTGTGGAACATCTGTACAAGAGGTAGTGTTATGTATCCACATGGAAGCTGTAAAGTCAGGGCCAAATGAGTGAAGCTCCCAACTTCTGTGATCTCTCTCATGAGTTTGTAACACCATTTCCTCTTCTTGCTGTCTGGCACAGGTGGAAACATTGCCATAAACAGATCTACTGTAGTAAGTGTGCTTCAGTGGATTAAATATTCCATGTTTAAAACTGAATGGTTGGAGGAAGGTTTTTTTTTAAACCTGAAGTAACAGGCTTCATTAAGTAAGCAATTGGCAAGTAATATTTTTCTTTTCAACAACTCCATTTACCCTGTGTTAATTTTGATCAGGATTCCAGGTAGACTCCTTAATGTACTACTAACCATTATTTTCTCACCTAGTTTGCTCAGTACTGACAGATAATAGATGATCCTATTACAAATAAATTTGACACTGCATCCATGAAAATGTGAAAATTGGAGTCTCTCATCATTATTTAAAATGTGTGCTCACTCACTCAAATGAGGTATAAGAGTCTACTTTGGAGATAAAGTAGGCCAGATTGCTGGAAAGGCTGCTTCAGTGTCACACAGGTTAATGTAGATGTATTATGTATTTATATAGCCTATAGGAGGATAACTTTTTAGCAAATGATTTGGACTGAATGTGCACTTGATCAGGACCCTCATTAATAACCCATGGCCACACTGTTCTCATAGTGAGAAGTTACCCTTGCAATCATAAAGATTAATTCTGGGGCTGTCTATTGTAGTTTGGGAGAAAGAATCCAAAGAAAGAGACAAGTCGTGTGTTCAGTGCTGAACAGAGATCCGTACAGACTGAGCTATAGTTTGGGATCCTGCGCTGTCCCCGATGTTTTGATTAGGACTGCCTTTCCTTTCAGCCACCGTTCTGGAAATGGGGACAGATGTCTTTTCTCTGCAGGCGAGGGGGGTGTTGCTTTTTGTTACGGCAAGGTGATTTTTACTAAAGACAGTCAGCTACCTGGAAAATGAAGTGTCTGGAATGTGTGCTCACACCAGCAGCACCTCAGCGAGGGCCCTGTGCTGGACTGTGACCTCCATGCTCCAGATACTTGATATGAGCAACCTGTGGGCATCACCTCTTATCTAATTTGAGGTAATGTAGTCAGAAGGTACTAACTAATATGCTGTTGCACCTAGTAGTATTTAGTGCAAGGGAGGAGGATGTGGTTAAACGGGTAACAATGAACACTTCTACTCATAACTTATTTTCCCTTTTTGTGGATGATCAGAGGCCAACGCATTGGAAAGCCTTTGTAGCACGGACACCTTCAGTTGACTTGTCTTGGCTCATTAGAACATTTCAGAGCTTACACAGGCCTTTCGCATCACTGAATCTGTGCCATTGCAGGTGCCACACTACACCATGAAATAATTTTGATAGGCCTTCTTTTCAACATCATATGCCCGTAGCATGGTGTTGAGGTTGCATGGCTCCTAAGGGAAATTTGATGTGGTCTAGGACCGAAGAGTCATTTGGGCTGGCTGTATGAAGGCAGTCAATGTTTTGAGTCTCTAAATCGTGCATATGACAAACAAGGACCATAAAACCTCTTTTACACTGGGTAAGGAGAATTCAGATGAGGATGCTGATGGAATGAGGAGCTTGTTCCTTGGAAAGTGTATCACCAGAGAGCTGGAGCTGTGGAGGAGAAGGCTTTTATACTAATCCTGACATCACCCTCAAGGTATGAGGATAAAGCCATGGAAGTAAATGGCAGCATTCCCTGAGCTGGAGTGTGTTCATTGTACGTACTGCCTAAGTGAAGAAGCAGGCGTGCAATGGGCTTATTCAAAGCATTTGATGACAGGATGCAGGACACTGCCTGGGGCTGGAAGGCAAATAACCGTAGTCTTCTCCACGGGTGCTATCTGAGGGTTTCTAAATTAATACCTTCCTGATTGCACTGGTGCTGGTTTGTGAAACAAAAGCAAGCTCTCTGCTATCTATGTAGCTGCTGAATTCAAGAATGTTCTAGTCAGAGCTATAAACAAGCACGTCAAGGGAAGCGATTCAGTTCCTTGTGTGGAATATTCACGTCTCTTCATGTTTGGTCAAAGCACCATGAAGACAGCAGTAACTTAGTGACACAAAATGACCGGTTCTCATCCTCAATCAAGGTAGTTGTGGAATGCTGTCCACCAAGCTTATCGATACAGCCTGTGAGCTGAGAGCTACCACTGCTGTGGTGTCCCTACACGTAACTGAAGTTATATGACTGTCAGGAAAATGCGAATCCTCTAGGGAAATTCTTTCCCTATGCTCACCTTGTGTGCTGGCGTCGGGGCTGTTTCGGAGTGCTGCTGACCCTTCTCGCAGAAGGTTAGCTCTTTGGCTACCCACTGATGAAAGTTTCTCAGCACCATATGTAAAGAGCCTAAAACCCATGTTTTTACGTAACTTAATTCTTAAATTAAATCTAGCAGCTCAGTTTGAACAGCACGATCGCCTCACTCAACTGAATGAATTCTGTGATAGTCACACATGCTAAAATCAACAATTAACATCAGGAGAACGAATTCTTGCTGTGAAGGAATTACTTTTTTTTTCTAATTATTCTCATGGAATCAAAAGTTTGATTGACAGTAACCTGCTCACCTCCCACACTTCCTTTTCTGTCTTCACTTGCTTTCTTCCCTTTCACTAAAGGGGATCTTTTGTAACCGATCTGTTTATTCTGCTGTTTCTTTGGGGATGACAAATTAAGCTACAGATCTTTTTTTAGTGTTGTAACTGGGAGGTGGAGAGAGGAGATTAAGAGCTCCATCATGCCAGTGTGCTGCTGGCAGTCAGCTTTGGAAACGGGTTCATTGCTTTGGAAAAGTGGCCAAGATCTGTGCCTCAAAGGTGCAAGATGTTGAGTCTTGTCATCCTAATATTGATTCGGGGTATAATAAATGGGACCGCTGATAAAGGATTGAGCAAGAGAAATATAATTAGTGCCAATCAACGTGAGCTTATAGAAAATAGATCCTGTCAAGCTAACCTGATGTCTATTAGGTGTTTTTAACGTGTTTGCAAGTTTAGATGATAAGGCATTTGGCTTGATAACACCATTTTGATTAAGAAATTAGCACAAAATAATTTGATGTGATGTATGTGAGCGATGAAATTGAGCTTTCCCAATTTCAGCCTTGTGAAGTTGGTGTCTTACTCTAACCTGATTGTCCTAGGCTCCCTCTGAAGTCAGTGGAGAGGAGGAGAGGGCTATTGCTCCCCTCCTGAGCTGATGCCAGAGGAAGGTGAGCCTGTAGGGACAAAACTCTTGGGTTGCCTTTTTCAGCAATTTGTGTACATCCATGGGAGAAATTCAGGGAGGCTGTACTAAATCTGGGTCTGACCCTGCTGCAGATGTTCCTAGAGTATTGTGTTGAGTTGTGTCTACATCTCAAAGAGTTTGATGGTAGAAGAGTGATGGTGATAGCTTAGGGGTGGAAGGGCATGTCTCTAACCCACTGGGGTTTCTTGCAATCACTCATTACCCTAGTCCATGTGAAGGAAAGAACTGATTAACTTTTTTTTACGTGGGAAACTTTAAGAAGGGAAGATTCTTCCGTCTGTTGAACAAAAATATAACAAGATTCATTGTCTAGAGATGAAAGCCAAGAAAATTCATAATAAGAAAAAAAACAGGTTTTTGACAGCAGGAATAATTAATTACTAAAACCTTTCACCAACTCCCCCAAGGCATCTCTAGAAATTTGGTAATCATGACAGGATTCTTATAATTTTTCTTCCCGAACAAGGCAAGAAATTGAGTCCTGTGCTTTATTTGCAAGAGGATCAGACTAAGTTCAAAAGAGGGCTGCTGAGATTATCTAGTCTGCAAATAGGGTTGGTCCTGAGAAGAGGTTAGGGCTCCTCTGTTCTGTGGTCAACTTGTTCCAAAGTGAGTCAGAAATGGAGGTTGTATTTGAGGAATCAGGTGACATCTGTCTGTCCTTGCAGCTCTTCTTTTTGGACATTCAGCTTTAAAAACCTTTGGGGGATACAAGGATGTTGCTGGCCATACCACCCTGTAGCAACATTACCACCCTGGCTATATTTTTCCCTTTCCAGCCTACTTTGCTCTTAAATATCGCATGAGGCTATTGCTTTCTCTTGGGGTATAGCCATGTTGATTCAGATTGTAAGCGAAACTGTTGCTTTTGCCCTTTTTGAGTACAGGCTGTTCTTTCTGAGCAATTGATACTGTGAGCTCCCTTCCCGTTTTGCAGTATTAGACCCAACAGAATGAGCTTTTTGGTTTTTTCTTCCTCCCTGCTGTCGCTGGTACATTGTGAACCAAGTGCGGTTCCTGTTGTCTGCTCAGTCTGTCCTCGCATTGTGCAAGGTTTCACATGAGCCACAGAAAATCCTGTTATTTCCTTGGAAGAGCAACTGTCCTGGCTGTTGTCCCTGTCTATTCCTGTCCTGGGGACCAGGACCCCTCCTGTGTGACAGCATTCCTCCTGCACTACAAAAAACACGATGCGTCTGTCTTCATACCACCTGCCAATGGTTGTGCTACCTGATTCATGAATAAAAACATCTGCACATGGCAAAACAACAGGTTTGTTCTGTTTCTACTCTTTCTATTGATTTTTTTTCTTTTTTTTTTTTTTTTGGACAAATATCTGCAGGAGATCTTGAACCATGGAAAGTTGGTTCATGATGTCAAAGGAGTTGAGGCCTTCTTAGCCTAAAATGCTTCAGTGCTTTGAATGCTTGTTTCTCCAGCTGATTCAGTGAAGCACTGGAATTGAGAAGATACATTAGTCAACCTGTCCTAAAACTTTCCAGCCTTTTAATTCCAATGCCTTCAAACCCTTTTAGAAAAAGGTATCTTTGCTAGTCTTTGCTTCAATAAGGAAATAAAAGATCTTTCAACACATGTTCTTTCTTATTACCTTCATCAAATCTCCAGCAAAGCCAGTGGACTTCAATGAATTGTGAAGAAACCGACTCCACTTTAAGGAAATCTGCCCCTTTTACCAGACTGTATGTATTTGTCTTCAAAGAAACCTCACTATTCAGGTGAACAATTTTGAACTGCACGCTGCAGATACATGAGAACCCTGCATTCGTTTGAATAAGCAGCCTTTTCAGCAGTCTTTTTTACATGTGAATATTATGCACATCTCTTTTGAACTCCACGCATCTCAGTAGCTTTCCTTGAGCTTTTCCTGGGGAATAAAAATTAAACTTAGAATGAGTAAGAAAAGTCCTATTCATATCATCACATTTATCTGGTTGAGTCTTGCTACAGAATACCACATAAATGAATGTTGTCTAGATAATGAAATAATGTGTTTGACATGGTTCGGGGGAGTGAAATACATTCTTAGAGGACAAGCTCCTGAAGCGTCTGCCTTTTTCTTTGATGATTTTGCTCATTTGGGCAGGTGTATATGCCTAAACTTAATTTAAAGCATCAGCTAAAAGACAATGGAAGAAAAAGACATGATAGGCTACTGATGCTGGATGTCTGATCTTCCAGGTGTATAAATCTGTGCGTATTAAGCTCTGATATCTGTATATCTTGCAGCGTTTCTAAGTATTTTTGGAAAAAAAAAAGTGTCTGTAAAGTATCTTGGCAAACTTTGCCATAATTGCTCATTGCATTTGAGTTTGCAAAAATAGCTTTGTTTATGATCTGATATTTTTAATAGCATATTTCACTGTTTCCATTTAAACTTCGAAGTGACATCTTTGTTTTTCCCTTTTGAAGAGCAGCATAATCCAGATGCCTGTCAAAAGAGTTGTTGATGTAGCATTTTGTGAGTAATCCTTCTGTTTGAGTTTTTTTTTGTTTTGTCAGAAACGTTTGCCAAGCTCTTACAAAGCTTCCCGTGAATATTATTGATGTGTACTTCCTTTTAAAGAAGTGATTATCCATGCAGGCATGCAAGCCGAACAGTTCTAAAGCACAAATGTTTTCTCAAAAGCTACGTAATGTCATAGGAGGAGTTAATTCCTCTCTGCCATGGAACAGAGGGGTACCAAGCTCAGACCGTGTTCCTCTTCCATTTAGCCAGCTTAACTCTTTGCTGAAGCACGGGTCAGTGTTCTAGTTTTTGGAGACTTTTTCAAAAGTATTACACTGAATAACCTCAGGGTTGCTGTCAGTCTGCCTAAATCTTTGATGAAGAGATGTTAATAGTTGCTGGCCTGCTTTCAGAGAGATGAGTGTGACTGTGAGGAGCTAAAAGTAAAACATACTGAGTAGTCTTAGGAATTCAGCAATTATTGTTTCAAACCCAGAGCTGCTAGACGGTGAATCCAACGACGCTTTCATTTGGTGCCACTGCAAAATATTTATATAAATAACTTGCACATTAGGCATTTACAGACATCTTCCCCTCCGGTCACCTTTCTCAGGTGATGACACAGTCCCAGTGGCATCACGTTAATTCTCTCAGACCATGATGAGGACAGGCAGTTCTTTTCCTGTGCTTTTCCTGAGCACTCCAGGATCCTCTCAGCTTGCAGATCTTCTGGGGTCTCCAGGCACAGCAGCCTTTTAGCCTGCTGATTAGCAGTTTTCTGGTAGGGAAAAGAGATTTGTAAATTTTGCAATAAATAATAATTCTGCAATAAATAATAGATCAGGGTCAACGTACAAAATATCTTTCTGTACAGGGCAGCACTGTACAGAGCTGTGAACCTTTCCCAAAAGGTGGTTGAGGTCAAGTGGAGTTATGAAGACTTAATGTCCTTCTTTCAGCCCTGTATTATTACTTTTTTGTCTGTCCCAGCCTGCAACGCTTGGCTGTGGCTGTGCATAACTTCAGAGCCTACGTAGCTTCTTGTGGGATCCACCATTGTTCCCTTTTTAAACCACTTTCACAGTGTGTGGCAACAGAAGAGGTCAGAGCAGGTGGTAGGGAGATTTTCCTTGGTAGAGCTGGAATAGCTAAATGCAATCAAGATGCTGGGACTGCACAGCTGGTAGTCCCCAGCCTGAGCAGTATTGAGAGCTTTAGGAATGCCAGCCTGTCCCTCCCTCCATGCCTGTTGTAATTCCCAGTTGTGCTGTGGCTGAGAAAGGCAACTTTTTTTGTTGTTTTGCCAGATACACTGCTTATAAGAACCCTTCTTTTACTGCTTATAAAACCACTTAGGCTCCCTATTAAGTGTTTATATGGGAGTCTTTTTTTCCCCCAATTTGCTTTCCTTTGCCTTCCTTATTTGCAAGAAGTGTTTGCTCCAGCTGTGCCTCTCTCAAGTTGTTTTTTTCCCTTCCATTGCCCCTGCCCAAAGCTGTGGTGTGTGGTATAGGGGCAGGTGTTTGCCATACATCACAGCTTGTAAAGGGCATTTCTAAGGCACTGGCTGCTTCACAGGTGATCTGTAGCTTGTCTGCACGGGCAGGTTTCTGTAAAAGCTTTTTGCATAAAACCTTTTCTGATTAATTAACCTAAAATAACTGTCTCTGTGTCCTTGGTTTTATCCTTCCTCTCCAAATACTCTCCTGACTGTCACAGCTGGGTGCTGCACAGTGCATGGCACCGCTGAGATCGGTGCCTTGGGTCCCTGCCGCAGGCTGCAGCACGAACTCTGCATCGGGGAGCTCTGAAATAAGCCCTGAGGGATTCCTCAGCTGCTCCCTGCTTTCCAGGACTCTGCATGATATAGAAAAGCAAACACAAGCCATTCCTTACCCAGAGACCAGCTTCTGCCTATTTTCTTTACTCTTTGTTTTCCTTCCCAAAGAAGCCTGCTGCTTCGGGAAGGAAAACTTCCTTGAACCCTTAATCTTGCCAGTCGTTGCTCAACACCTTTTGGCTTTGTTCTAAAGACACAGCCTTCCACTTTGCTTTTCCCTGCATTTTGGAAGCTGTTCAACTTCCTCCTGGCAAGTGCAGTCGTATCGCAGTAGGCAAGTGGTTGCTAACGCTCTCCTGCTTTCTTCTTGTCTTTCCTTCTTGTTTTCTAGTTCTGCGGATGCTGCACAAAGTGAGGCAGATCTCCCGATGCCTGGTCCTGTTTGGCCCAGGAAAGCACTGATAGTTGGTTTTTTGTTTTTTTTTCCAACAGTCTTGTTACAGTACTGAGTTGCTGAATGTTGTTCCTTGCTCCTCAGCTTGCTTTAGATCATGAGGACATTATTTTAAGTCTGTATACACTGCTCGCACCTTGTGCAGCTCTTGGTAGATGAGCTGGTCAGGGTTACTGCCCTTGGAGCTCTGAAAGATGGTTTTTCTGCATTAGATTTTTTTTTTTTTGACTTGACATGTGAAATAATTCTCTCCCTTACCATTCCTTGGCATTTGGAGACTTCTTTTCTAACATACTTAAAGTGGAAGCAAGGTAAGCTTTTTATTTTCTGTGTGCAGCCACTATAGCTCATGATTTGCTGGGGCAGAAGCGTTGTATTTTACCCATCCCAGAAGAGCTGATATTTGGGGGAATCCCAGTGATATACTTTCTTTCTACAAAAGATCCAGACCTACCCCAGCATCTCTGCTTATTGCATTTCTTCGTGAAGAAGCTTGGGTCGATGGGGTTATGTGAGACCACACCAACTTCTTAGATTGTGTTTTATCTGGATGCAGCCTCCTGAAAGCTCTACCCCAAGCGAAGAGTTGCTAACTTTGTAAAAGTTGCTACGATGATGGAATGTCTAAAGCTGATGTCTGGTTTCCAATATATTGCTTCAGGTCTTTTTAATTTAGAAGCTTAGGTACTGTACAGGATATATGACTTACCTGTTTCGAGGCTGTTAGGTTCCTAAAGGAGAGACTGGCCTCTGCAAGATACCTTCAACTTCATAAAGTATTGATATAGGGAAGCGAGTCTCTACCTTCAAAGACAGTAAACTATGATGAGAGAGGGCAACTCTTGGTTTTAGATGCTTAAAGCTTCTTGCTTTATTTCTGCATCTCCAGTTCCAGTATTTTATTCTAGTGGTTCTGACTTGTCTGCCAGACGTTACTCTCCTCACTCCTCCTCAACGTGAACTGCAGTTAAGTTTTGATAATATCAAAATCCTTTCCTACAACAGCCAAGACTTCCTAAAAAGGAGGGAAAGAAGCCACCCAAAGCTTTATAAATGTAAATTCCAGTATGTTAAACTGTAAAGACCATTCATTTTGTCTTTATGTTGTCTCAAGTAATAATTTTGACTCCTCTTTGGAACCATGTGTCCAGGAGGAAGGAAACAGATTCTGAACTTCAGCCTGCCTTGTGTACCATTTTCACGGTGATGGATTATTGCTTGTCTTGTTCCTTTTTTCCTTCTGATCTTCCTTTCTTCAAATATCCCGTATCCAGCTGTGAGGTGTGCTTTGCTTTTCCCTATGGCGGTGCTACCTAGAGTCTGCAGTAACGCTTTGTAGATGTTCTTCACGTCTTTCATTTTTGAGGTGGGGAAAGAAAAAAGTTTCCTTTATGTAAAACAACTATCAGTCTATTAGGTTAGTCCTCTTCCCTATCAGAAACCCATTTCATTTTTTTATTGCTGTGAAAGCCTCTTCTTTGGTTCTGCAAAGTCTGTGCTTGCCCTTGAACGAGAAGCCCGAGATGGGTTTGAGGAGTGGATGTTTCCCTAAGGAGAGCTTCCAGTGCAGCCTTGGCCTGGTGTTGCCCTTGGAGATGATGGGGTAACTGTGATACGATGATTCACTATGCAAAAGAGAAATGACTCCCTTGAGTTTTTTTCTGTCCTTTCCGTAAACTTCGCTGTGAAAACTGTGCTCTATGAAAAACAGAAAAACAAACCCAACCAAAAAAAAAAAAAAAGCTTCTATTTTTGTTCGAGCCTTTTCAGGCGGTTCATGATAAATTCTTTAGGCATGTCGCAAAAGTCAGAAATACTCAGTTGAAATGTCTCGGCAATGCATCTGAGAAGCATTATATAAATGAATAGACCAGCTCTTTGAGAAGCCTCAACTCCAAAATGAGTCGAACCCTGTAAACAAAGCAGGCTAACGAGGAGAATGTAGCACAGCATGACAGAAGACGGGAATGGAGGGGGATAATGCAAACTAGACACTTGTCTATCTGCGCGGTCCCCAGGCCTTTCATGTACTCGTTACTTTATTGTCTTGCTTTTCAAGTAACTAACCTGCAGCTGGCTAGTACTTCTGGAGAGATCTGTTTGTTTTTTTTTTCCTGCACAAAAGAAGAACTAAATTGTAGAACTAAATGGTTTGTCTGTTTGCTCTGAGATGTCTTTGGGGTTGTCAGCTGGCCCTACTCCCATCACTCCTTGTAATGTTATGATTATTTTTTCCCCCTTCCCCTTTGTACTTCTTGCACTGCAGTCAGCTCTCGTTGGAGGTCATTGCAACGTGATTTGATCAGCTCATCGAGCCAAAGTTGCTGTATGCTTCATTTACAGAATTATGTTGGAGTCTATCAGTTGTTTTAAATTCTCCTAAAGCAATATATCATGGCCCAATGGAGCTCATGGCTTGGCAGACCCACTGAGTGTCCTTGGATCCATTATGTGGTTCTTCCACGTGCTTCTGTTTCCTGTTACTTTACCATCCTCAGTTCTGGACCATAAGCTCTTGAGTGCTCAGCCAGTTTAGGGCTTTTACAAGGGAATGGATTTCTTTTAAATGGCCTGACCAAATTTAAACGTAGAAAGAGTCGTACAAATATCCTGTAATAATATGGTAGCAGGACAGGGAGATGTCTTCCAAGAGGTTTTGAGTGGTAAGCTTTCCATAGCTTGCAGGTGGGATTGCTCTAGTAACTCAAAATATTATAATTATACAAAACATTAAGTTTATATGAAATGAAATTTACATGAAATGAAAGAGGCTAAAGCTGAGGTAATGGGAGAGAAACCTGATGGCTTTGTTCAAGGGGAGTGCACTGTGAACTTTAATTCATATCAACTCATTTACTCATCTGCATTTCTCTTGTCACTGTAAGAATCTTCTTTGTAGAGCCTGAAACTCCAGTGCTAAAAATGTGAAATCAATAGGTGCTGTTATATCCACTTAAAAAAAATATATTGTATTGATTTGCAGATAATAACAGCAGTTCATTCCTGCAGGATTACATTCCACTTCCTGTCATGGAGATTACTCCCTTATATATTAAATCTGAGATGGAGAACATAGGTATAAAACTGCTTTACTTTAATGAATAGTCATTTTACTCTGGGCACTAAAATGAGATATTTCTTTAAATTTATCTCCAGGGATTATTTTTATTTCCCGGGCAAACCCTGTGTTACCAAAGACTCTACAACGCTATTAAACTTTTAAATAATCTCGCCTTGCCTCATTCTTGCAAGTGCTTGAACTTGTCCTCTCTTTGATAGCAACTAATTAAGCAAAATATCATGCTCTTTCTGGTCTCCTCCACATCCTTGATCAGAGGGTTAACACCGTGTTATCTCGGGTATTAGATGCTCTTTGCTAAACCCTAAGAATCTACCAGCATCCAACTCCCCGTGCTCCGTAACAGAGTTCTGTCACCTTCAGAGGATTAAATTCTTCGTGCCGATCATGGTGGCATGTATCATCTCCCATTGTGCAGCTATTTTTTTCTTGTGCTGTGGCTCGTTTGAAGGCTATTCATATTAAGCATAGGTGACTTCATCTTTGTGTGTTAAAATAATTCTTCTCTACTCTTTCTAGGTAATCTGGCTTCTCAGAAACCTCCTGCTAAATGCAAGGGTTTGCTGTCCTGTTTACTGACTGTTACACCTGAGGCTGATTTTGATACAGATTCTGGATATCATAGGGTAAGTGTGCAGTTATCTGTTTTTTTGTGTGTGTTTTTTTTCCTCTTCTGTGCTCTTGTCCACTTAACACAAACGTAGTTTGGGTTATGCTTTCCTTTTCAGTGACTGCAGCAAATCCCTGTCAGAACGTTTGCAACCGACCATCTGTGTTACACTTGGAAAAATAATGTAGTAGGATGAATGCTAGTGCTGTAAACCTGATAAAAGGTATTTGAATTGGGTTGTACATCTCCTAGAGGGAGCAAAGTTTGTCTCTGCAGACTTGCAAGTCTATATCTTATAAAACTGCAAAAAGCTGTAAGCCACTTATTCAAGTGTAGTGATCATTTTGAGTTTTAAGCTATAAAATACACTTGCATCTCTGTATTACAAATGAAACATTCTGTATAACACAATTACAGTCTTGCAGACTTCACAAATACGTGTCAGAAGGCAGAGTCTACCTCTCTGGACCTGCTGGCTGTACTCTTGCTAATGCAGCCCAGGATGGATGCATTAACTGTTTGTTGCACGGGTGTATTTCTGGCTCAAGTTCAATGTGTTATCTGCCAAGACCACTAAGTCCTTTTGTCTCCTAATTTGAATCTGATTAATTTTTCTCACACTGTTGTACAATTCTAGTGCTAGCTGTTCCCTCAGATTCTTTACTGTACACCTCAGCATCCCCAACATCTTGGTTATAACCTTCCTGTCAGCCTCTTCCCACAAATAGGTTTGTACTGCACGTTAGAAACCTATCTTCATGGATGTATTTCCTTCCAAATCTATCTTACAGATTTCAATGTAGCCTTGATAATTTAAAAATGTTTTTCAATTCCTATCATTAGTATGTTCATGGTAAAACAGGAAATTTTGTGTATGCTTGGGTGTGTACAAGTATGTAAAGAAAGCGTATTTAATCTTTTTTCTCTGGGCTGCCAATACAAAAATCATAAATAGTTTATGTAATAATAGAAAAATGAAATTGTTGCTTGAAGTTGAGCCTGAATTTTGAATAAGGCTTTTATTTTATATTCCTTCTTTGTTTGTCCCTGCATGTGTGTGTAATGCTGTAAATTGCAGATACCAACAACTGTAATTGCATTGCGGTTATAGTAAAATCAAACATTCTCTAAATAACCTTTTTTTAGTAGCCCTCACAATGAATAAAGTGTTGGTTTTTTCCCATGTTTTAATGGTGTGTATGTGTTGGGGGCTATGCCAGGGAATGGATGCTTAGGAATACTGCCCCAGCCTTGACACACAGTTCAGGTGGCCCTTGGCCCTTGGGGAAGGGAGATGTGCTCCAGCTGGCTTTGCTGCCTAGTTTGTTCATGATAGTCTACAGAAAGGACCGGGAGAACATCAGTAGTTTGGTGCTCAGACCATAACTAATGGCTTTGCTGGGGTGACTGGAGCTCATGTGCAAGTTTCTTTGTTTATACTGACTTGAGGAGGAGAGGAAAAGAAAGCATTGAGCAGGCAGGTGGAGCAAAGAGGGTTAAACACGCTGAGTTGGGGAAGATGGTTGAATGGAAAATAAGTATGAGAAAGAGAGGAAAAAAATGTATGGGAAAGAGAATGAAGACTTTACCTTGCAACCTAGCATTTTGTTTTTAATTTAGAGAAATGTTGTCCTACTGATGAAGTAGTTATACTAGAGCAACTCATATGGTGATGAGTGACAGTTTAATTCACTTTCCGTTGAGGGGAATGTCTCGCAAATCTGGCTTGTGATATGTTGCAGCATCGCATAGTTCAAATCAATATAAAATGCTGAGGGTAGTCTTAGGCTGAATATCAACATATTGTATAATTATTCTGTTAGATTATGGTAGTCCTCTGGGTGTTTCTGGTACAATGCCTGTGATCTAGTTAAGGGAGGAAACGAAGAAACAAGCAAACAAAAATCTTCTCTTTATTGGAGCTATTTATGACAAATAGCGGCTGTGTGTACCTGGAAATGATGCATCAATTTTGTCCAGGCTACCTCATCAAGGCTTCTGCTACGAATCGAGAAGATGGAAGGAGGCTTGGATTTTAGGATGAACTTTTGTCTACTTCTCGAAGGGAGCTGCCTGTAGGAGGCACACAGTTGTCTCTTACCCATTTGGGGATATTTATAATATATTTATATATATATAAGGGAGGCTCAGCTCAGCCTCCCTTAAAACACATTTTAATTTCTGAAGAGCATAGAAGGTATTTGTGTACGTTGGCCATAACCCTATATATCTTGCTGATCACATGCTGCTGCAATTTTGGTGTTCTAACTAGGCAAGTACTTAACCTCTGTTCTTTCCGGTTCAAACTAAATCAGCTTTCACCATATGCAGCACCTCCTATGAAAGTGCGGGTGGAGAGGAATTTGAAATGAAAGGAAGTAGCGAGCTGCTACCGCGATGCAGTTATTTTAACAACAGTGGGTCTCAGCGCAGCAGCCTGATTGCTTTTCTGAGTATTTCTTACAAGGAGCGTGGGTCAGAAAAGGTATGTAAACTCAATGCAAGACCTGAAACGACCACACGTGTTTAGGTGCTTGAACAGAATGATTGTGTTTTTGCTTTTCATATTTTGTAGCATTAGGTGGGTTAAAGCAAAGATTGCAGTTTGTTCCGTTGCAGGAGAGAGCAAGCTGAACGGAGTAGAAGTTGTTCATGGAAGTCCAGGGTCATACTTCTTGTATGAATTTGTGATAAGCTTTGGGATGAAGCAAAGAAACCAAGGAATAACCTCACTTGTATTTGGTATGATATTCATAGCATAATCTAGTTAGGGAAGGACCTCAGGAGGTCATCTCAGCCAACCTCCTGCTCAAAACTGGCCAACTTCAGAGGAGAGATGGTTTTTCAGGGCTGCGGCTGTGTCCAGGCAAATTCTGAATAACTTCAAGGATGGAGACTCAGCAGCCTCCCAGTGCAGCCTGTGCCAGGTGCACTCACTCTGATCTTTTACTTCCTTACATCTAATGAGACTTTTCCCTTGCTGCAACTTGCACCTGTTGCCTGTCCTTTTACTGGCTGACCCAGAGAAGGGTGCCTATCTTGTGTGTTCCAGACCTCTAACTATTGACTAAATCATTAAAAGTTGGAAATCCGAGTTTATAAAGAGCTCAGATAACATTTCTCAAGCATCTCTGCATAGGAAATCTTTTATTTTTGTTTGTGCTTCAGTCCATTTAACACTTGTATTGGAGTATTCTTTCTAATGTGGCTCATTTTCGTGCCCTGTTGGTGTCAGTGAGCAAGGTGGAGCAGGAGGTGGGCGATGTTAATACTAACATCTCTGTAGGTGCTGACACAAAAATACCTGTGTTCCCTTCTGTCTGTAGGTGATGTGTGTCAGGACGTGATTTACTCATGGAGCTTGGAGTTCAGTATGGTTTCTGTTCTTATCTCCGCCACAGCCACCTTTGCAATATTTGTGCCTCAGCTTCCGTGTCATTAAAATGGAGATTACATACTCTTATTCACGAGAGTGCTGTGAATTCTACAGTAACTGTTAAATGCTTTTGGTTCCTTGGGAGCAAACTGCTATAAAATAGGCAAAAAATATGTATGTTTATAGTATAAAATACATGCTTGTAGTTATACAGGGATATGTTAACTCTATACTCTTAGTAGGTTGCTTTTAAACCAAAGAAATAGACTTTTGTAATGTGTTGTGTTACCATACAAATAAGATGCTTTTATCCAAATTACTTGTTGGAAATTGAAGGAGACATGCACGAGGGTTGCTAGGATGCCCTCATTTTCCACGTTCAAGATTCGGAAGTAGAAACAAAGCATAGAAACTTGTGCTTCTTTTAACTATTAAGTCCTTTCATAAAAGCAGTTAAATATTTTTTTTGTCATCTCTAATAATAATGAGTTTTTGGTGCCGGGATGAGTAATAATTGCGAATGGCAAAAAGTTATCAGAACAGTGTTGCTCAGATTGCAGATTTTATTAATCGTAAAAGAGATTATTCACCTTGAAAGGCTATTTTATAATTTTATAAGTGCTCATTTACATGAGAGCTTACTACCTAATTTATTTTGCCTAAAAAAACCCTTCAAACTTTCTCTCCTTCAGAATCTTGATTATCTCAGTCTTCCACCTAGTTTGCTATAATGTCATCTGTGTTTCTACTTATCAATGAGGCTAATTTCATTTTTACCCATTCTCTCTCACAAATGTATATGCTTTTTCTTGCATTTATTCCATGCTTCTCTCCTGCATGCATTTCTTCCCCAATTTGACAAAATGTTGATCTTCTATGAGTGACTTGTGAGGTAGAAGCGGTGTTTGGCCCTTTACATGGTTCTAACCTAATGAGATGTTGGGATTTGCAGATGTAATTAAATTTTCATCCATTTTCTTCTACTTCCTTTAAATTGTTTTCAACATGAGCCTTGATTTAAGTAAAGAAATTGAGCACGTTCTTTGCTGTAGGAATACAATTAGTCGATGAGACTGCCCTGTGAGCTTAAAGCAGGGTACATACTTAAGTACCTCTTTAATTGGGGCATTGGATGGTAAATTCTTCAGGGTATGGGTACAGCCTTTGCATGTTTATGCTAGAGACTTCATACACAGAGCATTGCTACAGCATGAATATTCAACAGCTGCCTGCCCCTTATTTCTTATGCTGAAATATTAATGGAGGCAGTGATTCTGCACCTAATCCTGCAGAGACCAGGTGCATGTAAGCCATCCTGTTGGTGATGCTGTGCATGCTCCCAAGCCCTTTTTGCAGGATTGTGCCTTTCTGGGCCATGCTGAACACCAATGACTTCCACTAATGCAGCTGGATCTGCAGCTGCTGCTGCTAAAATGATGATGGGCTGCCACGTGGCTGGCAGGAAGCATGGGCTCTGCTCCTGCCTGTGCCACCAGGTCATCGTTTCAGCCTGTGGAAGGACATTAACTCCAAGGGGGGAATAAAGCTACTGCTCAGCATAGCAAAAGCAATTTCAGACACACGGATATAGAAGTACTTTGCTATAATGCCCATCATGACAAAGCTCTCTTGGATCTTTGCAGGTACCAAATTGAGATCCTTCAGCTGGCATTTTCATCACTCAGCCTTTTTCAGTATCAGATTGCAGACAGCTCGGTGGCAAAACACATTCAGAAGTGCAGGATTCCTGCACCCTGCTATGCTCTGGGTTGTGACTTTAAAATACAATTCCACAATTTTTATTGCAGGCTTCTGAGTCTCTTTTCTAAACTAATATTTAAAGTAGGCCCCCACCAACTCTGGTCTCAAAGTTAGCTGTTTAATCTACAGTGTATTTCAACACAAAATTATGCAGGCTAAAGTGAAGATTGGTATGGTAGTGGAGCAGATTCTTCTGTTTCATGTATATTTGAAAGCTGAGAAAGCTTCTGCTGAAGCCAGACGACACAGGCTTGTCAAATTGTTCACGAACGAAAAGATGGAATTAATTTGCAGTATCTCATTTGCCATCTTGAGTTTTGTCATGAATTTCCCCTACTAGTCAGCCTGAAATGCCAAATGAAAAAGTGTTTCAGTGAGAGATAATATAATATATTAAGAAAATGTTATTGATCACAGTGTGCTTTTACTGGAAGATGACTTTTTCTGACCGGAACACAAGGGACTTTGCCTTGTTATGGTAGGAAAATGTATTGTAATATGCAAACAGGATTATTGTTAAGGTCAGAGCAACTTTGTTTTTACATTCCACTTCCTCTGGAAGCAAGCTTCTCCACAGCAACACTGTCTGCTGGGCTAGGAAAAAGAACAATTTCAGTTTGTAACTTTTTTAAAAAAAAGGTTACAGCAAGTATTAGCTTCTGGAAGGAAGGAAATGAATGCTGCTCCCCACATCCCCAAAGGTCAGAACTTGCAATTCAATAGTCATTCTGTAAGCATATTTTTTTTTTCTGATGGTGGACTGTTTTGTGGTTATTCTTTGTGTGTTGTTTTTTTAATGGTGGTTGGTCAGAATCAATTAACCCAGGTTTTTCTTATTATGCATGTATTAATATGCATGTGTTACAGGCAGAAGAAGTTGCATGCTTTGGTTTAGAGAGGCTTCCACACACAAGGACTATGAGGCACTTAACTTTTATGGGGGAAGATTAACCAAGTGGAAGTGCCTGTGTTGCTCACAGACGGCTTATGTGGGTATATGAGCATGATTACTCTACAAAGCGTGAGGACATAAATTTGTGATGGGCTGCCCGATACATGCAACTCAGAACAAGGACATTTTTAAACATGCTTGATTTAAAGAGGCCTTCCACTGCGTAAACAGTGGCTCACAGCCATTGATGTCCCTGCTTGCAGTGAGGTTGCTTTCTGCCGAAGGGCTCAAAATCTACCCCCCAAAATAAGTGTCCTTAATGTGATACTTCTTAAAGGTTTATCAAGCTATTTCTAATGAAACTTGCCTAAAACATATTCTGCAAAACTCAACTCTTTACCAATCTTGTCTTTGTGTGATTTAGGTAGTAGTATTATGAGGCATGATAATTTAGACTGGAAACACAAAGGCATTTCAAATAAACCCTTGCAAATCCAAGAATATTGTATTTTCTCTGTTTGTTTTCCTTTTGTCCCGCTCCACTTCCAGCACATCCCTCCAGTGGTTTTCTGTCTTTGTTGCAATAAATCTCCACTTCAGTGAATTTGAAGATATAAACCTGACTGCAAAAATTCATAACTGGTACAGTAGCTGGTTACTAACCCGCTCAAAGGTTTCCACATGGCAAAAAGATTTCTTCACTGAGACCAACCATTTCCTACAGGGGCAAAGCACTGGGGCTAAAATTGTTGTCAATTGTCATTATATCCTGAAAGGTAATTACATTTCTTTGCTCCTTTCTCTAATTTAGTCCAGACAACACGAAGCTGTTGGTATAAATCATAAGAACAGATCTCAGATGTGTGAAAGACTTGCTTCCATTGTTCCCTTTTGTAGACTTTTCTTCTAGCCATGTGCAGGGGAGAGACTGCTTGTGTTGCTAAAGCAAGAAGGTAATATTAAGAGCTGAAAGTTTTAGATTCTGGCTTTTAAGGGAGTAAAATAAGAAAGCAAGTACTTAATTTTTTTCTCCTCTAGCTGCAAGAATTTAGTATGGTTTATTTAGCACAACAAACATGACTTAACGTGCAAGTGTAGCAAAGGTTATGAAGGAATATCATTAGGCTTCCTACAATAGTAGATGTATCTTCTCTACTTCTTTAGGATGTTTAAAAATATACAAAAAAAAAAAAAAAACAACTCTTTCCTTTAGTGCTTAAAGAGGAGACAAGTTACTACCATCGCTTCGCTTCCAAGTCCCCATGGGACTTAAGTTTAAGGCAACTTGGCTCCTAGGATCAAGTTGGCTAGCTCGGATGTCTGCCCTGCGGGAGTTGCTCTCCTAAAGATGCTTTATGCTGCCACATATTTTCCTACTGCTTGGCAGGAAAACGATGCTCAGCTTTTGTAAATCTGAGTCTTCCCTGGATGTGCCAGAGCTTACCCCAGTCACAAAGTGTTTCTTCTGCAGGAGCAAGTCTCCAAAATGCAGCGGCAGATCGGCACGGCTGCTGTCGCATCCCCGTCAGCTGCCTTCGGTAAGGCAAGGTAGAGTTTCAGCACGTGTATCAAAACAACTCAGGCAACGCAGCTGTTCAGCATTTCCCCACAACCTTTTGTGAGTAGCTCTCCAGAACTCTGTTCAAAATACCGCTGGAATCAGCTAAATGCGGCTAGCCCTGTGGATGAACTTTAGTACTTGGTTTGATGTGCCTGAAAAGATGAATTATTTAAACGTAAATCCATTTAGTTTTCATGTTCCCTATCCTCATGAACTGAGAGATGAGGGGGAAGAGGAGAGAAAAAAGGAACCCCGTGGGAGAACGGTTTGTGCTGCTTAAATCATAGCCAAGTTGTTTTATTTGTTTTTGAAATAGTTCTTGGTGGGTACTGTAAACACAGGGAAGGTACCTGTCACTTTTACTGTGTTTCGCACTGAGCGTGGAAATTTAGCGGTAAGCAGAAAAGAAGGCAATCTATAAAATCTCTTTGTAGAAGAGTTTGATACAATGACACCAAAGACATCTCTTAATCTACGTGTCTAATTGTAATGCGGTAGAGAACGCGCACGAGTAAGCAGAGGTACTGAGCAAAAACACTTCTGCTGAATGCTTACGATGACACAAAGATGCGGTTCTTCAAGAGCGCAAAAGGCTTTCCAATTTTTTTTTTTACTGCTTATAGGAGTTTTTAAAAAAGCCTTTTGCACAGATAAATTGAAAGATGCAGAATACCTCATCTCTGCCGGCAGTCGAGTTGTAGGAAGATCACGGCCAGATTTGAATCTCGCCTTGCTCAGCCGTGAGCTGCTTTACATCCCCGTGAAAGGCAAATCTATGCAGGCTGGATTTGAATAATGGAGTTGCCGTTAATGTCTAACATAAAAAGATGATTGGTTCTATACTTGATTTACGGGAAGCAAGAAGTGGTGAAGTATACAGTACACAAGGGGATATTTATGCTGCTAATGCTTAAAACACAGCCGAATGTACTGCACGCTGTAACCATTTCAAATGGCAAAAACAAAGGTGTGTGTATGGCAGTAAATCCCGTTACTCTGATATTAGAATGGCCCCAGATCAGGATCTCACTGTGCAGTCTCTTCAACATGCAGAGCAAGTCTGATAAGCCACTGTTTAGTTACTGCCTGTTACAGGATTATCGGCTTTGAATCAAAGAAAATAATTTCAAATATGTTAGGGTTTAGGATATATTGTTTCGTCTTCATCAGTTTCTAATGCAAGAATTGTTTTTTTCCAATTTATGTGCAAATAGGCTTCTAAAATCTGTTGCTGTGAACTGAGATTTTGTCAGATTTTTTTTCTTCATCAAATTACTCTTGTTTTGCTAATAACTGTCAAATTGCACCTCAACTCAGCATTTCCTTGATGTATCTTGCCTGCAGTAGCTAACAGTAGCTCTCTGAGGTGTATCACTTGGCTGCTTTGCAAACAGGGTGCTCTTAAGTTATTCAGCTGTGCATTTAGATTTTTTTTTTGAAATGTTAAAGCAATTATATTTGATTTTTAGCATAATAATTCATTGTCAATTCAAACTAGGTGAATTTTGCAGAAACATGGAAGGCTTTCTGGAAGGCTTTCTCATAGGTTTGTAAGCTGGACGGACCTACTACATCCATCGTCCTGCAATGTCTAAATCTAAAGCATATTAGCTATGTCTTTTAGTCTATTTTTTTAAGCAAGCAAAATATGAGTATGATCTTGATGAATATCATCTGTGCCATTTACATCTATCTACCCTTTCCACCATTTCTCCAGCAAAATCCTTTATAAGGGTTGAGGTAGTAGAGCACCCTCAGTGTGGAGCTGGTTAATAGCTTCCATCATCTAATGGTGTTGGTGGTGATTGCTTCTGGCTGGTTTATTTCTGGGGCAGAAAGATATGTTATTAAATAAAGAGCATTTGGTGAGCTTGAGATCAATTCTGTCTGATACAGCAAATTTACCTCTATTCCCTAACATACCATTTCTTAAACCAAGCTCTACATTTAGAGCTATTTGTTTGTTTCAACCTACTATGCGGGGAAGACAACAGAAACAGAAGACAAAACCCTACTTGGCTACTAAACCTCTCCATGTGAAGCGTGTATTAGCCAATCTTAACTCTCTAAATAGTTTCATTTTGGAAGAAGATCTTTAATATTAAGAAAATGCAGGTGGATACCTGGCTTGGTGTGCTCCGTAGACTTGAACCAACAAGATCGATGTATCCAAATTATAGCAGCTTTATCTAGTGTGGATGAGATGCTACTTATATTTTCAGGTAAAGGAAATCAACAACTATTAATTTGGCAGAATTATTTATTTCTTACTGATGATATTTTCAGTGTATCTAATCAGTGCACTCATGAATAGAAATGAAACAATTTAAATAGAGGCACTGTACATTGTACGATCTTGTTTTCTCAAACTGTTCCATAATGCAGTGAATAAATTTGTCTGTTCTTCTGAAGAGACTTCTGCAAAAATCATACACTGTGCTTTCACCTCTATTATTTAATACAACTATTTTATAACTCTTGCAAGACAGTGATTTCTGCTTCTGCTACAGGCATCTGGAAAAATACTCATTTGAGGGGAACAGAAGGCAAGTGAAATCTTCTGGATTCTGAAAATCCAGACATGCACCAGAATCACTGGACTGAAAGGCATGTGAGAAAATGATGAAACAGTCTTATTCCAAACCATTCCCTAACCTCTTGAACAGCAAAGTTCAGCTCTACAGAAGGTGGTAAATTAATGAGTGAAAAGAAGATAGTTCAAATCAGCACTTGAACTTGTGGGTACCCAGAAGGAAATGTAGCTGAGCAGGGCAAATTTGTGTGAAGTCATATGGCAGCACTTGCATTTTACTCTGAATCTTTGGATAAATTTGGAACAGCGTGGGGGAGAGGCAAGTTTGGGGTGGCCTCACTGCTAAGCAATGACTCCATCGGACTAGTGGTGGAACTGATGTGCCATGGAAGGGTCTTCGTTCTCCTTGAGATGTGACACAGCACGCTGTTGGGTTTGGGGTGGTGGTGGCCCAGGGTGACAGCGATGAACTGTGCACTCACTGCTGATGGAGAGCTCTGTGTCCTAAGCAAACAAGGGAATCTTGCTTTGTGATGCTGTGGCCTGCTCTGGCTAAAATGCCTTGTTAGGAAAATTTCCCAGCCAAAATTCAAATTTGGGTTTTAATAGATGTTTATTTCAAGGTTTAAGAAAGCTGATTTTATTATTACTTTGCCCTTCTGGGAGCTGAGGGGGGGTTCTCTTACTGCAATTTGAATATTTTATATGGGGAGCTTGACTTGTCCTTGATAAGTAGCAATATAAATAGATCGTGTTGGTAAATCTAAAGCAGCTGGGAACCAGGAAATTAAGGTGTCACTTTATTCTTCCTACTGAAAGAACGCAGATACCGGATGCCATCATGACTCGTGTCACAGAGCCTTTCTGAAGCTGTGACTCCACTGTGTTCAGGCAGGTTTTTGGTAAGCAAAATCTTTCCCCAAGCCCACTGTTTTAATAGGTTTTAGTAGTGCAGTTAATTCCTAGGTACCAGAATACAAATGCTTGCCTGTCCTTACTAAAACCGTCCTAGGATCCTTCACTGTAAGCCATGGCATACATTTTGCGTTTCCACTTGTAAATCTCTAATCCTTAGGAATGGGTTCTGGACAGCGCAAGTGAAACTGGCTGCTGCCTTTATGATCTATCCTTGTCCTTTTTTTTCTTTAAATTTAATTTTTTCAACTTGAGGAATTTTAATCTCACAACGAATTCCAACACGAACATGCTCTTAAAAACCTCACTGGCAGCCATCACCACTTAATCTTTTTGCATTTCTTGTGATTAGCAGAGCTTTTTAATCCTAACACCAGACCCAACACCAACTGTTAACTGCACTTCTTGTTTTACAGCTAAATCTAATCCTTCTAGCAGTCTGAGACCAGTGTTATATTTATCACTCTGAAACTACCAACTGTAAGATGTTGTGGCAGTTCCTGAGTTTTTTTTTTCCCACTTTCTTTTTCCTTGTCATGGATTGATAAATGCAACGATCAGTCTAAGGTTAGATTTTTTTTATATGATGATTTCTAGAAAAATATGAAAATAGGCGCTTTCCCCCACTGTGTCTTTTTCTCTCCTGTATTTCTTGCCTGACCAGGAGAAAAAAAAAAATCCTTTCTACCTGAGTTTGTGATTAGTAGCAAGATGTGTAGGTGGAATATGTTTTAGTGGCTTTTTTCCCCCTCTCCCTCCCCCCACGCCTATTAATATATCTGTTAGTAAGCTAATGCTATTAGGTTATGCAGACTGGTTAGCGTACAGGGAAAGATAAGACAGCCATCAAATCCTTGCAGTGCCCCAAAACATCCTTCAGTTCTGCCAAAGGTTCTGTGTGTTCGGCCATGAGGCAGCAACAGATTTTATATCCAGTCACTTAGCGAAGAAAGGGTAAAGAAATTGCTGTTAATATATTTACTGGTGTGTGTTTTTTTTCCCACCTGGAAAGTTGCGTGGGTGTTTACAGTCTCTACAGGATCTGCTCTGAATTTGCATTAGGGAAGAGGGAAAGGGAGAACTGAAGAACTGCAAACTCTATTTCTCCTTTGTCGTTGCTGCTTCATTTCTGTTTATTTTTTTCCCCCAAGGGAGGAGCAGGGAAGGCTTTGGCCAGAAGCATACAGTCCCCCACATGACCCTATTTTGCTGAAATCCTAAAATCATTTTTAAGGCTGATGAAAAGAATGGAAAAGAGGAGTTGAGCACAGAATAAAAAATAATGCTTCTCCATAATTACAGTAGGTAATAGCAAACTTTGTCTTCTGCTGCTGATGTCTTTCCACAGCCTATTTTTTTCTCAGCTGTGCTTTTCTTTCCCCTACCAAAGAAGCTGTAATTTTTACTGGCAGTGCAAGCTTGAGAAAGTCTTTCAGATTTTAAAGCAAGGTAGGAAGTTTTTATGTGTATGTGTGTGTGCGTATATATGCTTGTATATGTGTATGTATGTATTTAAGGACCAGTGGTCTTCACTTTGTGAAAATTTCGTGTCTATAGACTTGTGTCTGAAAGCTCATCTATTTTTTTTTCCATCAATTGGCTAGTAAAAGAGTACTTCTTCCTGTGCTCCTTGCCTTGCTCATATCCTTAGATGATGTCTGCTCTGGCAAAAATACTGATTTTGTATTTAAAACAGGAACAAAATTGCAAAGTTATCAGTAGTTCAAAGCAGTCAAAATGTAACTGTCCTTGCCCTCCTGACATTATTAAACATATAGTTACTTAAACCTCTTTAATCCCTTACTAGCAAGATTGTCTGGTGGTTGGAAGAGGAAGCTGGGCTTTTGTCCCTTCTCTGGCAGAGCTGCTTTGCACCCCTGCTCAGGAGGGAATACGTACATGCCTGGTGGTTGGGCCTTTGGCTGTCTTCAGTTTTTGTTTTTGAGCAATCATGGCATTTTGGGGAACCATGTCCTCCCCACACACGTGCATGCACACCCCAACCTGCCTCCATCAGCTGTTCCTGGTTTCCTGATGTGTTTTCAGGGCTCATTGTGCCTCTTCAAACAGAAGTCTTTTCCCTCTGCTCTAACATCTTTTTTTTTTTTTCTTTTTTTCCTATTTGTTAGGGTTGGGCCAAGATGGGTTTGTACAAGCTTCTACAACATTTTAGCAAGCGTGAGCTGTGATAATTCAGAGATGGTTTTCCAAAGGAAGAAGGGGCCATAATATAGGATTGAAACAGGGCTGCCATGCTTTTTCTCCTGCATGCCTTTGAGGTCTTTCCTCTAACTTTAAAACTTTGTGGGTGGTGTAAAAATCCTGGAAACTATGCAGGTCAGAATTAGGCCTTTGTAGTGAGATGCCTCTGGAGGTAAGCTGGTGTGCTGGCTGGGATCTCCTTGGCACCTGCTCTTCTGAGCTGCAAATGCTTGTGAATGTGGAAGGAGGGGATGAAGTGAGAGCTGGTGAGAATAGAACTGGAAATGTGCATCCCTGGTTTAAAGCTACACCTTGGGAAGCCTTGCTGCACCTGCAGGGCTCATGATGCAGAGAAAGGAGAGGTTGGAGAAGGGGGAGCCCTAAGTTGTAGCACCTTAACGCCTCTGTTGCCGTTTTCAGTGGTAAACTGGCTTAGTGGGGATATAACGTGAATTAGGAGAGGGCTATGACTGACCATTGGGGTGACCAGCAGAAGAGAAGCATGGGGGACAGGCAAACACAGAGCTGAGAAATGCCAACACCCTGGATAAAACAAAAAAACAATCTGGGGTGGCTCCTTCAAACTGGCTGCAGTGCTGCTGACTGCCGCGGAGACTTCTGAACTTGAGTGTTGCAGTTGTTTTATACTGTTTACCTCCTCTCTGGCTGAATTTCCTAAAGAGAAATATTTCCCCAACCCTGCCTGAAACCTCTGAAGTGCTTTGTAACTGTTCCCTCTCCAGTCAGCGCTCTGCAAAGCTGTTTTCCCGCACAGCATCGTACCTACATGCAGTATAGAAAATCACTCTAGATTATAAAGATAAAAAGCAAAACATATTTATCAGGCATTTCTCTACTTCAGCAAAGAGGGAATATGTGTTCCTTTGAAGTCTTATAACTGAAAACCATGCTGAGAGTTGATTAACGTAGAAAGTTGAATCCTCTATCTCTTCCTTTTCGTTCCAGTTTTGAACTCCAGCTACAGAACATGCGTGGTGGGTGGCTGACGATCCCATTACCGCCTTCCTCTCCTTCAGTAGAGCTGCTGAAAACTTTTTTTTTCCCTGGTATGAATTGTAAAAATCAATATTCCTGCTGATGGGGAGGAAGGAGCGGTGTGCAGGTTGATACCTAGGGATCTGCAATCTGTTAGGTGTGAGATTGCTTTCTCTCCGCAATGGTTACAATCTTGGTCTTATATACTGCCTACAAATGTTGGTTTTATATATGTAAGACATATGCTCTTACATTTTTATGATAAGTTTAAAAGGGACAGAAATGATCAAGGATGATATCATGAATAGGAGATGCTCAGTCCCTAAAAATTGCTTGTATAAATAGTTTTCACAGAATCACAGAATCACAGAATTTTCTAGGTTGGAAGAGACCTCAAGATCATCGAGTCCAACCTCTGACCTAAAACTAACAGTCCCCACTAAACCATATCCCTAAGCTCTACATCTAAACGTCTTTTGAAGACTTCCAGGGATGGTGACTCCACCACCTCCCTGGGCAGCCCGTTCCAATGCCTCACAACCCTTTCAGTAAAGAAATTCTTCCTAACATCCAACCTAAAACTCCCCTGGCGTAACTTTAGCCCATTCCCCCTCGTCCTGTCACCAGGCACATGGGAGAACAGGCCAACCTCCACCTCGCTACAGCCTCCTTTAATGTACTTATACAGAGCAATAAGGTCACCCCTGAGCCTCCTCTTCTCTAGGCTGAACAAGCCCAGCTCCTTCAGCCGCTCCTCGTAGGACTTGCTCTCCAGGCCCCTCACCAGCTTCGTCGCCCTTCTTTGGACCCGCTCAAGCACCTCGATGTCCTTCTTGTAGCGAGGGGCCCAAAACTGAACACCGTACTCGAGGTGCGGCCTCACCAGAGCCGAGTACAGGGGGACGATCACCTCCCTAGCCCTGCTGGTCACAGTGTTTCTGATACAAGCCAGGATGCCGTTGGCCTTCTTGGCCACCAGAGCACACTGCTGGCTCATATTCAGCCGACTGTCCACCATCACTCCCAGGTCCTTCTCTGCCTGGCAGCTCTCCAACCATTCCTCTCCCAGCCTGTAGTTCTGCTTGGGGTTATTGCGCCCCAGGTGCAGGACCCGGCACTTGGCCTTGTTGAACTTCATACAGTTGACCTCAGCCCATCGGTGCAGCCTATCCAGATCCTCCTGCAGAGCCTTCCTACCCTCGAGCAGATCGACACACGCACCTAGCTTGGTGTCATCTGCAAACTTACTGAGGGTGCACTCAATGCCGTCATCCAGATCATCGATGAAGATGTTAAAGAGGACCGGCCCCAGCACCGAGCCCTGGGGGACGCCACTAGTGACTGGCCTCCAACTGGACTTGGCTCCATTCACCACAACTCTTTGGGCCCGGCTATCCAGCCAGTTTCTAACCCAACGAAGCGTGAGCCAGTCCAAGCCAGAAGGTGACAGTCCTAATCCCTGACATCAAATTTTATTCATTCTTCTACCTCTGTAAATGTAATTTCTTCAATAGTTTTGAAGCTTTGGAAAGTGGTATCCTTCAGGCTACTCCGTACTCTAGAAATTTGTTCACCTCCCTCAAAATAGCAGTGACCAGCGAAGCTGAAATGGAAGAAAATAGTGATTAAAAACTGAATATGAATGTGTGGAACACAGGAAGAATCTCAGGTTCAGAAGACACTAAGATTCAAGAATAAGAAATATTAATGCTGATGTGGTCCTGAATCCCAGCTGGGCAGCCATAATTTTCTGCCATTATAGACACGGTAATTTTTAACTTAAAAATTTATTTCCTTATCAGTCCCACAAGTGATCTGTTGATGTCAGCTCAAAATTTAGACTGCAGGAACGAGGTAGCAATGAATGGCAGCGCCGCGGATCCGGCGAGCAGGACAGCGAATAGATATGCAAAGCATGCTTTTAACTGCTTGAAATCCAGGAACGCACTGTACCTGACCACATCCTATTTCAAGGTCTGTCAACTTTGAGGATTCGGCGAGCTACCAGTGTCTCTTTTTTTGAACATGCCCATGAAAATAATTGTGAATGATTAATTTTAATTACTGCTGGCTCAGGGCAGATCCTTGGCTGTGCGGATGGGTTTTATTACAACATGTCTAAAAGTTGTTTGGGCTTGGAAACTCGGAAACTTCTGCAGCATGAAGGGTGGGCTCGGGTAGGAGCATGACTGCAGGAGGCTCCTTGCCCATCTTCCATCATCACTTAATAGCAGTGCAACACCCACAGCAGCTGCCTGTGGGGTGTGTGTGTGCATTAGTGCAGCAAGCACTTGAAATTGGTGGATGGGGGGGAATGGCTGGAGGTGAAGACAACTGATGGCTGCTCCTGTTGCTTTATGGCCTCTCCTTCATTTCTGTGCTCCTCTAAACTGGAAATGAGCAGAGGATGAGTGCGTCACACTACAAGGGCTGTATTTGTTTTTAGCTTTCAGATGCATTCCTTCTGCCTTACATGGCCACAGTCGGGCAGTCGTATTTTAAACTGTTAGCATTTAGAGCAGTTGTCCTCCAACACAATCAAATCAGACTTGCTCGTGTACCTCCTGTAAAACCTAACCCATGGGCAGGGGGCTGTTATCTCAGTTTCAGTGACGGGCTGATCAGAGGCTGCCTTGCTGAAGTCGGTTTGGTATCTGTCTTCCTACGCTCTATGTAGTGTCTCAAAGGCTCTTGGAGAAGGGATTCAGCCTCATTTCACCTGTAGCAGCTGGCTTTCTCATCACTGGAACAGCTTTCCTCTCAGACATTAAACCTGAGTGTCTTCATTCCAGTTCAGGAGACTTACTTATTTGTAAGGTTGCAGCATGTATGTAGATATGCAGATACCCAGGAGACAAGAGGAGGTCTGTCAGATAAGTTGCTGTCCTCCAACTCTGAAATCCACAGGTAAAATCTTGTGCTTGACTTCAGCTGTAGCTCTGCCACAGGCTTGCTTTTTTGACCTTGCTCAGATCATTTGACTTTTTTTCCTGTTTTTGCTCTTCTATTAAAAACATGGGAGCTGGGCAGAGACTGAATTTGTTTGTTTATTCTTTTTCTTTTTATGTTCTTGTACAGTACTAACAGGGGAAAAAAAAAAACCTTCAGTTGGGGCTGTGTGGAATCAAAAATTGCATGCAAAAATGTCATAAAAAAAAGTCCCAGTTCAGAAGTGTTTGCTCATGGAAATATTTGTTCTCAGCCAGTGAAATTCAGTTTAGTAATACTAGGCTTCATACCACGTGAATGTGCAGATCAGCAGCCCTGATTTATGTTCCTACAGAGTTTTAAGGAATATTCCTAGTCCAAAATGCCTTTCAGAAAGCTTTCCATAGCAGGCTTGCCGTTTCTGGTTTGAGAGCAGAGCTCTGTAGACAGCTGAACTCCAGTCCCTGAGCTGTTTGTGTATTCCTTAAAACTCTTCCTTGGATATCCTTACCAACTTAGTTTGATATTGTCCTTTCAGATGGCGACAAGCGCAACATCTCCCCAAGAAATTTTATGGTGGTGTTGGGAACACAGCCCAGACTGCCTGCACCCCAGCCTGATGTTTGGCTGTAAAATAACACCACCTTCGTTAGCCAGGGGATGACTAAGCTGGCCTCGTAGCATTCTGCGATGGTAAATTTTCCTCCTCCCACTGATGATGGTCATGTTCGTGGTACCCAAGTGATTGCCAGAAGTTAGCAGGCAGGGCAACATCTGAGAGTCTGGTACCCGCCTGTGGAAATGGTTGGAAGATGCCAACTTTTTGGATGGTTAGCAGAGAAGGATTGTTCATCCTCTTCTTTAGCCATGTCTTCAGTTAAGAAATAAAATTCAGTGATCATAGCAGTCTATAATAGCTGTCTATATAGGTTTCTTTTTGCCAAGATAATAATCATCTAGACCATCTTTTCATTAAATTAGCTCAGACAGTAAACCTTATGAGAACTGCACTGGGACTTTAATGCAATTCATTTGTTATTTTGGGTATACCCTTTCTTCATGCTTAATTTTTGACCAAAGCCTTTAAATTGGCAATTTGAGTGTGAGTAGCCTTTTTAATAGGCTATGTGTGGGATTTTCTTGTTTCTTTTTGAGGGGAAACAACTTGAAAAACGTGCTTTCATTTGAAGATTTTTCCTGTATTCTTCCTTTGTTTTATCTTCTTTTTCTCCCCGTATATAAAAAGTGAATAAAGTTGGTTATTACCACAGTTGCTCAGGTGCTAAGTGGTCAGCAGGAAGTCTTATGTTATCTGACTTTTTAATAATCTTTAATTTTCCTTAGGTCATATATGTTCTCTTCATGGATCAGTACATTTTTTTTATATTCTCTCTACCAGTAACTACCTACCTACCCTCACTTTTATTACAGCACCTTTTACTTGTTTCATGCTTTTTTTCTTTCCCTTCCCTTTTCCATTCTGTACAGTTAAAACGGAGCAAAATGCATGCTTACAGAATATGAGATAAGACACGGAGCAAATCACAGACTAGAGAAGCTGCATGTAGTGTCAGACTGCAATTCCTTTTTGCTTTTCTTCAGGCCTTCCTGGTGTAACACGACTTTTTGAATCACCTGTGATTATGGAAACATCTTTATTTTTTTTTTCTAGCTTTCTCTGTGGACTAAAATTTAAGTAATCAGTCTAAAACATAAATGGAACTGGTATATTGTGCTGTTATCAGTCACGGTGGCTATGAGGAAAAAGGTAAGCAGTACCAGGGATGGGAGAATTAGCCTTCACAGTTGAGGGTATGAAAGCTGCTGTAGTTTTAGGGATGTTGAAATATCCCCATGTAGCAATGTCCCATTATCTGGTACTTCTCTATGCATGATGAACACAAGGGTTGTGAAATATCCCAAATCCTCCCTTGAAGATGTTCCCACCACCAAGGGAGGGCTTCCTGGGGTGCAACTACGGCTGGGCTCAGCTTTCCCAGTGCCTCTTGGGGCAGCTTGGCAAATTCATCTGTGAAGGTCTTCATTTTGCATTGTTGTACAAGGGGAATATTTCTTCCTGTATAGCTTATGCAGTGTCGCAGGTACCAAGAGTTCCTTCTGAATTGCCAAGAAAACTGCAGGCAGAATTTTCTAATAATTTGCCAGCGGCCTAGTCAGGAGATGATCAAGATGGTGTGGAAAGATCTTTCCTCATGAGCATACGATGCTGAAGCCCCAGCTCCTGGTTTATTTTTGTCCACGTGCATTTTTATGTAAAACACAGGGCACAGAGGCCACATAATTTATCCCAGATGGAGTTTGAAAAAAAAAAAAGAGAAGACTCCCTGTTCTCCATAGCTATGAGTTGGTAATGCCATCGGTTACTTGCACTTCAGTTGGATATCAAAAACCAGCAGTGTAATTTCAGCACAGAAACCAGCAAGAAGTCAGGGGATGGCTTTTAATCACGCTTTTATATCACAACCAAGGATAGAAGGGTTTTAAAAAACATGTGAGCAAAGCAGGGCAGTATCCATCCAAAAACTTTTTCCCAAGATTACAACTTTTTCCCCTTCACCACAGTGATGTCTCTTGGAGCTATGTAGTGGCCTCCTTTCTCATTTATGGAAGTGAGGAAATAAAAGGGAGCTGGAGGATCCAACTCAGCACTAAAATAGAGATGCATGGTTTCCAGCTAGCTGCATGCCAGCGTCACAGCTGTGCCCTGGAGATGGTGGCACATTGCGTAAATAGGTAGGGGACAGATTGAGTCTGCAACTTGGCATTTGGGTATGGCTGCAAAGACTTTTAGGTTGTAGTGCTGTTAGTTTCCTTCTAGGCCAACTTCTCATGTCATTCTCACAACCTCATAACCCCGTGCTGGTTAGCAGGAGGGGCAGCATCACTGTTGCTGGCACCTGGTCATTCCCAGGTCCGCCAGTCATCCTCTTGGTCTTTCAAAACCAGCTCCAAATCGACACTTTGATTAACAAATAGTCCCCCCGTTTGGTGGAGAAAACCTTGAATGACCCTCTGAAGAGGATTGCAATTTTTTTAGGGCTATTTTGAATAAATGGTCTCCACTGTTGATCTCAGTGCAGCTCTGTTGTTGCTTTTGTTTGCAGACTAAGCACTGGGGATTTGTGTGTGTGCATGCACGCAACAGTCTATCTTCAGCTGCTTTCTGTAAAGGCGAGGCTAAATGTAGTGAGAAAAAGCTGGAGGAAAAAAAAGGCAACCAACAAACACCTGAAACTCACAAAAGAAATAGCGGATCTATTATTTTTTCGTGAGTCTCATGATTTCTGATCAGTTGTCGTCTTTTGCTGCTTCAAATTACTCCTCTTTTTCCTGTTGTTGGAGGATTTTGCAAGCTACCGGGTTCCTATCAAGGTGCTACATTCACGTTAATAGGAAAATTATGCATTTTCGTGCAGTTCCCTTCCATCTCTTTCTTCTGCTGTTTTCTTTTAATTAATCTGCAACAGAGTCCAGCTACAACAGATAATTCGCTGCTTGTCAGGTTAGGTGAAGGTAGCTCAGTGCACAAGGCACTTTAACGACGGGGAAAATCTTCTCTGCTAATTGGATTGCAGTACATGTGTTACTGCCCACTCTAACTCAACAGAATCTCTTTAATCTGATTGCCTCACTGTTATTTTACACTTTAGAATTTGTGACATTCAACCTTCTCGTGAGAAATAAATATTATTTAATTATCACAGGCTCACAGAATCGCTGAGGTTGGAAGGCACCTCTGGAGATCGTGCAGACCGACCCCTGCTCGGAGCTGGCTGCCCTCGGCCTCCGTGTTGCCTGATGCTTGGACTGTATAGTTAGGAAAATCCAGAATTCAGCATTCTTGATGAGGAGAACACACTGCTGAAGGTTAAGAAAACAATACACCTAAGTTATTTAATATATTGAAATTCTGTTGTGTACACACTCGTCCTCCTGCTGAGCTTAATGGAAATGTGTGTGTATTCCTCTGACCTAGGCCACCATTTAGTCACTGTCTTTGTATTCTTATAAATGTAAAGTGTCTTGATTGTAATAGAACTATTTATTTTGCCTCTTTTTTTCCCCCTTTCATCACTGATTCCCTTTTCTACCCTGAAGAGAATTAAATTTCCTACCTGTGAACTCAACTGCTGTTGCAGCAAGTTGAAAGACAGGATGCTAAATGCGTTTGTTGGTACTTATTGAGAATGTCTACATTGTAGTCACAGAAGTAATTGCAGTTTCATGCAAATATACTCAATCTAGCTTGGTATATGCAAATACACCAAATCAGCTAGTTCAAGCGCCAATAATGATCTAGCCACACTCTGATGGGGTTTGTAATAAGCTAGCGTACCCTGCTGCTGCTCAGGCTAATTTATGGTGCTCGTATATACATTGCAACCACATGACCATGTCCTTTACTCCTGCATGACGTGCTTGTGGGTGTTTTTTTAATTATTTATCCTTTTTGCTAGGAAAAACTTTTTCACACTTTGCATTTCAAAAGCCCTTTCCTCTGAGGAACTTGCTATATGGTCAGACAGAGCTAAGGTTAAATGGTAACCTTGTTTGCTCAGGAAACGTGGATGCTTCTGGCATGGATCTCATCATTGTCCTGGTACAGGGGTCCTTTGGCAGAAAACATCTTTCAAGAGAGCAGTGTCCTTTATTTTTAACTTACCTCACTTAAGTCAAATGCTTTTACACATGTGCTGGAAGTCAGGGAATTCATAGCCACTTTTTTTTGAGTTGTAACCACAGTAATGCAGTGGTGTTGCATGAAGGAAATGAGAAAAATGGATAGCCAGATTGGAATGATTCAGGAATTTAACTCCATGAGAATGCTGATATAGATTGAAGGTGATGTTTGGTTTTACACCGACAGCACAAGAATGTGCTTTGAGCGGCCGTGTGCTTGGGAAGTGGTTTCTGTGTTGTCTTAGTAAAGAAAATGCCAGGAGAAGCATGGCAGTTCGTGTTTCTTAAGAACTGCTTAGTGTGCAGGATTTGACAACTTTGCAGAATTATATACCTCTTCTTATACCACAAGACTCACTCTTCATACGCAAGGACTTATAACCATGGTTCCAATTAACGTAACTCCTGTACGTAAATGTCCAGCGCTGCCTCTTTTGTCTTGTGCAAACATCCCAGCTCACGTGTGGTGAATTGTTTTGGCAGTTGCTTTTCCATTACCAGTGGGGGAGAATCGTGAAAAGCTACTGTCTAGACCTACTTGCAGAACTATTATGGCGAAAAGAATAATCTTACAGGAGAAGTTCCTATTTCCAGGACCTATTTGTACATTCTGACTCCCCTCCGTATAATAGGATTACACATTTCTTATCACAACTGCAAACTGGATGTGTGCCAGCCATAAACTGTGCACAGTGTAACAATATGATTGCAGGCAATTTTTTTCCCCTGCCTTCCTCTTTCTCTCCATTCCTTCTCACTCTGGGTTAAGGGAAAAAAATATCATATTAGACAGTGTGGGATGAATCAGAGCATCACTTAAAACATTACTATAGCCTGGCATATAGAAGCAAAACCACTTGACCAATGGGAACTAATTACAGACAAGAAGTGTGCCTTAGGAGAAAAAGATATTGATGTTTGAAGTGTTTCTTTAATGCATATGTTTGAATTTGGGGGTAGAATTAAGATTCTGTTGCTTTGAGGGAATCTTCATCTATTCATATGGTAAATGTGGGATTGATGCCTATAGCTGAATGATTATGGACAGACACACATTGCATTGCTGTTTTATTTAACATGTGAGTTTGATTTACATAGCACTATTGCAGTAATTCTGTCTGCAGCGTGCTGGACTGCAATATATTAAACAGGTAAAATAATTTTGGGCTGAGGTAACTTAAAGCTAAATAAATGCTGGAGAGGGAGATCTGAGCATGTGCTCATTACCTTTAAATAGGTTAAATAAAGGGAAAAAAAAACACAACCAACACCCACACCATGAAAAACAAAAACAGACCAACAAACAAATGTAATATGCATGACCAGAACTGGAATTCTTTTATGGTTCTTACGGTTAAATGTTTATCTAGCTATCTGCAGGGAAATGTGTATTTTCTTGGAGTCTGGCCAGGTGTCAGTGGTGTTTGGCAAGGAGAAGGCGACCCAGATTGCCCTCCCTCAGCATCCATACCAAGCGCATTCGCTACAGCTATTTCGGGATTTTTAAACTTTAGTCTGGGAAAGTGCAATACGTCTGCTGGGATGAGCTGCAAGCAGCCGTTGCGGCGGCTCAGCCTCTGCTGAACATGGGCTGAATTGAGAACAAACGTGGCAACGTCAGTGGCATTTGGAATCTGCTCTGTGTCTCGAGGCTGCAAAAATAAGAATGTCTGTGTCACTTCTGAAATACCTTCTCGCAGTGTAGAGGTGAGGCAGTCATCTTTTTCTTGCAGTTTGGATTAGCTCGCAAATTACAGGCGGAAGAAGAATAGTTTTAAGTGGGGTTTGTTCCTCAGTTCCAGTTTTGGAAAGACAAAGCTTTGAAGATGATTGCCGGGTTATGTCAACTCTGAGATCTTATGTTCTTCCTGGATCCCTCCTTCAATGCATCTTTGCCTGCCTGAAACAATTGTGAAGGTGAGAAATGCATGTGTAGGACTGCTGCCTGTGCTGCCCCATACTATGCCTGCCAAATTCAGGAGCAGGCAGTGCTTTTCTCTCCCCTTGCTCACAGAAGTCAGGGTAAAAAGGGTCTATGCAGAGCAATGCACTTGATGTCTTGCTGAAGAAAGTCTGCTTACTGAAATGGTTTATATATATATATATATATATATATATATATACACATATATATACACATATATATGAGCATTTAAAATTGAATTTTGCTGGCCATTTGCAGAAGGTTTTAGAGGTTTAATCAGGGTAGAAATTCTCCAGCTGCATCATACAGAAAGAGGCTCTGTTCTTGCATGGGAAAATCTCAAGCCCAAGCTATGGTCAGTGCAAGTGTCGCTTTTCCAGCAGGCGTAGGTGGCTTGGCTGGAACAGCCGCTGCTGTTTTCTTGGCCCACGGGCTTTTATTAACTCAGTGGCAGAAAAAAACTTGTCAAATGGAGTTGTATTAGTCACTGTTTCGAGGGAAGGGTGGAGACAGAGGCTAACTTAGCATAAACAGATTCTTTAACTGGGCGTGATGGGGAGGTGTTAAGACTTCCAAGTCCCATTCTCTCCCCCTGATCATTAACTATATTGTGTTATGAGTGAGCTATTTGAAGTAATTCTCATGCCATTTAAATTCTAGTCACACATACATAAGGTTTCTCTAAACTTTTAATGTACTAGGCTCCAATTACATGTGGTGTTGGGCTCTGCACACTAAATATGGTTATTTCAGTAATTGATTCTAAAGGTATAGGTGTGAGATGGATTGATACATTTAGCCCGTAAATTATATGTAGAAATTGGCAAAAGTCACCTGCATTTATTTCAGTATTCAAACACAGTTTCATTCATTTATTTTTTTAAATCATGGGAAATGAGCGTTTAAAAAAATCCTACCAACAACAGAAGACAGCGCAAAACTACACTGGGAATTTAATGTAGAAGTGAGGAAATTAAAAGTTCCTGCAATAAATGCAACTCTGTCATATTACAGGTATACTGCAACATAATTTTCTCAGCCACTACAACAATATTGAATTCTGCATATGTGCAGGATGGTTGACATAGAGCAGTTATGAGAATTACAGCCTTGTTTTTCCTAGCTAGTTCATTTAAATTCTCAGCCTTAATGTTCTGTTAACCTTCCATTTTCTTGCTAATCTGCTTTAGGAAAATAAACAAAGTACAAACCCTAAGTATCTTGCAACTCAGAGTGATGTATACCTGGAGGGAGAGAGATAACGTTAGATTACAGCAATTTTTTTGTGGCTTTGTCAGTGTCGAATCCTTGACCACTGATGTTAATGTTAAAACGTTCCTTGTCTTTGTGGAAACAATCGATGGAGCCTTTGCATCTTGTCTCCACAAGGCTGGGAAAATGAGGCAGAAGACAGCTTCCCATCTGCAGAGTCTGTAAAACCTTTTTCTGTGTCCTGCACAGGTGAGCTCAGCCTTTGGGAATGCCGGGAGCGAGGAGGGGGTAGGAGAGCCCATGTGCATGGGGAAAAGTGGATCCGTTGTACCTCACTGTCCATGCATTCCCCTCTTATTAAGTGCTGGGGTCTCTATTCGGCAGTGCAATACCCACGCAGCATATTCATCGTGTGGTATTGGCTCAAAGCAAGACATTAAGACTTCTGATGCCCCCTTCCTTTTTTTTCCCAGAGCTACAGCAAAGCGTACTACTCTGAATACTGCTGCAGGAGATTTGGTGCATCTTTTATGGGCGCGTATCTGGAATTAACACTTCAGTGCATTGTACAATTTCCCACTTGCATAATAAAAAAAAAATTACACGCAGAACTGCTGAGGTTCAGAGTCACTTCTGAATGCTGGTCAGCCTTTGTGTGGCATCGAGCTGTGAGAGCTGAGAGCTAAGAAAGAGAAAGTTGTAGAAGCAGCCACTACAAACTTAGAGACCACTGGGAGATGGGAAATTGATTTAGCAAAATAAATCTTTGTTAAATTTCATATGCAATGAAATACCGGTCCCTTTTCTAAATCTCTTGTGGTTAAACACTTCTATCATGTCCTCACCACCTGCTGGAAATCCAACACAAAAATAAGAATAACCAAATCTTAAGTTGTAGCAGCTGAACCTGCTTCAAATAAATAGCAAAAGCTATTGTTTACGATAAGTGTTATCTGATTGCTGGCAGAACCTGTATTTATTGCTTTTGTGTATTACAGTCTCTTGTAATTTGGACAGCTAAAAATTGTATTCCTTTTTCCATTGTACAGAGAGATTTGTGAGTAGACAGACGTCTGTAATTACACTTAGTGGGATTGGAAAGCATATAAAACAAAATAAAATTGCTTCATTTTAATCTGGAGTAACATCACGTCAAACCTTCCACTTCCTTACATATCTTGTTGCAAATATTTTCCTCATTCTTTGAGTAACATTGGAGGACTTTTAGGGACTATCACCAAGGTATGCTGTGCAGACTGTTCTCATGTACTCGATGTTTTGAAATGTTCGCACTGAAAGTCAAACACAGGGTGCTTATTGTACAAGTGATCATGAAGGAAGGCTCTGAAGTGCAGTCTGACAAGTGTCAATGAATATCTGGAGTGAGTCTGTCATTTCGGTCCGGTAATTGGGTCTTTCTTCCCCTCTGATTTAAAAATAATAATAAAACAGGCCAAGTGCAAATGGATCTTTCAATTCTTGTTTTTTTCCATGTCCTATCACTCTTCTTTAGAGCTCATTCCTTCTCATTCCTCATGTGGAAAAAGAAAAACAGAAAACTCCAAATGTCTCTAAAATCCCAAATGGCCACTGTAAAGTTGCAGCTTGGATGTATTCCTCTGGATATTTCAGGTGCTCTTGGCTTCACACCTTTACTTAGGCACAGTTCATAATACACTAACCTTTTCTCTGGAGGTAGAGGGATATGCATATATTATTTACACCTTTTGTTTTTGTCAAATAATATCACACTTTCTGCTTTCAGAGCTCATGACAACCCAGTCTTCCTAGCAGTCCCAAAAGTTAAGGACAGGCAAGTGTGATCCACCACAAACAGGCTTTAATTTGATATTAAGTGAACCTCACTGCTCTTCTCTTCTGACTTTGTGTCATGGTGATGGTGGCCAACGCTGGGAGACCACAACCTTTCTTTTGGCTGCCTTAGTTGTCCATGTTTGTAAGTTGTCTGTGTTTGAACCATCTAGATCTGCTGAAGTGAAATCATGAAAACTAGATGTTAGTGAGAGCTGTCTGAGAAAAATAAGTTTTAGGGACATGGTTTTAGTGGGTGATATTGGTGGTAGGGGAATGGTTGGACCAGATGATCTTGGAGGTCTTTCCCAACCTTTATGATTCTATGAAATGTAGTAGTTACTCATGAAAAGAGGGGATTCTTCCATGATTTTTATGGGTCAAAGCTGTGCCTGTACTAGGGGGGGGTCAGGGTATGTGTGTTTGGTGAGGTAGGACCTAGCCTTGGTGTGGGAGCTCGGTGGAAAGTCCTGAGGGCAGCACCTTTGCACTCTGCAAAAGCAGAGGAGGGAAGGGGAGGATCAGTTTTGAAAAGAACATTTTAGGAGCACACCAAAAGCACTTCTCTGCTTTTGAATCAAAAGCAGCAGAGGGTAGACCCTGGGAAAGTAAATTTTCCTCCTCAGGCTTTCATGACCCAAATTCCTTTTAGCACAGCATACTTCATCACACTATAAGCTTTGGACCATTGTGATTGCTTCTCTTTAAGAGTGAGATTTTTATGGAACCTAATCTGAGGGAACTTCATCTGAGCATTCAGTGTTGTAGAGAATATCTATCTATGTGTGTTTGTCACAATTTGAATATCAGATCTGTGAAGTGTATTTTTTCTAGCAATCATTCCTCAGACCCACGCTTGTAGTAACACAAATTGTATTGGATAGAATCATGATGCTGGGCCAAACAAAGTGCTCCAAAGGAGCAGGTTGGCTGGGACTCTGACTTCCAGCCTACTTATGTTCTTTGAAGTTGCAATTCCTTCTCTTCCAGCTAAAACTAATGGTCTAGGATAGATGTATGGTACAATGATGGTAACTGCTCTCAACTGGAGGGAATTCACTTCACAGATGCTTAGGCAGCTTGTCATGCTGTAAAAATGATTGTATTTTGTGGATAGGCATAAAAAAAAAAAAGACTGACTTCTCAGGTACATGACAGGTAAGTCAAGAAATGTAAGATCACAAGGCACCATGTAGATCCAGTTCTCTGCAAGGGCAGGCAGCTGTCTGACGGATGCAGTCCAGAGATACCATAAATGTCTGCTCTCTATCCCTCACTCCATACCACGAGCTGCTTAATGCATGTGCTCTGGGAGAACATGAAGGCTAAAAGCTGAAGTGGAGAATGTGTAGGGAAAGAGAAGGAGCCATTGCGGGCAGTGCTGGGTCTTAAAGTTCCTGTAATAGCCAGGAGCTGATCAGAGGTCCCCTGGTAGACATGGGATGGACCTGCTGTATGCAGGTTTGTTATTATTTATCGGTTGTCCTGTAGAGAGCTGAAGAACAGGCTGCTACCTTAACTCTTCTCCTTCATTTTCAATATTAAGGACGGATACATGTTGCTGTTTTTTTTTCTAGTTGAAATTAGGATCCTTGCATGATTTCTACTGTCCCTCTGCTTTGAAAGGCTAGATTGGAAAAGTCATTAAAAAACCTATGTGAAGTCACACTGGCTAAAAAAGCTCTTCCACTGTTGGTGTGCTACAGGTCTTCAGCATCTGTGTTTCTCTTTCTGGTCTGTGTACCTGACCTGCAGGGGTCATTCGGTTTCGAGTGTATCACCATGCAGGCATGGTCACCACTGGCAGCTCTGTGTCAGCCTGTACCAGTAATTTCAGGAGTAAACATCTGAAAGGCAGATATAGATGTAAAGCCCGTGAAAGAGACTTTAATTTCCTCTTTCTGAAAACATGTCATCATTCCCATTTCACAGATAAGGGAATGTGTCTGTAGGAAACAAAACCGTCTATTTAATTGTGTTACTGTTGGGAGTGCTGGTTGGAAATGTTGGCCATTTGTGACATGTTTTGGAGACCAAAGGATTTGGAATACAAACTGCTGTCAGCAACTCCAGAAAGCTTTTCTGTGTTGCACAATCCAGTTGGCTCAGACTGGCCGATGTCTCTCCACCGAGACTGCTGTCAAGCCGGTGGGTGATGCACAGGCTGCACTGAGGGGCTGGTGAGCGGTCACTGGAGAACACATTTCATATCCAGACACCTGTAAAAACACATGAAAATGGTCCTAGGATCTTAGGAGGCTTGTTTGACCACACCTTGAATAAGACTGCTGTTTTAATGCATTTCCATTATATGTGTCCTACAGTCACAGTCTTGAAGATGACAAAAGGCCCACCAACTATGTGGTTGCTACTATTAAAAGAACAATAATAAAACATGGTACTGCTGGGTTGCCTGAAATTTAGAAAATACGGGCACGTGTAAGCTATGGTGGCATTAGCCACGGGTTTGTGTGGCATGCCTAGGCTCTCCTTGCCCGCCACGTGGAGAGATTTAGGCTTCTTGGAATGAGATGCACACAGCGAGCATACATAACGTGCAGCTGCCTTCCGCTGGTTGATAGAAAATTATAGCATTAAATATAGCATTAAATCTACTTTTCCTGTTTTCCCATCAGCTCAAAGCTCCAGGGATTCACATCTATCCCTTCCTAAACCCTATTTTAGGACCTCCTCCCAAAGGCAGGTTCCTCGCTCCTCAGACCAAGAATCGGAACTGGCACACAATTTTTTTTCCTATTGTTGAAAACAGTGAAAAAGCTGGCAGATGGCTTGACGGGTAAGCACTCGGTTCATACACGTAGACGTTCAGGTAAAACTTGGAGGCAGCTGTGGAGTTTGGCAGTTCAGGGAAGTTCGGCGAAGTGGCGCCTGTCAGGGTTGTATGTGTGTTGCAGCTGTAGGCTCCAGAGGCTCCTTCCTTAATGTTTGAAGAACTCAAAAAACACCGCAAGCGACAGAGAACTCGTGGAAAAGATGGGCTGAGTGAGGTGCTGATGTGCCAGGACACGTGGAAAGAAGCTCCCAGGGGTTCAGGCCAGGAGGGCCCCGAGCTGTGCCCTCCTCCCGGGGCACATTGCCAAGGTTCAGGATCAGCCCTTTGGATGTTTTTCACGATCTGTAGCAAAGTTTTCCCTAGGCCCGTCTGTTTTTCCCTTTTGTATGGGGCTCTGCTTCCTTGCCTGAGGAACAGTTGCAGACATCTATTTCCCTCATCCTTTCTGAGCCCTTTTCTAAGCTTCCTTCCCTCCACAAGTCTTTGATATATTCCCTTCCCTTCCTGATCTGACGACTGGTAAGCACAGCAGGTGAGGAGCGTTAGTGCTGCATCTGCTGCTAATTGGGCTCACAGGCTCATTCAGATAGCTCTGGCAAGCGCCGTACCAAGTTAATCAGGAGCCGGCGCTTGTAGGAGAATGTTCATATTATGTAGGGTAAGCAGAGAGATTTGCATGCCAGCTTTGAAAACCGGAGCTTACAGAAATGAAGCTGGCTGGGGCTTTCAGCAGTCGGCCTCCCTACGGCCCCGTGCCCCCGGGGGTCTCGGTGCTTCTCCTTGTGTGCACCCTGCAGCAGGCCGGGGGGCAGAGCTGCTGGCCCCAGCTCAGAGATTACAACTGGGAGCCTGGTATTTAGGGAGGTGGGCACACAGTGCCCTGTATTCAGCGGCAGTGCTGGCTTAAGCACATTCCTGGCTGGTTTATTCCTCTTTGTGCCCTGCCAGGAGAGAGGGAGGTGTGTGGTGAATGCACGCCGAGCGTGTCTTCCTCCACCTGCCTTCCCAGCCTTGCTCCAGTCCCTGTGCTATCACAGGCTTCCCCCACTCTTATCCAATTGATTGTGGCTCCTTTAACCTGTCCAGGGCAAAATTACCCCCCCTGCCCCTGTAAAAAATACAACGAGAAACTCGCTTTTAACATCTTTCTGCTCAGCAGGGTGGTTTGCAGCGCAGCGCCTGTGGGCTGGTAGGGCCGCGCAGGTGTGGAGGCCGTGCGTGGCAGGCAGGGGGAAGGCAAGAACTTCTTAGGCTGGGTTTGCTTTTGAAGCCAAGGTATCCACTAACTACAGCTTCAGTGTTTTTGCCTAAGGTCATGCGAGAACACTTGGCAAGAGCAAAGAACTGAAGTGGGTCTCCCCAGATCCAGGTTACCACTCTAACCCCAGGACTGTTTTTCTTCCAGCACTTGAAAATGGTCTGAAGCTCCCGTGAGGTACTTTGTGAGAGCTTTTTAGGCAAAGATTTTGCTCTAAAAAAGCATGACTGTTTGCTTTGTAAGGGGAAGCTCTTGTTCCTGTTTCCTTTCTGATGTATCCCTTCTGTTCTTGGCTTGCTCACTTGATGATATCACTCCCCATGCATTGGGCAAAAGCTGTTTTCCCTCTATTCAAAGAGCCAGGAGGAGCAGCTGCTGCACTGACTCTAATCTCTTGTTCTTCCCACACTCCCATGGCATGCCAATGGGAGCTAGGACCAAGGAGGCGCGTGGAGAATGCAGATGAAAAAGTGAATTTGCTGTGTCATCCGTGAGTCTCGCAAGCCAAGAAGTGTTTTGCTGGTGTTTATTCAGGAGAAATCTGGAGTTTGTGCAGCATATCCTGGGAATTGCTGATAACTGCGTGTGGAGCACTCCCAGGCTTTTTGTCAACCACCTGCAGCAGAGGAGATGGAAGTCCTTGCTACCTGGTGACTTCCCAGTGCCACAGTATGGGCAATGAGCTCTTGGTACGCTCTACCTTCTGCCACGTAGGATGCCCATGTTGTAGGCAGCAATATGACAGCATCTTTTTGGTTGCCTGCACATGCTGGAAAAGCTGTCTCAGCAATTCATTTCCCATGCCTCCCTTACAGGCAGGTTCTTCAGTCAGGTCCTCTGCCCCTCCCGCATCTAGAGGACCATCTTCTGTGATTAGCTGCTGAACTGTGTGCACGGAGACACTTAAATGTGTCCCCCCTCTATACGTCCTTTTCCAATGATGGTATCTCTCTCGTTCTTTTTAAAAACAGAGTAATTGCTTCTGTGCTCTCCACAGCTTAGTCGTGCAGGTGCCTGGGTACATTATCCCATGCATACATCTAGTATTCACTCCAGCAGTCTTCCATAATTGACAATTAATTTGAGAATCTTTCTCCATGCTGTTCTTTCACCTTGAGTGCTGGGCGTACTGGATCTCTGCCACCTCATATTTCTTGGATAAAGTCACCGTGGCTTCTTGTCTTATAATGTCTGACTCTGAGCCAGTGCAACTTGTTGAAAAAAGCTGCTAAACACAGTATGCATTGCAGATTTGTTTGGAAAAGCAGAGTGGTTGTTGGAGAACAGTCTGTAAAACAAAGAGAAAGTCAAAAATCTTGATCTATCCAGAGAAATTTCAGAGGAAGGTATTTACCAAACAACACGATTAGTCAATGCCTTTGTCATAACCATTGCATTCTTCATTCTTTCATTGTATGAAGAGGGGATGACATAAATCATTTTTCTGGGATGCCTTATGTCCATCCCATTCAAATATATGAAATTCCACTCCAGTGGTGCTTTGATTTCTAACCTTTAAAAGTTATGAGCTGTGACAGAGAAAATTATAAACTCCCATTTGTTTTGTGTGCTTGTGTGGGAAAATTCTGTCTCAATCCAAGCGCCATGCAGCCTACAGTGCCTTAAACTGATTTATGGAGCCTTTTCCTTGATTTGCTTGCAGCTGGTATGTGTAAGTCCAAATTCAGTTAGCACACCTGCAGTAAATCAGCAATATATAAATGTTTCCTAACTTGGGAGAAAATCCATTAGTGGTTGAATTAAACCCTTTAAAGACTCTTATTTCCTGAGTGTTAGACTACTATAAGTTTTATGTGTGATTTTAACACATTCTGAAGTGTTAGGCTAACTACAAAGAGCCACTGAGTATGGAGGTGACAGTTGTTAATGTATTTTAAGAACAGTGAGCTTCTAATAAAAAAAAGGGCTCTGTCATGTAAATGTTGATGTATCAACTCTAATGAGAGGTTATAAAGCAGGAAGAAGTTGGTGACTAGGTACGTTTGGTTGGTTTGGTAGCCTAAGAGACTGTCTCTGCCTTTGTAATGCCATTTAGGTGGTAGTTTCAGTAGGGCAAAGGAAATGAGAAATGAGCCTGTATTTCTCAATAACTGCTCCTCTCCTTTATCTGCTCCTTCCCTTCTTCCCTTTGCAATCCGAGGGATTGGAGCCAGCACTGAGGGCTGCCCCAGCAGCCTCCCTCTGTTTCCCCAGCCGCAAGCAGTGAGGATGCTGCAGTCTGAATTACCGAGAGCTTGAACATGTCCCAGCTCAGCAGAAGGGCTTGGAGCCATGGTGGTGGTGGGGGCTGGCTTTTCACACCGCTAAATCGGGCCAGGCACTTGGTGCCCCATTAGATCTGCCATCTAAGCTGCTCGTTTGAGCATTTCCATTGCACTGAGATGAGCCAGAGCTTAAACAGTTCAAGCAGAGTAATTCTTTGGTAACCCGTGTAATTTTGCTGGCGTGCTGTTGGCCATAGGGATGCTGCTCGCATGAACCAGTAGGCAGTGGCAAAATTTGGAGGCCTGTCTTACAGTTTTGTCTTCCTTCTGCTCCTGTAATTCCCCTTCTCTCTCTCCTTCCCTCTTGCACCTCCCAAATACATTGCAGCCAGCGGATCTGAGCGGTATGGAGAAGTAAACAAGTTGCATCACTACACTAAATTGGTTTCTCTCCCCTTTCCTCCTCAAAAGCACAGAAGGGAATAGAAAAGGAAGATTAGTTGTGTCAGAGCTCCATCCTGGTGCCGCTACCGTGCCATGTATTGCTCAGAGCCGAGCATGTATACTTTGTCTGGGATAAATAACAGTGAAACTCTGTCTCAATTTTCTCTGCAGTTTCTCCCACTTGCATTCATTTTAAAATTTCATTTCTCACTCTCATTACTGTGAGGCCTGCCGTTCAGTGCCCAAGGGAGTCAGGTAAAACATTTTTATTTACTTTTGCTTTCGTCTGGTTCTACTTTTAACTTCCTCTCTTCTTCGAGTTTTTGTGTTTTGTTTTGTTCTGCAATGACTTTACGGGGGGTGGGGAGGGACTGACATTTATACCGTGTGTGAAAATCCTTCAAACATAAATCTATCTCCTTCAGTGTTAGATTTCTGGCTAATTCTTTCCCTATAAGGTCATCTTGTTTTGCGCTCGCTGTTTCTGCCACTGGTTATATCCTTGATCTCAAAAACATTTACACAGAGCGCAGAGCACTGGCAGTTAAGGAAATTTCTGAAATCTGGATTGGATTATTTAGAGTATTATTAGATAGTGGATTATGGATTATTAGGCAATTTATGGGCACTAGTCTAGCCACAATTTCGCAGTCCAAAGGCCTTGGCAGCCACTGTGATTTAAATATTTCCACCTTTTTTCTGTGTATTCATTCTCCCCGCAGCCAAAGCAGGCTGCCTTTTCGGTTGTGCTGATGCTGTAGTTTGAGGGGCATGCCATGAATCAGATTATCAAGTGGTATGGGCTAAAAATAATCCTTCAGCATAGGGAGGGAGGGAGAAGGCTTCTTCTACCTGCCTCAGTTCACCGCTTTGCAGGACAACCCCACGGATGGTTGCAGCAGCTCAACCCAAGGGACAACAGGGTGATGTGCAAGGCTGGCAACAAGACACGAGAGGTTGAGGAGAGGTAGGAACTCTGTAAACAGGCTTTCTGCCAGGAATTTTGGCTTTTAACTGGGCAGTTGGGTTCTGGTGCATCTCGCTGCAGTGTTTTTCAGGTGTTGTCACTACGCATTTCTACGGTGATTTCTGCTCTTGGCAGCTACTGCACCGAGTGCCTGCGCTCCTTGGGTGATGTGTTAATGGAAGCCCACCTCTGCTAGCAGCTGCCGTGGCTGTTAAGGCAGGGACACATCCTATTCAGTTGATCTGTGAGTAGTAACCTTTGCAGAAGGGCAGAGCAATAACGTATTAAACCACAGCCACTAAATCTGCAAGAACATCTCTGTCAAAACACCCAAATATAAAAGGCAAGGCAACGTAAAAGGCAACGTTAGCTTCCTCTTCTGGAGTGTTACTCAAAAGGGACATCAGCTAATCGAGAATTTACACAGTGACTTCCAAATCAGAGACTAAATTACTCCTGGGGTGAGGGCGGTGAGTAAGCGTTTCCCTACCAGCACGACAGATAAGTGAGGGCGAGTTTGCAGAAGTAGCTCAAGAGACCGAGGTGCTCTCTGACTCTGTAAGGGGAGAATGATGGGCCAGCCCGGTGTGGGTCAGCAGACCACTAGGCTGTCTGAACGCTCTTAAAGGGCAAAGTTCAATCAGCTTTCCCTCCAAAGAGCATTATCAGTATATAACACTAATCCTATGTAACGGTACTTGAGCCTGACACAGGTACCGTGAAGTAGATTTTGTTGACGAGTTTAGCAATGATATTAAGATGCTGTCAAAGTAGACAGGCCAAAGCACTTCCTTAAATCATCCTGCTCCTCTGACTCATGGCGTTGTATCTTTGCCCCAGGAGGTTACCAATAGTTAACATCCAATGAACTCTGTAATAATAAAATCACCGCCCAGTTATTTTTGATCCTGTTTTTTCATGTGGATCCTGATCCACTCCTTAGTGTTTGGTTTTAGCATTTGTGGGTTTTGATTTAGGGTTTTGTTTTGTTAGTTTTGTTTTTTTTTTGTTTTTGTTTTTTTGAGGTGTATTTTGGGTTTGGGATTGGGTTTCTTTGTTTTGTTTTTCTGGGGACCATTATCCCTTGAACCTGGAAGTGTTCAGCTGAGTGCTTGCATCCCTGTGCGCTGTGCCAGACTCAGTTGTAGGGGACGGCACAGCGCGTATTCAAATAGGACACGGCCAGACTGCAGCTCTTGCAGCCTCTGCAGTATCACTTTGTTTTAATTTTAAAGCACATGGTAGAGGCAGGAGGGATTTCATCTTAAAATATTCACAGATACTCCGATGCACAGTGGGGTTGCAGTGGAGATTTCCTTATCTTTCACTTTTGAAGGGAAGAAATGGAAAGAATTCTGCGGGTCACTCAAATCCTCGCTCAGAAAACAGCGGATTTATTGTGGCTGGAGACATCCTGCTGATTGGGTTTCTGGGAAGGAGAATGCCCAAAGTTCCTATTCATGCATGACAGACTTTTTTTCTGTTGTTTGTTTTCCCCTTTTTTTTTCCTTTTTTCCTGCCCTTTATATTGCATTACCATGCTTTTGCCCCCCACCCCTCCCCAGCTGAGCGTGTCCCTGCAGCCCTGCCTGCTGTGTTGCTTTTCCCCCGCTGTGCCACTCTTGTGTGCGGTGGCAGCAGCAAAGCAAAATCGACTGAAACGCTGATCTCCGAAGCACACTGGCACACAGTGCTTTAGAGATTAGGATTTTAGTGCATTATACTCGGCTGCTAGCAGAGCAGAGCGCTGTGACAGGGAAACACAATGCCGGAGCCAGGGGTTCTGACTCGGAGTTTTAGCCCTGCTCCCTGTGGGCAAAGCAACTCCTCGCTTCTCCTTCTGCAGAGCATTTTGGTGAGCATGGAGAGGCTCGGGTTTACTGAGCAGATGAAGAGGGATATCCAGGGGCAGGCTGAGAGCCTTTTCATCTAAATCACATATATTATTAAGACAAAAATTCTCACTAACAACAAGTAAAAAAGTTTTTATGGTAAGATTTTTGTGCCCTATTCTTGTATGCACATCCTCAGTCTTTCTTATCCTTTGCTATATTTAGCTTTTTTATTTTCCCAGAAGCTAAGGAAGATAGATCTTTGCTCTTGCTCCCTTAGACTTGCGGTCACAAGTTGCTGCCGTAGCAATTGTGCTCTGGATCCTTCTCTCTTTTTTGAGGTTCTTAGATGGTGCTGGCATTTTGCAAATGTACAGTAACTAAAATCAGGCTTGCCACTTGTCCAGCTTCCTGGCTGGGTCTGGCTGCACGCTTGCCAGTTGCCACCAGGGCTGCTGCCTGGTTAGTTAGTTCCTGCAGCCCGTTCTCCAAGGTGGACCACGGGATTTTTTTGTGCTTCAAAGAAGGCGATGCTAATTAGTGCCCTCATCTAGTGTCTGCCTTCAGTGATTTGGAAAGGATCATTACTTACTGACATGAAGTCATTTAAAAAACTTGGTAACCCCTAATATCTTTATCAAATATCAGATAATCACACATTTCTCGGTGTATAGTTTTTCCATTGGCTTAAGGCCACTTAGTTATATAAATATTAACACTTTCTACTACTGGGTTGAAATCACATTTAAAAGTGGCTCCTACTCTATATTCAGAAGGGAAGGAAATAATATCAGGTACCAGAATAAATTCTCTCTTCCGGAACAATGAAATATTTCTCCGGCACAGGCTGAGGTTTGTGCTGCATGCAGATGTCGGTGAGCATCTGTCTCTCCCTAGGTCTTGCTCCTAGGAGCAGTTGCTGCTCCTTTCCTCCTGCATCTCCCTTCTCCTCTTCCTCAGCACTGCACTTGGTTCCTCTTCCCTCTCCATTTTGGTGTAACTTTTTCCATGGGTGCCAGTTTCCCTCTCAGCTCTCTGCTGGTTTCCACTATATCATTTCTCCCCTGTTGTCTTCTGGTTTTACACTTTGGCCTTGACCTGACCTTCAAACCTGGATGAGTTCTCTCTCTTTCAAAACCAGCCACTTCCCAGACCTGGCCGCTCAGCATTGTTTTTTTCAGACCTTTCCTGCATTACTCATTTTCTGATCACCGTTTTATTCTGCATTGTAGGTTATTTCCTATATATTCTGTTACTTAAACAACCCTTGCATCTCCTGCTCTATTTTTCTCCTTTTTGCTTGGTATAACTTCAGCTTCACAGTCATCCCTGCCCTGGGCTTATCCCCTTTTCCTTTCCTACTACCCTCTTGCTGAAGCCACGAGGTATAAACTGGAGATACTGCACTGCTTTCCTGCTTTTCCAGGTCTTGGTAACTACTTTAAACAACACATTAACTTTCTCTTCTCACGTAGCCAACACTTCTAGCAATCTCTGTTAACCTCTCTCAGATCTGTGGTTGTCCCCACTTCACCGACAGCTCCAGAGAGGACTTTGCCCAGATGTATTTCATGCTCTGCTCTCTACCACCTTCTCCCATTTTTTTGTCCTTTTCTTTCTTTGCTCTTGAGTTTGCAGCCTTCCACTTACTGCCATCTTTCAGCCCATCTTCTTGCTGTGTTTCCCACATACAAGCATCCTCTGGTAGCTCTGTAGCACCCCACAAGTGGCCATTGCTATTTCTGTCCTCTCTTCTCTCTTAAACATGAGAAGTCGGCACTCGCCGTGCCGGGCTTGGGCACACCTCAGGGCATGGTGGGGAATAAAAAACAAGAGTCCTCGAGCTTGAGTCCTCCTTAGCATAAGCTGAAGCATGCACCTGGCTGTTGTATATGCAGACCAAGAGCTGCATATACATGGGCTGTTTAGTACCTATCTGTGTGGCTACAGAGAATTTGAGTTTCTCTCTAATGATTTAGAAGCCCATGAGCCCACCCTCGAGCTGTGGTCGCTGTCTGGTACCTGTGCGTGGTCCCCTCTTGTCCCCCTGGATTCTGGCTGTGAAAAACCTACTCCCCAATCATCTCACTGAGAAGATGCTGTAAGAGCAGCATGGGAGGGGAGGGGATGGAAGCAAGATGAGGGAGAGGAAAATATCAGAAGCATTAAAGTAGCAGAAAGGTCAAGAAAAGTAGGGATGAATTACAGCCTTTCAGCCATAGCCAAGAAAAGCACACGGGAGACTGGGATGGCTGTTTCTCCAGGGGTAGAACACAGGCCAGAGAGCTTCCAGCACAGGCTTTAGCTTGTAAAATAAATAAATAAATAAATAATAAAATTAATCTGCATGTGGCAGAACTGCAAATATAATAGAATTGTAAAATGGAAAATAAGTTGTTTTTTCCCTACAAACCTAAATGTTGTCTAGTGCAGGGCCATTGCTATCGGGGAAATTGTGATGCCAAGTCAGCTATATTTTAAGAGGAGCTAAATCACAACATGAAACATGCTAATGTTGGTTTTGTCTTGCATCACAGGGAGAGAATACATAAAGAGGGGCCCAAGTTTTCTTTTCCTTGTGCCTCTGTGAAGCTGTAAAGGTAAAATAATGGCATCAAGCTCCACACTCCATGGGGGGAGCATGAGCACTGAAGCCCCGGTAAAGGTAGTAGAATGTCATAAAGTGTATTCGAGTCACTGTGCAGCACATCTGTGTCTTCAGCAGGTCTGTATGACTGAAAATGTGTGTATACAATGCTTTCTGTGAGCAGCCTCGTGCCCTGCAGTGCTGGTCCTGGCCAGGGGCTTGTCATACGAGGGGAAGGAGAAAGGGAGGACTGTTAATTTAATTACTTCAGGTACATGTTCTCAAAAGGTAGCTGGCACAGTAGTTGGGCCAGGTAATGATTGCATATCACTGGCTCTGTTTCAGCCCTCGCTTCCCAAGAAGGGTTTTTAGGGTTGATGATGCCTTGGTAAGAGCTGAGCTGTGTTTGCTGCACACTGCTCGCTGCTGGGATGGCTGAGAAGCTGCTGCAGCCTCTGACCTTGGTCCAGCTCAGGAGCAGCTTAATGATACCAGGAAGATCTAGTGGCCTCAAATCCCGCGAGTCAGGGAATAATCTGCACTTTGACGCTGATTCTGCACCCGTTAGGTTGTGCTCCGGTGGGGAGCAGTCGCCATATGGCTGCTGCGCAGCTGCACACAGCCTTTAAGCTCTCTGCTATTTGCCTGTGCCCAGGGCATGATTTTGTAAGGCTCTTGCTGTGTGGGAATGAAGGAAGGAGGACTGGCCTGTATTGCACCAAGCCAGCAGGTCTGCCCCCTGCACCACCCCAGCTGTGAATGTGTAAAAGTGAGTTATTTGTGCCTGCTTACGTGGGCAGCACACAGTGTGAGTTCGTGGGCAGAGAGGACTTGAGTTTATGTCTCTAGGTATAAGATCTGGGAAGAGCAGGACAAAAACAAAACAAGAAAAAAATTCCTGCCCCCCAAAATGACTTGAATTAAGGTCTTGGAAAATGATGCCAGGCTTTTCCAGAAGCTGATGTCTGTAAAAGCAGAAGTCAGGACACGGCAGCTCCTTGCACCGTTGCGGAGTGATGCAGAGAGGTCAGAGCTGCCAGGGCACCCGTAGCACTGTGCTTTTGTGCCACTGCATTTTAAGGATTGATGCTGTCCACACGGGAAGAGCTGCGATTCGATGCAGGAGGCTGCTTCCAAAGGAAAGTCTCCTGTGACGGGATCAGGTGGTGCCAAACGGCTGGATCAGATTTCCCCAAGCTGAGGATCTGAGCCATGGTCAGACATACAGCGCTGCTTCTCACGGAGGCGGTGGTATAGCCACATAAAAGAAGCTTTTTCATGACTGATTTAAGATGGATAAATAACTATTTTCATTTATTTATTAGTTGTTTGTGTCATATATGCACACAGGCACACATACATACAAAAAAACCCACCTCTTCTGAGGAAATTACACCAGAGACAGTATTTTTCTTCTGCATCTGAAAACAAGCACTTTAAGCTGCAGGTTGTTTTTAGAAAACCCCCTGAGCATAAATGCCTGAGTAAGGCATCCCATACTTATTAAGCCACCATCTTTACATGCCTTAGCTGTGTGATGGCAGCCACTGATTTCTTGTTCACTCACGTATTTGTGTTTCAGGTGTGTTACGTTTTTGTTTTTTTTTTCAGTCATGAGAGGCTGAGTGAATGCTTCCAGAAGGGACTGCGTGTCGCTGCTGCTTGGGCCTTGCTGCAAGTGGCCTCGGTGGTTGATGAACACAAACCTATTAAGTAATGAAACGTGAGATTCCCTATCAGATAACATAGTGCTGCTAATTTGGGCGAGAGCGAGACGGTGAGGTCAGGAGCAGGGCTTATAAGGAGATTCCAGTGACTAAGCAGGGAGGTAACGTTCGGCACCGTCGGTGCTTTAATTCATGTACAAAATATACAGACAAAAACATTCACTTTTGTGACAGCTTTAAAAAATAAAAAATAAAAGGAACAACAAAATGAAAAATTGGTTACGAGAAAGGCTTCAAAAATAGCCTGGAGAGAGTCAAATGCAGGTGACATGGATGGGGTCAGATCTGCTCCTAGTGTCACTTCTCCCTTTGAAATTTTCTGAGAGTTGGGTGATTTTTATTTTTTTTTTTTAACTGTGTTTTTTTTTTAATGTTTCTGTGCAGACACTACATTACATTGGCATTGATTCACTGAGTTTATTTGTCAGCAATAAAATGAATGAAATTCTAGAGGTACAATTTCAACCAGCTGCTGTTGTTTACTAGTGAGACTACCAGTGACCCTTAGCATCTATAAATACTTCACTGTGAATTAAAAGCAGTGAACTCTCCAGTAGTTTTTCTCTTCCTCATGTTTCCCAGATATGTTTTTTCTTTTGCTTTGCCTTTTTCTTTTATTATTTTCACTGTTTCATCTCCACAGCTTCAGGAACAGCTAGACATTAAGAGGAAGATTTAATTTCTAGCGAGCGGTAGACTTGGTCATTTGTTAAAAGACTCGTCAAGTCATTAGACCGTGTGAAGATTTTTCTCCAGTCTGTGTGGTGCTGACTTTCAGTGATGGCCTTTTAAAGTGAAAATGTAGATTTAAAATATCTAAGCATTATTTTTAGCTCTCTAGTGTTCGTCATTCTTATTAAGGAGAAAGTTGTTTTGCAGTCATTAATTAGTTACAATTGAAACTTCCAAATAGCTTTAGGTAGTATTTCAGAAGCACTGCAGTTTCTAATCCCTTTCTTCATTTTTTTTTCTTTTTTTTTTCCATCTATTTTCACTGATTTTGGAGGTTTGACATGGACCAGTAGGTCTTTTTTTTCAATCACAGGACATGAAAAGGAACACTGCTGTTGCTCGAGACTAGCTCAGCGCTACCAGCCGCTACGAAAGGATTTACTTCTCTGCAGTCCAGCTCTCCCCCAGTAAAATTCACCCCGTCCCTCTGCATTTCAGCCTACAAGATTATTATTTCCCCTCGGACAAAAACTTGTACAGTATCACCAGCCCCATATCCGAATTTCTTCAGGCCTTATTAGCTTTTGTTAGAGGTTTCGGGTTGGTTTGATGTTCAGCTTTTCTGCCTGCTGCCGGGGTAGGCCGAGCGCACGTCTCCAAGCTCTTGCTTCAGGCAGGAAGGTTACAAATTTGACTTTCATGCTGCAGAGCACGCCTGGCCTTACACCTCAAGAAATTGGTGTGGATGCTGCCAATACCTCTGGCTTGAGCAAAATTTCTGACAAAAAGGCAGTTTCAGCACCATTCATAAAACCCAGCCTGACAGAGGTGGTTGTGTTGGGAGGGAGGCGAAGGGCTCGCTCCTCTCAGCAGGCCCTGCGAGCACTAGGCCGCCTCCTGCCTGTAAATTAGTTGTGCTTTCTGTAAGGTGTAGTTTATAGGTTTTCATAGGGTCAGAGTGAATGAGAGATGTCACTGCCTTGAGCTTGGGGCAGTTGGTGGCTCTTCCTTGCTACTGTATTTGGAGCAGAGAGAAAACCCATCTGAGGTGGGTGGGAGTTGTCCAGGAACATCTTGGGCTTTGCCTCAGCCGAGCCCAAACTGAACATTCTCATATATAAAAAAACAAACAAACAAACAAAAAAAAAAAAACAACTTTAAAATAAATATTTTCTGTTTTATTTTGGACAGTCACCAGTTCTGTCTCTAAGCCCAGTTATTTGCACAGCCCCAGCTGCTACAGGCTTTGAAATGAGCTCTTGAGGACAGGCAGCGCAGCATTTGTCCTGCCTCAGAACAACTTACAACACACTATGGGATCCACGGAGGCAACCAGATTTCGGGGTCTAGACAGCTTTTGATCCCATGTGGTGGAAATTTTTCTTCTCCAAACTGCATTTCTTATTTTCCAGTCGACTGTTGTTACGGTCTTTTCTCTGAACCTTCCTACAGGGAAATTTTTCCAGCTGCAGCTTTTCTTTCACTGGAGTGAGCATCTTTTGCTGTCTAGAAATAGCTTATTCGCGACAGGGTATCTGAAGTCATTTGAGGACTTACCCGTGCAGTCCGCTCTCCTGAGCAACACTTCATGAAATTGCTGAATTTAGAGAGATAATTTACAACTGTCCCCCTAATTCCATACATTAAAAAAATACAAAAGCTACTTCCAAAGTTGTCTTGATGAGAAATTCTCCTTAATTCTGCCACTTGTGTCCAAAACACAATGAGAAGCATTTTCTTTCTAAGAAGATCTTGCAGCAAGGACAAAGCAACATTAGTCTCCAGAAACTTTTGCAGAGAAGCTTATTACTGTTTGCTAGTGTTTTAAAATAGGAAATTAATTCTAAGCTATTTTGCCTAAATGGCTGAGCTTTGTCTTTTTACCTGCAATTAAAAAAAAATCAACATTTGTTGAAGGGAAAGAAGATAATTATATAGTAAAATTGTTGCTATTCTCTTCTTTTAAAGACAAAGAAAAATTCAGCAGAGCAGATGTGAATCTACAGACCTGTAGTATTTAAGAATAATTGCTGTACCCAGTATAAGCTACTATTTTTTTCTCTGTAATTTCAGCATAGTTTTTCTTGTGCATTTCCAGGGCGGCAGGGCTTTTTTCGTAGGCTAGCCCATGTTTCCTGTGCTCGATTAATCCTTTTTTTGGAAGCGGCATGCTTTTATTCCTTGTGTTGTTATCGCAGCAGGAGGAAGGGGAAATGTGTGATGATTGAAGAATTTTAACGTTTATGTATGCCACACATGAAGTTAGGGATCCCATGAGATTTGTTTGTGTTCTTGTATATGTGTGAATGAACATCTGTGGAATGACAGCCTAACAACTTCCTTCTGACATTATAAAGGGGCCATAATGGTACTATATTTTTTTTAAGTTGGCTTTTTTTTTTTTTTTTTGCATGTTAACTCTTTCATTTCCCTGCTGGTTTCAAGCCTTGTGCACTCCGTCCATCAATAAGAGGGCTGCATTGCCTGTGATTCGATTAGACCTCAAAACTGAAATTAATAATGCCAGAATACTAAGCCTTGATCTTCAGGTAATGAGGGTCTAAATGTGAGCTCCTTCCCTATTATTTCCTGTATTATCTTTCTTGTTTAAGTTTGTTGTTTTTTTCCTTCCTCATCTACTCTCCTCCTCCCTGTTCTGAGTCCTGTTCTGCAGGAACCAGCAGCAGCTGGTCTAATTGTCAATTAGATCTCAACAACCTGAAGATGCAGAGGTGAATGCATCTTGCTCCTTTGTGTCTAATAAGGTAGAAGTAAATTTAAGAGAGCGCAGAGATGTTGAAAATCTGTGTGAAGTTTCAGGGCTTAATGCCAGGAATGCTGGGCTTGCAGGTCGCTATGCCCAGGCACTGCTGGTAGGTCTCATTCCTGCAGTTTTGCAGGTTTCTACATTAACTTCCCAATAGAAATAACAAAGACACAAAGAAAACCACCCAACCCAATAACAACAAAACGCCTCACAATCTATTTTTGAGGGCCTGATCCAAATCCCAAAGCACAAACCTAATCAACTTCGTAATGATTAGAAAGTCTAATGTACTTTCTTGGTAATCTCTGCCTCAAACCCTTAATTTCTGTCTGAGCTATAGCAGATCTTTTAGGACATTAACTTATCTGATTTACAAATTCTTAGTGATCAAAAATCCACGCCATCCTTATGTTTTTTTCCCAGTGGTTAATTACCACATGAAACCAAGCAGTGCTTAATGTGTATTAACCATTTCTATCTTGGTTTTAATTTCAGTTTTGTCTTGCTGTTGAATCTTCCTCCAACAGATTAAAGAGCTGTCTTTATAAGTGGTGATCAACTGCCCTGTTAACCTTCTTCTAGATAAGATAGATTGCGTTTCTTAAGTCTCTCATTTATAAGGCAAGTTTTCTGTGTATTCGTAGATTTTGCTTTGTGAATACTTTTTGATTTAATTTCCTGTTTTAAAACAGAGATGCAAGTACTGGCTTTACTAATTCTCTACGCTTTTCCTACTTCCAAAGGGCTGTATTCAACCTCATGACTGCAACATTTCACAAAAACCTAATTCTCAGTTGGTAATCTATGATAACCCCTTCTTAGCAGTGGTGTATTGATTTCCGTAACCCATTCTAAGGGAAGAAAGGGTAGCTTCAGTATTTGAATTTTCCCACCACGATAGCTCTATTTATTATTAATTCTCATAACCATAACCATATAAGCTCTTAAGATCTATTCGATAGAAAGTTGCTAGAAACTTTGAAAAACACGTAATAGCTTCCAAATAAATATTAGAATACCCAGAACTGTTACTTCTTAGATCAGCTCCTGCATGTGAGAAATAGATGTTTATGAATGTTTATGCTAAAAATCCTGCCATCGTTTTCTGCTTGGGGAATTGAGATTTGCTAACAAAGTTTTTAAATATGCAAAGCTGAAAATCTACATTTAAAAGCCCTCTTTATGCTAAGACACACACACAAAAAAAACAAAAGTTTTTACTAAGTAAATGTGTAACTTGAACCAAGAAAAATTTTCACAAACCGTGAAAATTGTGCACGTGGCAATCCTGCTCAGCAGCACGAGGCAGGCAGCTCTGAGCATCCTTTGAGGAGCGGCGTGGCCGTCCCCACAGCAGCACACAGACACTCCGCACGGCTCGGCAGGGCAGGCACCACGGAAACACCGCGTCTAATTGAATCTCTGTGGGGAACGAAGGTGGGCAGAATGTTATTAGCAGAACTGAAATTTGGCCAAGATACCTAGGGTTAGTGCTTCTGCTCCCGGGATAATTGCCATCAGCCTGAGCGCAGCGTTCAGGATCTGTGCTCTGTAGCTCATCCGAAAAGAGCCATAAAAACGGATTCAGCTGTAAGTACACAAGAGCAGCCACCTGAGATAAATAACTTCACTTTAATGGCGTCTATTTTTCTTTGTAAATGGCTTTAATATCTGCTGTGCTATATAAAGGCTTTCTGACGTTCATTATTAAAGTTGTATATAATGCTTTTTAACCAAATATGATCTGAGAAGTGAGATGCACAAGAACATGCAACCCACGGAGGGCTCCTGAGTCTCCAAGTCCCTGCTAAAACATCGAGCAGTGTCCTAAACTTCCGAACTCTTCGGTTTAATGCTGCCATTGCAAAGCTACTCCTCTCTTCTCCTGCCTCATGATTAGAAGCTCTTTTCTGATTTCTAACCCAATTCTATTCGGAGTAGATTTATACCACTATTTGTCAATGTTATTTTTCAGTATCTCTTGTAAACTACTGTTGGGCACCTCAATTCTAGATTATTTTCATCAGTCATGAAAGAAAATGTTGTTTTATGTATGGTAATCCTTACCAGATTTATGTCTGCAATGAATGTTTAAAATAGAGTCTGGTACACAAAATACTTGGTTTGTAATGAAAAATTTGAGTTTTCATTGGAGTGGAAGCCACTACAATTTCAAGTAATAGTTTTGCTATCATATCATGCTTGTTCTGGCTCCTCTAATCTCCGAAGGCTCGCGCTCAGAAGCCATGTATAATTCTGCTTTTTAAGGCTGAAAGTCTCCTTGCTGAAGTTCTTAGTTTTCAGATGTGACTTTGTGACTCTAAGGGAGGCAAATGAGCATTTCACGCTGAGCTTTATCATAAGACTTTACCCTTATTTTTTATTCAAAGGCAAACCTTTTTTTTTTTCTTAATATTATGAAGAGGTTTTTCACTGCTCTGTGAGTAAAAGCTGCCTTAACCAATCTTGTCTTGCTACCCAGCCCAGGTTGTAACCTTACCACTTCTAACCTGAAATATGCAGAGCTGAGCTGGACCCCTGTAATAATATCTATTAATCAGTCCCTGCAGCAGCAGTAAAATAATCCATGTGTTCAGATTTAACTCTGGGAATATGTGCATCAGAGTATCAAGAGTATGAGATCGATAGTCATCTCTTCTATAATTAACAAAAATGCTGACACCCCATATTTAAAGCTGAATTCAGCCTTGGAATTTGGTGACAGGTGAAGTTTCACTGTTTTTTTCCCCCACAATTCTGTTTTTTCTTTCCTCCTTTTGGTTGCAGAAGTTTTAGTATGCAGTTGCACTATTTAAGAATACTCCTGGTTTCAGCTGATCTCCTTAGCAAATAATTTTGTGTGCACTGCTTTGCTCTAGCAATTTCCATAGCCTCTCAGATGAAATACTAAACAGGATCACATAAGCTTTACCCCTCCCCGTAACATTTAGCCTGTCTATTTCATTATAGCAAAATATTGCATTTTACATGCCAAGCCTTAAAACCTTCTTTCTAAAAATGGTAACTGTATTTAATAACTAATTACTCTAATGATCCTACAGAAGTGCTTGAGACCTGTTTTAGTAGTGGTGTCAATTACAACCATCTGCACGATGAATAAAGGAACCGTGGCCCAGCTGTAGAGTTGAAACATGTTGGCATTTTCCTACGGGCGGCCATATGGTACTTAACGAAAGCGAATTGTTCACACTGCAAACAGCTCTGCTCCTGATGAATGATAACGTTTTGTTCTGGAAAATGGTTCCACAAACACGGAGAGTATTTTTAAATGCTGGAAGTGTATCTGTAAGTGACAGGCTATAAATGGGAAGGTCTTTGGAAGGAGGAGAGGGGGATGAGAAAGGAATTGTTTCTTTTGCCTAGGGGTGTTCTAGCACAGCCTTCCTGTCTCTTAATAGCACTATCTTTTTTGTGCATGCATAGCCCTGAATCTGTAAATTTTATTTATTTTGGTAAGGAAGAAGATAATTAGAAATGTAACTCTCATTTGCCATCAGCATGCCCGAGCTTGAAGCTGGTGTGAGCTTTAAAATAGCGAAGCTGAAGCTGTGAAGAATTAATAACTCCTTGCCTCGCATATGTGCTGACATTTTTTTTTACACTTGGAAAAGGAGCTCCAGAGTTGTAACTGCAGTAAGTATGTGAGCACACAGGTTGGAGACGGGTCCTGGCTTCCTGGCACTTAGCATTAGTCAGGGAGGAAGGGGCAGATAACAAATCAGCTGTGGATAATGTCTTCCACTGTATTTTATTAGAAACAGAAGATTTTTTTTTTCCCCACAGGAACGTCAAAGAGTGGCTCAATGAACTCATCATGAGATTGATAACTCTTTACCCCCAAGTCGTTAGCCCCAAATCAGAGCTGAATCAACAATAGGCTGTTGCCATTTCATGGCTGATAGGCAACCATTTGGGTAATGAGTTTGGTCTCAGTTCAGTTCCTAATATCTGTCTTAAAGAAATAACTGCTTCTAATGACCTGAATTGATCATTTTATTAATCTCTGAAATTGACTTTTTCCATATGGCTTATTGCTTTTGTACATAAGATGTGATTAGAAATCTTGCATCATTTGAATTCCTGTTTGCTTGATTAATAAATAACTAATTTGGGAATTTTTGTTTTATCCGGCATGTTCTCTGGAGATGGAGTAGGGTGATTATTTCTGAGGTGTTTTTTTGTGTGCAGATCTCAAGGAGTAGCAAAGCGTTCCTCCTGGTGAGGCACTTTCTGCCTTTTGCCAAGAGAGGACTCTTTTCATGTGCCAGCATTCATTGAATTTGCAGACACTGGAGCTGCTTAAAACCACTTGATAGATCTTGCAGTAGTTTTGCAGAAACAACATAGTAAAAAATCTCGCCAACCTGTGACATCCGAGTTCTCATTACCTGCGCACAGAGCTATTTGCAAATTCACAGCAGCAGTAGGGCTACAACTCCAGAGCCCCGTGCTTTTGGACTAGAAGCATCTGTCACTTGAGCTAAAAGCAAATCTTTCTTAGCTCTCAGCAGCACTGGGTGGATAGCACTGCTGAGAAACCCCAGGTAATGAAACCGTCGGCCCTGCTGCTAATGCCTTCTAACTCAAAATGTAAGAGCATAAGGACAAAAAAAAAAAAGCTTCAGTATCATTTGGGATACATTTCCTTACAGCCTCTTTGTAAGAGCGTGTTTTTACAAATCATGTTCTGTTATAGGTGTAGCTGAAATACAGGCAAGCAACTAGATCATGGTGGGGTGCAGAAACACCATGATGCCTATGAAACACAGAGGGCTGTGATCTAAGAGGCATTAAGCGGCTAATTACAGCACATTGTGCTCCATATCCTTCTTGATATTTGATCTGTTACAGCAGTGCTGTCTGATGCAATAAATCTTCCTCACTTTTAATTAATAGTTGTTCATCTGTACTGCAATAATTTTAACTAATGTTTGCATTAAAACGAAAGCACAGGGGGGAGGGAAAAATATCTTTAGGCAGAAGAGTATTAAAAAATAACCATCTTTCCCTCCAACTGGGAAGCAAATACTATAATTTGGGATCAGTGCATTTAGTGTGTGTTCTACAGAAGAAGCCATAATATCCTTTCTGTAAGAAGCTCACTTTGAAAATCAACCTCTGGTGAGACATGTCGCTACCTAAGCCCTGCAAGGTGTCGTTCTGCATCATGCTTTCTCTACAGTGCCAGTTTCAGAGGTTCTTGCCCTCCTATCTTGCAGTTTACAGCCTGCCCTCCTTCCTCTGCCCTCTCACCTCAAGTGTACAATTCTCCTTTTTTTGCTCAACCGTGATCAATTAGATCAGAGAAATTGCTTTGGCTTTAAAAAAATGCATAAACAAAGCAGAAGGAAAAGCAGACCCATGGTTTCTGAATGTAGAGATGCACATTACCTTGAAGGCGAGGTCCTGAAGCTTATAAATATTACTTACCCGGTGCGTAACACACTAATCGTGTTACAGGTTTCCATGATGTTTGCTTCTGCAGGGAATGAGAGAAAAAAATCACAAACCACAGATACTCTCAGTGTGGGTTGCTGGGCCTGCTGGTAGCCCGTGGCGCTTGCTCAAAAGGCAATCTGCAGAAAACAGATTAAAGGGGAATATAGCACTGCTAAACTTAAGTCAGTGTGTTTAAGCAGGGTGTATTGGGGGACCCAGCTGAGGATACTTAACTGAGGCTCAATATTTGTTGTTTCCTGTTGTTCATCCTCCTGGATTCCTGTGACTTGGTGCTAAAAATCTGTTGATGATAGCTGGGATTTGTTGGTTTGTAGCCCACGTGGTCATGGAGTGGAACATGAAAGTGTAACCCAGTGAGCATTTTAAGCAAAAAGGTATTTGAAATAAATAAATAAATAAAGTCTCTGAATCTGAGTGGTTAGGTCTCTTTCAGTTAGCTAAGCATAGGCATCCAGAGCCATTTAAGAGGCCTCAGGGTCTCCCATCATTTCTCCACCTTGCCATGCTGGATGTTTATGGGTCTCCTGTAGGTCTGCCATCATATCTGCCACCTCTGTGAAGATGTCTGGTAGATCTTGGTGCATCTGAAATGGTGCTAAATACCTGTTTTTAAGGAACTGAATCAGTCCTCCATGTTGGGCAGCAGCACAGCCAGTCTCAGCTGTTCATATATACTAAACATAAAGGCAATTTTATAATTCTAACTTCACGTCCACATTAGTAACAGTTTGATTTTGGCCAGTGAAATGTTCTTTTATCGGATGACCGCTGTTTATGCTGCAGTTTCATTCCTTACCAAGGCAAAGAAAGTAAATGGCATCTTCCAGAAGAGCAAGGAGGATCTGAGGTGGTTCAGCCTTGCCTCAACTGCTGAACAATGATGGGGCTACTACTAGTCCTGGAAACCATTTTCAGACATATGAAGGACAAGAAGGTGATAGAGAGTAGTCAGCATGGATTTATGAAAGGTAAATCATGCCTGATCAACATGAGAGCCTTCTCTCATGAGATGACCTGCCAGGTGGAGGAAGGGAGGGTAGCGGATGTTTATCTTGACTTTAGCAAGGCTTTTGGTGCTGTCTCCTGTAAGAACCTCAAAGACAGGCTGATGAAGTACAGGCTAGATAAATCGACAGTGAGGTGGGCTGAAAACTAGGCCACGGATGTGCCCCAGGGATCGATAGTGGGTCCATAGTAGCTCTCCTGGTGAGACCAATCCGGAGTGCTGGTCCACTTCTGGGCTCCTCGGTGCAAGAGAGACGTGGTCTTGATGGAATGAGTCCAATAGAAGCCCACAGAAATGGTTAAAAGACCAGAGCCTCTCTCATATGAGGAAAGGCGGATGGAGCAAGGAGTGATTAGCCTGGAGAAGAGCTCAGGGTGATCTTTCCAGTGTGTGAATACCTTATGGGGTGGTAAGGAGGACGGAATCAAAGTCCTCTCTGTGATGCCCAGTGACAGGACAAGAGGCAATGGGCACAACTGTTCTGTGAGAAATTCCATTTAAATATTAAAGTTCCTTACTGTGATGATGGTCAAACACTGGAACAGAGCTGTGCAGTGCCCATCTTTGGAGATATCCAGAACCTGACTGGACACAGTCCTGAGGAACCTGCTATAGGTGACCCTGCTCTGAGCAGCGGGGTTAGACTCAGCCATCTCCAGAGGTGCCTTCCAGCCTCAGCGATCCTGTGCTGTGTGTGGTTCTGTGACTGTAAGGCTTAAGCAAATAAAGCCTTTGGAGTTTAGTAGCCACTGCCATGTGTCATAGGTCTCTCAGTGGTGTGGCAGCAGTTCAAGCTTCTCTACATCCAGATGTATGGAGATCCTGCAAAAAGGTCCTGCAAATAGACGCTGTGATCCTTGGAGTAATTCCTTCCCAGCATCTGCTGTATGCATCAGGACTTGCAGTGATTCTCTTCTTCCTCAGAAATAGTACAAGCTGTTGGAGAACCTCCACTTTCCATACTCCATGGCTATGCCCTAGTATGTAATACATAGGAGGGGAGGCAAACAAATGTCGACGCTGGAGTGTTGGTTGGTATTTTCTTTGGTATTTTGGCCTCCAAATGCAGGTATAATCACTGGAAGTTCCTCTTGCCACATGCCTCAAAACCAAATTTTTAATAAAATGGAAAAAATGACCCAATGGAAGATATTTTGTTTGGATTTAAACAGTTTTTCCACATAATGAAGAAATACCTTCTCTGATTTAGAGAGAGTTCATCCAGTTTCCTTTAGAAAATATTTACAATTGTTTCGGTTTGGAAACCTCTTTCGTACTATGGCATATCAGTTACATTACATGCTAAAAATGTTAATGACAATAAAGCTGTTCTACTGCATAAAAGACAGAAAGAGAAACAACTTATTAATAGAATTGGAGCTCACTCGTCTACTTTCCAAACAGAGTGAAATGCAGAAATAAAACAGCTAATCATTAGTTATCCGAGAATCGTGCTTACTTTTAGTGGTTTCTGTGTGTATTTCATATATCCCAGAGTATTTTAAAGAGTACTTAATATCATACATATTGAGTAAATCTCAGATTGTTTTGGGTGCCACAGTATATTACTGAAACAGACAGCCTTCCATTCACTTCATGTGAGTTTCTGCTCCATTTTTTATTTTTTTTTTTTACTTTATTTCAAAGGCTGCGACTATACTATCTTTGTTTAGACAAGAAGCATACAACACTGAGGTAGTTCCACACTTATAAGTGCAATAAATTATTTCTTATTTACAGTTATTCTCCTTGAAGTGGAACACCAAATAAGCTGTAGGTAGCCTCAGAAGTGATGGAAGTTGGGTTTTTCTTTGGAGCATATTGATGAGAGCTTGTTTTAGTGCAACAGAAAAACAAAGTGTGACAGAACTGAGTTTAACATAACAGTCATTGTATTTCTGAGTGTTGTATAGGTTTAATCTTTATTCTCCTTTGTTCTAACTTGCAATGCTGGAGGTAGGGTGATGCTGGCCTAATGGCTGCTCTGTGCTGTGGTATAGCTTGGTTGGCATCTGTTCTTCCCTAGAAGATGACAATTTAGCATCAAAAAAGTCAAGACTTGTTGTTTGGATAAAGTATTATGTAGGTGGACTTGCTGCCATTGGTTGCCAATTCAGAGATGAATACACACAGATATTGTTACACAGTTTTTGTTGAAGAAGCCAGCAGCACGTAGATACCTCCAAGCTTCAGTACTGAAGCGAGCTGCTGGCACTGAGGTTGTCTTCTTACGTGGCCATACACCATATCACTCCAACACTTCATCTGCTTACCCAAAGCTAAGCTTACCCCTTTGGCCCTCATTCTGGCATATCCCAAATGTCTTCCCTTCCCATGTACCCCAAAGGAGAGCTGCACAGGGAGGCACTGTGCTCTATCACAGCACTCCAGCCCCCATTTGTTTTCTTTTTTTGACAAGTACATGTTGGAAAGTCTGTAGATGAGTCAGTCCGTCCACAACAAACACACAGGGACTCCTGAGGTGTTGTAAGACAACTATTTAATGGCATAGATCAGTGTGAAGTTAAATTTAGGCGGGGAACAAAGAGCGCCGTATTCAATCAGCTGTTGATGGAATTGGAGTAACCAAAACTGCCAGAATGGATGCTGAGTCTGGAGGAAGAGGTAATGGTGTTGTGCAAAACGGTCAGAGAAAGGCATTGCTTGGTCTTGTTCGACATTCTTTTATTAATAGTAGGCGATTGAATAATTTAGTGTATTTTTTTCTTCACTTAATCCTACAGCAAATCTGCTAAGCCAGAGTCATGGACTGAGATCTCCTGTTAGTTGGTGTGTGCCCACGGAGTAAAACCAGCATTTGTGCACCCTCCAAGTATTCTGCATGAAAAGGGTAATGGAAAGGATGAGCTAGACCATGGCAAAGGGTGGCGCGTGAGATAAAACACAGCAAAGCAATTACTCAGAGGGGTATGCACGAGTTGGTGCACAACCCCATCAAACAGTCGCATCTTCCGCACGTGGCACCAAATATTTTGAAAGGAGGGAGATCTTTGCTTTGTTCTCCCCTCATACAAGCTGTTCTGTGAATATTTACAGGAAGCGTCGGCTACAGATGAGTGGTGTTAGAGTGTTGTGCTGAGATGGTGAGGGCTGACATTGCTGATCAAAGGTGGGAGTCAGCGTGCCGGGAGCACAGAGGGGTTGACAGTCCCAGAGGGCATGGAAAGCAAAGATGTATATGCTGATGCAATGGAGAATGGAGAGGGCAAATAATTCAGGAAAATAATCCCCGTAGCAGACTTTTGAACAGATCACCAGGCTCCCTCCTCGCAGCACTTGACCTTGGTAAGGTTTGAGATTTCCAGGGAGACAGCCCGAGTGGCACAGCTGTGTCTGCAGTGGGGAAAGAGACTTTGCGGGGTGTTGTGACTTTCCTAAATGAGCCAAGCTGCATGCATTTTCATCTCAGTGAACATAAAAAAGCTATTTAAAAATTGATGTGCATACATTAGACCTGTTCCCTAGCCTTTCTCACGTACCCTAGGTTTCACAAGTACTAACTGGGAAATCAGTATAAAATAACTTTGAAAGAAGAAACTAAAAATCACTTCCAGCAGATCAGAAATAGGAGCATCACTTTTATAGTATTTGGACAAAATACATATAATTGACAGAGTGCAGTGGTAGCATGAGGACTTATTTTTAATGTATCTAGGGAAGGGACTGTGAGATATACTGGTATGATAAGGGAAGAGAAGTCGACTTGCTCAAACCAAACCTGCATCCAAATCTAACAGACCAAATCTAACTCTCTTCCTTCATAACCTCATAAAATTTTTACTATGAAAAATGTTTTATGCTGAAAACTACCAGGTTCACTCTGAGAATTACTAGATTTTTTCTTCTGATTTTGAAGAAAATTAATCAATTTTTTTTTATATTCCAGTTATCCAGTGAGATCTTTGAGGAGGATAAAATGGGTTCTACGTTATATTTTGCTTCTTGGTTTACTTTAGTTTTTGGCTTCCAGTCTCACAAAAATGGCACAACAAAGTGGCCATCCAAATCTTTGGGTGCCCCTGACGTCTGGTAATATTATGGGAATGTCATAGATGCACAGTAAAACTGAATAATGTAATGATCTCTTGAAAAGGAATGTAAAGATGATTGGGGGAAGGCTATATCTGTGTTTAAAGTAGATATTTTTAAAGACCTTCGATGGTTGCAATTACTAATAGCTAACCCAAACTAGAAACCCTGACTGGATGACTGTTGTAAATGTGAATTACCTTACAGAAACAGCTTTTTAAAAGCTAAATTTTTCATTTTTAATTAGTTATAAAGCTAAAAGCTGATATGCAAGTATTGTCACCAAAGTAATTAAACTGGACTTCAAAAAATGAGTTTCATTATCGTTGCATACGTCTGTATATAGATGGCCTTAATTTCAGAATAAATATAACCTACATTAGGGTAGCAAATATCCACTTTCCAAACAAACAAAAAAATGTTTTGAAACCTGAACATACAAATAAGGCTTTATTGAAGTTATAAGGGTGGGGACTTGTTTATTTTCAAATACATTTGTTTCTGTACTCATTCTAACATATTAACTGAAAAAAAGCTGTCTCAAACATTTGCAGTTTTACTCCCTCAGGTAAATTGTTAGAAGTGCATGGAAACATCCTTGGACCTCCTTGTCATTTTTCTCAGATTGTCACAACAAAAAAGGAAACAGCAGAAGAATATTATTATTAAAAAAAAAAAAAAAAAAAGAATTTACTGCATATCTTGTTTTAGTGAAATCCCAAATCTTGTTTAGTGAGACAATGATTAGCAGCCAATAAAAAATGTTGGCTTACTCTGTGTTTTTCTTGGTCTCCCTTATTTCCAGACCCACAGCCTCTGGTGCAGGAAGGTTTCTGCAGGTGGTTGATAACATCCAGGAGAACTTCATAACACTTGCTCGCAGGTGGTTTGACTTTTTTTTCCCCCTAGAGATATCAGGCAGCCTCTGCTCACCACAAACCTCCTGAAACCTCTGAAAATGAAGTTTTGCCCAGCTATATCCTAGTTTATGACAGAATTTACCCATAGCCTTCCCAGCACCGCTTTTAAAAAATGACCAGGTGATTCCAGTTACAACTCTGGCTTAAAACCTCCCACTTGCATTAGTAGCCTCTGGTTTGGGTTCAGGGCTTTTGATAGTTCGCTTTTGTTTTTTAAAGTACCTAAAGAATCTCTTAGCTGCAATGGCTCCTGGGGACAGCTGAGGTGGGAGCAGGGCTCAGCTGCAGCTCTTCTGGGCTGGGAAGTTCTCCCAAGAGAGGTTTGGAAAGTTGCTTTTATTGGTGCCATAGAAATCTCCAAACGGAGCCATCATTCTCCTGCACAGCGGGAATTAAAGCAAGGAGCTCTTGATCTTCTCAGTGAAGTCTGTCTTGTGCTGTGAGATGTTAACATACAAGTATTGACCATCTCGGACAGCAGATAAGGTAGCGTGAAAGTAAAAAAACATTCCTCGGAAAGTGACGTGACACGCAATGTGAAATCTGAAGGACATAGAGAACAGTTGAATTATTTGTAGCAAAGGGGAATTTCCATTTAACATGCAGGTAGCTACACCCTGTCACCCTCTCTGCTGCCAAGACTTGGAGGGAGAAGAGGGCCTAGTTGTGCTTAGGCTGTGATGCTCATCCTCTCCAGAACATTTCATTAAATTCACCTCCAGTAGTGTTTGGACAGCAAAGAGAAGCATTAGATTTATAACATAAAGAGCCAAGACAGAGAAGTGAAGACCCTGACTTTCAGATATGCCCTTTTAATTATTGTTGTCCAACTGGTGGGATTACAAGGATCTGCAAGCCTTAAATACCTCTTCAGGTCTGGCCCTGCAAGGCAACTGTTGCCTTCTGTGTTTCTCATGGAGGGGGAAAAAAAAAGAAGCCCACACATTTATTTATAAGTCCTTCAGTGCTATTTTAACACTTTTATTCTCAGTACTTCAGTGTATGCTGTTTAAAATGGGCATGTGTGCAGCCGCATTACCCGCTGCCTGAATGACAAATGGTTTATCAAGCACTGCCAGAGCACCTGGCTTCGTGCTGAACGCAGGAAGGCAGCGGCAAGGGCTTCAGAGAGATTAACTTCTGGATAGGCAAATAATAATAAACAACAGGCCGCAAGCAAGGGACCAGAAAAAGAGGAATCGAGGCTGTAAAATGGAGTCACGGTGATCCGAAGGGACAAAGGGAAGCAGGTTTGTATATCGGGCCTTGAAACGTGAGAACTGAGCATCAGATGGATGTTGCCAGGCTTGGTGATGGCAGGGAGATTTGCAGGACAAGGTGAGGAAGGGCAGTGCAGGAGGGCAGGAGAGGGCAAGGAGGGCAAGAAATGGGGACTGGGTCACAGGGCAGTGGGGACAGAGAGTTGCAACCTCACGAAGGGCTTGCAGGAGAGGGTGGCACAGTCCCTGCTGTGAGACACGGGGCATATCTTCCATAAGACTGGAAGGTGGTAAGAACAATTCGAAAGATCCTCCTTACCCATGCCTAATCTATTAAAAAAAAAAAAAAAAAAAGGCTTTAAAAAAAGCTGCATTTAGATGTCCAGGAGCTTATGCTTTCAAACTATTTCTGATCAAAACATCAGGTATTCACATTCACTTTGCTATCAATACATCTTGACTGAATTTTTCTCCCTGACGGTGGAAAATGCTTTTGAATCTTTCGAAAATTGGAAGTCTTAGAAGTACAGTACTGCTGGAGTTACAGCTGAGTAACTCTGGACTTCCCTGTTATACCTGAAAGTTGGATAGGAGATGGAAATTTAGGGCCCACCTGCTTACTCCAAAGAATTGCACCCAGCCTGTTCTTTCAGTGTGTAGACTCTTTTTCCATTGGGGTGACTTGTAGTTGGGGTATGGCAGAAGTTGGGCATCTGTGGTCATTCCCCAGGGGATGGGTGATGTGTAATCTGCTCTGTAACCCCACCAAGTATCTCATCATGTGGCACAAGGGAAAGTCTGTGATGGTTCACAAAGAACCATCAAAATACCCAAACTTTTGATAATAAGGTCACATACCACGTTTTAACATGCATATACAATGTCACCCTATTACAGATGAGTTTGATGCCATTCTAATTAATTAGAAATAGTTAATATACCTAAATTTGTTACCCTCTAAGTCATGGAAGAGTTGGAGAAGCAGCGTGGCCCAGGGGCTGGAATGCAGACCAGAACATCAGCACCTCCCACATCTTCTTTCACTCTGCTCATGATGTACTTTGAGACTTTGGGTATTCCACTTCCTGCCTCCATTTCTCTATCCAGCCAAGGCTATAATTTACAATATTTTTGTGTCGTATGCCATGGTCTAGAACTCAGAGTTTTGCAACCTTACTATATTTGGAAGAAGAATGAAATGCTAGTCGGGTGACTGTATTTATTTTCAAAGAATTTGATAAAGAGCTACAATTCAGATGCTTCGGAGTGAAAGTGCCCTGGTTTTTGCACCTCTTCTGTGAGATGGCATCGCTCTTGGAGAAATGTTTGTGTAATAAAATACTGTGAAATGACACTATTGCCAAATGAGATTGTGACGAATAGAGCATTTGTAGTATTAAATCCAAGGGTACTTTACATTGTTATGACAATAATAGTTTGCATTGTTGTAATAAGTTACACTTCTTCTTCTTTTAAAAAATAAATTTAGTTAGACCTTAATGCATCTTGGAACACATACCCTCCCCTGAAATCAGCTGTGCATCTCTTGGAATAAAATTGCTTTAAACATATATAAAGGCACATTGTTTGTTGTATCATATATCAGAGACAATTGTGAAATAAATGATGTTTATCAGCATGCCTTATGTAAAAAGATTGCAAATATGTTGTCCTTTGTGTAGCTCAGGTTTGACATAATCATTGCCATAATTCTTCTGCTTTTAATAAACAAAATTACATTGCAGCAGACACTTGAAGCTCTTTTATTAGGAACACCCAGGGACAGAGCCCTGCAGAGAGGGGCTGGGGCTGGGGTTAAACTCAGTAAGCACTTAGTAAATTTTATTCCCTATTCCTTAATTATAGATACCAGGTGCCATGCTCATAACTTATGGTCCTGCAATGCCAGTACAGTTTGCGGAAAATCTTCCATTTTTGTTGCAAGAGCAGGGATGAGACTATACTCCTAAACCGGCAGGAAAAAAGTGCTTTGACTTAACAGGTGCTGTCCATGCTAAAAGGATGAATTTGAAGATTATTACCTGGTATGACTAAGATTTATGATGCAATCTGCTATTTTTTTCTCTTCTTTAGTACAGATAAGGGGGGTTATTATTGTTAGTAGAAATACCTATTAAAATAAACCCCATGAAGCAGTTTCAAGGATTTGATAAAAATGAATATAAAGTTGAAGCTCCCAGCTTATCTTTAACTCAAGTGATTTTCATAGGGTTATAACTCTTCTGGCATGGGATAAGGGAGCAGGAGTTTGATTTTTATCCTCACCGCACAATAGAAGGAAAAAACAGATTTTGTATTTCATTTATTAGCACATTACTGCTCAGGTTTGCATCTGCATGGGAGAGTTGACAGAGATTGCACACAGGTGGGAGTGGGTAGGGAATTTGTGTGTATGTCTCGTCTTCACATTGTGGTCATTGGTGTCTACATACCGGGATCTTCACGTAGTTTTGGGGAGACTCTTTCCTACAAAAGGTGTGCTAGGAAGAGCTGGAGAAGCCTTAGAATGCTAAAAGCTTCAGAGACCTCCCCTCAGAATGTTTTTTGCTGTCAAACTCTGGGTTCAGGGCTTCTAATGCAGCCTGCTGTGTCACCTCCTACCCCTTTCCAACTTTTTGCTGTCTTCTGACATCTTAAGGCTGCCATCCAGGGATGTCACTAGCAGCAGCAGCAGCTGGAAATCTTGACAACACAGTGTGGTTTTATGTCTTTCTTGGCAAATGTACCTCTGTCCGTCCCAGGCAGAACGGGGCTGAATGATGCTGAATTTGCACAAGAATAGTAAGAAATGGTATTGATTTTTTCTTGATTTCCTTGTTTTCATATATTTTTGGAGGGAGTCTTATTCTAAGTTTCAAAGCCAGACAAGTAACTTCAAGTATTTCTTTTGCACTAGTTTTTGGGATGTTCATTGTGGTGGATTTTATTGATGGTGAGTTATTTTCATTCATAGCTTTACATTATATAAGGATTCCCTATACAACAGGTAGCACTACAAGGCCATAAATTTAGGTTTAAATTATGAGTTATCATTGTCAAATATGAAAGGAAGCATTTATAATTTGCATGTTTAAGATTTTTTTTTTCCTTCAGCTAATACCTATGTTTTCTTTTAAATTTGTGGGTCTTTCTGGGCATTCAAGGTATGGTTTTGGAGTGTTTTTTTTTGGTTTGTTTTTATATATATATATATACACCCCTTGTACAATTCAGATTTTAAATGCTGTTGACTTGGTCAATTGAATTTGTTTGGTAGCTTCACTCCTTTGCTGAGTAAGATGTGTTTGCAGGTTGTACGGCTAAGCGTGCTATTGTGTCCTCACCAGTGCCAGGGAATGCTGCATTCGCAAAAATATTATTTTGGCTTTTGACTTCTTGTAGTGTAAAAACTTAACCTGGAGTCTAGTGACATTGGTTTGACCAATATTGTTTTTACTCGACAATGCATTTTTTATTTAGTAGGGGATTTTGTCCCAGTTTTTGAATGTTAGCATACCGCTATTCAAGGTCTGTGAAAAGCGAGTGAGTTGTTGTGTTTCCAGGGAACAAAAGACTTTGCATTAGTAGAACAGTGTGGGGTTCATTGCTCAGCGTTCAAACACAGGCTGAGAAAGAAGGGATTGTTGCTAAAACAGGCTTTGAATTTTCCTTCTGTCTCGTGGCAGGGTGCGCTGGTCCCCACCAGCACGCGCTCAGATGCCGGGGAGCCGTGCGCTTTTGGCAGGGCTCCCATCTCGGTGGAGCACTGGGATCTTGCTAAAACTGAAGCATCGAGGCCTGAGTATATGGTACCGAGCATATATTTCGAGTATATATTCCAGTTGTTGGGCTGAAAGCTTAAATGCTGGGTACCACCCGGTTGTTTCCGAGAAGCTGTGCCGAGTTTTGCATTCTCCGTGCGCGGAGGTGAATGTGACATCCCGCAAAAAGGCCACCCTCGAGCAGCTGAATGCCGAGTCTTTCATTCTCGCTTCCTTCATGTTTATTAAAAATGACTAGGAAGAAGTTCAAAACTTTTGTGTCTGATATGTGTTATATCTATTATGGTGTCAGACAACTAAGAAAAAAGTCACTGGCTAATGAGTCTTAATTGTAACAAAACATCAAATCATTGTCACTTCTGCTGCAGTAAATGGCATTCATTAAATTAATCCACTCCATTACAGAAGTATTTTGCAGAGAATACCATGACCCTACTGCTTCTGTAGCAGTAATAAGCTGAACATATCACTGTGGCACTATTTGGTATATTAGAAAGCAGTTTGAAGCATGGCTGCATGACCCGAAGCAACATCAGCAGGTCTCAGGTAGCATGTTTGAAAAAATAAACTACCTTAATTAGAGACGGGACTAAAGCAGACCCTAGGTGTGAACATTCCTGTAGCTTAGCACTGCATGAAATAAAAATCTGGATCAAGAACCTTCCTGGCTCCATTTGCAGAGCGGCACAAGCCAAAGCAAAGCTTAGATCTCAAATTGGGAGTGTGGGGGGGGTTGAAATCTGGATATTGTTCTATTTTCTTCACTCTTAAAATCCCCTTTTAACTTCGGATCTAAACCCACCATGTTTTCTCTCCCCTTTTTCCCCTCGGTATTAGAAAACAGAGAACCGCATTGCACCCCATCGCTTTTTTTTTCTTTTTTTGTTGTTTTTTTTTTACAACACCGCCATCAAAATTTTCTGGCAGGAGTTGCTTTGACTTTTTAACAGCGTTCTATTTCATACCATATGTGTACATACACCAACGATGATATACCGCGTTTGTAGCTAGGGAATGGCCTGCTTTATTAAACATCCCCCTTGCCAACAGTAAAAATGAACAGCCACAGTAAACACAGACGCGGCGAGGGAAGAATAGCCCGAGCTGTGTTGCTGCGCATTGTACCTAAGGAAGGAAGCGTCAACCTCTAATTGGCTCTGAATGCAGCCCACCTACTTAGCAAAAGAGGCTGCCAAAAGCAAATTGCCCTGGTGCTCCGTGCGCCGTGCTGCCTTCCCATTGAATTCAGTCAAATGGGAGGCTTTTGCCTTCGTTTTCCAAACTCTCCATGAGTTGGCAAAAAGCTTTCTCGGGGAGAGCCTGTGTGTCCGGAATAAAAACCTCCCGAGGATGCGTTCGCTCCTTCGCCTCCTCCGAGGATGGTGCCACTCCAATTCTTCTGGAAATTTGAAGATGACTGCAGGGGCAGGAGGGGGTTGTATTTGTTTTGGGGAAAGGGGATTTTTTTTTTTTTTCCCTGGGAAAATTGGAAGAAAGAGAAATGCAAATCTGTCTTGTAGCTCTCAAGCTACTCAGCACAACATTCGGCACTTATATGTTGTCGCTTTGCCAGCAGCGGGTGTGCAGAGGCAGTGCAGGAAAGAAGAAATTACTACATGTCCTTAAAACGATCGAGAGCCAGTAATTTCTTTTAATTACAAGATCATAATCACCAGTTTGGGCCCAACCTTTGCAGCCAGGCTGTGGGATGTGGTGGGGATGCTCCTGGGATGAGCAGCGCTGTGGGATTTAACACCACAGGTTGCACCACAGATAGAAATGGTTGGTCGATGGGCAGGTTCCCCTGCTGGCCACTGAAATCTTCCCATCTAAGCTAATAAAATCAATCGTCCTGAACTAAAATCTCCTGTGAGGGGTTAGAAGTAGATGGCAGAGTTGGGAGAGAAAAGGGTTGTTGGTTGGTTTGATGGTTTCTGTTAAATACCTTATTTACCTTTTTTCCCCTGTTTTTTTTTTGTTTGTTTGTTTTGGTTTTTTTTTTGGTCAAAACCCTGCTTAGAAGCTTATCAGATAATAAGTTTGTCACTTCCATTTCATCACCGTTGAATTCCCACCTGCTTATTCACCTCTATTTTCTCCTCTCTACATCTGCAAATAGCGTCCGAGACCTTTGTTTCTTTTTAAGGGCATCAACTTGCCAAGGTATTGGTACATCGGGTCGCTCTCCTTCACACGGTGCTTTCACGTAGGGAATTTCAGATGGGAAGAGAAAGGCCAAGAAGGTAAGAGCAGCCAAGTAAACAAAACAGTTTTGCAAACTTGTCTGGGGACAGAGGAGAGTCCTGGATGAATTCTTGCCTTCACATGAAGCAAGGGCACAAACGAGTCAGGTGGTCGGGTTTGCTTGGCTGCTTCAGAAAACCAGCGCTTCAGGATTAAAAAATAGACCTCGACAGCAAGCTGTGTTTTGCACATTCCTGAAAAGGCCTTTAATTCAGTGTTATTTGATATTCCCAGAGTTGTGACATGACTGCATAGTTGTGTTTCTCGTCCAACAATGACTATGAATAGGGTTTGACTCCCTCCTCCCCTTCCAAGGAATTTAGCTTGGCTGTTTTGCTAAGTGTACGAAAAACCACAAGGAAATTGCTGTTTCTTTTTCCTCCCATATGCACATTACTGACACAACATGACTTGCGTAGTCCTTGCTGTAACCTGTACTTTAGCTGGTCAATGTAATTTATAACAGAAAAGCTACATATTATAATGACACGGCTTTCATAATACGCGTGTGTTGCCTCCACTCTGCTGTTTTACGGCAGCGCTACAAAATATTTTACCAGCGTCTGTGTAAATCCTATAATCTTAAAAATGAAATGGCAACAAAATGCCTCCACCTGACCAGTAAAGCAGAAGCACGTACTTCATGCAGTAGCTGAATGTGAGTGCCCGAGGAAAATAATGGCAAATCTGCAGTATCGTGGTGGCTTCAGTCCCCAGGAGTGGTGGCAGCAGAAACACCAGTGCCCTCCCTCATGGGCTGTGGTTGAGATCTGAGGTTTGGTTTTGGGGTTTTGCCCCAAAGCTGTGCTAGCAGAGCGGTGGAGGCGTGGTGCTAAGCTGCTGTGTGTCCTTGGGTGCTTTTCTTCTCTCTCCCCAGTGAGCTCCAACGCTCTGTTGAGCTGAGCCCGAATGATTTACCCAAAGTCATATAAGAGATCTCAAGAGAGCAGAGGATTATACCCGTTCCTTGCCTTTAGACTAAAGCTAGAATTAATAAAAATAAAAATAAAAATAAAAATAAAAAATAAAATACGATACCACCTGAAAGAGAGCTCTAGCTCCAATGTTGTGATGAATGCAGCCATGCCAGGCACATCAGCTCCTGGCATGGAAACCTCTGACTCCAGAAGGTTTTTTTTATAATGCCCCGTGCTTGAATTATAGAGGGAGCTGAGGTTGCAATCCAAATCCCTCAGCAGGACGGATCACACCGTTTCACCTCCCTTTGGTGCTCAGCACAGTGTATGTTTGCGTGTTGGAGGGGCTCGTGACATGACACCGTGGGATTTGGGCAGTGGCTGACTTGTTTGGGAATTTCCAATGTTCCTGCAGCGATAACTGCCCAAATAATATTCCCTTTGGCTTATATAACAGCAGGACGTTGGGCACCTAAATATTAGCAAAATGTGATTTCCTGCAGAGGGGTTTTGTACATGTTTCAATTCAGGCTCTGCTCTCCCTACCTGAGGGCTTCTTTAGCTTTGGTTCATATTCTCTCCATCCTCAATTCATCAGCAGGAGAGGAGGGATAACAGCAGTTCTTGACCTCAGAAGATTTTGTCACCACTAAATAGGTATCAGCAGTGTTTGGATGTGGTGGGGTTGGAGCAGTGTCAGTGCTAAGACAGAACCCAGTGGCCCAGTGGAGGGAACTGCGATATGCAGATACATGTTTTGCGCATCTTTGGCCCCTAACCATATCATATTTCTCTCTAAGAGCATTTTTATTCTGTCTTTCTTGAATGTGTGCATATCCCAGGAGAAATCTTAAACAGACACGAGGAGCCTGTCCCCGTGTGGGTGGTACTGCGGGCCCCTGTGCCGTGTCCCACGTGTCGTAGCCAGGGATGCTCTGGGTACAGCACCCACTGTCACGGCATCTGGGGCTGGGTTTGGCTTGCCATTCAGCTGACGGGTGACGTTTCCAAAAAGCAAATTCTACAAAACGGGGAGTCTCTGGGAGATAATTAGGTGGTTGTATAAATAATGAGTGAGAGCCAGATATTATCTGCCAGCTCTATAGTCACATCCATGGAGAGAAGAGATGAGCTTTCTTTGGGAGCAGGAGAGTTTTCTCAGCTCAATTAAATGGACGTACAGTACCAGCCTGACACTGAGCATTTGTTCCCACAGAAGCCTGTTACAGGGAAATACAGTTAATGTTGCATACAGCCTGTGTTTAGACCTCCCGCTTGGATTATGAAAAATGTTAAAGCTGAAAAAAAAAAAACAACATTCATTATTTGAGTTTCAAAATCTGACTGGCTCCTGAATGCTCTATGCAGCAGGGCGCACCTTTTCCACTGGCCGATTAGCTTCTTGTTATCTTCTTGCAAATGCCTGGCTTCACTATTCCTGTACTTTATTTTAAAAGGCTTTTGCTCTGTGCAATTGAATATACTGTAATCTTCTTATCAAATGCTAAAGCTCTTTAGTGATGCCATTTTGAAAAGTACTTCAGTTTTTAAATTGCAAATTCTTCTCTGGCTGGAAGGTCTCTGTGTTCTGGGTTTACTTAGTGGTTGAGAATATACATATATATGTATGTATAGATATGTACCTGTGTGTCTCTGTATGTAAATGCTGCCAAAAAACACTGTCCCATTTCTGAGGATATACTTTTGTGGTTTCCCTTCTAGAACACTAAAGGATGGTTTACAAAGCAGATAAGTGTCTCCCTGGTCATTTTGGGCTGTTTTTCCTGTTGTTTTGGTTTTCCTTTTGAGCTCTTCCTGCAACTCAGGTTTCTCCTTGGCTTCAGAACCTCCAAAGCGAAAGAGAAATTCCCCCTGAACAAGAGCAAAGTTTTTCATTATTATTATGAAGCGAAAGAACAAGGCTTGTCTACTTCTGTGTGAGGAACTGAAAATCAGAGCTCATGTATTCTGGTCTCACATCCATCAGTAACTTGTGATGTGACTTGAAACAAAATCACTTAACCTCTGAGTCTGTTTCCCTACCTGTAAAATGGGGTTGAGAATAAGAGGGATACCATGAGCATTAAATATTTAATGTTTGTAAAGTGCTTTGAAGACAGAGTGCGACATAAATGCTTATCACTGTATTGAAATAGGAGGAACTGGATAACCTTGTGTAGGAAAATTCTGTTAGAAACTGTAACTTCAGGAATGAAGACCAAAGGAGGAGAAGAAAGGACATCTGACAAAATTGTATATTTGAGTGAAATGCACTTGGGAATCTCTCGCTGAAAGTTAGGAAGGGACAGTCTTTGGGACCATTGAAAATAACCTTCAGAAAATCAGAGGATTCAGTAAATAGGCAAAGTTGAACTTCTCTCAAAAAAAAAAAAATCATTAAAAAAACTTCTAAACAAATAATTCTGTTTAGCCTGACCACAGTAATCAAACATATAATGGGGCCATTATATGTGAATGCTGAAAAATAAGAGATCTAGTTACAGACAGGCATTATTCCTAAGTGTATGTCTAATCCTTCCTAAGTGGATGTCATTACTTACCTAGAAGATCAAGGAAATTCAATGGATATGTACTTTATTCAGGAAAGCAATTGGTATAGCACTCCATCTAGGAAGACTATTCCAAGCAGCTCATACACTTACGTCAGCTTAGAAATTATTTAAAATTGGATAGACAAAAATTTAATGATATGATGCATTGAACAAAATTTCATAATAGAGCGGCAATAAAGAACACGTCTTTAAAGTGAGCAATAAAGCAAAACCCCAGCTTTTGTAATAATTTAGGAGGTTTTCTCCATGGTGTCTTTTATAAATACACTAAAATATTGCAGATACAAAAATATTCAGTCCTTTTTGTCCCTCTTCCCTATTAGCACGGAGAATGCCTTGGGAGATCCTGGAAAGAAAAAGCAGCTGCAGATCTTTGCTCGCTGTGATGGGTCAGCCTTGCTGGACCCACACCCGGCCTCTCCATCACTCCCCTTTCCTCAGGACAGGGAGAGAAAATGTGGGGAAAAAGCTCAGGGGTTGAGCTAAAGACAGGGAGGTAAAGCCAAGGAGATCTCTTACCAATTGCCTTCATGTGCAAAGCAGAAGGCTGAACTTGGGGAAAGTGGCTGTGGGGCTGCGCTGTTCGTGGTCTCAGGACAGAATGATCATCATGGTCTCTTGTGCTTTATCGCCATAAAAATCCATAAATTCCTAAGACTAACAGGAATGGTGCAGTGAGTCATGCACACGGCAGTCGAGGTGTCACAGCAAATGAAAAGTTCTCGCTGTTTCTTTAGAGACCTGGATTCAGAGAAAACATTGATGGTAAGTGAAAGGATTGCTAGTACCAGGCTGCAAAACTGTGGGCAGCCTAACAACACCCGCGTGTTATCTCCACACCATTTGGGGCACTCCCTTTGGAGGTCCGTGCCCGCACCCAGAGCTGTGGAGCAGCTGCAGGGGACGTGGGCTCCCCATCCTGGCCGTGCTGCTGCTGCTGCTTCTTGTCTCGTGATGTTACATTTCACATTTGATGCCTTTTCCCAGTATTTAGAGCTTTATTCCCTCGTATGCCATCACCTATTACAATTATTTACTGAGAGTGCAGTGCCTTTGTCTGATCTTCCCGAGCCCGCTCCTGTCAATGCCTAAGAATTGGTTAAATTACGATAATTCACAGTCTCAGCTTTTGCCCACTGTTTTTGCTTCCTCAGAGATCCAGAATTTCTGGCCAAGCTGATGAGATAACCTGCAGCCACATTATTGCTCTTACGCAGGATATATGCTTCTCTTAAGAGCTGTAAGGTTTACATGCGAGGAATAATTCTGCTCAGAGTGATGAGTCTCTGTAATATATTCATTTGGGTTTCCGTGCCATGTTTTAGATCCCTGTGAAAACAAGCTCCTTAGTAAGTTTTGTAGCGGTAATAAAATAATTTGCTTCAATGTCTCGCTATTAGATGTCACAACATACTTTTGGTTTTCCTCCTAATGTTTATGGGAAAATGGCAATGTGCGGAAGGATTAATCAATCAGGAAAATGATCTGTTATTTCCTTTCCCTTTTAATCTATCCAAAAAAACCTGATGGGCTGCGATGCAAAGTGTCTCTAAGCAGTGCGTATAATGTATGCGATTACTGCATGCTCAGCAGCCAAATGCAAACATTGCAGAGTAGAAACACAAGGTTTATCTAAAAATAAACAAAAAGGAAACAGAAATCTGTACTTCAGATACTGCACGCAAGCTGTTCAAACAGTCAGATCTTAATAGTAGATTTAAAAGTGTCAACAGCAATGGCCTTGTTTTTTTTTTGTTGTTTTTTTTTTTTTGCATGGTTAAAACTTGTCAGCAAATTCAGTCTTCTGAGTGATAATAGCACTAACAGGCTTACAACAGCCCATCCTTGGTGTATTACAATATAGAAGAAACCTTACAGGAACAACAAGTATCTGTTGACCTGGGGTCAGCATGGGAATCTCAGGTCACCGTTGTAGGCTGAGAAGCTTCTTGAGGAAAGAGCAAAATCCATGAAATTATTGCATTGCTTAACCACGCAGCGAAAGGTCAGAAAGGAACAGACCTCTTCAGATTATATTTAGTAACTATGAAGATTTTGCTTGTCGGAGTCGCTTTGCACCAAATAGTATTTCACCCACCCTCTCCCTACTCCTCCACTGAAAAATTTCCTCAGATCTAATCTGAAAGTAATCACATGCTCATTAGCAATTTTTCCATTTTCCAGCAAACCAGGCAGTATTAGTCTAAAAGCTAGAAATGCAATTATTTTGCTCCATGTATGTTTATTGACAGATGGCCCAGGCCAGATCCGTACTGGAAGATGCAGGGATGGGACAGCGGAGAATAAGCACGCGATGCTCCTAAATATTAAGCTCTCCTCTGATGCACTCCCGTAAATTGAAGTGACTGCTGTTGCTGTTAAGGTTGGCTTTACACATATTTTTTGCTGGTGTTGACATCTACTGGATAAATTCGCTACTGGCAGGAGGAATACGCTCGGTTTCAAAGAAGAGGAGCGTGCTGCTCCCCTCCTCTCAGGAGGCTCGCGCCGCTCAGCTCGGTCTTGCAGAGTCACGGACTCTCGCTGTTTCCTTTTTTGCTGTTTTCTCTGTGTTGTGCTTCGTTTCCAAAATTGTTCCGTGAACAAAAATTGAATTTGAAGATAGTAAATTGCAAGCGGGTTTGGGCAACAGACTGATGAAACAGCTGCAGTCTTTCTTTCCGAGACTTGGATTTTTCTGTTTTGCCCAAGGCAGCGAAGGGAAATTAGTTTATTAGTTTCACTTCGGTCACTGGTGAATATCTTCCCCCCCCCACAAAAATAACACTTTAATTCTGCCTGATTTGAAATAATTGACCGATCAGGAATGAGGCATGTGCAGGGAGCTACCAGGACTGAATTACACCGTAGGCCTGGAAGATCAATTGTTTGGGAGGAGAGCTGAGGCGCCGCAGCCTTATATTACACCTGCCTGTTTATTGCACTTGGCCGGAGGGGAAGGCACTGCGCCATTCTGATCTGTTGCCTCGGAGAAGTACGGATGTAAAAGGAATGCAAAATAAGGGAGCAGCAAGTTATTTTTTTATGTTAATACATTTTATATTGATATTGAGGACATTTGAGTAAACGGAGCCTCTAGTTTATAGAAGAGCATATGTGTTTTTCCTTCTTTCTATGCCAATATTCTTTGCTAAATGCAGTTAATTTTTTTTTGTTTTATTTTATTTTTAGTTTTCAATAATACTTGTAGTGATTGACTGGTAGCAGTAGCACAAATGCTTAGTAAAATTAGTCCCACTGGAAGATTACTCAGATGCTACATCTCTTCGCCTTACTCCTCCTTCCTCTGCCTGTTTTAATGATTTCATTTTAAGAAAAACGACCTGAGGCACAGTGGAGAAAAAAAAAATAAAAGGCACAACAACAAAAAATCTGACGGACTTATTCTTTGGCAAAGCCATGGAACAGAAGCGAGGCCAGATGTTTGCTATACAGGCATTTGGCATGTATGTAGAAATCTCGCTACAAGACTGCATATAGAGTTTTTGACAGCTTTGGCTGAACGGAAATGAATGATTGCTATTCAGGATAAAATGCAAACATTTTGGCCAGTGCTTGCAAATCTGGGAGCTTCACGGTTATATTCTAAACTAGGTTCTCCATATTCTTAAATCCACATTTCAGTAGGTGCTTACCAAACGTGGCATGATTTATCTCTGTGATTTTTTGAGGTTCTACATCACCTAACGTATCTTGAGAGGGTTTTTGCAAGCAGTTCATGCTTTTGAGAAGTGAGCTGATCCTTATGTTATCATGCTAGTTCTAAAGCAGCTAATTAAAAGCTTCAGACCTCTGGCCTAGAAAAGGTAGGTTGCTGATTTACTGCGTTCGGCAAACAGTTTTCATCCGACAGTTGGAAAGATAAAACATGAGCCGCTAGTGGCAAATTTTAAGTGAGAAGCAAGAAGGGGTGGTGGAAGAAGTGATAACAGGAATTGCTTTTAAGAGGCACAGGAGCAAGCTGAGAAGCAGGTGGCTTTGATACTGGGTGTGCTATTAGTTCGTTAGGGTGGTGGCACAGTCCCTCTCATTCCTGAAGCATCCGCCTTTCAAAACAAAGCAAAAATAACAAGCAGATGTAAGCGATACTTCTTCTGGTGAACCAGCTGAGAATAAAATCAGTCGCTTTACGAAACATGGGTAGACCAAACAGAGGTGATGAGCTGTGACTGCATACGGACAGATAACATGGGCTTCTGGCCTTCAGTGACATCCACCAGGATGGGAACATTGAGATTTGAAATCCCCAAGTGTCTGCCAGGTGAGCTGGAAGAAAAGTCCAATATTTTTAGCTGGGAAAAGGGTTACGTGTACTGATGCACGGGTAGTGATGGTACCAGTGCCACAAAGCAAGCAAATGTCTCCTGGAAATGTGCAAGGAAACTCCCCTCTAAAAGTGTGACTAGAGTAGAGGTGGCTCCATAAATGAAAAGTGAGAAAGCTTTTGAGGATATGAGCGTGGAGGTCAGCAATCGACCCATATTCAGGGCACCTGAAACTGCAAAAACAGGAGTTATTCCCCATGGTGTAGACATCTTGCACAGCCTCTGGAAATTCCCTATCTCAGGATGGGGATAACTGCACTTTCCTACTTCAGTCAACAGCACGAAGTGCATCATGTAAAAACCTCCAGGATGCTTAGATACATGATGATATGGCCTGTGTTCATCTGTGTGCAGTAGATTTAATATTTCTTGTTTGTTTTGGAGGCATTTTGCATCTAATAAGCCGTTTTTATATACCAGATGCTGTTGCTCACTGCAGCATACATGTGATCTTCATTTTGGGGGAGTGATAAATGCATCCTCTTAGAACAATGTGTTTGAAAACACTGTGTGGTCAGAGGGCCTCAGTCCTGAAAGGGAAAATGTGCTGCTTCCCCTGGTGCCACCTGAAGCTTCTACCTGTGAACATGGAAAATGGGGATAGGACAACCTAAAAATACCCTGTAAAAGAGAAATTAAAAATACAGTTAATTAATATTTGAAGGAATGTAGGTGATCCAGAGAGATTTTGCAGCAAAATACACTGTATTTAACCCTTTCCTTGGTGGAGACCTTTCTCCTAGTAGAACTAGTGGTAGTCACTACTTGATCAGTCTTCTCCAAGGGCTGGAAAATTGAGAATGGCAGCAAATCAAAGGGAATTTCTCCTGCCTGGTCCAAATACAATCTGAAGACCTAGTCTGCACCCCTAAGAAACCAGCCCCAAAAGAGCTGAGAACCTCTTAATTAAATTTTGCGAGATCTAATTTGTGACATTTGGCAACGCCGACAGTAGCTTATTCTCCATTTCTGCTTTATTAACTATGAAGTCTTGGGCGAGATTAGGTATGTCAGGTGCTGGCATCCACCCCGTGCATTTTGAGAAGATGGCCAGTTTCCCCAGAAGCAACCTAGTCGCATCCCTGCCTTCCCTCCTCTGTTTTTCCCCGCTGGCAATTTTGGACCGTGGTTGCTGGCCGATGCCCAGGCAGCCCCTGTGCAGGGATTTGGGGTCCCGGCTGCCGGCTCAGCCCTGTGAACCTTCCTGCACAACCTCCCCACGAACCGAACTGGCCGTTAACATAGCAGCTTTTGGCATTTGGCTTCCTTTTGTTTGCTTTTCATGCTAATGAGATAATTTAATTAGGGAAGTCAATGTTTTGGGCAGTGTTTTGCAAGCAGAAGTGTTACGGAGGAACAGGATGGATTTTCTCTCTCCCCATTTTTTCACCAGGCTGGGTTCCAGGCAGCGCCGGCTACTCAGGACCCTGTAGAGACATCTAAGAAAGTTTATTATGCCTTTGTGTAAAGTTCTGGTGGATTTTCATTTAGAAAATTGCTGTGCAAAATTCCAGTCGCGTTGCTGCAGGAGGACATTGCAGCGCCCAAGAATCTGCAGCAAATGGCAGCTGAAATTGATTTTGGGGAATGGAGCTCAGAGCTCTGCCCTGAGCTTTGGGGGGATGTTTGCAGCGTGCCATGGGGGAGAAACAGATCAAATGAGAGATCTTTCAGATAAAAACCTAGAGAGAGAGGAATGGAGTTAAGAATATTCTCAAGGTGCCTATCCCAAACCATTTTATATCCATTTGTATATTTTATATCAATGTATAATTGACAATGGCTTTGTCTGAGGATGGGGATCAAGGCCTTTCAGTATAGTGCAAGACATTTGACAGATAGGGGGATTCCCCAAAAGGTAATCTGATGTAAACCGTGTACCTTTGTGTGTGTCCAAATCTGACACATTGCAGGGTTTTTAAGTGGCATTGTTCTTCATCTTCTGCTCCAGTGGTGTGAGCAGGAGGATGTTTCTGGAGCACTGTGAATTTTTCTCACCCTGCCAATGCTCGTGATCCATAAATTGCAGGGTGTGTTATCACTACCACTCAGGTTGGAAAGGAACTGGCACTTGAAAGCAAAGGATGAAATATAGGAAATTACTGTATTTAAAATAAATTTCCACTTGAAATTTCCCAGAAACTTAGGAATAAAACATACACATGCAGACTTTTTAATAACTCCTTGTTTTGGGACAACCATATCCTGCCAACTTCAGGAGAAAGAAACCAAACTAGTGAGGTAGGGTTTCACTCTCAATGTGGCTGATTTATTTTTTTTTTTAATTGGATAGTCTAGTTTATCTTTTTACTTATCTAAAGATAATTTTTCCACACCTATCTTAAAAATTCAAGCATATACACACTTTTCTACAATATTTTGAAACAGGGAAGGAAATATCTAATTTACGTGTTTTGCATAGTGGACTCTGTCCTGGGAAGAGAGTTGTGTTTGCAGCTCTGATTTTTTTTAATATGTCCCAAAGCATGGTCTCGTCCAGCATATATTTGGAAAATTAAGTCCTATATAATCTCTTAAATCTTGTGCTCCTTTATCACTTACAGTGTTAGGACTTTTTTTTCTTTTTTTTTTTTTTAAAGATCTGATTGTAGCAAAGCAGCTCAAGCCTCTCTGCCTTGTCTTGGATTTTACAAGAGCTTTACAACTGTTTACAAGACTAAATCAGGGGTTTACAAAAGTAGACCTTGCTTGATAATAAAGTTGTTTCCTTGCCCCTCAAATATTTCTGGGTCTTATCTTTCTACACAGCTGCTTGTAGTTCAGCTTTACAGAATCTCTTGATTGGATTCCTACTGCCTTAGTCTAACAAAGAAGTCTTTCAATGAAGTTACCCAAATGGAAAAAAAAGAAGTTAAGTAAAAATTGTAAAAATGGAGTAGTCAGATCCTTGTAGGCTTCTAACAATGATTCCATATCTATCTAAGAGCGTCTTCGTAGGTTATAAATAATGTTGAGCTGAAATTAAACATTTTGTTTGTCACGCTTCTGAAGTAAAGACTAGCTCCCAAAGCTGCGAGGTTGACTAGTTTGTTACTGGTTGATAGGGCTACTATTTTATTTGAAAGATGTTTTTTTAAAGCCACATTTACTTGCGTGCAAAGTGTGTGCATGTGTGTGCTTGCAATTAAATGATGCCCAGAATTTATACATTTCGATGAGATTTTGGTGCTGTATACATAAATTAATGTCCTTACCCCTGTGCCTCGGGAAGGGTTTGTTGTGTTGGTATGCACTGATAAAACTGCATCCAGTAACAGTTCCCCTGCAGCATATATCTGAAATCATTCGAGGTTAGGTACTTAGACATCTTCTTCTGTATCAGTTACAGTCCTTCATGCTAGATCTGATTACAGCAAATCTCTCTCTTCTTCTTCATATTTTTTTTCTGTAAATCTCATAAAATACTTATGCTTTGCATGCACTTAACTGCTTTTTAAGCTCTCTAATAACCTATTTTATCTGTGCTTCCGTTCAGCCAGTCTGAAAACTCGTCAGGCTATTTAGCTGCTTATTTTAATGTTTCAAACTCTTTCTTTCTTCTTTTCTTCCATCTCTCTAATGACTGCATACCTACTTCCGCTGTGCTGTCTCCCAACCTCTCTTGCCGATCATATTTCTCCAATGTTATTATGTAAAAGGTAAATTTAGAAACAAATGCTTACCCAGGAAAAAATTTAAATTAAAAGGCTGACCTTTATTTTTGAAGTCACTTAATGAAGTTGACTAATAGTCTAAGAAATCTGATTCTCGTGCTTCAGACTGGCGGAAAGCCTGTTTTTCCTTGTATTTATATCTGTGAGGACAGGCATTTTAAGGAGACCTTGACTAGATAAGCGTGGAGAGCAGGGAAAAAAGCTGCTCTAAGGCTCAAGCCGGACTGTCATTTAGAGGAACATGAATGGGAAACATTTTTTCTGCAGAACAGTGAGTGCTTTGGGCTCGGGGGAAGAAGGGCTGTGTTTAAATGTATTGAGCATAAAATGAAATGTTAATCACTTAGGTTTAATAAATCTGCAGCAATGATCTGTTTGAACCTGGTAAGAGGCCTGTAGTTAGCACGCCGCTATCTCAAACGCCTCTGGTCTTTTTCTTGCCTCTGTGTACAGATGTGGAAGCTGCGGAAACACGGCACAAACGAGCTGGCAGAAGACACGTGGTGAAAAATGAGCACCAGCATGAGGGCGGTTTTCAGCTGAGAAGGCAGGAGGGCTTCTGAATTGCCAAAGGGCTTGGGGTAAATTTGGAGGTTGAATACAGTTGTACGTGTAGGTGCCCCATGTTATAGACCTGAAGATGCTCCCGTTCTGCAGAAGAAACATAAATCTCAAATTTTATTGTTGGGCAAGCTGTTTGTATGAGAAATTTCAAAAATTTGTGGTTTTCACTAGCAGAGAACTGATTCACATTTTACCTTCCTTCAAGAGGAGATTTAAAGTCATTTCTTTTTTTTTGGCCTTTCTCACCCGCTGCACCGTGTATTTTGGCCATGGGGAGCCAGGACAGACACCTGCCACATTTCTCAGTAGGGCAGTCAGTCCTGTTTCATTGCTCTCCTACCTTCTTCCCTAGTCAACCTTCCCAGGCCTGTCTTGCAGTGAAAGTAAATTACAGAGGAAAGGGTCAGGTTCATGTCTTGCCTGGCTCCAGGGAACTTTGCAGGGCCGTTCACTGAAATCAGTGGGCTCTCAACGCTTGGCATGGTTCAGTCCTTGCTACACCTACGCATCGATGGTGATCTTCAGGGACCAGGGCAGGCATTTTGTTTGCTTTGCCATATCACTAAATCTCATTTCAGATTTGTCGTGGGCTTCTTAATTCCGCCTGCTTGCTCGATCTCTCTTCTGTAGCTTATAGCCTTTTCCGCAGCTCTCCCCTTAATGCCGTTTTGATCTCCTTTTTGCTTCGAATTTATCAGTTCATCCAGTTACGGCTATGGGTTTCTCTCTTTTCTCTCCTCCCTCTTTAGTTTAGTAAGGGTGTTTTTCCCCCTCCAAGAGCATTTTTGTTCCTTTTGGCTGCACAGCGAAATCCTTTGATTCTGTGTGACAAACAGGAACACACATTTCCTCTCTCGTCGAGATTAAAGACACCTGGCTACTCCGGCGATTCCTTCTTGGTAGAGCGTGGGGGAAGGCCTGTCTCATTGACTTCACCACCTTCACTAGATAGTTTGTCAGCTGAATTAGCTGTACAGAGTGATTTTCAGCAGTAACAGCATGCGATAGCCCTCCTCGTGGACTTCTGATGTATGCAAATCCTACGGTCTTTCTATTGCCAGGCATGACTACCGTGTGGTTTTGTGGTATCTGGAGCCATGGGGGACGTATCTGAGATGGTTTTAAGCTCATCTCCTTGAGAAATGACTTCTGGACAAAGCAGTGGGGAGCTTTGTGCTAGCAGAAAAAAAAAAAAAAAAAAAAAAAAAAAGAGTTGATAGATAGTTGATAGGCTCCAAAACAGAAGTCGATAGATTATAATTAGCTGGGGCAGCAAGTGTATTGTGGGCAGTGCTGGGAGTTCCCCAAGTTTGAAAAATGAGGTGAAAACCTTCTTCTTCTTTTTTTTTTTTTTTTTTTTTTACTTTTGTGGTGCTCAGGGGGATTTAAAGCTAAAATTGAAGGGCCTAGAAAAGAAAAATACGTGTGCATGCATATGAATGTTGAGGAAAAAAAACCTTAAAAAGGGAAAAACAATGAATTATTTGTGGGTATTGATACTGGTATTTATAAGCATTAGTATCTTTCTTCTCCCTTTCTCCCCACTGGAAAGGTGTGGTTTTCTGTTTGGTTTGGTTTGGTTTTCCCTTATTCTTGAAAAAAAATCTAAAACAATCCATGGAAAATTTAGCCTAAAACTGGATACAAAGCTGGGACAGGGCAGGGTCAGGCTGGGTGTGAGGGAAAGGTTCTGCACCCAGAGGTGGTCGGGCATTGGGACAGGTCCCCAGGGCAGTGGTCACAGCACCGAGCTGCTGGAGTTCAAGAAAGGTTGGGACAATGCTCCCAGACATAGGGTCTGGTTTTGGGTGGTCCTGTGTGGAGCCAGGAGCTGGACCCGATGATCCTTGTGGGTCCCTTCCAGCTCGAGATATCCTATGGTTCTGTGAATCTCTGACTTTGGAACAGCCAACAGCTGCGTTAAGGTGGAAATATTTGTATGCCTGTGATTAGTGACTGCTGTCCTCGCTGTTCGTGTGTGGTTTTTGCTCTGGCCTCCTTCAGGGCCGTTCCTCAGGATGGTTTATGCTGCTGTCCCGTGTCGAGCTCTCTGCGGAGGAATGTGATGATTGAGCTTGGCTCGGGACACAGCTTGTCAGAGAAGTTTTTCTTCTGAGTACAAAATATGTTTTAAGCATTATTATTATGATTATGATCCTTGACAAAGATAGACTAGACAAAGCATAAACTCTGGATCCAAAAATACATTTAAGAGCTAGCCCAGACCATTTCTTACCTCACCCAGCAGCTATTTATGAGAACATTTTATATTGTTTCTAATTTTAAGCAATTAATAACAAGCACTAGCAGTTGAATACCCATTTATTAGATAGTTATCCCCTCCAGTTTTTCTGCACGTCTTCTTGCTGTCAAATATCTTTGCATCCAGCCAAAACCAACACGCTTGAAACAAGTGGTGTATATTTAACGCAGTGCATTTCCAGCTCTTGCTTTTATTTTTTATTGTAAATAGAATAAAAGACGGTAACTGGACAAAGAGGAGAACTTGCTTGTGAAGAGGGCGGTGGGTTTTAAGTAAACTTCTTAATGCACGGCTTAGTCACAGGCTTTTTTCCTCCTTGTTATTGACGTAATTGCCTGTCAGTCTCATCTGATAGTAGAATTGCTGGGGGCATGGTGTCTTGGATCGTGTGGCAAAAACTGCTAGCTATTGACTTGTGTGCATGTGTGCTCTGCTCTCCGCTGAATTAAATGTCAGATATACTCAAGTGTGTGGGTGGGTGGGGGATATGTGATTTGGTTCTCTCTCATTCCCTTGTCAAGAAGTACACTAATACAGCTAATGGAGATCCTCGAGCACAGAAGGAGAAGGGCATTCAATTGACAGCCACCTTCCAAACAGTCAAAAAAGATCGCTTCCTGCACTGGGGGATATAAGATATGAGAAGAAACTTCCAAAGCAGGGAATAATAAAGGCTATTGTGAAATTGCGGCTTGCAGTTTACAGTCTCCCTTTTTGCCTGGCTTTGCAAAAGGTTTATAAAACTAAAGGAAGGAGGTTTATGCCTGTGGAATTTTTAACCTTTAAAGATGCTATCTTTAGGTACAGATTTTATTCTGAGATGCTTGACACAAGAGGAAAAACTTGCTTTCTTCGCTGCTCCTGAAACAAAAGTTTCTGTTTTCGCTGCTGCATCTATCACAGCACTTGTGCCTCTGGTTTTTACCATGTTTTCTGTCTGTCTATCATGTCCATACGGTCCTGTGGAAAACCCCAAATGACCTTTCTGATTTAAAGTATCAGAAAGCCACAAAAACAGGAGAAAGGGGAATTTTTGAATCCCTCAACCTCCAAGTCATAAAGTCAAATCTTGCATCAAATCCTACCAGAGAAAAACCAACTGGTTCTGTTGGATTACCAGGAGTGCTGATTTTGTGGTTAACATCCACAGCTCTGCTGGAGCAGGGTGGCATCATCACCATTGCCAATGCAGGTTCTTGGGAGATCTGTGTTGGAAGATGATTGTGGTAGGGATTTTGTTGTTGTTGCTGTTTTCTAATACATATTTATATTATTCATTTTTTAACTGAGGAAGAGTTTTTTTCCTCTCAAGCCAGTAGCTCCTTGGTGAAGCACATGAGCCTTTAATACACTGCATTTAGTCATAGTAGTTGGTTTTGTTTGCTTTTTTTTTTAGTTCTACTGGGTGAATAACTACCAAAATTGTTGATAGGCACACTGGTTTATACCACTTCTAAATAATAGCTCTCTGAAGCAGTTTGTTATCTCTAAGTTTCTGGGTGAGTTTTGTTTTAGCTTCCATCCTCAGCCATTACTAGCAGATATTTTTACTGTCCGTTTTTGTATCTAAGAATTTGTGAAACAAAATTGCTTCAGCTGACCTGTTGTTATTATTACAAACAATTTATTGGATCGTGTGATGCAAATAAAATAAATCAGATGCTGCAGTGACCTAGATACTCATTATTTATTTATGGGAATAAATATATTTAGCATGTATTTATACTGTTCTTCAATTCGAAATGCTGTAAACTCTCAGTTACTCAGACCTCTGCTGGGAAAATAGCATTATTGCCACCATTTTGCAGGTTAGGAAACCTCGGCAGGAAGACTTAAATAACTGCTGTAGGCTATGTAAGATATAATTATCAGAACTAGGATTAGATGTTGGGAGTCTCAAGTCCCAGCGTTGTGTTCAGCCGTCTTGCTCCTGGCTGATAAAATCTGTGGATAACAAAGACTGAGGAGGTAAGTAATGATAAGGACAGGATGCTCACACAAAGTGATTTGGTCATTTGATCATCTTGGCTACATTAAGTGTTTTACGTCTAGCCAAAAGCAGGAGACAGAAAATGCCGGCGTGCCCTGGAGAACAGAAGCTCTAGGGAAAGCTCGGGCGTCCTTGGGGTGAAATGTTCCTCCCGTGGGAGGAGGTCGAGTCAAAAGGAGGGTAGGGGACAGTGCAAAGCAGTACTCAGCTTTAAAAACAGAGAGGTAATGAATAGCTCCAGCAGGCAGATTTTTCTCCCTCTGGTCTTTAGGATTATTTGGTCGCACGTCAAGTGCAGAGAAGTCATAGTGATGATCTGAAGACTGTTGAGAAAACTGCAAGATGGAGCTGTTGGAAACGTTTTCCTGCTATCAGAAGATTTGAAGGATGATTTTCTTCTAGCTCAGCGTCCCATGATTTGTGTGCTGTTACTTGTTATTCTGCTGGAGAGTTTGGGCAGATGGTGTTTCCTCGGGTCCGAGGCACGGGTCTCTCCACCACATGCTTGTAGTTGTTCAAACTCTCCAACTTCTGTTCTTGATTAACATTTACTACAACACTGCTCTCTTCCTCCCGACGTTCAGCTCAGAATAGGAGTGTAACAATGCTCTCCTAACACAGAGGAGGCTTGGCAGGAGCTTGTCCTGGTGACTGCAGAGCACGGGCACTCTGCAGGGACCTCACTCCCAACACCTCTTTGCTTTTCAATCTTTCAGGCACGCTCTCGAGTTCCCTTTGAGAAGCAGCCGCCCTTCACCGAGATGTCACGGCACCACAGCCGGTTTGAAAGAGATTATCGGGCCGGGTGGGATCGCCGGGACTGGAGCTCCAACGGCAACCACGTCGGCAGCACCAACTGCAGCAGCGCCGCCAGCACCACCAGCACCAACCGCCCCGGGCTGCTGCCCCTGCCCATCGTCCCCTCCCGGCTCCCCACCCCGGCCACCGCCGCCTGCACCACGGGCAACAGCGACGTGATCACGAGCCTGGTGGCCAACTCGTCTCCGGCTTCGACGACCAAAGTAAGAATTTAGCTTTTTTATACGTTCCTTATTTATTTTATTTTATTATTTTTTTTTCTGGGGATGACGTCTTGAGGGGATGTTAGAGGTGGAGCATCATCCGTCCCTTTGCAAAATCTGCGTTCGCAGCACAGCAAAGAACAGGAGAAAATGTTTTCCTGGGCAGTGTCTGCCTTTTTATCATTTTGTGCATTGTGCACGCACTTGAACAGGACATCTTTGCTCTGAGACTTAGGGTTTTCATGTTCCTGAGAGGCCCAGGGCTGAGCAGAGCAAACTCCCCTTTTCTTCTAGCACTGCCTACATTTGGGCTCTCCATCGCTTTTCCTGGAGCCTGTGGTTCCCATTTTTGCTTTTGAGAATGCCCTCATTGTCTGGTTACCAAGGCAGGGCTGTGGTTGACAACAGGTGGATGTGGTTTTCATCCAGAAGGTGCAGAAAATGGGCAAAGGGCATAATTTTGGCCAAATGGTGTCTTTTTCTTTTCTTTAGTTGGTACTTTCATATGAGGTTTACAAAGCCTCATTCTTAGTGCAGATTAGAGTGTAACAGTGGGACTGTTAAAACCAGGCTCTCTCTTTTGTACAGAAATGCACACTAAGAAGGAAAAAAAATGTTAAGCAGCTAAGAATTGAAATCACTAGTAAATCATTGAGGCATTTTGTTCTAATATATAACTGGGGAGAGGGGACAGCTTTTTATTTTTTCTTCTTCTGCTTTTCTTCTTCCTTCTCTCTTTATTTTTTTTTTGTTTTGTTTTTTTTTAAGCCACCACAAACATTTAGCTCTTTTAAATCTACAAAGAACAAGTTGTTATTCCAGTTAGAAACTTAGGGTTTCTTTCTGCATGCAAATTCAGGTAGAACAGCTGGGGAATAGAAAACCCTGGCAAATTGTAAAGGTGACCACAGCATTAGCAAAGTGAGCCAGAAGCACTGCTGGTTTTCTTTTTATGATATTTAACATTTTCTTTCAACTTGGTTTCATTTTAATAACTGCAAGTGCCAAATGCAGCAGACACAGACAGGGGAAAGGAGACAATAAAGTTATTTAAAGCCAAGAGCAAGCTGAAATTTTACTGCAGTACCATTATTATATTGATTTTTTTTTTCTTCACACTGTAGAAAAACAAGGTCAATGCTGCAGAAGGAAACATTAGGCTAAAGTTTACAGTGTATTTGGTTTTAAAAATTTTCCATGGTGTCTTCAAATAATTTTCATTTGAAAGAAGCCAATCTGATCAAAACATATTTAGAGTGCTCCAGATGCTATCCACAGATAGACACATTTCAATCATGCTTTTTCTGGAGAAGATTGAGGCAATTTTGGAGCCAAAGCAGTCATTTCATTTATCATGACCTTTGTTCCTGGGTCTGCTCAGAGTCCAACTATTGTCTGAAGCTGATCAGCCCTTCTCCCAGATGTTCAAAACCATTTTGAAGCACAGCAGTGCCAGTAAACCATGTGTTTACTGGGGGAGAGGAGGCAGGAACTGCAAGTTAAATGCCTTTTGATCATATGTTCAATGTGAACTGTTTTCTAAATTACCTTATTAGGCAATTTTCTGATTACTTTCATTAGTACGAATGTTTTGGCATGAATAGATCAAAAGCAATAAACAGGCAAGAATGGAGGTAGCATGGGACACTTTTTGTTCAGAGAACTGTTAATCAGCTGTGTAATCTCCCATAAAATTAATGTGCAAAAATGCCTACCGTCCTTGCCCCAGCCTCTTCTGCCGAGAATCAGCTGAGCAGCTCTGAAAATTCAAAATGGCATGTACTGAAAGAAAAAGACTTTTAAAGAGAAGGGAGGGAGGATCAACAGAGATGTAAGGGTATAGTGTATAGCGAGATTCCAACTAATGATGTGGAACAGTGTCAGGAAAAAAATATCAGGTGCTCGTACATACTGATGCTCACCCCACCTGACTCCGTCTCTCTCCCTGACACACAGCCGAGGTTAGCACTTGTGGTTAGCCATGTCCCCAGCCAGTGCCTTTCTCTTGTAGAATCCAGCTAATGGTTAACCATAAAAAACGAGGTCTGTATAATGAGGAAATCACAAGTCGGGAGAGTAATGCGGTTGCTTGGTTTGTTTAAAAAAATAGGAATGTGCCAAATTGTCTTGAGCTGGGGAGAGCTCAGTCTGCCATCTGTAGCCTTCTTGTTAACGTGTTTATGGGGTACCAGCTCACAGAGGGCCAGTGGCATCTTAAGATGAATTTCTCGGTTCTGTTTTGTGGTTGGAAGCAGGATATTTGATAGCTTAGTTAGAGCCTTCCTCTTCTGTGATCGTCTAAGGATATGGGTACAGCCAGTGATATTCCTCCAGCCTGAGGACAGAGAGGCCTCTCTGCTTCCTCCAGTTACCAACTTTGACTTTAGTGCATCTCCTGAGCTGGTTTGAAGAACTCAAAAAGCACAAAGGCCCAACCTTTTGTTTTGTATTCCTGCTGTTTCAGTATCTTCCCAGTTACAACTTGATTCATTTTTTAATAAATCATTTAATCTGGCTTCAGACTTTGATCCTTGATTCCTCTAGTTTCCTGCAGTGTACCAGTTTTAGTAGCCTCCAAAATGACTCTGTATCTTTTGCATCCCCTCCGATTCTTATCCGCCTTTGAAAATCTGGATACCAAAACCATACGCAACATTTCAGCATCATACTCACTCTTCCCTCATACAGAGATAAAACTGCTCCCTTCCTCTGTTCCCATGCGTACAGAGCTAATAATAATTGTTTCAGGCTTTTTCACCAAGGTGCTAGATGCACACATAGCATTTTTCACTTGGGCCCTTACACTTCCAGAGTAACTGCAGCTGTGGGTACAGTCATGTGTTCTTCCTTTTCCTACATGTATAACTTCACCATTTGTTGCATGAAAACTCATCATTTCATGCAATAGCGTTATTCTCCTTACTTTCCATCCCTTTAATATTTCTACTACCCACAAATTTATCAGTGTTTTGCCAATTTACTTCCGGATCTTGGTTGCAAAGTTGAATACCATTTGGCTTAGTATCAGCAGTTATTGTCTCGTGTTGAAACATTTCCCGTTGGGAGGTAAAATCTTAGAAAAAAAAATAAATCAGTTTACCAGTTCTTAACTCATTGACCACCACTGCTGTCAATTGCAAAGTCTTTAATCCAAAGCATTGCACAGTGCTAAGTCAATAGTTATTAAAAATACATATACATGCCATCATCCTCCATTAGTTGTTATCAAGCAGAGTCATGATCTTGTCAAAAACTGAAGGGAAGTCGTTTTGACAAGAGCCCTGTCTACTGATACCTCTATTGGCAGGCATTGGTGGTATTCCTGCCCTTCACCTCCTGATGGACTGAATCCTAAAATGACAAATTCAGAAAGGAGGAAAAGCCTTCTTTTCTCTCCGACTGGACTGCGAAGCTGCCTGTGTTGGTGATGGAATTGCTTTGGGAATTTATAGATAAATAGCTTTAAGGACCACTAGACTATCTAATCTGGCTGAACCATTTGGTCTTTAAATTATCATGGAAATGTATGTAAGATTAAAGACTTCACCCCGAGTTATGAGATATGAATGGAAAAAGCGTTGGAAGGGAGAGAAAAAATTGATCAAATTAACTGTTGGAGAGAGGTGAAACTGTCTTCAGAAGGAAGCTTAAGATATGTGTAATGCCAATGATGAGGGGGTTGGGCTTCGTCTCTGTTTTTATGCTTCTGGAAGAGCTTTTTACGTCTTTCTGTGGAGGGCTTTAGAAGGATTTTATTACTAATTATTAATGTGTAGGAGAACTTTAGAACTAATTATACTTTGCAGACCTTTGAAATTTATTCTCAAAGCGTACCTGTAACCTTCTTACCACAGATGCTTTGGTACAAATCACACTTAGTGGATCTGCCACGTTTAAGTACTTACGGATGTTTGGTCTGAGTTATTTAAACAAAAAGAAATATCTGTATTTTCGTAAGCCTTAATTTTTGCTGAGCAAAATAAAGACGATACTTTGCACTGCTGTAACCTATTTCACTGGAGGCTGCCAGGAGAGGTGAGAAAAAAGTATTTAAACCTCAACAACATACGAAGATTTCAATGCTGCACTTCCCATCAGGGAAACTGAGACACTAGGAGGTTTTGACCATCATTTTTTCTGCTCATTCTGTGCCACCATGGGCAAGGTTCCAGCTCTTTTAACTCAGCTTGGCTTTTCCTCCTTGGTGCTGTGCGGAAAGCCACTGACGGACACCCAGGGGTCAGTGCAGTTTGACGAGACGAGCCCTTCACTGCAGATCTGCCTCAGCTCCTCGAATGCCTGAAGCAGTCAGTAGGAGAAATGCAGAATTTCCTGCCATTAAACCGCTGCCTTTGCATCAGTCCTTAGTACCCTGAGCCCTGTCACGTATGACGATGGAGTTCAGGTTTGGGTTTGTCCCTGTGTGGTGGTTTTCCCAGTTTTGTTTTTTTGTTGTTTTTTTTTTTTTTTTTTTTTTTTCCTGCAGTGAGATTATTTGTGGGTAGAAGGAAGCTATCAAAGAAATCCATATAAGACTGCAGCACTGCTTAAGATATTGGCAACAAAACACTCTACAATTCATTTAAGGATGCTGCACACCATTCCAGCTATGTTTTCCGTTCATCTCAGCATCTTCATTCTTTGTTGCTTTTCCGAATTACTTTGCGAGTTACTTGTACAATTTTCTCCATCAAAGCTCCTGTATCACAGCTTCAATTTAGAAGTGTTGTCATGGGCTGTAATTTGAAATTTTATTACCAAGAGATTTTTTGGTTATAGAACATTTACTTTTATCATCTCTATATTATTTTTAAATGCCTGAAAAGATTGATACATCAACAGAATCTGTGCAACACCAGGCGAGATCTAATTTTTTTTTCAACCTTAATTTTAAAAACCCTTTGCTTGGAACATAAATTGATTCTTAAGCCTCCACACACTTAATGATTTGTTATTCTCAAGGTTAAACCTATGACAAATCTTATAAAAATGCCAGTCTTCAGTTTTGATAAGATTTTCTCCAGCCGAGCTCAGGGATAACTATATAGTCTTAAGTCTTTAAATAGCATAACTGAGATGTGATGCTGGCCTCCTGTACTTACAGCACTCTCATGCCATTTAAGGCACGCGTGGTGTTGCTGCCATAGTTTTGATCCCACTGTGGTTAGCCGCTGTTCTGATGTGGGAGAGAAGACAGAGATGCTAAAGCATTTATTCACCTCTCTGGCAAGGCAGGCAAAGGATTGCAGGGGGAAAATCGCCCCCACTGCCTTTGTCTCTGTGCATCACTGCAACTAAATCGCATTAAAAAGATGCGTGGGGAGGGGAAAAAAAATCTTACGGTAAAGGAAAAACAAGTCAGTACGGCTGAGGAATGCACAGTAAAGAGGAATGAAGTGGAACAGCCCAGAAGTAAAATGTTCTACGTTTCTTTCCCTTAAGGTCCAAAAAATTTAGCTCCCTCCATGGCAGTCTGTCACTTGCAGACGGTTTGCTGTGCGTCGCGGAATTTATATTGTCTGTTTTCTTTCTCTCACTTCTGAGGTGATGATTTGCTAAGCTGGTGTATGGCTTCCACAAATATTTAAAATATTGATTAAGCAGAGGAAAAATAAACACGCATTGTTTTTCAAGTTACGCCTTATGTTGTACATGACTAATTACATACAACAATTTGCTCTGTAACGGTAACTGAAATTTATGTACTCTTTTTATTATAAAATATAAGAGGCTTGCATAAGGAGAGAGATTATAAATATTGGAATACAACAGTTGCTAGAAAACAGTCAAAACATGCACTGATGAAGTATATAGGATTTGCTGTTCCAGCTTCCCTGTGCAAAGCTACTCTACCGGTCCCCTGAGGGCTCGTATTGATAGTTGGCATATTTTTGTCACCATTTCAGATAGTAGCCTGTCAATTCTTTGATCTGGACATGATGCAGCAGTCCAGACCAAGTGCAGTAATGGCAAAAGCCGTGTTACAGACCTGTCTGATTCTTTTGGCAAATTACTGTGATGCTAAGTGAGGTTTCAGTACCTGGATGTCAAAAAGTGCAGCTGATTTTTTTGATATTTTTTTTTTCCAGGAAGGTATTTTTACCTGTGAATAAATTTTTAAAATACAGTAATGTGAGTTTTCAGGGTCTTTGAGATGCAAGCCCTTTCCCACCTAAGCAGAGACTTCTACATGAAGCTCTAATTATGACAGATTATTACATGAATATAGGAAAGCAGAGGAGTGCCCCAGAGGAAATAACACACAATGGTTTGTAACAGAAGATAAGGACAGGTTTTCTCTGGCACCCAAATCATATTCTAGGTTTTCTAGCTTTGAAAGTTCAATAAACTTTGTGTAATTTACCTTTTGGGGTGACTGGAGTGCAGTTGCCAGACCGTGCCTCCTGTAAGAGGTCTGCAGGCAAGGAAAGACACCCAAAGTGCACACTGTTGGCGATAGCAGTGCACCATTGCGCCAGCCCAGCCAGGGCAAAAACAGCAGAGCGCACCCAAAAATATTACTGTATTATCCTCCTGGTATCCCCTCAAAAGTCTGAGAGGTCCTTTAGAGAGATGTGCCAGGAAGAAGAAATGCCGAGATTTGACCCTTCAGTCCCAAGAGACCTTTTTCTTTGCTGATTACAAATTGACCAACAATGTCTATAGATTGAACTCTATGATAACTTCTGCTAAACTAATTGTATTTAGCTAATATGACAATGACACAACAGCTGAGAGGTAACTGTGCCGCCAAGGGACAAGAGAGCAAGGTGAGAGCAGTGGTGGGTTCCAAAACTGAAGGTGTTGAAGGTCTTGGTGCAGAGGAACCAATTCTGATGTTTCAACAGCCTGGAGAGATGCTTTGGGCAGTTTTCAGGCTCCTCTGTAGAACACTGTTCCTAATGATCCGTGGCCCTAGAGAGGGCTTAAATTGTGCTGATGGTCTGTCACATCTTCTTATCATCCTATTTTAATATTTCTTCTCATGTGGATTTTTACATATTTTTGATAGTGTAGAAATTAAGATGTACAAAATGTGGCTTTAGTTTGTCAACTTTTGTGGGTACTTTATTGGACTGAAATTGGTCTGAAAGCCCTGGCATGCTAATTAATCTGTAAAGTCATAAAAAGCTGCTTGGATTTTTTTGACTTGCAATGTGTTTATCATCTGTTGAAAGAGCTAAGAGGTCTGGCCAGTTTCTAGTCCCAGTTCCATTTGAAGATGAAAGGCAGCATGTTTGAAACACTAATTGACATAGCCAAGTACTTACAAGGTCACAAACATGACAGCTTTGGATAAAGAAAAAGGAGTATTTCTAGGCTTTGGCACTTTGATCAAAAAGTATCTTGACTTCTAAAAGGGATAAATATCAGTAATAACAGTAACCTAAGCAAAATGTGTGTTGGCTAGGATTTAAGAGCTTGATTCTTTGAAATGATTTACAGTTCATTTTATTTTCTTATTTTTTCTCATCATTACATCCTTAGCATATGTATTAGTTGCAGATTATCCATTAAAAATTCAGCAGAATACGTATGTCTGTGCGTTTCATTAGAAAATTTGTTCCAGCCTCCTGTCAGGCAGAAAATCCTGCCTGTGAGCTTCCTTGCCTGTGATCTGATGTTGATTACTTGAAGTTTTATTGTCCAAGGAGCATTACTTCTGAAGGAGGGCAGGTTATCTGCATTGTAAATGCATAAAATCATAAGGTTGGTTGCTGTCATTTAGGAACATACTGCTGTTGTCGCCGTCAAACGTAGCTACAAAAAGAATTTTATGAGGAATCATTTGGCTGTTTCCTATTATTTTTGCTGTCAATGACTAACTTGGTCAGGAAGGCCCTGCAAATTATTTTCAAGACAGCTGATCTAGGTAATTTCTGATTTTGGCATTGCATGAAGAGGACGACGTCAAAGGAAGCTTTGAGGGAGGGGATGAGTGGATTAAGGTCTATGGTGGTACAGGGAAGCCAAATGCAAACTGTTTGCAGAAGGCTGCAGGGGCGGTTGGGTGGGATGTCTTCCTACCATAATTTTTGTTAACAGTAACATAAAAATGGTGGTCATTTTTTAAAACACAGTTTTACTGCCTATCAGAAGGAGAATAAACTACCAAAGAGATCATATTTTCATGCTGGCATTGTTTTCCTCGAATTGCTGGTTGATTTGGACTCTTCAGTTTAGAACTCACTTGCGAAATAAATGAACCAAATTAACAGGGAGGAAGGAAGGAAGGAAGGAAGGAAGGAAGGAAGGAAGGAAGGAAGGAAGGAAGGAAGGAAGGAAGGAAGGAAGGAAGGAAGGAAGGAAGGAAGGAAGGAAGGAAGGAAGGAAGGAAGGAAGGAAGGAAGGAAGGAAGGAAAGGAAGGAAGGAAGGAAGGAAGGAAGGAAGGAAGGGGGAAAAAGAAAAAGAAGAAAAAAAAAGAAAAAGGAAAAGAAAACTGAGCCAAGCTTCACTTCTCCATGTCATTTGGTCCTTGAGTTCTTGCTTGATACCACAGTTGTCTATGAAGCTGATGGACATAAAAATAAATTTGGCCCAGGGAGTGATAAACAGTACATTAACCTCTGCTCTCTGGCTCCTTTTGCTGCTCAACGTTACACCTGCAAATGCTGGACACAGGCTGATGCTCTCTGGGCATACCAGGAAGCACTGATCAGCCAGAGCTGACACTCCAAATTGACATTAAAGCAGCACCACTGCCCTTTCTACAATCCTGAAAATCCTCTTGACAGAGTGCCCAGGCCTTTAAGAGGACCATGAGGATCTTGTGACTCGATGGCAAGAAGCATAGGCCGCCTGTGCTGTTTCTCTTGAAGTAATGCCAGGAGTCACGTTGCATCAGCGATGCTGAGCTGCTCGCCATCCCATCCGAACAATGCACACAAGGTGCAGATATCTTCTGCATAAATGGAAATGCAGTGACTCACTATCTTGTGAGTGGGCACAACACTGGCTTTATTGTCGATGCCTGCAGAGCTCTGCAGGGGAGACCACGGAAGGAATTCCTCACGCTTTTTTCCAACTCCAGTTTCTCCTTCTAGAAGCAGCTCTGACGGAGATAAGTATTCACCCATTACTTTGAAAAGCAGCATGTAGAAGAAGGATAAACTTACAAGTGCCCAAGTTATTTTGGGTGATTTTCCCTTGGAATTTGAAGCATTACTAAGTGCCCGTGTGCTGGTTAACTGCTGTAACACTTCTTGGATGAGATGGGCACTATTCAGCAAACCAAATGCACATTTTATTTTGTTTTGGAGGAACTGACTGTCCTGGAATCCTCCCAGAAGTCAGTCTGCCTCTTCTGTTTCAGTTGCTCTGTGCTCCTGTCAAGCTGAAATAGATGTGGTTGTTACCCACTACAATTTAGCATATCCAAACTGATTCACTTTGGAAAACAAAGCCTGTAGAAGTTCTGCTGAGAAATATATGTTGTCTGTAAGTGGTGTTTGTGTGTAAAGTGATATGCACCCACTGTATAAATAATGAATAATAACTGGTAATAAATTCTTCATATTGTAGCGTTATTTCTTACTGTTTATGATCCCGGGTCTTTTATGGTAATCCCAAAACAAAGCACTGAAAAGCATGTGAATAATATTTACTACCGCTAAGTTGTTACACAAACATGTCAAGAAAGAGAAGCTTTTTTGGCTGTATAATTTGAATGCTTAAGACTATATACTGTTTATATGATAATATTATATATAATTAAAGTTATCCTTTCATCCCAAAGGAACTCAATGTGTTGTACAAAGTCCATGCATTCAAAGCCGCTGAAGTAATGCTTCGAGGTACGTTTGTCAGCCAGCAAGTGGAATACTCCCAAAGAGCAATGCTGGGCATAATTTGACCACGTGTTCCCCTGCAAATCCATATTCTTTTTAAGAAGTACCAGTCTTTGTAAGACGAGCTGTGTGGTACAACAAGACCCCGCAGTGCCCCCAGAAGGATCTAGTTGCTCATCAGCGACAGCCTCCTGGTGGCTCAGGAATTTTTTACCAGGTGTACGAGGCCAAGCAGGCACAGCTGGGGGCCTCCTTGCCTGAGGGCAGGAAAATCCTGCCTGAGCTCAAAGGAGCAATGCAGGTGTATGGGAGCAGGGAGAATCACAGAAGTTGAAGTCACTGAGGTTGCAAGGGGCCTCTGGAGGCTTCTGAGTCCAACTCCCTATGGTTGGACCTTGTCTGGTCAAACCCAAGTGTGCTCCAGCAGGGCCACATAAAACTACTTGCCCAGGACCATATCCAGATGGCTTTTGAAGACCTCCCATGAGGTAGTAGACTCCATAATGTCTCTAGGCAACTTATACCAGAGGTCCATCACCTATACAGTAAAGAAGTGCTTTCTTGGTGTCCAGACAGAACCTCCTGTTCTGTCTTCTCCAGGCTGAAGAGTCCCAGCTCTCCCAGCCTTCTCTTATATGAGAGGCGAGGCTATTCGAGTGGCATTTAGAAAAAACACTGCTTTGCTGTGCAGGTTTGGAATGAGGAGAACCTAAACTCAGCAAGAATTAAAATTGCCAGGGGCTGTTAAGAACAGTTAAGAACAGTAAAGGATGAGCAATGGACTTGCAGACTGCTTAAGTCAACTGGACATACACAAGTCCATGGACCAGACAGGATGCATCAAGGAGTACTGAGGGTGACAGATGAGCTGATGTGACTTTGAAGCCGCTCACAGTCATCCTTGATTGAATAAAAGAACCCCTGGTTCTTTTATTTAGTGTAACTTTAGCAAGATTTTGACAGTCACACACAGTATTATTTTAACTAATGTGGAGGGATGCATACTGCATGGGTTCACTGTGAGATACATGGATAACTAGCTGGACCACCAGGGTTAGAGAGAGTAGAGGGCAACTGTTCAGAGTCCCACTGGTACTGGGATGAGTAGTCAGTATAGGGACTGATAGCGTTTAATATCTTTATTTATTATGTGGACATTGCAATGAATACACAAATAACAAATTGAATGGAGCAGTACATATGCTAGAGGGTAGAGCTACTGTTCGAAACGACCAAGATGAAAAAATGGCCTGCTATTAACCTCATGAAGCTCAGCAGACAAACACAAAGCCTTGCCACCTGGGATGAAATAATCCCATGCAGCTGTGAAAGCCGAACAGCAAATGGGTAGAAAGCAGCTTTGCAGAAAAGGACCTAGTTGAGAGCATGTTTAAAATGAGTTAGTACAGTGCAGTGGAGGCCAGCCAGATGATGGGATGTATTAGCAAGAGAATGGCCAACAGTTCAAACAAAGTTCATTCCCTGTCTGTCACTTCTGTGACTATATCTCAAGGAGCACATCCAGTTTGGGGCTTCCAAGTGCAAGACAGACACTGGCCTACTGGAGCATGTGCAATGGAGAGCCACCAAAATGATTTGGGGACTGGAGCACAAGACATAGGAGAAGCTGAGAGGTGGGTCTGCTGAGCACAGAGAAGAAAAGGCTTGGGGGAGGAGGGAGGGGTGACTCCTCCATATGCCTTTCTAATGGGATAGAGTAAAGACGCATGAGCCAGGTTGTTCTCAGATTTGCATATGAAAGAAAAACCAGCAATGAGCAGAAATTCTACCAAGGGAAATGCAGATTGCACATAAGGAGAAATAATTCCCAATGCAGGGTCCAAAATGGGAGCAAGGGCCCAGAGCAACTGCAGGATCATACACTGCTCACTCACTGCTCGACATGACCAGGGGCACAGTGACCTTACATCAAAGTTGGCCTTGTTTAGAGCAGGATTGAACCAGCTAATCTGCAGATGTCTTTTCTAAGCAAAATCATACTATGATGCAATCCTGATACTGTCCTAGAACTGAACCCTTATTTAAATATACTTCACAAAGCAGAGGTGTTGTCAGTTTGCCTTAAAACAATACCCAGAATCCTCCTCAGCTGATAAATGCTAAAACTTTGGATTTATTTTGGGTCTTCTAAGCCTACCTCTGTGTTGGCATAGTCATCACGGTTTTGTTTCTGAACAGCTTGTTTCCTTTAGAATTCCTACCTCATGCTGGGATGGAGTAAGACTGAATAATTTATCTTCCTTTTCCTCAAAAGCAAAGCAGTAGTTATACCCCACATAGATTCACAACATTATTCTGCTTCTAAGCTTCTATTAATTATCTTTATCATCCCTGCTTCTAAAGGTCTAGCATTTATCTTTGCAAAGTTCGTCAAGTTGGATGATGGAGGAAAAATTGTGTATTTAATCCTGATATTGCTCATGAAGTTTTAAATTCCATATGATAAATGTTTTTTTTTCCACCGCTTGCAATAATTCTTTTGGTAGTTTTCAGGTGACCTAAGTATCTGATGTGTAGAACTGATGGCTTTTAAGGTCATTGTGCACATGTGTAATTATCTCAGTCATGCTGCTTCTTTAAGAATACACGTGTATAGCATTTTTGAAGATACGGATTACAGACACTTTGTTTGCCACACACAAAGCAGTTATTCACCTTGTTTTCTCAGCCTGCCTAGAAGTATGACCTGCTTTACAGTAATGTTTAGCTTGGGGATGGGGCAGGATAATGCCGTTTCAGTGTTTTTCAGCTGTCATCTAAGCTCTGGATTTTGCAGCCATCTCAAGAAAAAAATGGTCATGTCTTTCAATAGATTTATCTGTATTTCCATCTTCACATTGTGCAGATAATTCCTCAGTTTTTGTGTAAATTGCCATTGTTTCCATCATCGCTTGCTTTGTAAAGTGGCAGGGCCACAAAAGCTCAGTGTCAATGCTCTGCACATAGTGGAGCACCCTCAGTGAAATGAACCGGGTGGAGTGGACTAGGGCTCAGGCTTTTAAAATAACCAGAAGTAAAAGAGTAGAACAAGACACTCATAAATTCATCCAGATAGACTCAGGCTGGCCACTTCAGTTTCCCTGTTCCCTGTGGGCCAAGTTGCTTTTAATGTTGTGCTGGGTGAGTGTCCCGTACAATAAGGCAGCAGAGCCCGTGATGGAGTGGAGAGGGCTGGGTTTGTTCAGCCTGGAAAAGAGAAGTCGGAGAGGGTGTGATTGCCCTCTTCAGCTTCCTGATTGTTGGTTATGGAGAAGACATGGCCAGAGTGTTCTCAGGGTTGTACGACAACCATAAGACAAAGGCAGTGCACCACACGTGACAGCAAAGGAAATTCTGGTTAGAAAGAAAGAAAAATGGCTGATACTGAGAGCAGTCAAACAGTGGTACAGTGCCCATAGAGCTTGCTGAATACCCTGTAAATACACAGAACTCAGGTGGACGAGGCCCTGAGCAACCCAGTGTAGTGTTAGCCTGCTCTGAGCAGGAGCTGTACCCGGTGGCCTTCCAACAGAACCTGCTATTTTCTGCTAGGGGAAGCCTGCAAAACTGTGAAGAGAAGTCTTTGAGAAAAGTTGGTCAAGGCCCTAAAAGCTTTAAAAACTTTATTTCAGAGAACAGAGAGGTGGCAGCTGCCACACAGAGGTGGTCGTAGAAGTTACCTTGTCCCCCATGGTAAGTCTGCAAAGCCAACCTTGCTTACGTGGCCTCATGACCTGGTGGCATGGAGGCAGATTTGCTCTACAGCGGAGACCTTTGGGTCACTCTTTTGATGTGAAATAAAGGAAGTGGTTCAAAAACAAAGTGAGATAAGGCAACCACAGCAGTCACTGCACAGCTGTTCAACAGTGTGTCTTACTGCATCCACTTCTTTCAACTAGGAGATTAAACAAAGACATTAAGCAATTCTGAGAAGTCTGTGGAGCAATCCAAGCTTTCATTCATTTATCTTTTTGTCTTTCTAGTCCATTGTTGATGTCTTTGCCCTTTTTCCCCATTTAAATTCTTCTGACACTCCCCACAGCATGTCTGCCTTTACTGGAAGTGCCATAGCTTGCTGGCAACTACCACTGAATCATAGGTAAAAAATGAAGCACATTCAGTTCTTACCACAACTATTTTGACCTTTTGTTGTTTTAGCAAATGTGAGGCCTCTGTGAAAACAAGGCTGATTGGAAAGTAAAACTTGGGAAAAAAAAAAAAAAAAGAATAAAAATGCATACAGATTTTACATTTGGTCAGATACTCTTGCTTCTTTTTATGTGTCTGTTTTCCAGCAAGCTCTGCTCACAATACAACTGCGTTTGGCAAGGTCTGTGCTAGTTGAATGAGCAATGCCAGGGCATGGGCCCAGGAGCTGGAACTTGACCATCTATACCATTAAATTGCTAGCACAGGCTCTGCCTTGCTTTTGGCCTGGGCCAGCCAGCTCTGTCATAAACAATTCTCAGGCATGGTTTTGGGATTAGCAAGGGCCAGGAGCTGTTCCCAATCAGTATTTTGGATATAGCCACCCTGTTTTGCAGGTTAAAGTATATAATCTTGTGAGTGTGGCCAGGCCATATCATTTGGCCTCAGAGCCGTATAACAGGTCCTGGCCCTGTTTAGTTTTCTAGTTACAGGGAAGGCTTTGTGTTGGAGGCAAGTGTGTCATTACTTGACTCTGCAGTCTCATACTTGACTGAGTTGTATCCAGACAATAAGGAGTACAGTCACATCCCCACTTCATCTATTCTTTGAGCCAGAGTACCTGTGCACTGAGATGGTGTGGTTTGTCCCTGTTGTAATTGTCATAGCAACTGGAATGGTTTGTGAACCCACTCTCCCATTATAAATAGATATATATAGTCTAAAGGAGTTCAGAAGTATATTTTCTAGGGAGCTGTTGCAGCTATTTTTCAGAAATCTTTGTCATGGTTTTGCAAAGCAGCCACCTATTGCTGGTAAATTCAGTTCCTGTATCAAAATGAAGAATATGTTCTGCAGATGTTCCTGGTGCCAGGGAATTATTTTTTATGCTTTCTGTTGGCTCTGGAAATAAGAGATTGTGTTAGATACTGGATGGATGTTGGCATACGGCTGGTATGAAAGATCACATTATCCATTAAGTGTTGAAGTAGAAACGCCTCTCGCTACCTGCACAATTGATTTTTCACTTACTGGACTGTCTATTCTCTTTCTCTCTCACCACAGCATTGAATAGAAAATAATACTGCTTTCTGCCAATGAAGGTCCAATAAACCTGTGATAGTTGCCAGGACTGGGGAAATTCCAAGAGTATGGTTATATCCTTTTGTCCTGCCCTGTTTTCATCTGCACGCTTCCATTTCCAGCTGCCTGAAGTACAATTATCTACACATCTTGATTTTTTGGAAATGGATTTCAAATACCTTTTATTAACAGAAATTGCCTGATTTCATGAGCAGAGAGCTGCAAACTGCCTTCATGATGCACCCATATCATGCTGCAAGAAACCAGGACTGAGGTTTTGCTTTTCCTGCAGCACTGCAGTTCATTAGATGAACTAAAATCCATGTTCCCTCAAGTGGCTCTCATAGAGCATGTGCCCCCTCGCACATGCAACAGCATTGAGGTAGCACGGGTAATGTGTGTGTCTCCATGTGGAGTGGCTTTGCCCTTGATTTTCATTCAGAGCTGACAATCGAGGAGATTTTTCAGTGCCAGATACCTTATCCAAAGTATTTATTGCAGGGTATGTCTAATGGCCCGTTTGTGATGGAGCCTGGACAGAAATCCATGAGCATATGTTGTACTTGGTAGACATCCCCTCAGAAGAAGCTACAGAAACAAGGCTCGGTGTGCCTCACTCACCTGTGGTGTTATTTCTTGAATAGCTCTGGTAACTCGCTGTCCTCATCCTATCAACCATAAAATCTGCCAAATTTACCACAGATTTGTAGAAGAGCAGTTTACGAGTCTGCTCGATGAACAGCTCAGGGGTTAATAGCGGGGTGTTTTGCCAGTCGGGTTCAGTCAAACGTAACGCTATTAACACGGGGTAGTTGTTCTGTGCTGTTGGAAATGAGCTTCTGTTTCTCAGCCTTTTTCCCTTTGTGTTTCTGCTTCATTGTGTTTAGTGCCCTGACTGTTCGCTTTTCCTTTGGAGGTGACTGTTCCTGGACAGAATAAAAGTACAGAGACGGAGCAGTGTGAAAATGTGCGTACCGCTGCTGAATCCCTTTTACGAGAGCTGGCTGCGTGGAGAAAGAAAGAAAGAAAGAAATGCAGTTGCAGGAAGCGAATCTAAATAAGCTCCTACTCCACCTTTTTCAATTTACTGAAGGAAATATCTTTTTTCATATCATTTGACTTTTTGATTGTTAGATCAAATTGAGCCAGCTGGAATGAGACGCAGTGATCAGAAGAGAAGTCCTGAAAACCTCTGTTTAGCTGCTCTCTGGTCTCTGTGCAATTGGTTTGCTTAAATTTGCTGTAATAACCTTTTAAGAGTCGTGTACCCATTCTTCACTGAGGACCCTGCTGTGCATTGTGATTATGTTATCTGTTGCCTCCCTGAATGTTTAACATGATCAAAGGGTTTGGGGCTTGGTTTTTTGGGGGGTGTTTTTTCTCTAGGTCTTCCCCCCCGCCTCTACAACCTTTTACTTTCAAAATATAAACATACATTGTTTGATATGTATTACTCTCCATGTGTCAATCCCCCTTTTCTTCTGCTTTTTTCCCCTTTTCTCTTTAAAGTTCCTGCTTAGTAAGTATTGAACAAGCATGCTGAGTAGCTCTGATAATTAGGTAATTTGAATTCGGGGATGGATGTTAGATGTTAAGTTGTGGGATGGAGGCTGGTTACGTTGGAAGGCAATGTATTCTGTCTCTGGGTAGGAGACAGCGAAATGCCCTTTATATCAGCACCGCTCGCCAGTAAACCAAGGGTACGGCGTGGAACATAAATGCAATTGCATGGCCTTGTTCGCCCTCTTTCTCAGGGAAAGCAGCAGATGTTGACAGTGAATATAGTGAAGTGCAAACGGGTAAAATAATGAACTGAAGTGGCAACTTAATGGAATTATTAATGGGATTTGTGTTCAAATAGTGAACAAGGATTGATTTTATTAACATAGGTTTTACACATGTAAACTTATGCGAAAGATTATACCATACTACTTCTCCTTCTCTGGTGGAGTGTTTATAGAGTACACTGTATGCGCAGGGTTCTCTGAACTTCTTTAAATATTGCCCTTTCTCCCACTTATCTCCCAGTGCTTCTCAGTGTGTAGCACTCCATATAAATCTGTATAATATACCCAGAGATTTAACTGAACAGCGAGGAAACCTTGAAATTAAAACTGAAGCAGTAGGTGTTCAGTGGGAGTTTGGTGTTTGCTTGTTCATTCTCACCAGAATAAAGGGTGGGAACATGATGGATAGCTCAAAATGCTAAAGTGCAGCTATCTGTGAGCTGGGAGGCCTCTGCTAGAAGTGGCTATATACCTACAAGGTGGTGGTGAAGACGTCATAATTATGAGCTGACATTTAAAGAAATGTCAGAAGCATTCAAACAAACCCCTGCTCGGCTTCCACCCATGTATCTTTTTGTGTCCCCGATCCTGCCATCTGTTATCCCAAGGACTTCGGTTTTGATTACCTTTTTGTTTGCTTTTCTGATAAATGTTTTGTTTATCCTCTATGCCTGGCGTGTGCTTCCAGAGATTGTTTGCAAGCCCCTTACCCTCTTTGTATGTGGATTTCTCCTAAAGAACTATTTACCACCATGATGCTGGCAAAAACTAATCCTCTGATTATAGATGGGCTGAATATTTCTGCATGCATCTGTATTTAGGAGCAGACTTTGCCAAATACCTATTTGGAGTATGTGTACAAAAATGCATATGGTGTTGCTCAACATTGTTATCTGTCATCTGCTCATGTTATTTTCTTCACGCATTGTTTTCTTGACATTTCTGAATGTGAGTTCTTCAGGGCAGGGAATGTGTCATTCCTGACATTTGGGAAGTTCTTCATTCCATGTAACAGATTTTGTAATACTACGTATATTTTGAAAATCAAAGAGGAATGTCATATTGCCTTTCTGTCCTGGTGCAGCAAGGCCTGTGTGAAGTTCATTGGTGACCATTAAAAAAGACTCCTTCCAAAGCAGCTGCCATTCTGTACTGGCATTAATGATAACGTTAAAGCATGTTTTATGCTGCTAATCCTAGCTCAGTCCATAAAACTTGAGAACAGCCACAGTAGGTGTAATATGCATTCATACAGCTCAATACTCTGCCTCCAGTGGGAGATTTACAGTACAAGTATGGTACATGTATACTTCCCATTATGCACTTGCCACAGGCTCCAGCTTGGGGATTGCTTTAGCCACAGGTTGTATCTTTGTCTTCCAACCATCTAGCAAAACATGAAGTATATGCTTGCCTTCAAGCATGCAAGCAGCCCCGTTGACCTCAGGATGGCTATTTCCATGCCTACTGTTTAGAAGGTTTTAAATCATTTGGATAGATTGAGACTTTTCTCTTGGGGTATCCACAGTAGGTAACTGCTGGCGAGCAAAATGAAAGGAGCTGAAATGTGCTAGAATCTATCCGGTCCTTTAGAGCTGTTGTGATTTGGAAGAGTGAGTTCTTCAGACTCACATCAGTACCCACAGGCACACACAAGAGGGACAGGACTCATCTCGTGTCCATCCATCTTGCATTACCTGCCCTGAATGACCAAGCAAGTTCCAGCTGGGCAGAAGAGGGAAAGCCTGAGTTCCAATCCTCAGCAAGCACTGACTCGCAGCATGGAAGCCATAGTTAGACATTAAATAAATACGGGCATTTTAACGACATGTAGATTATGGCTGGTGATCTGTAGAGTCAGATGGATGTAAGGCCAAGGTCAGATGCGTAGCGTTGTAGCAAGACTAATCTCCAATGACTGTTCGTATTTTTCTGTTTTTGAAAAAAATTGCTGACTGTGATTTTTGTTTTTTTTTTTTTTTTTTTGTAGAATCACGTTAGGCCTGGAGTAGATAATATTGGGTAAAATATATTGTACCCATAATTCATATTAATGGAAATTCAATAATGGCAACCTGTCATCCACAGAGATTAGAAATGAGTCTAAATGTTGTGCTATAAAAGCATTAAAAAGGCATTATGAATTAGAATCTATTGCACCATGTTTTCCTTGTTATAAATAATGGAGGGAAAAACTAGTCCTTGAAGTTTTTGGATTGTCCATTTTGAGAGAAGCCAGCAATTACTTTCTAGAGCTGACTGTGCACCATTGATCTGACTTATGGATTTCATAAATGCAATGGTCTGCTAATTTAATAAACTTACTCAATCTGTTTTTAAACAGAGTACGAAACTTTGAAAAATGATTTCCTTTCAAACTGGAATTAACTCTTATGGCTTTTAAACATTAAATTGTGATATTTGCTTCCAGTTTTTCATTAAAATACCTTCTGGTTCCACATTTTTCCTGGGATGGGCTAGATACTTACTTGCAGCTCATGTTTTATTACATTAAATACTCATATTGCACTTAAACTAAAGCTAATTTGGCATCAAGCTATGAATTGGAGGTTTTAGACAAACCTTGACTTGGTTTTACATTGTCAGTAAATTCTACAGCTGCCTCCAAAGTTTACCACTGCCAAAAGCTTAAATTTAGTTGTTTGGTAGTCTAGGACTTGTCATATAATAGACAGAATATTGATACGCTGGATGTGATGTCTTGTCAAAGTAGTTTGTATGTGAAGCTGCACGTTTTGGGGGAAAAACTCAGTGTTTTCAACAAATTTGCAGCAAGCTGAGAAAAGGGAAAATTCCCTTTCAAATTAATTTGTATTCTCAAGCATGAGGTTTGATTATTTCTGTCTTAGTCTATTTTAGATTTTGTAAACACAGTAGGTCATAAAACAGTGCAGCTGCTCTTGAAATCTGGCAGCTTTTGCAAATCTATAACATACCTGTTGGACTTGAAGTGTAGGAGGTCAAACAGTGTGATGGAAAATTATATCAACTGAATTTCTGGATTTAGTGATAAAAGGATCCGTAATCTCTGGGAAATCTTATTTTCTGAATTCTTTCGCCAACCCTCTGGAAACGCACCTATTCTTTCGGAGCATAGAGTGTAATTAGGGTCCAAAGTCTTCCATGTTAATCAAGTTCTGAACTTTATTCAGTGTAGATCCATCTTTCTTTTCTTGCACCAATCTATGCAGAATGTATTGTATCATGAATTAGCATTGACAGGGTAACTGTAGGATATTTGGTCAGATGCCAAGTTTAATTCATTTGTTATCAAGACCAAGAAACGAATGTGACAGTGACAGTAATAATTATCTTCTTCTGCAAAGAAATGAAGTACAAGCTTACACTTTTTGGTTAAAAGGGAGATAAGGAAGAGTAAGGCAATTATACCTATCATACACTTCTGACCTGTGTTTTTATTGTTCTTGACAAGCTTAGAAAGAACGATGGTACATCCTGGCCAAAGAACACCTACATTCAAATAAAATAACTTTCAGCTGATACCATATTTATTCAGCATGCTGATAAATTGCTTTTTCAGAAATCAGCTCTGCTGCATTTTTTAATAAAGTTAATGGGCTGGGACAGACAATGGTGGGTTGCTGTCTGCTTAGCGTATTCTGGATGCAAAATAAAATTCTCTCAGTCATATTGAATACTATAAGTTTGGGGTTTCAGAGGAAGGAAATGAAAAATCAATGACATTTGCAACACAGTACAATATCAGAGTAGCAGGATTCAGGGAAACTAGCTGGGGATTGGCCTTGAGGACTCCTGGGATACTCAGCTTCAGGACTCCCACTATATTTTCCCCCTTCTAACTCTTAACACATACAGGACTGATGTTATTTATTTTCTTTATTTTGTCTCATGAATTCCTTGAACAGCTCCTATGAACTGTGCGAACATGGACACCTCTGAAATTCCTGCCGAGGTAGAGGCTGATATTCAGACAATTTGGGGGAGTTTACAGGAAAGTCCTTTGAAAGGGCCTAACACTAGAGAGGAATGAGTTGATACAAGCATGAGTGTTTTGAAAAAATTGACTTGGGGAAGAAGAAAGCTTCAGCTTGACATGGCAGGGACCATGGTCCCATAGTTTTAGATATTAACTGTTTGAATATTTAGGTACTGTTAGAGCTTCTGGAGAATAACTTTGGAAAAGGCTTTTCTGAGGCTAGCTGGAGATGCTTCAAGAAAAGTGTCTTTAAAAGTGAAAGTTTGCAGCAAGTCTTTGATTTGTCCTTACATGTAGGGAAATACAATGATGTCAGGCTAGTGGCAAAGAGGCAGCGCTCCGTGTTGTTCGCTGCTACTGAAGTTGAGCTTGTCAGTCCTTGACCAAACTGAGAAGTTGACAGTGTCATCAAGAACAGGCCCTGAAGGCCTGGCCGAGAGGCTGCGTCAGTCAGCTGAAAGACTGAGCTCATGGACTGTGTCTCGTGGTAGGAATGAAAGAACACACTTAGACAAGTATTTCCCTTGAAAAACGATCATCCTGAAGACAGCAATCTTTCTGCTGCTCGTTGGGCCATTCTGCACATCTGCGTCCCGATCTCTCCCGATCCTGACAAAGTGTTCCTTCTCTCTGCCCAGCTTTTTCCTGACTCATCAAGTCTTTCAACTCCATTTGCTCTCTTCCTAATGAAAAAAGAAAAAGGTGTTTCTTTTTAATGAAATTTCATCTATGAAAACAAAAAAAAATCTCAAATTGTCTCACTGAACTTTTTGGATTTTTTTTTTTAATTTATGCATTAAAAAAGAAATAGATTAGACATAAATGAGCCAGCTCATCTTCTGTTTCTTTCCTGCTTGTGGCTTTCTATTTTGTGCCTACTCTACAGATTTGTCACGTATAGTATACTTTTTCTGATTCTTTTCCATTTCCATGCCTTTCCATTTATTTTTACTTCCAACAGTGATGGGTACCTGGAGGCTCTCTGTTGCACTCCTGGGCACAGGCTACATCTAGCAGATGAGGCATAAGAAAAAGTTTAGGGAAACCTGGAGCCTAATACCATTTCACTTGACAGGTTCTGATGAATCACTGAAGCTTGGATTCACCTTATATATCTTTAGCCATCCAAATGTTAGGGATCTATTTAAAGCCAGCTTGTAGCCTCTATTTTCATTCAACAGAGAGGAATAGCACTCTCTGAAAGGTGATTTTTCTCATCCTAAAATAGGTGGGTTGAAGCACTCCTTTGGCATGTTTTTCTGCTCCCATTGGCTACAGAGGGACCATGTAGATCATTTTTGGATACCTGATATTGAAAGAAATCCAGTCCTGACATTCTGTATCATTTTCTCCATCGGTGTCAGCAAATCTGTGTAAATGCTTAAAGATTTAAATGTAAAAAAATACATGTTCTGCAAATTGCTATTGATATTGTCAGTATTATTATTATTATTATCTACCTGCTGAGGGAAAAAGTCACGTCTTGCTTATACTGAATCGTTCGAGTGGCAGAAACTTTGCCCAATGTTTCACTGCATACATTTATTTTCCCTTTTTATTTTGCTTTTCATTTTGCTGTTCTTCATTAATGCAAATTTTTCTCATTTGTGACACTGGTAGGAAGCGCTTGGCCCATTACACATAGCTTAGTCATAAACAAGGTATTTGCTGTTTCTTGTGAACAGAAAAGTCAGAAAATTTTGTTCTGGATTGTCAGTGACATTATCACACTGGAGTCTGCTGTTACTGCAAATTATTTTAACTGCAGAGGCAGCACTCAACCTCAAGATTTTGAGGTAAATCCACACAAATAAAGCAGTTTACCATCTCTGATCAAATTGCTCATTTTCAGTTATGTGGGAAGAATATAAAGGAATATGATGGAGTATTTGTAGAGGCCACAGGGAGCTGGAAAATAAATACAGAGAGGAGTGAAGTTTTGAGGCAAATATATTGAGGAGATCAGGCACTGTTTTCAATCCAAGAAAGGACAAAAACAAGCAAGACCCTTGAGTTGGCTTTGCAGCACCAATGGGAGAAATTCTGCCACAACAAGCCACAGCCTGTGCATCTTTACAGAGTATCTGTACCCTAATGGCCCACCACGATGAGTAACACTTGTGGGAGGTGTTGTATGTATTGTACATGTCTAATCTCTGTGATTATAAAAGCAAGTAAATATTTTCCATCTCAATTACTTAGTGGATGACCTTGAGTGGTGCAGCAGTGGAGTGTTGAGGGTACTAGCAGGAGCTTTGGGAGGTCTGGGTTTAGCTCTTGGTTATGTTCTTGGGAAAGTCTTTCAGGTGTCTGAGTACCTACCTCAGCAGCATTTAGGTATGGACAGCTGTGGATTTGCATGTTAGTCTTTTGTTTCAGTACCTGTAAATGAGCGGAAAGCACCCACTTTGAGGGCAAACACATTAAAGATTATGAGGCACTCCAAGGCTACATCCGTACTTGTATCCTGACCAGCCAGGGCATGGCTCCAAATACTGGCTTCTCATCCTTCATAATTTCAAAATTCACTTGGAATAATTTTGAGTCTGGCCAGCTCTCCTGGATTATGCCCAGACACCGCTCAAGATTCATCTTGGGTCAGGGATTGTTCCATCTACAGACACTGCCGTGCTGTGGTCAGGGAGGGTGTGAATGCAGGCTTGCACAATCCCACTGTCAAACGAGTTCAGAAACAGTCCCTGAACTCTTTCATTTATTAGTGTAGACACAGACTCAGAAACTATGGTACTGAGGGGTTAAACCATATAAGTACTAAAAGAAAAAGAAAGGAGTAACAAGAAAAATGGTTAAAAAATCTCCATAGGTATCTGTGTAAACAAAAATTATCTAATTATATTTTTTTTACATTTTCTGGCATGACTTTTATTAAAACAATTTTATGGGTAGCGGTTAACATGGCTGAGACTTTGGGGGATGTATTGCCTCTTCTACATACTTGGATAAGGAATGTAATTTGTTTATCCAAGCGTACACGGTATTTTTCTCATAAATTCAATTGCAAGCTCTTTTTTTTTCCAACCTTTATGATGGGTGAAAACAAAACCAACAAATTACACGTTTGGAAAGTGTTTTGTGCAGTTGAACTGGAATGAGTTGAACAACTGAGTTGAAGCTGTCTCAGTTCTACGAACTGTTCCCTGGATGGTGAAATCTAGGAAAACTTTCTGCCTGAGATTTTAAACTTGACTCTGTTTTATTGGCTCAGTGAAGCCAAATAGCCATAGTAAGTCATGTTTTAAAATTCCTAGAGCGATGCAAGAACAAACTGTACTAGGCAGCATGAAGGTAAAATGATTTAAATTCTACCAAATGTTGTCAAATGATACCGTTTCACCACTTCTAGTAAAATTCACAGCCGATGGAAATAATTATGATCTGGAAAACTAGCCATAGTCCAGGGAAACACAGAGTAAGACAGCAAGAAACCAAAATACTGTTACAGACCTATAGGATAATTCTGATTGTAAAATCACGATTCTAGGCTTTAAAGATTTTGGAAAGAGCTTCTAAAAACAAACTGTGAAAGCCACAATTGCCTTGTTTTTGAACATAACCACTTCAGCAGTCTGCCCCTTTGCCACAGATTCATTTCTAGTAAGGACTGCGGGATGAGGATATGTAACTGCACCTTGGTAGCCCAGGCTGTTGGTTTGATTTAGTAACAGAATCCCTCATTTCTGCATAAAGCTGATCTGCTCAACAGCTGCAGTTTAAGCTTGGATGCAACCTTCTGTTCTGCTGTCCCATGGGATGGAGTTCTGAAGCTAGGAACAAATTAAACCACCAAGACTTTCCTCTTAAAGCCCTCAGGAAAGGACATCAGAATATCCTATATAGTCACCTCAACATTAGCTTAGTGTAACTGTATAATTAAAAGAGCCAGAGAATACCTTTGTTGTGTAAAGGAGAAATATCAAGTACAAGTAGAGAAAGTATTTTGATAAAAGTCTATTAGTAAGACTGATGCCAAAATGCTCTGTCTAGTTGTAATGTCCATGATTCAAGAAGATGGAGAAATAGCGAAGAAAGTCTTAAGTACAAACATAAAAATTATCCAGGCCTGGAGAGTAAACCACGTAATGTGTTTCATTCTATTCCATTTGCTTAAGGCAGGCTAGAAGATGATTGCTTAGCTGTTGACACGTTGAAAAATAGCTGAAGTGGAGAACATGTAAATCTTGCAAGCAAAACAATATGGAGTGACTGGAAGGTAAAGTTAGATGATATCAGGAAATCCATAGAGGAATTCATCCCAAATGATCCTGCGAGTTCTTTTCAGTTCAGAACACTTGATAAAAACTGTATTTTTAAATGACTCAGGGGCTATAATCTTCCACTTCGGTACTGTGGTGTCTTCTGATATCCTCTTGAAAAGTGTTGACTTGAGTAGGTCTTCAGTCTCAAGATTTATTTTGCAATTACTATAAACATGTAGCTGATGCATTTGAAGTACATTCTTTTAGTTGCAGAAACTGGGGGAAAACAAGTTATTTTTTTTTCCATGAGGACTCTTGATTTTAAACCTCTTACTATTACTCCAGCGATTTCAGTGCGTGCATTAGAGCACCGTTCTTCTAATGCAAAATTACTGAATGATGTACGACATGAAAGTCTTTGTGGGGGAAAAAATGAAACTCCTGGAGTTTCAGTACTGTTTGGAATCTAACATTATGGTTAGAGAAACATGCTTGATGTGCTAAACCTACTTACACCTTTACCACAATTTCTAGCAGGTCTACTGCAAATTCAGGTTCTCAGCTGGATTGTGTTGCTACAAGTCCACATATGTTTTCCTTCCTTTGTTCCACATTTTAGTTTTTATATTACTGCTTTCTGTCTGGGTCTTTTACTGTTTTTGTAGCTCTTAGATATTTCCTTTACTGAAGTAACTTATTTTATCTAAATAGCAATGAAAAGGTAACTAAGATCACACTCTTGTTTTAATATAACGTAGCAATTATCATCAGATTCAACAGATGGACTATTTTAGGATGATGAGGCACCAGGGAGACCATTCCTTGTGTCCAGCATTATGTAAACCCATGTAGGTCTCTCTGTAAGGCTTGGGCACAGAAGGAGAGGGATGTGAGAACAAAGTATGCATGACAGATGCTACTCTCTGTCATGTCATCTAAGGCTGCAGTGAAAGGTTTTTGGTGATTTTGCTGAGGTGCTGCTGAACAGGGCATAGGAATACATAAAAGTAGTGTATTTGGGGGCTCACAATGATTCAGCTTTTGGATTTTGCCTCATTCATTGCTTCTTTATGTTTGGTCAGGCATCTCAAACCCAAGCTTTGGAGAGACTTCTGGGTTGGTTTGTTATGATAGTGTTAAAAATAAACACTTGAAAGTTATGACAAATGTCATTTAATCTCATAACAATGAAATCTTTATATAGTTTTAAAACACTCAAGCATCTGCCTTGTTGTGGTACATGTTGCTTATCTATTTTATCATATTTTTCATTCGGTCAGCATTAGTGACTTCTAGCATTGTCAACCCCAGATGTTGAGATGTCATGATGTTGTCCCCCATATTATAAGATTTTTACAATATCATAAATTTGGGGTTGCCTTGGTTTCCTTTATGGCTTCTGAGGTTTTGGACTTTGGTCAGTTTTTATTTCACTTTAGACCCTGTGAGGATGCAAGGAAACCTGAATAAGAGACAAGAGCAGCAGCAACTTTCTTAAAAAAATAAATAAATAAATAAAGTGTAACAGGAAATCTTAAAACTGTCAAAAACTGTGGAGAAAGAGGATTTTTGGATAGAGCATTCCAAGTGGCAGGTTCATCATCTCTGCTCAGGGGTCAGGTGCGCACTCTCTGGAGAAGCATCTTCCTTCAAGGCTTGGCAGGGGATGCTCTGCTCATGTTTAAGAGGGAAATAGCTCAGGTCCAGAGAGGAAGGAATGGACACATCCAGTATTTGACAAAAGGAATGCAAGCCCAGCAGGTGCAACCCTGCTGCTAGAAGAATAACAACAACAACAAAGGGATAATGATTTTTCATTAAAGCAAGAGAAGGAAGAACTATATCCTCCAAACACGTGATCCCAGGGTGAGGCCTCAGAACTGCAGGGCAATATTCAGGTTCAGATCCTCTGGACAGTGAAATGAGAGTCAGAGGCTGAGTTTTCTCTCAGTCACTTGAACTAATGCACCTAATTTCATAATACTATGATTAAGAAAGGATCTTGCTGTAATTATTCATTTAATTTTACTGGGTTGGTTTCCTCTGTAAACATGATTCTGACTTCGCAAATAATCGAATAACCCTCTCAATCTTTCAAGAGTACAGTTGTGGTGCTTTCACTCTCTAGTCGGTCTGATATTAAAAGTCAGTCTGTCTGAAGCTTGCAAATCCAGGATGCACATGTCCTTTGGAGGTGAAAAATCCAATTACAGCGGCATGCGTCGGGGAACCTGTAAGCCTAGGAGGTGGGTTTATCTTGATCTGAATAACAAGGGTTTGTAAGAGAGCTGGCATCACGACGTGCTGGGCTCTGGAGAGAAGCATTTCTCTCCAGATATAAGCCAGGCTGCTCTTGCAAGAGGCAGGGAAGTTCTTAGTGCACCAGGCAGGCCCCAGATTATCATGTCTGAAGCACTACGAAAAAATCCTTTAATTTTATGGAATAACCACAGTATCAGATGACTTGCCAGAGAAATAGAAGACCTTCTTCAACTGCCTCCTCAGTCTGAGGAGATTCAGACTTAAATTTCCTAACTTTCCTGGGCTATTTTATAACACTTCAGCATTTCTGAATAGTATTACATATTCTAAGAACAGGGATACAAGCCTGCCCTTCCCTTCCCTTCCCACCATGGGCTGCAGATCCAGCCAACCCTGAGAGAAATGCAGAAGGATTTGAGAATCTCTCCTTCCCTCAGCTTACCTATTGTGTAGCAGATATGTAATGAAGTTCTTGCCTATAAATAAAGGGTTTTCTGCTGAATTTTCAAGCTTTCATGAGATGTATGGTACGTATGTATGGTGCCTGGTACATCAAATCCAAATGCCTTCGAACAGAGTTCTGGGTTCTTCTTGGACCAGGAAAGCATGGGGGAGAGCAAAAATCATCCAACAACCCAGATCCTCTCATATAAGATGAAGCCATAGAAATAGTCTTGTCGAATTCCCAGTCCTGCACATTTTCAGCAATGAAATTTTAAAGCTCTGGTTTTAAGTGTCAAAGCCTGCAGCAGTATCAGTAAGTGCCTAAAGGGAACTGCAAACAAGCATCACTGAGTATTTTTTAAGGGAGGCCCGTGGTTCCCAGCACAACCCTGCAATGCCACTGTGGGGTAGGGTGCTGGGTGTTCAGGCAGGCCACGAGCGACTGGATGCAGAAAGGGAGAATGGACAAGGATTAATGCCGCTACTGTGAAACCACAGGTTATGATTATTTGTGGTTTCTAATTTCTGCATGTTTGGGGTGGAGAGCTGTGAGCTTTGACTTTTTGACCCATATTTTCTTTCAGTTGTGTGTAGTTCTTTGTTGGATTTATATTATATTATTTATTTATTTTTTGGACTTGGAATGTTGTTGTGTGGATATTTTTAATTGGATAATAAGTTAAGAAGATCCATTTCTTGATCCATATTTCTAGGCACAGGGCATAACTCTGTAAATCTATTTTTAAAAGCGCTGAAAATGTCTGTCTGTAAGTTATCTCACAAGTCTAGCTGAATTAATCAGCCCTCTATCCTTCTGCTGCCACCACTTCCAGAATAGGAATTCATTAATTGTAATGTAATTGTAAGAAATTAATTGGGCTTTAATTCCTCATTGACTATCTATTTGTGTTTTAAAGAACAGTGTAAAAGTGAAGTCTTGACTTGTGTTGTGTTTTCGTTTGTTTGTTTCTTTTTTTACTGAATTCTTGCAGTTGTTAATATTTCCTTCTTTCTCAATGGAGGCAACTGGCAGTCCTGTTCTAGAAGATGAACATGCGGACTGGCAAAGCATCCCATATACAACAGACTGTCAGGTAATAAAATTCTGGTGCAAGAGAAAAAAAAACAACAAGCAAACAAACTTGTACCAGAATACAAACATTATAGCAGTATTCCTGTCTGGAGCACATATGGCAGATAAAATGGTTGAGGGACATGGTCTGTATTTCATAAATGAAAATCTCTCTAAGGAAGTGGCTACTGTCTGTGGCTAACCAAAAGATGTTTCCTACAGCTGAGAATACCTGGAATAAATACACTGAATAGAAAGGGGTTGGTTGAAGCTCAAGGGCAGCCCAGGGTGACTTGTTGAGATGCAGGGCCTGCACTGTAGAAATCTAAAATTTGTTGCATCCCACTCAAGCTGCCTCCTATGTTATGAGACTGAGATGTGTACCTGCTGAGAATACTGTTTTATTTAAGTACCTAAGTCTGTGTTTTGATCGTGTTGGATCTGGGATTTAGTATCTAACCTCAAGAACCTCCTACCTAAATGCAGCATTATATGAAAACATCTAGCAGTCTGTGCATAATCCTGGTAATGTCCCATGCAATTTGCTATGGTTTCTTATATGGAAAAGCCCAGGGACTACAGAAGAACTTTGGTGCAGGACTGAGGTTGGCAAAGCAGTAAGGAAGGTAAACTGGCATCTTTCAGCACTATTTATGCAGAAGCTAGTCACACTTTTTCTCAAACAGCAAGACTTGCACAGTATCTAGAGTGGTGACACTGAAGAGCTGGTAAGACAATTGCATTAACACCTGGAAATGTGCCTGGTCAGAAAGTGCATCACAACTCAAGTATATTTGCGTAACTGAATAGAGGACTAACCCCATGAATCATGTGGAAGGAAGCAGTGTACAACAGCAGTGAGTGCCCAGCCTTTAAGACCAGGGAATCCAATTGTGGTCTGTATCACCATATATCTCAGTGAAGGTCTATGTTAGTATAGCATGTATTCAGCAGGGAGTCTGTTGTGGTTTTCACTGCAAATAAATAGTTGGGCCTCAGACAGAAAGGGTGAGACTTGATTTCCTTAAACATAAGTTACTGCAGATATTACAGATGCAGTGAGGGCATAGGTCTCCTACAGGACCCGTGTCGTATCATCCAGACCAGTGCAGACATCTAAGTTACCTCAGGCATTTATATCAGCATTAGACACTGAAGTGTAGGCAGCTGAACCTCTACCACTGTTAATTTATTTTGTACTAAATCGTGAAGACTTTTGCAAGGGCAGCAGAAAGGCAGCGAGTCAGCAGGTTGTCGGGATTAGTGAGTCGGGCAACAGTGAGGCATTGGTGTGTCCTGTCTGCCAGCCTTACACCATGGGCACGAGTGTCCTGCACGGAGGGGCACCAGAGCTCCCCGAGTGGGTGAGGGGATTGTGAGGACTCAAAAATATAACTCAAGAGTTTAACAAAAGCTGAAAAGAGGACAGTTTTAGACTAAGCTAGGGGGACAGCTGCTAATAATGAGCCTTACAGTATTGCTAAGTGATGTGGAGGAAGCCCTATTACTCTTGACTGCATAATTGGATGGGATATTGCTGCAGAAACCATATTAGGGAACAATCCTGCACTATCAGCATGAACTGGATGAGCTAATGGCTGTTTTTCCTATGCAGTGCCTATGATCAAATCAGAATGGCAATCTAGCTGGAATGAGCAAAAAAGAAATTACATAGTGGATTTCATGGAAAATTAAGGCTTCGGGTTGCTGTACATATCCAGTCTTGAGTAAATCTAAACCTGTATGTATTTTCCAGCCCTTTTTACTTTTCTCTTTCTAAATCTTCAGCCTGATGTAGTTTCTTTGCTGATTAGATATACTTTTTTATTTCATTTTTATTGTACAGTTGAGGCAAATATTTAAGGAAGGGAAGTGGGGGGTTGGGAGAGGACCAAAAGTTAATGTTATAGCTTTTTAATTAGAAGTCTTTGAAATTACAGCAATTTTATACTGTAGTAAGTTTTCAGGGCCATTTAGATTCTAAAATACCTGCCAACTGGGAAAGCCAGTAGTTCAGTTGCTTTATTTTTCCTCCATTACTTTTGCAGCAGAATGTGGCTTTTATAGACATTTGCTTTTCCCCCAACGTCGCCTGCTGATGCATGTTTGTGCCACTGCAGTCTTCGAAATGCTGATACCGTGTAATCGCCGTGTGTTTACTACCCCTAATCGCCTTTGCTGGTGTTTTGAGTAGGGAATCGGTTATTCTTCCGAGTAATGCTGTCTAAGGTGATCAGTAGCTGAGGGTCTGCATGCACCAAGCGGGGGAGACACCCATTAAAACTTCTCACACGTCCACCTGCTTCTACCCTGCTCCTCCTGTGCACTGCGGGTTTCTTGCCTTCATGCTGCTCATGCGCTGGTGCCTGGAAGAGTCGTCTGGAACCAGCGCCATTGCCATCGGTGCAGCCCGACGGAGTGCTAAATGAGAGGCAAGTCATGTTAACAGTCTAGCACAACCCTATGTTTCATGAATATTTTAGCTTACTGGCAGAGCTCCTGTTGTGCTGTGGAGTCTGCACCGTGCATAGCAGCAGTGCTCTAGAATATAATTGGTGGACGGGGAATAAAATGGTGTTTCATATTTGGAATTTTTCTGTTATTCTCAGAAATATGCTTGGTAAATTAACGTAGTGTTGGCAGCAAAATCCAGGGGAATTGTTTTCAGTTAGGGCAAATTCACAGGGCATCAAGTAGGGATTGATATAAGAATAAGTCAACGCTACAGTGAACTATCAAATACACATCTAAAATAAATCAAAGAATCAGAAATATTAAAAATCAGACCCAGTTATTATCACCCTGCCTTTTGATGAAGAAAAGACTGTTCAAAAGCAAACAGGCAGAAAGCACCCTCAACAATTTGCTGTTGGAGCTTTTTTCTTTTCAAGCTTAACAATGATGCAAGAATATGTTTTCCTAAGGGTGCAGGGGTGTTTGTTTGTTTTTATTCCTTAATCTTCAGAAAGTGTCGATGAGACAACGTGAAGCAATAATGAGAGCAGAACACTGATCTAAGTAGATCAGACGCTCCAAAGAGCCTCTCATTGCATTCGGCAAATGCCTACAGTATCTGTCAGTACTGCTTTGTATTAAACTGCTGGCTGACTTGGCTGGGATGGGACGTCACAGAAGGTTACGGGATGCTCAGTGATATGCATGAGACCACCTGTTGCATATGGACAAGATAAGATCTGGCATGCAAGATAGCTGGAGGTATTCCTCTTGTTTTCCTAGTTTTTATTCTCATTCTTGTAATGTGGTTGTATTATTATTGAGTAAGAAATGTATATAGATATCCTGTTTTTGTCTTAGTTTTTCTTTCCCAAACGTCTTGTGTGTGCGTGTGTCAGAGAAAGCCCCATATCCTCACTTCATTCTTTTATTTATGGCTTGCTGGGTTAATGTTGTTTCTGTTGATTATTCATAAAGAGTTACTTTATCAAACTGTTTTCACAAGAGCTAGGTAAAATTGGAGAGGGAAAAGTCTGTGTTTAATTATTAATGTGGCCAGTGATTTGTAGTAGATGTATTTGATGTGTTTTCCAGTACATGGAAAAAAAAACACTTGAACAATTTTTACTCAGTTTCTGAGCTGTGTTCTCAGAACAGATCCCCTTTGTGAGTCTCTTGCATCTGGGCTATGTGTATAAGCCCTGGCTGAAGGCTACCTGCAGTCCTACGCTAGCAGGACTGGAAGAGTCCCTGATCAGTAAGATAGGAATCTCTGAAGGTCTGTCCACAGACTGGCAGCCTCTTACTCCATGCAGTGACTCTTGGTGAAGGTGGTGGGCTCTGTTCAGAGCCTTCCTCCAAGACTACCCTTCTTCCGGGGACATGTCCAAAGCTCTCCCATCCCTTTGGATACCATGACCTGATTTTCCTTGCTTTCAGGTTTTTCTGCATAGTAACACTGGGGAAAATAAATAAATAAATAAATAAATAAGATTATGCTCTTATGCTCTGTATATCCCTCAGACTCCTAACCCAGAGGTAAGGGTCTCTCCTGGCTGACTGATGTCCCTTCAGCCAGGCAAGAATTTTAAAGGGTCTGTGTGGCTGAAATACATCTCTGGCTGACAGCTCTGTTGCAGAGGGTTGTTTTAAATGCAAGTTAACTGTCAACACTGAAGCACACAACATGAGGAGAAAACTTAAGCAGTCAACTTCCACGTCTTGAAGTTTTACCACGGCTCACTTTCAAGGCCGGCGCACCCCAGGGCAGGCCGCAGCGGGAGGCAGCCATCCGTAGCAAGGCCCAACGAGCGCCGGCGGAGAGGGGAAGTGGAAACCGGGCGCTCCCTGCCTCCCGCTTGCTTCTCTGCTGGGGCGTTTGGCTCACGTGGCGGAAAATGGATGACAGAATTTGGCAACTTGACTGGCAGGTCACCTTTGAGAGGCAGCCAAGTCGTCCGGCGGTTCTTCGGCGGATCCAAGCCGAGGAGGCACGGCACTGCCAGCGGCCGCACAATGCGCGCAGATGTGGCAGAGGCAGGCAGCGGGCAGAAGGGAGAATTTGGATGGGAAGCCAAAGCAGCTTTTGCACAGACGCGTGACTGGAAAATTTACTAAACCAAGCAAATTGCTTACCAGAAGCTTAAATGGGATTCCTGTGATATCCAGCAGGATCCACAATGAGAAAGTGATCTATAAAGCAACACATCCACAAGGAGAAACTGCACCGCTGCAACCAGCCAGCACCTTAACGGTGCACTGAAATCACTTCAGTAAATAATTTCTTTTTTCTTTTTTTTTAAATACTACTTTAACATTCCAGATTGTTTGCAGCACATTTGTGTGGCCTTGAACTTTGCAAGTGTGTTTGGAAGCAAAATATTTAAACGGCATTTTCTGCATTGGTAAAGTACCGACTTCAAAGTTGTGCCTGGCTGGTGCAGGAGCTGATGAATCACTGGTGCCGGAGGCTGCAAGGAGAATGCAGGTCGGGCTTTGTTTTCAGGTGTTAGTGATTCATTGGGAGTTTCTGGGGAAATAAAGAAGCGTGAACTCTGGTCACAGCAGGTAAAAAAAGCCTTCCAGTTCACCTTTTAATCCTTAAAAATAAAATAGAATTCCAACCAGGGAGGAAAAAAAAAAAAAAAAAAAAAAAGTATTGCATAAAAGCAATAGAAGGAGGATTGATGTGAACTGGGCAGAAGAGAGCAGTTATCACTTGGAGATAAGTACTGCGTAAAAGCAAAGATAATTTTGAAGCTTTTTAGAGCAGTGGACAAAAGAATTATTTGGCCTTGGTCAAAGGTCTGTTCTCAACCGTAGCTTGTTAATTGTTGTATTAGATGTTTCTGTTTAAGTGCCAATTTGGTAACTATTAAGAATTTTTTGAAGGATAATGAAAAATGCACCTGTCGAGCCTTTCAGCATCAGTTCCATTAGGTACTGGTGTATTCATGGATCCGAAAGTCTCCATAGTGAGGAGAGTCAGCTCTCCTATGCAGTGATCTAAGGGCCTTTGTCTTCCATAGCTAGAGTAGAAAAGAAGGTGCAAACACAAAGGGGAAAGAGGTTTTCCCTCTGTTTAGGGGAACTATAACTGCTGTGAAGTTCTTGAGCATTTGCGAGCTTCTCAGATGGGTTTTGTAGCCTTGTGTGAGCTGAGTTGTGGAAAGCCTCCAAGGGGCCAGGTTATTCCTGTAATACGTTGTGACCACTCTGAATCCACATCTGCTCTGAGACAACTGATCCTTTCCTCCCTTCTCCATCAGCCTGATTTGTAACAGCCAGGCTGCTACGAGCGCCAAGTTAGCTGGTTTAAAAGCACAATAATGGCAGTAGAACCATGTCTTCAGTTTGATACAGCAAATCATTTGACATTAAATATCAGGGAGGCAATTGGTAGCACCAGCTCTGACTGTAGGGTGTGAATGAGTCAGCTATTTGGCATGTATTTATTTTTAATCGTTGCTGACATTGCTTTTGGAAAGAAGATGCATATTTTCTGCCTGTCTTGTCTGTTGTAAACAATGTGCATGTTATCCTTGTGAAACAAAAGTAATATGTCTGCCAAACAAAGTGTTGAGAAATGGAAGCTTGACAAATGCAGATAAATTCAGAAATTAAGCCCTGGTTTTCAACAGTGAGGGCAATTGACCAAGAGGTCAATATACCAAGAGATTTTTGCACTAAATCTCCATCACTGTTGATTTTTATACGAAGATTAGATGCTTCTTTACAAGATATGCTATAGATCAAACAATAATCAATTCAGGGAAGTTCTGTGGCTTCTTTTATGCAAGAGGTCAGGTTGGATAATTTCAAAAGGTCCCTTCTGGCCTTCTGTATGAAGAAAAGACCATTAAAAATCACAGTATATAAAATAAAATTCTCCCCTTGCCTGATGCTAAATGAATTGCAAAAGCAAGTTCGACAAAGTCTGACATTATTCAGAACTGTTAAGAAATCACAGCTATGCTGGAGACTGGAACACGCTGTATTTTGAGGTTAAGCAAATAAAATTTGTTCCTAGTAGGATAAATATATATTCATACTCCAAGTGGTTATAATTTCTATCCCCATCTCTATCCTCAAAATCATGCAGCGTGCGTGAGATAGCGTGGGGTCTGGGCAGCTCTTATCTATGTATCACATTAGGCAAGTCACAGAACCTCTTTGCATCTCTTTCTCTCCTCAGTCCTCTTCCTGTCTCTTGTTTGTTGTTGTTTTTTTCTGTAATTTTTTTGAGCCAGAGACTCTCTCCTGAGGCAGGTACTCTGTCTTATGTATTCCTGGCATGTCTAGCCCCAGCTGGGATTGTAAGATGCTGCTGTAATACAAACAAACAAATAATAATAACTAGAGATAAGAAGAAAAAAGTATCCAGCTTGAAATATGGATCCCAGGGTGCCTGACAGAGAGAAAACTAAGCAAGACTTACACAGAGGTCATTGAAGGAAAATAAATAAGGATGCTCAGCTGTCAGATTTACAGGCTCCTGAGGAAACTGCAATTAATAAAATATATTAATTGAGAAGTGTGAAGAAAATCTTAAAGCTTAATACATGGAAAATATGTATATATCCCAAGAATAAACATTACATTGAGGAAAAGCAAAGTTTATACTGCATAGCATAACCAAGCACAGAATGACTGTTGCAGCTAAATAAATATTTATGATGCTCTAACATGAGGCACTGAGCACATTATCAGTGCGTAATACATTAGCTGTTGTGCAGGACTTGCAGTGTTTCTAACAGAGTACAAACTTAAAACGTTTTAGTAGCTCAATATGGGATGGCTGTGTGTGATTTCTTATCACTGCAGCTAAAGAGCTTTGAAAGTAGCTGTGGTGGATCTTGGAGCTGTAACTGCTATTTCCAGCATGGACATTGCACTTTCTCAGAACCTCCTGATAGCTGTGAAGGTTTTCTTTTTTTTTCTTTCTTTTCCACTAAACACAGATTTCTTGCTGCAGGTGTACATTTAAAGTATTACTTGCCCTACATTTCCTATGGAAAGAATGAAATAAGTTGGAATAACCCATCCTTTGAATTTTCGTTTCAATCAATCATGATTTATTTACTTTGCCATTATCAAATAAGATATTTTTTGCAGTCCACAATTCTGTTTACCATCAGGTTGATTGTTCCATATAGCATTATCTGCCAGCGCCTTTCAGTGGTTCAGGCTTGGGACTGGAGACTTTCTTAATTAAGTAGATTATTTTTTTTCCATTTATTTTTTTAGCTACATGAATTAAGCTTTTTGGAGTGATTTTCATAGATTATATTCTTTAATCCTGAAAGCAGCTTTGTTCTCTCTTGTACATTAACTTCAGTTAAAATATTTGTGGAGAGGAGAAAGAGGTAAGTTTCAGACAGAAAACAAGACTTAGTAGACTGAGGAAAGGATAGTGTTTGATCAGTGGGTCTTACATGTATCTTGATATTGCAGCGTTATATGATAAAACTGCTCTTGTTAAAAAAGGAGACAAAGGGGACCTATTAGGTCATACAGGTAACGTGTCCATCAGTGTTCCCACTGCACAACTCATTTCAGTAGGGTATGTAGTTTACTTTCTTCTCTCCAAAACCAACTTTGTTGCAAAGTGTGACTTTGAGCTGATGTGAGAGCAACACTATCAGCCTTTCTTCTTGCATTTTAAATGCAGCCTGTAACGTTCCTGTGAGCGTGTCTTTTTGTGATAGAGTCGATTTTAAGCTTTTATGTTGTGTCTGACATTGGTGCCTGAGCCCTCTGCCTCCTGGTCACCCTGCTGTTTGACTCTTCCCTAGCATTGCCATGGCATTTCTAAGGGCAAATTCCACTATTACTCCAGGGCGTTTTCAAAATCTGTCTTCTGGTCAAGTTCAGTTCCATTTATTTTTGACATCTGTTTCCTACTTCAGAGACCACAGTGCATTGCTTTACATTTCTGTCAAACTTTGTTGCACACATTTCAGTCCATCAGTCCACAAAAAACTTTTTGAACCTTCTTCATTGTGCCTCTTTCTGTTGCCAAGCACCACGGTTCTTATTTATTTATTTTTATATATGGGATTGATTGCAGACTAGAGTAGGGGGTCAGGAGAAACCAACTATATCCCCATTGTTATCATGGTAGTGAGTAATTGCTTCTGGTTTATTTCTTTTTCTGTAAGCAATCACTCATATCATATCTCAGTGGGAACTCCACTGTATGCCTAGTGAGACCCATCTGCATCCCATCTGACTTCAGACACTTAAATGAGATACCACAGTTAGCGTGATCCCCATATCATCTGAGGAGGCTGTGCTCTGAAGGTCTGGCTCATCTCTTCACTGGCTGAGAAGGAGCTTTGGGAACAACATTCCTAAGACACCTCATTTAAGTACTTAAAAGATGAATCCATGCCAGAGTTTCCCATATTCAAACACTGGAGTACACAAAATTGCTGAGTATCTTGATCATTTGCCTGAGTGCTTGCAGTCCTTTTAACGCCCCTCCCCTAGACTGGGGGGCGAACAGAGGAAGAGAGAGGAAGCCAGCAGGAGACAAAGAAGTCAGTACATTGCTGGGAACAGCTAATTTTGCAAGGAAAAAAATACCAGGAATATTATTTAGTATATCATCTTTCTTCCAAGTAGAAGTTGCAAAGGTGGAAAGAGTGCCAGCAGAAGTGAGTTACAATTATAGTCATAAAAAGAAGAAATTTAAGGACTGATGTTGAAAGGACAGATGGACAATGACATGTAGGTGTAGTATTCTAACATCTAGGGCCTGGACTGAGAAAACATGAGCTCTTTTCCTTGAACCAGTTCAGTGACCTTGAAAAATTTGCTTTCCTTCTGGCTTTGCCACCTCCTGCTGGGAATCGCCCATCTCACCCAGTGGGGATGCTGGGTCAGTGGAGCCGGGTGGTCTCCTTATGGCAAAGGGTCGGTACCCTGAGCCGTATTAAAAGCAATAATGCTTTCATATGCTGCCAGTCTGGGCAAGGGTGAGAATCAGGAACTGCTCTGTAAAAAAGCTGAGCAAAATAGCTGCTTTTCCCCCAGCAAACCACCTGGGAGATTTGTTTTGTTTTGCTTTGATAGCTTCTGACACTGTGTCTTATATTGCGACTTGTCAAATTATGTCAAAATTGTGATATGCTGCCGTGTTACAAACTGTATTTATTGCTAATTTCACACTAAAATGTTATTTCATATCACTTCATAATCTGATGCCATATTTACTGATTTCTGTATTCCATCTGGAACTTATCAGCCTTTCCATGATGCCTGCCAGTAGCCCGAAAGTTTCTTTCTTGATCTTCTCTAATACCCAGGGATAACTTCCATCTGGTCCCAGAGATTTGTTACTTTTAAGTTTCTCTAGATTATTTTCGCTCTGTCTCGCTGGTGCTGAAATCAGCTCGGATTGTGGTTCTGACATGGGCATTTTTCTTCTTTTTAGAAATGCATTTAGAATATACTAATTTAGTTTTAGCTTTCTGGGTATCCTGCAGTTTTCTTCAATTTTCTTTCCCATTCCTTCCCATGATTCCAATTCATGTGATTGAAATTCTTTTGTAATTCTCCATTAGGAATTAGTAAAACAGCAAAAGCAAGAAATTAATGTCCCTAGCCCATGGGGCTTTTCACAAAGTTAGATGAAATTAAAGCAAAATAATGAGTAGAGAAACAACTGAGTTTTTTGCATTCTTTGATTTTCCTTTCATAATTTATGTAGTAAATATTTTCTTCTTTTCTCTTTTTCTTTTTTCTTTTCTTTTCTTTTTTGAGATATATGACTTGTTATCATTTGAGTGAATTTACATACCGAATGGATTTTAATGTTGTTTTGCTGCTTAGGGTCATGACATGTATTTATTATTTTTGAAACACAAGTAGTTTTAATTATTTTGGTGCTACTTGTGTAATTCTGGATAGCTGCTAGCAACTGAACTTTTCCATTTTTGTTCATGTTATTAATGAAGTATTGTTTTTAATTTTATGAAGATTTACTGCTGCTCTTCCTTGTAAATTAAAACAATCATTTACAGCTGGAATGAAGCTTTCAGTAACACTGCAGGAGAGTCCGTTTCGCATTTATTCCAGGTGACACTCTTGCTCTCCCCTTTAACGACCCGTTTCTATCAGATCAAAGTTACCCATATGGGTATGTCAGGAGGTTGAATTAAAAAAAAAATGTTTCCCACTGCCTAAACATTAATAGTCGTGATAGCAACCACTTTTGTTTTAATTCAGATTGCCAGGAGAATCTACATCCCTAAACATCGCTGCCTTTTGATCTAATATTCAGTCCTTTCGTGTCTCCACAACCCCAAGAGATAGCACGGTGCTCTGCATCCTTAAAAGCACACATTTTAGCATGACATATCAACTCCATCGTGTTCACCAAGGGGTAGCCCTTGCAGCTAGAGACACCTTTAATCAACGGAATTAATCAGTCTGGAAATCAGCAGGAGTGCTTGGGGAGGTGAGTTGCTGCTCGTCATGAGTGAACGTGTAAGAACCACCATGTGAACTGAATTTTCTCTCGGAAATTGTATTTTCACTCTTGATCTGCGAAAAACTCCAGCTGATGTCCTCTCTGCATGGAAGGTGGTGTGGGACATGAGGAGCTGCTCTAATGTCGAGTGTCACGTAGTCGTATCCCTCAGATTGCTGCACTGTACATCGGTAGTCCAGAGGCAGGAGATGTGGTCAGCTAAATGTCAATAATTACCTCTATTAATATTAATTGCAATAATCTTTTGGTGATTCATGCTGTTTGTCACTCACATTTCTGTTTACCCTTCTGGGGACTCGCTGACTGAAGAAAAGCAAACTGATCAGAGTGTGAACTGTGGCCTTTTATTGTTAAAAAAGGAAGGAAAAGGAATTTAAAATGGAAGATAGTTACTGTCTTGCCAGCTCATCTTTGGAGACACTTTATGTCTCTTTATAAGAAATCCTCTAACACAAATTATACCTTAAACTCAGTCTAAATTAATTTATCTTTGATCAAAGTTAACTTGTTTCCAAAATCTGCATTTAGTGCCACCTCCAAATACTCACTGTTATTATTTTAGTCTTAAGGATGATAAAGGAAATTCACTTTGTTTTTTCCTTTGGGTCAGTATTTTCTAAATCAACTTCATTTTAATCCGGATTTGTTTCATTGGGAATATTTTTTTAAAACGGGTTAGAAACATGTAAATGTCAGCTGCCTTAAGAAAAATGAAGAAAGTTCTTCAAGGGAAGCATTGAAAGAAGCCTTTGAGATAGTCGATCAGCTACAACTAATAACCTTATTTTCACAACGGGTCCTGCTTTTTGTCTCGTTTTGAGAAGTAATAGTCTGTGCAACCTGGGATTTGACAGAGGATAACAAAAGCTGTTATTCCGTTAAGTTGCAAAGATATTTCCGTGCTCCCATTATGAGAGCGGTGCTATAAATAAATAAATAAATACATGTAGATGTTTTATTGGAGTTCATAAAGCTGTAAAAGAAAGGGGGAAAAGAGGCAAAAAAGAGAACGCAAACTAAGCAGAAGTGCTTTGGCAAGTGCCATCTCACCAGTGATGCTGAAGCCTAAATGATGTTACGGAGTTGCAGAAGTGCTGGACTTGCTGTTTCTTGGTAGTGCCGTTGGGTCTTTTGTTCGTAACGATTTGTTGCTGCAGAAGATTTGCTTGGAGTGAGCCGAGCTCAGAAAGCTTTGATGAGGCGGCTGCTGTTCACTGCCCCAGTTCAGAGAGAGCTTCTTCTGTAAAATCATCTGTCAAGGTGGTGCTTGAATTCAGACGCCAGCCAGTGCCGCCTTGCTGTCACGCCGTCCCTCTCCGGTTCGGTTTCGCTAGCTTCTGCCGCTCCTGAATATAAATTTGGAGAGTGGGTCTGCAGCTGGCTTGGGATTGCTTTTGTTGATGCGGCGGAAAACTTTTAATCTTTTTTTGTTCGGATCATTTTCAGAGCTATCCTTTTAGTTTTGTCAGGGCTAGCTGAAATCAAAAGCCGGTCCTATCCTGCAGAACTGAAGCATGCATCTCTGAAAATAAGATTTCTAAACTTTCCAAATTTCAAGTGTTTAGTCAATGAATTGATATCGGTTTTTTTTGTCTTGTTAGTCCTTGCAGAAGGAGCTCGTCTGTTCTGGTTTCCCAGTTCACACAACATTTTGTGCTCAGATGGTGTCTCATATTAGAAATCGGTTATAGCGTCAAATAAAAATGTGCATAAAACATCTCAGCATTCATGTAAATGTAATCAAGCAGTTATAATATGGAAAGTCTGTATTTAAATACAAAATGTTTGCAAATACACAGTTCAAGAAGAACTTGCATTGTAATCCTAAGCATTTCAAACGCTGTAGAAGTAGTTGGGATCCTCTGAGAAGTACAGTTTTACAGTTGTAAATGTTTTTCCTAATATTTGTTGAAACACTTCAGAGTGATTATAGATGGAGATTCTAGCCTTTTGGGGGGGAGGGGGGTAAATTTAAATTACAGGGCTTTTATTTTTACTTTTTTTTAATGAAAAGAGGCATAAATACCAGATACGTTATAATTCTATTAGTGTATCTGCATTACCCTACCTTGTGATAGTTCTCAATAAAGATCCTAAACTTCTTTCTCACCACCAGGCGCTTTCCAAAGGTACAGCCATCTTATGAAGTCCATTTTCTTGTGGTACTCTTCATTACATGACTATTCCGTACATGAGGGCTGTGTTCCTTTCTCTGATATGAACTCTTATATGTTCATTCGCTTATTGGCAACTTGATTTCTGGATTCACAACCCAGACACAGTATGATTTGCAATTAAGAATGGTTTGGGGAAAGTAAATCTGCATAAAGCACCATGGTAACTGAAAGAATATAAGTATTTTAAGAATACTTTTAAGAATATAAGTATTTTAAGGTCAGGTATAAAAAAGTACAGGAATTTAACTATTAATCCCCAAATTGCACTTGGAATCCTCTGTAATCCCATGCTGTAGCAAGACACCTGGCTTTATGGCACGGTCTACCCCCATTTGGTGAAGGAGATCCTCGTAGCTTAAATGTGGTACACAACTGAACAAAGCCAACCTGCATCAGCACAGCAGTGTACGAGGAAGTGCTAATGCAGGGTTCATTTCCTAGCAGTATAAAAATAAATTAAAATAAATCTATTAACAAATACATTTGCTTGTACACCTCATATTTCCACCAGTTCAGGGATGTCTAATGCAAGTTCACTGTGGATTTTTTTCTCTTCTCTATGAATATTTATCTTTTTGCTCACCAAAGGAGCAGTGCTTTAACAAATACCCTTCTGTCCTTACACCCTTATTGGGTTTTATTTCGCGGAAATGCAGCATGCACATAAATGTTCGAAAGAAAACTGCCCCTCAAGCTTCAGGTTTCTGCCAGAATCTCAGTGATTAGCATGTCTGTGCTGGAATTTGCCTGGCCTTTTTGCAAAAGCACTTGCTTAGGGAAGATAGCATCTTGTGAACCTCTGGGAAGGGTACACGCTTGTTTGGCTTCGTCTTATATAATGCAAAACAAACAAGAAGATAAAGAAGATATCCTGTGTTTGCAAGAGCAGTATTGGGCAGACGGTGTTTACTGCAAATGCAGAGAGAACTTTTGCCTTGCATATTTATTTAGGCAGGGTATGCCTTCACTTCAGCACTACTGAAAAGTTAAAGGTCATTGTGTGTGGATTTAGTGCTACACGAATGAGATTTGAATACACATTTGTAGTCCTCATCCATTTGGGATTCTTCTCAGAACCGAAAGGCCTCCTTACATACCTGGAGTTAAAAGCTGGAGTTAAAAGTTTGAGGTAGCCCTGAAGGGTATTTTCTTCTAATTCATCAGTGAGGATCAGTTTGCTGGCAGCAGCTGGAAAATGATACCTCCCCAGCAATATATGCCAGGTGGAGACATTCAGTATTCTCCTTGCAGTCCAAGGTGCATTTCTTTTGCTTGCATTTGCTAGCGTAAGCAGGAAGCAATAAACATAATCACAAAAAATCCACACACAAGGAAAAAAAAAAAAAGAAAACAGACAAAAAAAAACACATAAACTCCCCAAACTGTGTCCTGCACTCACAATGAAAGGAGATTTATCAGTATACACACATCTTTTGCTTGAGATGTACAACCTACCTGTAACGTGTGAGTGAGTCTCTTTGCTTAATGTTTTTTCTGGGAGGTGCTCAGATGGCGGTATGTAAGACCAATTAGTGAATATTTGGGATGTGTTCAGTTAAAAACTCTAAGACTTTATGTGTATATTGTCATTTTCATCATGTATAAGCACCCTTTATGTGTATAAGTAAAATCCCAGCCCAGCTGAAGTCAATGGTGAGATTGCCATTTGACTTGGTAGGAGGCAGAATTTGATCCCACACCTCTGGGGAAGCTCAGAGACCCCAAAAGCCTGAATTACTATAGCAGGGTAAGAAGAAGCCTTCCTGTTATGCCTCTACATCTCAGCTATATAAAATACATCTGTTTATAGTCTTACTAGAGATACATTCAAGCAAAAGTTACATGATCTTTAAAAGGGCTCTGAGAGAGCATTTTTTATGGTAACAACACTATTATCCACTGTAGTGAATGAAAATTGAGATTATGTTGGGCAAAAACCAGTAATTCAGTAAATCACTTAATTCTTTGAATGGGAACATTTTTCTTCCAACTTTGGGCTACAAAGGATTCTTTTACATGAATTCTGTAAGAGGCAGCAAAATGACTTCAAACAATGGGAGAAATGTTCATTTTTATACCATCAGCTTTGAATGATTCACGTCTCAGGAAATGCAAAAAGTAGTCAGCTGCTATTGTCTGCTTCACCTGTCGTATTTTCTTTCTAGTTCGTTATTGTTCTTATCAGATAATCCTACTGCTTGATCGATATCCTCATGCCCGCTTTGTTTATTGCACCTACTTAAAATACGTTAAAATCTTGGTGGCACTTGAAGAATAAAACTGGAGTTAATTTGATTACAGCATTTTTAAGATGTAGCAATTAAGTGCAATCATTTTGAAATAATATCATTTTATAAACATTGTATAAGCATAATGGAAGCTGTAGATTACTGCAAATTTATAGTAAACAACTTCATTGTGTATCTTGACAAATCTTCTGGAAGCTTGAAGTATTAATTTGGATTTGATAGAATTCACTGCTCATGGCAGTAAGAAACTAGAGCCTCATATATGTTTGAGAGTGCACATCTAGGACAAGAGAGTCAATGTTTTGGGGAGTTTTTGAGAATAACTACTTCAGGATTCTTAAGCAGGGTGTATAATTTAAGTCATGGGATGGCTCTGGTCTACTTACTGTTTTGAATTTTGTTCAGTGTATATTTCCTGGTAAAGAAATGAAAAAAATGTTCAACAGCAGCGGTAACCAGCCATCTCATTGAGAGACATGTAAAATTAAAGGTGTCTCCAAAGCTGGTGAGGAGACTTTGCTACCCTTGTTTAAATTCAGGTCTGGCCCTCCAGGTAGATGGGAAAAGCCATCAGAACAACGTGGAGCTGAGAAAACTTGAGTAAAATGAGCAAGTAGCTCTTGAATTAGGGAAGGCTTTTTTTAATTATTTATTTGGCTCACTTATTTTGTTTACTTTGCGCTGATTTCTGTTAGCTCTCACTCTTCCAGCTGGAAAGGCAACAGTCCCCTTCTCTTCTGCTCCTGGAAGATGCTTCGTTAGGGACGCTCTTCCCTGTGCTTCATGCCATGAGTGCACGATGAAATAAAAAATTCACAGCCCTCTAAGATGAAGAGCTTGCAAAGATAGAGACTGCGGGTAAGCAAACTTTTTAATTGAAGGAGTTATGCCCTACCAAAGCCTCCCAGTTCAGTGCTACAGTGGCTCTCTGCTCAGGCTGGTCCAGCTCCCTTGGGAAGTTAAAGCTGCTTTAATTGTGAGTGGCGCTGTGGACCCAGAATTGCTGCCATGACGTAGAGGGGTATTTTTCCTCAGCTCAGCCTTCTTATGAGCTGCCTCGCTTACAGTGAAAAACATGTTAGCTTAAGTCCCAATTGTACACGTGTGGCTTAAGCTCATTTTACTTGTCCGCAGGGGCACACTAAGAGAAAACACATGATACGTGAGTGCAGCTCGGTTATTACTTGTTATTTTACAGGAACTCAATAGCTTGTGGTCATCACGTATATACCCTTAGTCCCATATAGAAGAATATAATGGAATTAAAAAAAAAATCTATTAAATTCTCATTTTGGCTCAGCCTTTGTAGATCTCGTTATGGTTCTGTTTTGCTTGTGTTTTGTGTTCCTCCCAAGGTTCTCCCCTTTCGATTTTACTGTACTCCTGTGCTGTCAGTTGCATCAGAAAGCAGAGGATATGTGTGGAAAAATTCAAGAGGAAAGATATGTACTGGTTAATGTATATCAAGCATAACTCAAGTTGTTGTAAGGGGAAAAAAATCGTTGTTACTGGAAGTTGAGTGCCATAAAATCTACATTACATGCAATGTAAGATATGTTAACCAAAAACTTAATGTGCAATTTAAAAAAATTATAACAGCCTACAGCTGTCAAAGAGAAATATGCTTTCATTTCATGTCACGGACTCTTTAATTCCTCCTCAGCTTAACCCATGTTCCTGTCCTTGCTCATCCTCAAGCAGGGAAGTAAACAGACCTGAGTGATGGTCAGTATGCGTCTTGTAGCAAGAGACTATTTTTGCTGTTGGTGTGCTTTTCTTTTTCATAAATTTGAAGTGATAATGCTGGGTGTGGAATCTAGAAAACAAAAAAAGCTGTGTTGAATAACTATATCAAAGGAAGTAAAAATAAAATATGTTTCCTGTCACCTTTATACCAGAGGGCTTTTGAAAGCAGCGTCTCTGTATTGTGGCTGGTTTATTTTCACCTCAAATCCACAGTGGCATTTTCCTGTTGGTGCCTTGACTACAAAAGGGATCTCGGGGTTCGGTTTGCTTTCTGCAATGTACAACAAGCCTAAATTTTGACTTCTATAGATCACCTTCACAGTACAAATGAAAGATCAGATTTGTCTGCCCCTTTTTCTTTCTCTGGTTTTCTTGCAATGGGTCACTGAAAGAAAGCCTTTCTTTTCCCTTGAAGGGAGAATCTGGAAAGCATTTTTCTTCCTCCTGTCTTATTTTGTACATTTGAACTACTTCAGCAATTCCTCTCTCTTTGCTGGACAACTCCTTGGAGAAATTAAATAATTATTTATTTATGATTATTAGTTTCCTTTCAGCATTTTTAAAAAATGTCTTCAATGTTTGAAGCACCCCAGCAGGCATCACAAGTAAAATCTGTAGCAGAGAAAACAACAGTAAAGCAAAAACAATGACAAATTCCATCCAAACACAGGAAGGGAGGAGTTGTTCAGCAGCAATAATTAACCAAGTTTCAACATGCTTGAGATGCCTGTGGAAACTGCCTGACAAATTGATGGGTTTCATGGTATGCCCTGAAGATGAAGAGATGTGAGCTGTTTCAGTCACAACTAAGAAGGAGGGTGGTTAGCTCATAGGTTTATGTGGGAAGGCATTTCTTTTTAAGAAGTAATACTAGTAATAAAAAATAGTATTAATTATGTTTATTACACAAATCATGTAGAAAGTTTCTTGCGAGAGGGCAAGAAAGAAGGCCCCTCCTGAAAATGCAGGATATGGTCCCATTTCAAGCAAATTTCTACCAGTAAACCTTTCCTATTGGAAACCACTTACACAAATCCTGTCCCATCCTGCAAGTTCATTCATTCTGGTGTATTTGAGTTCTCATAAGGGAAATACCAGCTCCTCCAGCTCAGGTTTCCTGCAGGAGGTGGTCACTGGAGACATATCACAAGGAACAGTCTCTTCAAACTACATGAAATACGCAGCTAGCTGTTGCCAGCTTCCTGAATTCACTCCATTCCTGTGCCTAATTAGATCCCATAGCATTTTCCCTTGCATCTGTATGAAGTGGGGTTATGCCTAATCATGAGAGACTTACAAGCAGAAGGTTTGCCTTCTGGGTTCTCTCTACACTTGGTGCTTCATGATCCATTTGGCTAGCGGCAGTTGGTTTTAGCTGCCTGTTTGTAATGAGGATTGTAAGGGGTTGCGCAGAATAAAGTTGAAACTGAGAGCGACAAAAGGACAGAGGATGCTAGTGAAGCCCAAACAGTTTCATCATAGCTTATCCTGCAGTCTTAGCCAAAGAAAAGACAAGATTAGATTTTGATCATTGTAGGAAAGGCTGAACTGGTTCATAGAAAACTTGCTTGCCCTGACCTTACCGACAGCCTGCTGGCAGAGGACCCTGGACTTCTTTACCCTTCAGCAGCCACTGAAGACAGGATAAAAGGGATAAAACCCCTGTAATTGATATTCTTTTAAAACATTCATAATCCGGTGTTTGACCATCATGCCTGGCAAGAAACCAGTGCTACTCTAATTCATCTCCTTCATTTCAGCAGTTGTGTCTTTTCCCAAGATCCATCATCCCTGTGACGACTGCAGCTGTGCTTGGCAGTTGTAGAGGACACATAGAGGAGCCACTCAGACAAGTGCCAAAGGCAAACATCCATTTCATAACAGAGCTTTCATTTTCTACAGATCGTCTGAGCCATCAGAGGAACAGGATTCTCTGTTGGTAGCAACAGAAGCTCCCACCATAGCTCCTGGCCTTCAGAGGTCCAGAGGGCCTCCCAAAGATCCTCACTGATTCAGATCTCACCGTCTTTAATGACGTGTCCAAAAAAATAATAATTTTGCAAATCTTTCTATTGTACTTTCTTTTGAAGGTCCCCTTCAGTTACTGCAGCATAATCATGGATTTTTGCAGATAAGGTTGTTCCGTTGGTACGTTTGTGGGTGATGGTTTCCTCATACTCCTTTAAGGTCTTGATCTCGGTTTTTTTTTTGAAGCCAAATTGCCAGAAAAGGACCTTCCCTTGAGAGCAGATGTAACTTCTCTGCTGGATTTTTTTTCCCTTATACTTCTAAGAAGGTCTGCATATCCTTTAGAAACCTGTGGGTTTTGTGGTCACAGAACATCAGTTGCCCTAATTAAAAGAAGATTTTTGTAATGTCTTTTTATTTTAAACTAAGCACAAAATTCTGTGGTGAGATGAGTTAGCAGGGAAAGGCTCGAGGAATATCTCTAAATACGCCTATTGCACCAACCTGCAGCTGTGTTACATCCAAACTGAGGTGACTGTGGCATTTAAAAGCATTTCAGCCATCCAAAGGGAGTTCCTTGTAAAACATAGGTTTGGAAAGTCTTTTTGCTCCTTTAATCTAAACTCTTGACATTGCATGGAACTACACTATTTGAAGTAGATTCATAAATGCATGAAGTTCTACCTTGAAAATAGGTGGCGTTTTGATCCCCATCACTGTATAAGGAGGCCCATTCAGAAATTCATTTTTCTGATCATTATGAATCTTCCAAATATGCTCACTGACAGCTCATGGCCGTTTGCTGTAGAGCAAACCTTGTTTTGTGTATACCCCCTATATTAACAGAGCAATTATGCATCCTCATGCTGTTACCTCTCTCATGTAGCTTTCTGTCCACATACTCCCTGCACGATCCACCTTCCGTGCTGCCAGATTGAACTACGAACTTATCCCTGATTGAGAACACAGTTTGTAGCTTTTAAACGGAGATTATACCTGTTACAGAACGCTGCTATTTCAGACCTGGTGAGCTCACCAGGAGGATATTAAATAGATGATCTAATCTGTTTGTTTCTCTTCCTCCTGGCGGCATCCTCTCGGTTTTGTTGTTAGTCTGAGTTATTAAAAAGGGACCTGAAAGGAGACCACAGCATGCAAGCTACAGCATGTCAAGAAGAAGGTAAGAAAACTGCTCAGAATATGCTGGTTAGGGATATCTCTGGATGAAGACAGAGGGAGAAAAATCTGCTTGTGCCACTTCGAGCGTGCTCTCTGTTGGATTACCACATGGTGAAAAGGCGAGGAAGCGTAACGCCTTCTGAGGACTGTAACTGAGAGTGATTCACTCCCGAAAACAGTAGCACGGAGGATGCACTTTCAGGATCACTGAGATATTTTTCCTTTCTGTGTTGCTGCTCCTTTCATAGCAAAAAAAAAAAAAAAAAAAAAAAAAAAAAAGCACGCGTGTGGTGTGTCCAATGCCAACATTGGAGAGAGTCTGCCCAGCTGGGAAGCTATCAGGAGGCCAGAAGGTGTGTGTGCACGCTGCCAGCACCCGCCTGATTGCCACTGCAGTCCCACATGGATTTTCTGTAGCTGCGTCAGTCCTTGAAATGGCTACTCTAGGTCTGGCGTTTAAAGTCACTCCAAAAACAAGGCAATTAAGCCCGTGTCAGTGCAAGGTGGAAGGCCTTTGAACACCTAGCCAACACCATGGCAAGCACAAGAGGCTGATATCAGCGATCCATAGATTTAAAGAACTTCTTTTGCCATTTCTGATCAAACGAGGCCCCGTTGGTGTTGGCTGGGCCTAGCTCAGTAAAATTTGAGTCACCGGGCTTTTGCCTTTTCCTCACAGACTGTTCTGCCATTTTATAGCGGGTGATAGAACTCAATTAAACAGCCCTCCTCTTCCCTTCTGGCTAAGGTACAGGGACACAAGGCCATCTTTTTGCTGTTTGTCAGCATTGGGCTTCACACAGTAAGGTCTGGAGGCACAGCTCATGAGGCAGGAGGTGGAACGAGAGAACGTGGTGCACGGGGAGGATGTCTGTGCCTATATTCAGAGAGTCTTGTGAACATGAATCCTGACAGCAATTGCTTTTATTCCATCTGTTCCTGCTCCCCACCCAAACATGCATGCTTCTACCAAAGAAATAAAACCTCAAATTACTTGTATGGTCTGTACTCGAGCTACCAACAGAACGTATAGATATATATATAGTACATGAGCCAAGCCCTACTGTTCCTACTCAGCTCTGCTTTTCTCCTTCTCTTCGATTAGACAGACTTTTGCTTTAGTGCAAGATGAGTAAGAATCGTGAGTTTTGGCCCGAGACTGTTTCAGCAGTTATGTGTCATGCGTTATTTTACTGAGCAGCAGTCTGCCAGATATACCATATTGGAGATGCATTGATCTTTGTAGCTTCCAAAACTGACACTTCCTTTTCCAGTCCTGTGTTTTAAGCTATTTTAGTTGGACAACATGGAGCTTCTGAAAAACACTGATATTTTTCCCCCCTTTTGAAATAGTATTTTAATTCGAGGGCTTAGTAAGGACTTAAATCTTACTGATCCAACTATGCCAATTCAGGCTGTGATTTTTATTTTTTTATAAAAACATTATGATGCTGGTCTAAAGCTGTATTACAAACACAGATACACCCTTGGCTAATTTTGTGATAGAGTGGCTTGCCAAAACCTGTTTCTCTACCCATCAGCTATGTTTCTATGTTGTTTCTAATTTGTGTGTTAGCGTTCTGGCATTCTCTTTACTACAGAATTAGTCCTGGTCATATCAGTACGGCTTATGCCAGAACAACCCTCTAGTATAGGCGATGCAATGCTCTGCTGTAAAACCATTATAAAAAGTCAGGAAAAGGTGACCTGAAGGGCTTTATTACAGCATTTTAGGACTAGGGCCATGTCCCAGTCACTGGGATTTCAGGCTGTAACGCACTCCGGCTCTTTTCCAAGTTGGTCAAAACTGAGTATTTTTTGACTCCTTCAGTGCTGGATTTTTAATCTCCTTTTATGAGGGCCTGGTGGAGGGTGAGGTGCTGAGAGGAAAGGATATCTTTCAGTAAGTTGAGACAAATAAAGCAGCTGCTGTTGGTCTTTGACCCGGTTACCTCTGCACCATTTTATATATCTGCCTTTCTGAGTAGGTGGAATTTCCATGTGTACGTGCCTTTCTCATGTAAAACAAAATGAGGAAAGCCTAGCTTCATTCTTTTCATTGGGAATAATTCTCTTTTTATTCCTTCTTTTTAACACAGACCATTGCATATTTTTATGATTGTTTCATTTGGAGGGGGTTGAATCAATAAGTGTCATTGGTTTGTGTGTCCACTGGGATGCACACGTGAAGCTGTGTCTTGTTCTGTGTAGCTCTTGTTAAAATAAAATACTGCATTTATTTTCAATATGAACGGAGCCTAAGAGTGAAGTTTATCCCAGTGTATTGTCTTGAATGCTGCATTACCTAAAGGCTGATGATATAGAAATAATTGAAAGTAAGTACTGCAAAATTGTTGAGATAAATTTTGACATAAAAATGTAGGTTGGTTCATAAAAAGTTGCAGTGACAATAGGTTATAGTGACAGCTTTTCAACAAATGTATAAGCCTCCAGATGGAAGGGAATTTGGCTTAATGAATTATAGGCAGTCTGTAACACAAGCGCCTTTTATAGGAGTAGATCAGAAGAAAGAATAAACTTATTCATACTGGCATGTGTTAAATAACATCATTGTTAAAAACATGGACTTGAAAAGAGACTGAAAAATGCAGGACTCAAAAAAAAAAAATCTGTTGTTAATGTCTGTGGACCTTCAAGCTCCCAGGCAGGACACTGCACAGCCGTTGTTTCAGCATTATCTGACCACAACCATTGTCGTTGGCCAGCTGCGGAGGCTCACAGCCTTCCGGAGACGAGATGACTGTGCTGCATGTCCTTCTTCTTCTTCAGGTCTTTGCCCTGAACTTGTCAGGGGAGGGACAAAGGCTGTGTGTTCTGGTTATTCTTTGCTCCCTCGCCTGATGGAGTCTGCGGTGGGGGTTATTGCAATGCCTGGTTGTGCGTTTGTGCTCTTCCACTGCGCCTTTGCTCTGGGTATGGAGCAGCCTGAGCTGACAAAGGTTGTGTCTTGCACTCAGGGACTGATACTCAGGGCTCCTGAGAGCATTTTTTCCGAGCTGTGCCACTGACAGGCTGCATGACCTTGGTAAATTACTTAATATCTGCTTCCCCATCCAGAAAATGATGATGATACTTACCTGCCTCCCAGGAGAAGCATTTGGGCTTCATTAAGGATTAGGACATGCTTTTAGTTTAGTTAGTTGTATTGAAATGTGCTTCGTAAGCAAAAGTTATTATTAAATAATGAATGAGGAAAAATGCTGTCAAAGTAATATACAGGACTGAGCCAGTGCTAAGAGCAGTAACCAAATAAAAATCACATGAGCTGTGATATCAGGACAGGGGAGTACGGCTGAAAACTAAGAATAAGCAGCAGATGTCAGTGACTCATTAAAATAACAAACTTGCATTTCTAATTTTGTCAGTGTACTGTGGCACTTTTGATGGTGCAGATTAACCACTGATGATCTTGTAGGATTTTTTGTGCATGCGGCAGTGAGGTAAGGACATAGCTATGGCCTTCAGCCCGCGTTACTGAATCTAAGGCTGTTTGCAAGGCAGTGTAAAAATACCTGTAGTTAAGATTTAGAAATGCAGGAAATACCTGTGAAACTACTAATCAAGGATGTGTGAAACAGTAAGTTATCTTGGTAGGGAGTTCTTTATCTTGGTAGGGAATATTTTTCTAGCAAATCTGTGGCTTTCGGCGTTTTCAGATGGCCTGTTCTGTGTCTTCTGGCTCCAGCAAGCAGCTGCAATGGATGTGTGCCTTTATCATGGGTATGGTGCTGACACAGTGCTAGGTGTTTCCTCACAGCAGCACTCAGGAAGATGCGCAGCCAAGCAGTCATTTATTCCATTCCCTGTTTCATGAGCACAGGCATCTTAATTGTACTGGCAGAGCAGATGTGTGTGTTTTGTCAGCGCAACTGCGTGTTTTTGATACTCCATCTCCTCAGACTCTGTGAGGGCTCGTTTTTCTTAGCACATTTTACACTTACAAGCACCTGGATCGTTACCCGTGCACCTCATGAAACCTTTTTTCTTATTCATTTTCCTAATTAACAGCCTGCATCTGCCACGTGCGGCTAATAACATTTACATCCTCACGCGGGTACAAGGAGTCTCTCAACAGCCGTCATTTTTCCCTTTGCATCCTTAAAACGGTGTAACAAATTCCCGGTGAGATGGTTTTAACTACGGACCTTCTACCTCCACTGGGATGCACTATGGGGTGCTGGTGGTCCCGTGGGAACCCCAGGTGGCTGCTGCTGGTCCGTGCCTGATGAGAAGATGGAGCCAAGGGGCTTGGTGGCATCTCTGTCAGCCTGTGCCTCACCCCAGGCACCTGCGTCACTCCTGGAGCACAACGAGGCATTGTTCCCTATTAAGAAGAAAAGAAGAAAAAAAAAAGATGAAAATGCAGCTAATTAGAAGGCACGGGGTTGATTGAAGGCATAATAAATGGCAGCCTACCAACAAAGATTGTTGCTGTGGGTAGATAATCTGATTAGTAAATATTTATTTCATTAGAAAGTCTTTTTTATGGTTGGATCCATGTTCAGTCAATAATTCGGAGTGACCTGTTCAGCATTTTAAATTGGATCAGGAGGTTCTGCCATTTGAACCAGGGATACCATAAACAAATAAGAGATTCTGAGCAACTGGAGGCAGTGGTGCGAGGTGCAATAGTATTTATTTAGCGAATCCTCACAGGGTGTCTGCTGTTTGATTAGGCAGTTTGTTTGCTTGAACTCCTAAGTTGTTTAATCTTAAACTTCAAGAAGATACAAAAATATTGCACCCATCCCATGACAATTAAAAAAAAAAAAAAAAAGTTAACTCTTCAATTACTGTTGTGCAAACCCTCATTTTACCACTCATTTTAGCACTCACTTAGCTCAGTAGCATATCTTACAACCTAATGGCCAGCAAATTTCTACCTGGACTCTTCACACTGTAGCAACTGTTTTTTGCCCAGGTATGCCTGGTATAATCAGCTATCGAGAAGAAAGGGAAATGATATGATTTTTAGCAGTTTTGCAGGTGCATTATATGTACCAAAATGAAGCAAACAAATCAGAACATCCTAAGAGTTACATTACAAGTATGTATTGCAGTGTCACTGCTCTCAGCCTCCATGAACTCCTCAATGTAATGTTCAAGGTTTGCAGAAACAATAAAAGCACTGTCACACTGTCCAGTGGCAGTGTTTCAGATAAGTGAATGCAGATTTAAAAGATGAGAGTTCAGTGCATTCTCCCACTGGAAGCTGTGGGTTTAGCTTTAAATTCAGAAGATGCTTAAGAGAACCTTATGAAATGTAATAAAGTTCTCCTATCCCTAGCTCACTCTCTCAATCTGAAATTGTATTGAGGGAATTTGAGTTTCAATAGTGTCCTTACGGAGCAGCTATGCTTATTACTTAGATATTAGAGGTGCCCTGTTGATGTACAAGCATTTGAATTCCAAAGGGAAATAAAGTCTGTATTTTCAGCTTATTATTGTACAACATCGTAGGCACTCCTCAGTTAGTGTCTGGGAAAAATTGTTCTTTTTCCCTTCTAACTTTCCCCACCTCTTGGCTTCCTACCTCCGCTGCGAAAGAAAACATCAGCTTCAATTTCCAATTCCCAGGTAAGAAGTTATGTACATTATAATACTATTACAGTTAATGTTGTTTATGCACTTAATTCCTTGCGCTGACAGCGGTGGCCACCGTTTGAAATTGCCGTGCCACCTAGGTGCTCGAGGAAAGCTCTAAGATTACCCGAGAGTGGGCAGAGAGCCAGGCAGCGTGTCCTCTCATTTGGTCTTCTCCAGTGCTTTCTTTTAACATCCTGATACGTCTGCCTTACAAATACAGGTATGCTCCAGCCAGCGTAGCCGTAGGAGGGCTCACCACAGAAGCAGAAACAAAGCTGTGTGGCAGGCACACAGATGTGCTGGGAAGGAGCTGCTCGGGGTAACAATTCCTTGTCACATCCCTCCCGATCTCATTTTCACTTGCATATGCTCCTGCAGCGTTGCGGGAACGCGCTTGCATACAGCCCGGCTGGTGAACCCAAATCCCAGGTGCGGTTCTTCCCACCCCGTGTGCTAGAAATAAATAAAAAAAAAAAAAAAAAAGAAGAAGAGCAAAAGCAAAGCACGAGCTCTCGGCTCTCTGCTCGCCGCATGAAATGGAGCATGGAAGGAGGGTGCTCCGGGCAAACAGCAGCTCCGAGTTAACCGCCAGGTCAACGTGGAGGGCCAGGAGCTGGTCAGTGGGCTCCCGCCTGGAGCCGAGTCAATACGTGCTGTCTTTTGCAATGGAGAGGATTATTTATAAATGATGCATGAAGGGATTTGGAGGTCTGTGAAGGCAGTGCCGTGGCAGGATCAGAAAATGCTTGAAGGTATTCATTCAGCCAAGCTCCTTGGCCAAGTTTTCCCAAACCCAAAATAAGCCCCCAAAAAAACGAGAGGGAGCTCAAGAGTTTTGTCGGGGTTTGAAAGAACTTTCTCCGCTTCCAGATTCTGATGAAGGAAGCCTGAAAATGCAGAACATGAGCCGTGCTGTGTCTGTCAGGGCACACAGCTCTTCTCTTCTTCATTTTATTTATTCCTGTCCCTGGCAAGTACAGAAATCTTGTTGCTAAATAAAAACTGAGGGCAGGATTTGCCCAGCTGAAATCAGAGCTTTGGTGTTGTCTTCACGCAGGCTGATAGGAGCTGTGCACACACATGGACTTCAGTTTATGCTTCCTAAGGCCAGCTCTGGCACTTTTGTACATAGCTGAATTATTTTGTAATTCATTATGTCTATTTAAGCTATATTTTAACTGCAAATACAGGGGGCTTAGTCCAGGGTGTTCTTTAAGAATGTTTGACAAAAGGCTCTGTAGTTTCAATTACATCTGAGAAGTGGTAGTCTTGTCCCAGTTATGTGAGTTGTCACCAACCTCAAAATTGACATTTTCTCTCCGTGTTCCAATTATTCAGCTATAGCAGAAATGATCCGTCTTGCAGGGAAACAGAGTATAAAACTCATCAAACTACATGCATTTAGTATGGTATCTATCTATTAATTCCTAGCAGAAATCAGCAGACATTGCTTTGCATAGATATCCTGGTGTTATCGCTGAAACTGGGAGCCCTTCTTCCCCCAGAGAAGGTCTGCTAAATTGGAGATTGTTAAAAATGATTAAAAAAATGATTTTAACACACAGAGGATTAAAAACAAAGATGCCATTTGCTGTGCTACTACAAACACACCCTGAAATTGAAGCTCAGGTGTTTACTTTCTGGGTTTTGAACCTTCGGTGATCAAGGTTTTCTCAGCCAAAGCAATTAGAAATCACTGGTGAAAGCCATACTCCTCATTGCTCTGTACACCAAGAGCTAGGGCTCAACATAAAACACAAACTACCATAGTTCAGGAGGTACTGAGAAGATCATTACAACTGGCAGGGTGGCAATGATTTCAAATTTTAGGACCATGCCTTTTGAGAGTCTGAAAAAAAAGTGTATTAAAAAATAAACTTTTTTTTTCCAAAGTACAGGAAAAGTCCCATTTTATCACTGCTGTGCAAGTTTTCATTTTCAGTGATTTTATTTTGATTAAGGGAGGAGGTGGCATGGATTTTGGACAGGCCTCTCATTGCAAGAGTCCGAGTCAGGAGTCCCCCACCCCGCTGTATCACCCGATTCCCTTCAACGTCTCTGCCATTTTTTTGCAATTTAGTGTATTCCAGGAAGAGGGAAGGGCGTGTTTGGCTGTTGGTGAAATTCTGTGAAATTTAAAAATGCAAGTGGCTCTTGCATTACCTCCTAAGAAAGTTACCTTACCTGAGCTATTCTGACATTAGCATGTGTGCATGTTTTGAGGGCTCAGACTTTTTTTTTTTTTTTTTCTTTTGAGAAAAAAATCTGTTCCTATTGAATATACTGAATGATAGGAACAGGCTGCCCAGGGAAGTGGTTGAGTTACCATCCCTGGATGTCTTTAAAAGACGTTTAGATGTAGAGCTTAGTGATATGGTTTAATGGAGGACTTGTTAGTGTTGGATCAGAGGTTGGACTCGGTGATCTTGGAGGTCTCTTCCAACCTAGATGATTCTGTGATTCTGTGATCTGCTTGTCAGATGAAATATAAAACCCTGGCTCCATTTGTGTTATTGTACATCCTTTCTCTTCTCTTTTTTTCCCCCTCCAACATGGATGATTTTAGGCAATTTAATAGTGATAGCTCAATTAAACTTCTTTTCCTCTTTTTCTTTGCATTGCTGCTCTTGGGCAGTACCTGTCCAAAACTCCGTGTAAGGACGATGTACTCAGCAGCTGTCTTCTGCTGTCAGACAGTGCAGGTGGGCCCAGGTTGGTCCCACCCTCCGAAGGGTGTGCAAGTTCTCTGCCCCTGTTCCTCAACCAAGAAGCCTTCCTCCCCTCTTTTCCCTCCTCCACATGTCCAGTCCCAGCTGTACCAGGAGGATGAGGAAAGTCACTCTTGGGTTGTAACGTGTTTTATGTCTTCCTGATGTAGCGAGATGCAAGAACCATAATAATTTCTCTCTGTGTTAAATGCTGATTTATTCTTCTCCATGGCACATTTATGCAAAGCTTCGTGCTCTCAGGTTTGCACCATCACTCTGTGCGTGTGCACGTGTTCACCCACCAATAACCAGCAATATCGGATGTCAATTCCCTGTATTGACACTGAAATGGGCCATGCATTCGAAATTGCCTATCGACATTCAGGAATTGGCTGTACCAGTGAGAGATTTCCTCACATAGGAAGGCAAAGCCTATCCAAATAAACAAAAGATCCCTCTGTGATGTGTAGCCTTTGAGGCTGAAATGTAGACAACAGCGAGCACACACTTTTTTACCCTAAAGCACCGTTCCTTGCCAAGCCTGTAGTACACAAATCACTGGGATGGATTGATGGCTGGAGGTTGCTTTGTGAGGTTTTTCACCCTGGGTTTTGCGGATTGCTTAAAAGCAGCCGAGAAGCGGGGCTGCCCCGTGACAGCCCCCGCTTCCCGCAGCTCGCCTGCCATCGGCACCGCGTCAGGGCTTGCCATAAATCCCACTAGCTCTGGAAGCTGCTTTTCAGAGGGTTGGCAGGGAGCTTGCTGCAAAGAAGTAACTGCAGACAGAACTTGGTGGTCTGGCTGGAGGCTGTGGAGTCAGCGAGCAGCTCCTGGCACTCGCTAGCACGTCGTGCTGCTGGCCTCTGCGACCTCGGGCAAACAGCTTAACCTCACACAGCATTCTCCTCCTCTGCAAGCACCCCGTGCTTTTAACATGGAGTTTGTTTTGCTGTCTTTCTAAATGAACCTGATCCTGGCACGGACGCCAGGAATCATGTCTTAATCTCCCCGTGCCACTGCAGGGTTAGGGCTGGAGGTCCCATAGCCATGGTGTTGGGGCAGTCTCCTGCAGGCAGATGGAGGGAACCTGCAGCTCAGTGGGGTTTTGCAGAGGCTTCTCAGTCCTGCAGGTTATTGTTCAGGGATTCTGTATTGAATATTTTTTATTTTATATTTTTGTTATTGTTTAAGGAGAGTGTATTTTGCAGCATGTGGGGTCTGCCTGGGGCAGTGTGTATCCTTGCACACACATTTTGAAGCATTTTGAGATACGGCTGTCTGCTCTTGCAACAACAGAGCTCCAGAAAGCAGCACGCTGTCCTTCTGTCTGTCTCACGTGGGTGATGCTAACCCATCAGCACCCAGTGCACCATCACTCCTAATGCAGTTCTGCATTCCTGCTCATGCAGTTTCTGGATGGTGCTTGCTGCTCCACTCAGCTCCTTGCTCCACCTCTGGCTAGGTATACCACAAGCCATCAAAATAACCCATTTTTCTTTAGAATAAGGCAACAGGGCAGCAGAGACCACCCAGAACTGCTGTTTGGCCTCTTGTACCTCATTTCACTTGAGAAGAAGGTGAGCATAAACAGCTACTGTGGAGCCCTTGCCATTACAAGCGGTTCTAAACAAGGGCTTTTGGTGGGATCAGTGTTCCCATGTGGTACCCCATCCGTGGTGCTTACAGCTTCATGAATAGCAAAGCCTACAAGGCCACTGCCATGGAGGACTTGGGGTGGTGGTCACCCATCAGATGCTTGGCTTGTGGGTGACAGCAGAGCTGGATCAAGCTCCACAGTCAGCATCAGCCCCCACCTCAGTCTTGTCATGCTGACCTCTTCAGTCTCTCCCTCAGTTCTGCCCTCTGATCACAATTCCTTTTTAATAGTTTCTCTCCTTATTGTTAACAGTTTCATATTCATATTTTACATTTTTCCAATTATGTCCTATTTATTGTTGAAATTCCCTTGCGTTATGTATTCAAAGAGAAATGCCTCTCTCTATGAAATGCCTTCTGCCTGCAAACACCCCATTTCCCTTAAGACTTCCAGCAATGATCTCTGAAAATATCCACACCACTTCACGGAGAGCCTGTCTCTGGTGTATTCAGATGTCAAACTGCTTGTGTCTCGGCTTGGAGCAGACACTCTCATTTGTGTGCAAAGCCCGACTGTGCACATGGGACACTTCTCAATAAATAATAGCACCGGATTCATCTGCTGCATCCTATAGTAAAATCGGAAAATAAACCCAAACTTTTCACAGTAGAGGATAGTCTCTCCTCTCTCTCTCTTCCCTGCATTTCAAATTATTTTTCCTAGTGTTTCCATTAAGCTTTTGTGATCACATTCTCCAGTGGGTGAGAGTTCTCCCTTGCACAAAATTGGGCTAACAATCAGCCAAAGATTTCCTGTGGGGAATCTCGCTGGTGAGGGTGGAATTTCTTCTGATGGAGATGGTATTATGGTCTCTAGTGCGACTTTCTTCTTCTAATCCTGAAGGCTGGGTGAGACGGAGGGTGAGGTCAGGAGCTGAGGGCTGATGCCCCTTGTCTGTATTGGACCTTCCATGGACGTGGGGGATCATGCTGCATAGAAATGTAAAATATCCAAGTTGGAAGGGACCCACAAGGAGCATTGAGTCCAACACCTGAGTCCCCAAACAACCACCAAAATAATAATAATAATAAATCAGACCATGTGTCTGAGAGCGCAGTCCAAACATTTCTTGAACTCCAGCAGGCTCAGTGCCATGACTGCTGCCCTGGGGAGCCTGTTCCAGTGCCTGGCCACGCTCTCAGTGAAAACCTTTTCCTGATATCTAGCCTGAACCTCCTCTGTAAAAAAAAATAATTGTTGGCACCAGTGCCTGTGGTGTGATGCGGCCTGTACCGAGCACTGCCACCACACTGACCCTTGTTTCGCCACTCCTTGTGCATCCCCACAAGGAAGGGAAGGCCCTGTCCTTCTCTCATGTGGAGAGATAAACATGACAAGATGATAAACATCACTTTTCCCCCCTGTTTTCTGTGCCATGTTTATCACAGCATTGTCCAAACTCCTTGCAGAGAGAGGGGCATCCAGCAATGCAGCAGCACATAGGCCACTTGCTTCTCTCATCCCACCTGGCTCCTTGCTGCTTCCCTTTTGTGTATTGGATTTTTGCCTAAAGTGGGTAAAACCATGCAAAACGAGGGCTTTAGGAACTGGGGCAGCTGTTGCAATGAAATTTGGGGTGTTGTGGAGCAACACCACAGTGGTATCGGGACTGCAAGCCGCAGTGGCAGGAGACAGCCTTCTGGTCAGTCCATCTGTCCGTGAGCGTACCTTACACTCTCTGTCAGCAAAGCAGAACAAAGCGATGAGAATGAATGTCCATCGTGCTTATTTTAACATAGAAGGGTCTGTATTTGTAAGGACAACATGTGGAAGCAAAGAGGGATCCAAGGGGGCTTGAAGGTAGGGCCATCACAAACCTGCAGTCTTGGTGTTGTGTTGCTCTGTGTGTAATTCGGCATCCTGGCAGCCTTGCTCTTCTTGAACAAGCAGGATATTCAGATCCATAACTTCTCAAGGAGGAGAATTTTTAAGATGGCAGAGTTAAAACGGCAGCTGAGCTGGGAGGTGACCCACCTGTGCTCATGCATGTCAGCACATCCCACCCCCTCTGCTCGAGAGCCACGGCAGGACTGTCACGTAGAGGAATCCCGCTCCTGCACAGGAGCTGACTGCAAAACAAACCCGTGCTATCCCGACCTGCGGTTTGCACAGTTGATGTGTTTAAAATTAGGGCTCGACGGATAATTGATCTGTCTGTCAGACTTCCACGTTGGAAAAAAAATCATCGCTGTTGTCATTTTGAACACTCGTAGATGACCAGGCAGCGGTGGGTTTGTTTCTTCCGATTGAAATGGCAGCAGCAAAATGGAGGGGGGAAAAAAAGGTAAAGGGAGAATGAGGTTTTGGTGTCCAATGAAGCAGCCCATTGCACTCAAAATGAAGCATTAGCCCTTGGAAGAAAAGGGAGGGAGGGAAAGGAGAACTGCACAGATGTGAGGAGAGGTGGTGATAGCTTTGTGCTCCGTGTCTGTACTCGCTGAGGTGTGATGCCTGCCCTGAGCAGGACAGCCTGGAGCAGTCACCCCCATGCAACAACTTGCAGCAGTATGGGGGTGTCCTCGGCATGGTGTCACTCACACCTTTGTATCCTCTTTCCTCATGAATAGTTAAAATATCTCAGGCTGCACTGGGTGAGTTACAGGCACGCCGCAGTTAGGGCATCCTCCTGAAAAGCTGAGGGCTTGATTTGCATCCTCCCCTGGATCAGGCCGCGGCAGGACTCGAGCCTGATGCCAGCCTCTCGAGAGGACTGTATTCAAGCTGGTTTCTCTTAATCTGTCCCTTTTCACATCAACTCTGCTGTACACCAAATGCACACAGTGTGCTGTATGTATATGTCGCCCTACAGCAGTAAGTAGAAATCACTATGAGTCTGTTCTTGCAGCAGATGTTCTTGCGACTCCCCAGAATTAATGCCCCACTGGGGACATTAATGAAGATAGAAAATTAAAATAGTCAGAAATAGCCCAACTGGCTTGATCTTACACTGGATTTTTGGAGAAGGAAGTGGTGAGAAGCTGGGAAGGTGGCAGGGGTGGCACACTGGTGTCAGCATCCTTGGAGGGAGGAGAGCTGACCAGGGTACAGGAGGCACGGGCAGCCCAGGCAGTATATGGAGGGAGAGTGGTCAGTTAGAAATTGTGGGCATAAATTGTGCTTGGCACTTTAATAATCTCGCAGCCCTTGCTTTGGCAGGCTGATAGATTTTTTCAGAATCAGGAGGACATTTGAAAAATGTATTTTCTTGACTAGATTTTAATTTGGGGGCCTGTCAACCTTGGCACTGTCCTTTCTTTTAAAGCAAGGTCACCGTGACGTCCTCAGCCCGTGGAATACGTGCGTCTCCCAGGGATTTAAATCTCTGAGACATAATGTAATTCATGATGTTGTAAATATCTTCAGGTTTGCCAGTTCTTGTGATTTCATTACAAGTTCCGCAGTGCTGTGTGTTTTGGAAAGATGAAGAGAGCGCGATGGTTGTTGTTGTTGTCGTGGCTTTTTTTCATTTGGCTCGAAAACCTCAGCTGTGAGTGTGAAGTTAATGGTGGAATGTTTCTCTTTTCCTCTCAGCTAAACCAAAGATCTATTAAAAGTGTCCCAAATGTTTCTTTTTTTCTTTCTTTCTTTCTTTTTTTTTTTTTTCTTTTTAATACTGAGGACAAGCAGTCGCAGATGCTGAGAAATGTATTCCCATTCCTTAGGATCTGTGTGGACCCTTCACCTCTGGCTGTGCCACAAGGGCTGAAGCCAATCCTCCCAAATAGTTGTGCTCTTCTGTATTCAGAGACAGGTACACATTCGATTACATATAAATCCAGACCAGCATTTCCCATCTTCTTATTGCATTTCAGCAAGAGAATTCACCTTCCTCATACAAACTCCGTCTCAGCGCTGCAGCTGGGTGCCTCAATGGGAGCAGCCCAGTTAGCTGTGCCTCTGCTTAGCCTGGCACGGATGACGAAAGCAGCTTTCCATGGATTTTTATTTTTTTTTTCATGGGAATTGTGGTGGAGTCTCCCACTGCTTTGCATGGAGCTCCCTGTGCACAGGTGTTTGATTTATCCCGGTCCTTCAGCATTAATAATCTCCATTGCCTCTCATTTAGCATCTCTGGCAAAATTAGAACTCTTCATGCGAAGAAAGATTGTTTGTATTAATTATAAAAATAGCAGCAAGAGTAAGTCTCGATGCCGTCGGTGATGCAGTGCAACAGCTTTTCCTAGCTGGAATAGTATCCACTTGAGACTGCCCTTTGTCTTTTACCTTTAGGCTTTTATAGAAGCATGTCAATTTTCTTCCTCTCCCAGACATTAACCTTTAGTGAGAAACAAGGTCGGGGGGGTTAGGAATTGAGATAGCTAATCTTTGCTGTGCTTTCCTTGTAGAACAAGGCTGTAATGTCCTAAAGAAATCCAGTGAATGAAGCACGTTTGCTCTCCTTGGTCTCTTTGCTCCCTGGCTGAAATAAGATTTTAAAAAAAAAAAAAAATAAGTCAATAAATAGTCTTTCGTTGCTGTCTCCATGTCGTAGTTTTTAAATTTCATTATGTAATAATTTCTTTCTGCACTTCCCCTCTTTTGTACAGGTGGACTGTCACCAGCATGACAGAGCCACTGCCCTACAAAGCCATTTTAAAAGGCTGTTTTAGAATGACTCCTACGACCAGAACAAGCGAGCTTAATGCCGACAACCTCTGCTTTGTCTCAGAATTTACGCATGGATCATGGCAGAGATTTTATTTTCACATTTCTGCAAAATCAAATCATTTCCTACTCAGGGTGTGTACAGATTTCTTAAAGGCATGTGAGAAGTAGGGGGCTGTGAAAAGCACAGTGTGTCATAGCAGGTGAATAACAAAATTGGGCAGTTTTGCAATGTGTCCGGTTTAACAACTTGAAATGCTGTAAATATTCACCAGCATTTTTCAAGTAACATCAGATCTAATAGACGCTATTTAAAGTTGCTAAACATTAGGCATTGTGTTATTCAACTGATCTTCTGAAAATATGTTCATCTTTTCTTGTAATTAATCTCATTAAAAAGTCTTTAGCTGGTATGGAGAAATAATGGATCTTTAATGTTTTGTTTGATATTGAAAGCAGGTTTTATAGTGAGACATTAAAAAGTGGTTTTAATGTGCGCTCAGCATGCGTGGGTACTCGCAAGCGGTGATTCCTAATGGAAATGTGATCAAAACGGCAGCTTAGGCCAAAAAAAACTGCACGAGAGATGTGCCAGGGGAGGATGGGAACCGGGCTCCTGGGGCCGAGCATCCTCCTGCTCCGCCTGGAGCAGCCCCCAGGGGAGCAGCACGTCTCTAGTGCTGGTGCTCGGCAGTTCAGGAGGCCACGTGTCCCGTGTCACCAATGTGTCATCCTGCTCTCTGAGAACACAATCTGTGTACCCAGCTTTTCCTTTTTTTTCCCAGCGTTTTTCATAATTCAACAGAATTCTGTCAGGCCGTGATCTGAAATCTTCCTGTTTACAAAGGAGATCTCGGCGTTCGGCCACAAGCCAAATAAAATCGGCCACTGAATGCCTCTGAAATACCTTGTAATCGCTTGAAACAGCGCGGCTGGATCTTGTTCAAACAAACGGGTCTCACTCTTCCGTGGATCTTGCTCAGAGTTTCCCTGTGATGAGTATCCAGATGCCTACAGGATCCTATTAGGAACAGCTGTGAGCCATCCCATCCCCTGAAGAGGTGGTATGAGCAAATTGTGACTTTTCAAGCTAGCAAACAAAGTTGAAAAATAAAAGCAAATACTTTGTGTGATGAGAAACCTTTCCCTGAGAGGAGTTTAAAGTCGTTTTGTGGCTATTTTTTGTCATTGGCTTCACTGCATGGAGCTGAAGGCTCGGCACGGCTGGCCCTTGCCATGCCTGCTCCCCGCGGGTGCTGCTGGCACATGCAGGCAGAAAGCACGGGGATGGCACTGTGTGCCTGGGGGGAGCCAAAAAACGAGCCAGGTTTCAAGTTGAGGCTGATTCCAGCCGATTGCCCAGTTTATTGTTGCAATGCACTTCTGTAACTAGGAGTGGAAGTGGGGAAAAAACAACAGCAGAAAGCACCGTGTGCACAAATGTGAACAGGGAGCTCACCGGCTGGAAAATGATACTGAAAGAGGAGCTTTAAGCCAGCTGGTAGGAAAATCTTCCCGGTGACAGATACAGCTAAGCACTGGGCTGGGCTCCTTGGCAGGGTTTTGAATTGTCTTTGGAGGATACCTTCAGTGAGACCTGTCCATGGGGGCACCACTGTGGGTTCCCTCCAGCTTTCTGCTCCTTATGTTTTCTGATAACACTTGGCAATCTGCACTTTCCAAATCTATATCCTGTAATGGAAGAGCTTTGGTATTGCATGAGCTTAGTCCCTGTGTCCTGCTGAAGACATCTACTTGTAATTCTTAACATAGTTATTGACAAATACAACCTGAACGTGGAGTAAGGCAATGCACTTGGCAATTAATGATAGGTTTTTTACGTCTGCTTTTCCTAACCTTTAAATTTCCTTACAAAAGTCATTATGGACCTCCATTGTCATTTTAGGTAGCTGGGAATTTGGGTAGAAGAGCCCTTATATCATCCATGCTCATGGTTAAAAGATGGGGCAGTTGGCAAGGCAAGGGTTTGTTTAAGAAACAAGAAGAAAGAAACGAGACAAATGCAAAATTTTCTTAGCTGTGTTATGTGCAGTTTGGGGCAAGTCAGATAACTCTTTTCTTCTGTTTTCTTTGCCACCGTGAGGCTTTGTCTGATCTCTTTTGTCAAGTTTTCTGAGTAATGATCTAAGTGCTAAATAGTATTGTTATGATCCTTTATTTTGCAAACAGGTTTTTCTTAAAGACCTAACATTTTCTTATCCTCCTTAAGATTATTTCAGGGGAATTTTTTTTTTTTCCTTTTTCCTCTTAGTTGACAGAAGTTTATATAACAACTTTATTGCTGCAGTCTGGAACTATTGCTACATTACATTGCCAGCATGTTTGTAAAGAACTTACGCACTAAAAGGCTGCAGATGAAATGTGTGTGACCAGGAAGATGCCCTGGTCTGTGCGGTGATACTGAATACCGTGGTCTAAGAAATATTAAGGTGCTGCCATGTTGCTGAATACAAAGGGATAACTTCCTGTTTTCGTGGCAGAAAATCAATGTATAGCGTCAAGACTGTATATTGACAACTTGATTATAAAGGACACTGAATATGCTTGACCCTGGAACAGCACCAGCACGGATCAGACAAGGTGTTTATGCAGCACCAACAAGTCTAGCATGCATTAAACCCTGCTTGCCCTCCTCAGATAGGTCTGAGTTTTTTTTACAGGGTTACCATTGCTGTTTCTGTTTCAGATCTCTTAGCTTTCTGTTTGCTTTTCTTGAGCTCTTTGGCATGGATAATTACTGGTGCAGGTGCAGCCGGCAGTGCCTTTCTGTGCTGAAGCCCTGTCGCAGCACATCAGCCCCCATTGTCCAGAACCATGCCGACCATGCCGTATGGGTTATGGAGGCAGCGTGAGCTCACTGTTGAAGCTGATTTGTGTGTGGTTTTTGTCCTTATGATTTCACGCAGGAGACGTAAGGTTGATGCCACCGGATGGTGGCGAGTGTCTCCGTTCAGACCTGGGGCTGGCAGGTGCCACGCTGGCAGAGCTGGTGGGTCTGCATCGCTCTGCTGAGCAGTAATTTGTCCCTCTGAGCGTAACAGCAAAGGAGCAATTCCCATGGCAGTTCTTTTCTGACTTCCTACATATGTTTTCCATCTCATTTCAAGTGTTACGTACTCTCTTAACTGGGCACAGTGCTTGTTATCCTACTCACTTCCAGCTGGAGCATAAGACAGAGGACTGAAATGAAAGACCATAGTAAACAATATGATTCATTTCATCCAAAAGGGACAAAATGCTAAAAACGGTAGCAAGAAAAATCTCTGCCTTCTTAATTTTACTAGTTTAATTCGGGGATAGCTGCAGCTACTGAAAGCATATTAGGCAGTTGCAAATGAGGGAGAAATGAGCCTGTAGGGTAATTGCTATAAACATATTTGGCATTATGAAATTCATGAGAAGCTCCATTTTTCATAGAAGGGCATTAGCTCCTGGTTGTGAGTCATTTCTCTAGCTTTGCTTCCTACCTCATTATACAGCCTGACCCTGAGCATTACAAAACTCCCGCTCTCCTTTGCCGCAGCATAAGGCACAGTGACATCATGTCGCATCTCTCCTTGACTTTTTCTCCATCCTGTTACTGTTTGCTCTGACATTTCATTACTGGCATACTTCTCAGAAAGCTATTATCTCTGCTTCGTAGTAGTTTCCCATAGTTTCCCTTGGCAGAGAGCAAAAATTCCACAAGTTTCAAAAAATGTGATCTGGCTCAGCTGCTTCCCCAGGCAATGCAGTCACACTGCCTGGGGTACCCAGTACAGTCATTCTGAATGGGATTTTCTTCTCCTTTCTCAAATAAACTTCATTATTTGAGAACCTCTCCCAAATCCAAGGAGGCATGAGCAACTAAATTTTGAAATTTTGTCTTCCTTTTTTCAACTCTTACTTTCCTGTGATTAATGACTAAACAATAGCACTCATTTTCTTTTCTTTTTTTTTTTCTTTTTTCTTTTTTTTTTTTTAAGCTAACATTTACAGATCTATCACTCATGTTTCTTCTGTCAGTAGGGAAAGGTCAGCCTGTGCTGTAAACAGAGCTGTGACCATGGTACAAGTCCACCCGCCGTCCTAGCCTTCATCATGGCAGCTTGTAACAAGAAGAGAGGAGGCACAGCAGTAGAAATGTCAGCGGCAGCTCATCATGTGGGTGAGGATCCAGGCTTCATGCTGGTACCCAAGGCAGCCAGATTAATGTTGTCTCAAGTACTGCTGGAGGTGCTACATTAGTAATCACGGGAGGCATACCAATTCTGGCTCAATCATCTTTTTTATTTTTTTCTTTGCAGCAGAGCAGGAGGGAATCAGGTTATTTTGGGCTTTGGAAGTGGGAATTCTCCCTTCCCCTCCCAATCTCGGGCTTTCAGGCAGGCACACGTGCAGCAGGGAGAAGTTGGTTTCTGGACAAAGTTAAGCAGGAAATTAGGTAGCTTTTTTACATTCTTGCAGAACTCCTAAAGCACTGTGTGGATAAAGTTGAGTGCACATTTGTCAGGAGAGGAAACATTATCCTTTTTTTGCATTCAGAGAATATTGACGCATACAGATAAGCGTCGCTCTGGCAAGTCACTTAGGGAAGACAAACCTCAAATCTTTGGAATCCACTTACCGTGTCATCCTCCCCCTCAGAGAAGCTTTTGGTCCTAGGATCTTTGTGGGAAGCAGTTATATAAATGAGGGAACAGAAATGCGTTGTGTTTATGTGTACGTTTGTGTGCTATCCATCATAAAATGCAGCTGCCTCAGCAAGAGATTTTGCAGTGCTTAAAAGGTGCGCCACATTATAAACCAGGTGACGGTAGGCAGGGAAGGGAACCTTATCCAATTAGAAGTACAATTTGCTACAGAGAATAAATGCAGCAAAGTCATCCCTGACAAGTTGTTTATCTGTTTAGCTCAGTTACATTAACAAAGGAGAGCCGAAAGCTCTGGCTTCTTTTGTGCTGGGCGCTTCAACGTACATCACTAAAAGACAGCCCCTACAATAGGAGTCTCACAAGGTTATGACACAGGACGAGAGGTGGATAGAGCAAGCAGATGGAAGGAGCACAAGCAACACCATTACATTTCACATAAAAAGCCACAGTCACGCCGTCTGCCCCACTGTTCTCGAATGTTTTGTAATCAAAACCTCACCTAAACCACCCCACCTCTTGGGAAGAGTGCTATGAAATCTTTGCTGACCGCAGCAATTCGGGACTTTGACATCACATTTCTAGAGTAACGCTGTGAAACTGCACTCATGAATGTTTTATCCGTGGCCTTGGTCTAGAAATAATCCTGCAAATGGTGATGGGATGTATGCCGTTATTAGAGCTTATTTCCGTGCTCTTGTTTGTTGTTGTAATTTGTGGAGAAAGGCCATAAGTTAAATCTCTAATTCACAACAAGTTTTAATGTAAATCATACCCCATTACAGTACATCATAGTGATATAATACAATATGTTAGTTTGCCCTAAGTGGATGTATTTGTCTCTATTTTCTGGCTCAGATAATAGTTACCATCTGGGTGTGTGTTTATTTTTTGTTGTTGTTGTTTCTTTTAATCATTTGTGGTGCTGCTTGTTTTAAAGCTGAAAATGAGTAAAATTTGAAGCTGATTTAGGAAATTGCCTGGAGAATATCAAGGGGAACATCAGATACTTTAAATGCTTCACATTTTTAACCTATTACTGAGAACATTGCAGTAGCCTTGAGGCATGTTCCTCCCTTCCTACTCCAGTATCCATCTTCAGATATCTTATAAAATCAGCAGCGCTGGGGCTGAGCAGCAGAGAGCAGGATAGAGCCCCCGACTTCAAATCCTTCTCTTTTATCTGATCTTAACAAATATCAGATAGCATTGTAAAGGATTTTGGAGTTACCAGCCCCACATGCAGGCTATTGAAGATGCGTCCAGCCTGTGTTACAATGTGAGCCTTCATATTTCTGGCTACTTGGAGCATTTGTGCTGCAGTCAGTTTTGTCTTGGGAGTCAGTTTATACAGCAGTAACATTTGTTATCTGTGTATTTCTCTATGCATGCATTTTGTACATCCTTCGGGCTGTTTTATTCAAACCCTTGCAAGTCTCTTTATTCCAAGGCGGTCACCAGTTCGTAGGCTGTAGCAGTGTAGGTGACTAATTTGCACCTACATTTTAGTTGCCTGCTGTAGATGCCATCTTAAGTAAGTGCATAAATTCCTTACAGAGCCACTGGGGAGAAAGAGTTGCTTTGAAGGCTCCCAAAGAGAGATCTTTTCTACCTAAGTCTGGCACTTAAGTTGCTCTCAGTACCTCTGTGATCTTTTTCTTTTCTGATGAAATCTCAGGGATTTGAGGTCTGACACACTTTTTCTTGTTCTACTCTGGTCCAAGACTACTGTGGTGTTCAAAGATCATAAAGAACACACTGAACTGAATTTGGCCTCTGTTGGTGAGCAAAAGATATATTTTGGAGCACATATAACAATATTTTAGCTATGTATTTGCAGAATATAAATGCATGCTCCAAATTTGCACACGGTTAGATAAGGAATAGATGCTCCGCAGCAATACATCTGCCTTCTGGCTGATACACCTCTCAGCACATCAGACATGGATGCTCCCTTGGCTCATCTCCTGCCATAACCTAGAAGCTTCCATTTTCTTGTCTCATCTTCATGTACTAGTTTGGATACAGCTTTCGAGAGCGCTTCTGAGCCCTTTATCCAATTTAATTCTCCTCGCCTCTTGCAGAGAAAGGCAGAATTTATCCCAGCATCTTTCTGAGACATAAAATACTTGAATCATATTTTCTAATTATTTCTATTCAGACATAGAAACCCAAATCACACAGTCCCTAATGATGTTACACGCAATGAAAGGAAGGGCCTTTTCCCAAATACTTGACTTTATTGTGTCATGATTAGAGGCAACAAATAAATGAAAGAAAACAAGGATTTGGTTAAATAAAAAAGTCATGGCTATTCTCTCTGTTCAAACTGTTTTGATATGATAAACTGTGGAAAAAGGAATTACACATGAGAAAACACTTGAAATTACTATTGGTATAGTTAAAAAGTACCATTTGCTTGAAAAATATCTAACATTCAGACAACACTATTCTTCAGAAGCAGTATCGAGATCAAATTCTCTGGGGCTGACTTGAAACGAGTTTGAGAAGCACGTTTCTTTGCTCTGTGATTCTGTTATTTATAATTGTGCCTCTGATGAAGGTTTTTAGGTACAGCAGGATTTATCTGGACCTAGCATGTGACCACATGATAGATTGAATTCCTCACCACCGATGCTGATAAGCATCCAAAGTGGGCAAAAGTAAAATAAATTGAAAATCAAATAGGTTGGCTTTCTGTAGACACATACCCCGAGCTCTTTTGTGTGTTGTACGTACTAGAGTTAAGCACGCCTTCCCCCATGCTTTAGGCTCCATCAGCTTCTTTTGAATTGGATTATATAAACTGTATCAGATCGAGTAGTTGTTTACTTGGAGATTTCAAAGGTGGGGCACAGAAGCTTCATATTTCTGCACAGCAAAACTTTTATTAAGTGGAACCAGCTGTACTCCAACACAAAAATGGCCAAGGGCCTTAAAGGAAATTAAAATGAGCCATAACAATTGGAATTCACACAAGAGCATAAAGGACCTTCCTAAGATAAATAATACATGCATTAAAAAGCATTGAACAGGAAAGAATGTGATAATGGAGATTATCTCTCAAAAGCGAAAACAAAATCGGAAAATAAAAATAAGAGCTTTGAGTGAGGATCAAAACTCTGTGACGCCATGCCTAGGAAGGCTTTGGGGGAACGGCGTGCCTCTCGCCTGGATCTGCTGCCTCCTTCCCTCTCTAGGGGCTCAGATTCCAGCTCAAAACCTCTTGCGATGAAGAGTTGGCTTCAGCACTCAATCTGGCAAAGTTTTCATAGATACTAGGGGCTGCAAGCTGAATCTGGACTCAATTTGTCTTGAAATTAAATACATTAGTTCTCTGGTGAAAATCATTGTTCAGGGGGAAATTGACCAAGAATCAGGGCAGATTTCTGTATATGAAATCTTAGAAGTCAAAAATAGAAAGGAGGAGGAAGAGGCACCAATTAAAAAGATGTTGTTCAAACACTTCAGGAAAGGTCTTTTAACTCTGTTATGCAGCACATCAGAGTAGATAATAAAGTCACGTCTCTGGCCTTATAATCAATGTAATAGTATAAAAGCCCAGATAACTTGGAAAAAGCAATGTCTGGAATTCATAGCGTTATAGACTGAAAGTCAGTATCAAAAGGCTTCTGGTTGAAACATAACAAAGCAAAAGGATGGAAGGAAAGCTCAGAAGGGGGTTGACAGAGGGATGTCATGGGCGGCACCTGAGTTGTTCTTGTTCTCTTCTTCCATGCCTCATCTTCTACATTCCTGCCCTTCTTTCTTTCTGTGTACTTTCCAGCAAGTTAAATCTGCTCAAGGATCCTCACACCAGTCTTTACTCTTAGGGAGCAACTGCAGCAGAATTGCTTCTCTGCTAGTAAGAGGGAGGTGGGAGGGTAAGAGGGCAGGGGCCTGGCCCCACAGGAGCTCAGCAATTCTGATCATGGTAACCAGGTTTAACAAAGAGTCCTCATTGCCAGACAGATCCAAAGTGGTAAGTACTTTGATCATTATTTCCCAGCAAAGTATTACTTCGGTTTATTTGTTTGTTTTACATTCTGAAGTTCTCCCTTAAACAAAGCTATAGCAACTGAAGAGTTGGCCAAATACCTGGCATAGCATTTTCATTACTTGCCCCTAAAATGGACTGGGTTTGGCGCCTGCAATTGACTGGCTGATAGAAGCTGAACAGGCTCGGGTTTGAATGTGACACAAATAGATGTTCTGATGCAACTGTGAAAGTTGGTTTGGGGTGTGTAGTTCCTTCTCTCTCTCTGTGTCGATACAAAAGCTACATAAGACTAGAAAGAATCATCAGAATAGCCCAGTCTTCCTATATGCCGGCAACAAAGTCATAGGCAGCATGTTCATGTTTACTCCATAGGCAATATCCATAGGTTGTAAGAAATGTCTAGCACTATATACAATTCAAGGTCCTTTCTGAAATGGAACAAAAGCAATAATCCATATTATAACCAAGAAGCACATCATCAGCTTCCTAGGTCCTTGCAGTAGCGACAAGTTGGATAGGTCAGTATGCAGTGGTGTTCCGGAAAAAGACTGCACTGTGTTAGAGACAACAGGCAGAACTGCCTCTGGGTGTCTGACCAAAGAAGGTAACGTCACAACCAATACATAGAGCTGAGGTCTGCTTTTGAAACTGCCCTCCACAGCCCCCACCTGGAAGATTATCTAAGTGGTGTTGGAAAAGCTCTAACTCATTAGTGCTTCAGTCTTTGAGGGCTTATCCAAAGCTCATTTGAAGTCAAAGGGCATGTTTATATTGACTTGATGAGTTTTGGATCAGACACCTTTGCTCTTCACACATGAGACATCTAGCTCCCTAATTGTGTGTACTTGAAAAGGGAGAATGTTAAAGCTGCCGAGTTTCCATGCCCTGTGATTGTCCTCAGTGATGCTTTGCTACTCTTTTCCAGAAGGCTTCGGCTACCTTCTCACTCCAGGCTGTTTTGATGACTTAATAAGGAAAAGCTCTTGCCATCAAACAAAGCTCATCCAAATACACATCCTTCTTTGATGCATCCCAGGTCTTGGACTGAATTTCTTCAAAAGCAATAAACAGCGGGGAAAAAAAAAAAGAAGAAAAAAAAAAAAAACACGCAAAAAAAACAATTATCAACTTTGTGTGTCGACATCTAAGCTTCTAAAACAAAGCTTTCTTTCATGTCTTCCAAGTGTGCAAGGCTAGAGGTAGGCTTTTGACCCGATTCTCCAGAGAAACTTCTTTAGAAAATAACTTCTTCTTTGATTGCTTGTCAGGGTTTTATTTCATGCCGGTCTTCCTAGACTAATGTTATAAAAACACACAATTTCAGGAAATAGCCTGGAAGCCATAGACAGGATGCTAATACCTCCAGAAATAAGCAAGCTGCAAATCAGTTGGGGAGCACAGAATTAGCTGAAAACATCAGCATCAGCAGATGTACCAGTTATGTGTCATGAAGATCTCTTCTTCACACTGGTGGATATGTTGCACCCTTTGTTCGCATTACTTGTTAGAGCGGTTATCAAATTTATCCCTACCAAGGACAGCAAAAGCTTACATGCTCATGGATTGGAGTAAATATTTTACAACAATCATTTTCTCATGTTGTCATATTATTTTATTTTACTCCTAGAAATGACATTTTTCATTCAATGAGTTCCCAAGTTGTAAGGTGCAATGGAGATATTTCACGGCTGAAAATATTTCATCCCGCTTACTGTATTTTATTTTTGCACTTCCTCTAGAAGTGACTCAATTCTGAAGAATGATGAGCACATTAATACCCTCACGCTGAAAACCTAGACTGCATGTACTTTTACTGATTTTTTTTTTGCACTGATATCTTTAATACTTTCGATTATTTACTTGTACGAAAGTATTTGTAGAGGGCTGACATGAAACCCGCAGCCATAACACCTATCTGCACTTCCCAATGTACTTCAGTTTTTCATTCATGCATAAACGGGATGGACCTTTCAGGAAAGTTCTGGGAGGTTTGTATGTTCTTCAAACGATGACACTGATACATAGGGGAGTGTGTAAGTAACCCTACTGCACAAAATCGTAGAGTCACAGGACGGTTAAGGTAGAAGGGACCTCTAGGTCCATCTGGTCCAGCCCCTGCTCCAGCAGGGACACCCAGAGCAGGGTGCCCAGGCCCACGTCCAGGTGGCTTTTGAAGATCTCCAAGGAGGAGACCCCACAACCTCTCAGGGCAGGGCTCCAGCACCCGCCCAGCACAGAAGTGCTGCCTGGTGGTCAGGGAAGCCTCCTGTTCTCCAGTTTGTGCCTGTTGCCTCCTGTCCTGGCACTGGGCACCAAGGAAAAGAGCCTGGCTCTGTATTCCTTTGATGAGATGCCCCCAAGCCTTTTCTTCTCCAGGCTGAACAGCCCCAGCTCTCTCAGCCTCTCCTCAGAGGAGAGGTGCTCCAGTCCCTTGATCATCTTGGTGGCCTTAGTGTCTTCACAAGCAGACAACAAATGCTTTTGCTTTTCTAGTTTTTGATGCATCAAATAAGCTCTATTTCACATAGCTGTTAAAATTGTTAGAAATAATTTCGGGGTGGAAGGAAAAGGTCCATTTTTTTGCAGCAGATTTCACCCTTCAATATTCCATTGCTCAAATATGTCTCCCCAGGCTTTTTGCTTCATCAGACCTATTGCCACCTTCCACTGTACTGCATTAGCCAGAAGCCCAATTTATCCTACATTTTTACAACTAAATGCACTTTGAGATGAATCATCCTTTAGTTAGTCATTGCTATTTCCTACTAGTACGTTACTTTACTTTTATAATTTAATATTTCTTTAGCCTTTCTTTTTTTTTTATGTGATGTTTTATTTCTTCAAAACTACTTTGGCCAACATATCAGGGATTTTTTTCCTCCATATATTCATAGAGCTTAAGGCCAGAAATGGTGAGTATGATTACCTTCTGAAAGGCTGTGCAGTTTCACCCAGTGATCCTGGAACAAGTTCTATGCTTTGTGATGGAGCAACAACATGGTTTGGGAATCTCCTTCATCCTTCAGCTCAATTCATGATGGGAGATCCTCCTTGTTCCATGACAGGATGGTCCAGTGATTAACCAATGTCAAAACCTTCGCGTCATTCTCCATCTGAAAGTATACTTCTACACCTCCTAGCAGCAGGCTCCATTATGTTTGTCCATTATTTGAAGGAATGAAAAGGTATTTCCCATTGTAGAGCAGCAATAGGTACTGATGGTATCTTGTCTTACACTTACCCTTTTTAGTGTTGGTGGAAATTTAGAAAATATTTTAGAAAGGAACCAAGTAATGTAGCCTTTGAGGAAACCTCTGAGGAAACCATAGGCTGAATTATGCATAATTGTTTATGCGATGCAATTTCAGGGAAGTGATGGTCCTATTAGTGTCATACAATAAAGATTCCTACCATGCCTTGGAGGAAAACCTGACAAAAGTAAGCAAACAAAGGAAATGGAAGTTATTAATCATTAAATCATTTTTTTCTTTCTTTGTGGAAAAAAATGGGGTCAAAAAATGAGCAATAAAAATCAATGTTAGTTCCATTATTCCCTGGAGGATGCTCTGTTGCATACTGCATCATCATACCTAGTTTTATTATGGAATGTCCCTTTTTAGGCACATGGAGGCACATTTAAGTCTAAGATGGAGTGCAGCTAATTAGCATAGATAACCCAGCTAGTTTTAGTGATAAGTCAGTTTAGAAAGGTGAGTCTTTTTTTGATGTAGCAAATCTGAAAATATTTGTGAGCAGACAAAAGTAAATCACAGAAAGCTTTGTAACTGGAGGAAAACTTTAATTCAATTACTTGAGGAAGCAGCTTTAGAAATATTCACTTAAAATCTCAATGTCATTTAACATCTGGTTTGACTAAAGAATAATTTGAGACAGAAATGTTAATGAAAATGAAGCATCTTAAATTTGAGTTAAATCCCTCACAGACTCTGTCTTACCTTAGCTGGTTTACATTGTCTAGCTGTTTGGGGTTTAAAGAATGAGCTTTTAATAAAACTCAAGTTACAACAACATTTCAGTGTTCAAAGAAAAGCAACAGCAGTAACAGGTAAACCTCTGCAAGTGACGGTGAAGTAATTTTTCTCATGTCTTTCTGTTGAGTCTGGTAGACAGCTTGTTTCCAAAATGCTGTCGGGTTCTTTGGGGGCACTTCAAGGATCCTCCTTTTGCTTTTTCTCTCACACGTATATGGTCAATAGTGAGTTTTTCTGCTTGCAATGATGTTTTTGAATAGGGCAGTACTTTCCATTCTTAATGCATCAGGTTCTGGAATGCCTTTGAAATTTTGTTTTGAAAACTTGTATTCGGTTTGTTCTTTGCAATATCATTGTAGCCCCATAAATTCTTAAGCCTTGTGCTCTTAAGAGTGCTTGAAAGTTCTTTCACTTGAATTAAAAACACAGATTGTATATATCGAAGTCTCCTGGCTTTATAGATAAAGGACTTTGAAAGTTTATATTATTAATATAGCACACTTGCTTGAAGTACAAAAACAGTCTCTCCACGTGCAGCTTCTTCTATTAAATACTTCTATAGGCTTCTTGTGACTTAAAATTTTAATTAGCATGTTTCATAGTCCTGCCAAATCATTAACTCAGTAATGTATTCAAGCAATTTCTTAGTTATTAAACAAACAAAATATTGATTACTTGCAGCAAAATCTTTCTCCTGTCACAAAAGCAGGCAAATGTCCACATACAGTTCAAAACAGCATCAGGAACAACAGCAAGAAAGGTTTAAAGCTGGATTAATTATTTTCTGTTGTAAGAATTTCTTTTCTTCCAAAGTTTAAAGACAGAAGAAGTTTTACTGTGTCTGAACACAAGTAAATAGACAGGTTATCACCTCTAAAATAAAGACTTAAGAGTGATCCAAAAAATGTTTCTGAAGTTTCTCAAATGTAACATTCTTTTGACATCAACGTTTTTCTTTTAACTCTTGGTATGCTTGCAAAAGACACCAATGTTTAATATGACCATTTATAAGTAGACGTGTCTCCAGAAGAAAAAGTCTGTGGTTTAAAATTACATTATTGTGTAGGAATGATGTGGTCTATTTTTGCTGGATGAGCTTATGGCTTGACATAACTGAAATTGCTGCATACTCAATTAAAGAGTTAATTTGTGAGGATCTTTTAGGATAATCTTATTTTGAAGGGGAGAGGCAAAAATGCCTTCAGAAAAGTCACTCTGATTATGGACTTCTCTAAGGAAAGATTTTTGCTTGTCTGTCTTGAGGGGAAAAAAAAATAGTTTTAGCTTCTTTACTTACTAAATTTAAGTTTACAGTTAGAAACCTCGCAGTGAATATTTTCCATGTGACAAGAAAATCCTTACTATGTTTAGAGGACTGGGGAGTTTCAGGGGATGTCTGTGACAGAACAGAGAGTACTTTCAGGTTTTGGGAACTTTAACTATCCTTTCTTCAGTTTTACTGCCTCCTCCTATTTCACTTGTTCACTAGAGGTTCTAATTCTCCCCAAATTGCTGTATTGGAATCTAATTTCCTCATATTGCTGTGCTTTGAGAGTCTTTATGTTGATGAACAAAATTAGTCTTTTTAGCAAGTAATTACTTAAATTACCTTAATTATATAATAATGTAAGGTCAGCAACAAAATTATATATACTCTAGCTGCATCATTATAATGCTGATGACATTAAGTGCCAAGTACTAACTTCCATCCTGTCTCTCCCAAAGCCAAGGTTTCGTACAATCCCTCTGCAGTTTACTCAGTATAATTTTGTTTCAGGTGTTTATCGTAGTGGAGATGGCCAAAAAGGTATTTGAGATAATTAGTTAAGTGATTTTGTAATTGCTAAAACATCTGTCGGAATTAATTCCAGCAAGGTAGCCATTTTATTGAAATAAAAATATTCTCATAATACCTTTGGCAAAATAGCTCCCTTGAAGTCATTGAAATGGCACCGGGGAGGAATCTGGGGCATTGAATTAGTCTTTAGTTGCACACTGCATAAACTATCTGCCCTTCTGTCATTTCAGCTTAGGAAGACATTGTCAAGCACGGTGCAATAAGTCTTTAGCTGCTTAAAATAAGACTCTTTCAGCTTCTCCAGCACTGCGCTTCTTCTGAAGAGGCTGAATGGCCCCTGTGCTCACTGGGCATTTCCTTTGTGTCTTCCCTGACCCTGCATGTGCCTATACTACAGTCTTTTCACTTGTTAGGGCTCTAATGAGAATACACGGATGTGTTTGTTTCAAGATTTTATTTTTTTTGTGACTTCAGACAGCTGTAAATCTACACATCAGGTTTTCAGAGCCCACATATGGAGCTGAACTTCTACAGAGATATTATTTAATGCAATTCTGGGATTTAGCAGCAGCTAACGTTGTGAGAGCTGATGTTTTGGAAATTGCTAGTGATGCTGAAATTGAGTATCTGTGGTAGAAAAAAAAACAGCCTCATGCTAACAACTGTGTAAACTGTGTACAGCAGCTAAAGCCACCCCATTGCAGTGGTGCTCATTCAGTAGGTGAATGCTGCACATGTACCATTAAGATGCTCAATGAATGGGGCACAATCCAGGTCCCTGGCACCCAGAAATGCTCAGTTCTGTAAGTTTTTGGTACAATTTTGTCTTGACCCAACTCACAATCTTCCAAATAGTCCATTGTAAAAGTTGACGCTGCTTGAATCACTGCTACAACCCTAATTTCCATGGGGTCAAAGGAAGGCAGTTTGACAGTGGTCACCCAGGTAAAGTCTGCCACGTGTAAATTGTGACTGAGTCTGTGATGAGTACAGGCCTTGTAACTGCCATCCAAGACTTGTTATAGATGAACTGAGCTGCTGATCTAATAGCTTGTCTCGCAGAGAAATTTGCACTGCAGGTGCTGAAGGTGATTTACGCACAAATCGAGTGACAGCTGATGTGATTGTGGCAAAGCAAAAGGTGGTGAGTGAAGGGAAAGAACTGAAGTGTCAAAAAAATACCTTTGCACACATTCTGCAGAAATTTTCCTTAAATATACGGACAAGATGGGGCAATCAGTGGGTGCTGTTACAAAAGAGAAGGAAGAAGCCGAGCTCAGGAGATGCTTAAAGAGATAAGAATATCCAAAATAATGAAAGTGGTGATGGAGAGAACAGAATGGCAGGGCAGGAGAAAGTGGATCAGAAGGTAGTTTGTATTTACAGTCATTAAGATCAAAAACAATTCATGTCCCTCACTAGTTCAGAGTCGGTGTTAGCTTTCTCTATGATCACCTTTTAGACCAAACACATTTAATAAGGACTGGTGCCTTCAAAGGTACCTTAAAGTTGCTTGTGAACTTGTGCTGTATCTGAAGTTTGCTCACCTCCATGTAAAAACAAGTAAGACACAGCTCCGGGTCATTTTCTGATATGGTTCCCACAGTCAGTTTGGCTCAGGAAGGGTGATGAGCTCCAGAAAGTCTCAGCATCTCCAGACAGACCACAGCGAAGCAGCTTGGACTGGGTACCACGCCACTGCCAGCTCCGTGCTCCAAGCCAGGGCTTCCTCACTGTGCCCAGGTGCTCAGAGCTCACATCCGCAGGGACAGCCACAATTCAGCACAGACAGAGGGCTCCCGAAGCGGTTTAAGCCAAGAGTTTGTCTCTTGGCATCTTTTTCAAACAATTAGAACAGCAAACAGACATCCACAGACACATCCAAGTCTCCCTGCTCTCGTTTTCACAGCTGGACTACAGAAGTGGGATGAAAAGAGCAGAGGGGTGTCAGGGCAACTGGCTGCCTGTGTGCAGTGAGCAAGACCTGCTGTAAGGCAGCTTACTGTTTCGAATGGGGGGAGATGTATTTGATGAAAGTAGTGTGAAAGGAATTCAAAGAAATATCTCAGGTTATTTCTGCCTAAGTGCTGGATGTTTTCTCTCTTTTCCTACATCACAGGCATCACTGCTGAGCAAGACACCCATGTTCCTCAGTAGCTTTCTTTACAGAGAGGGAAAAAAAAAAAAAAAAGATAATACACAAAAAGACACTGAAAATAAGGACATTTCTTTCCTCTTTCAAAGAATGTTAAGATTTTTTTTTTCTTGATATGTGTGGCTGATCTTATTTCAAAGTCACTTTGAAATTTTTGGATGTTTGTGATGGATGAAAAGTTCCTTGGGAATGAAAAGAAGTTTTAAGTTGTTTTTTTTTTGTTTTTTTTTTTAAATGAAAGAAATGCTGTATGGCATTGCAACCACCACTTTGTTTCTCAGCATTGTCATTTATATTACTTTCATAACAGAAGAGCTTCTTTAGTGGCAAATTCTGTATTTTATAACATCACTAGAACCATTTAGAAGTTTATACATCTGTAGTAGCGTGTGTCAAAAAAACAAACATTAACATCTGAAAAGTTGCAGCTTTCATTTGTGAAAAATCTTGGTGTTTAGCTGGAGGTAAAACATGTGGTTGAACCTGTTACATCACAGAATCACAGAATCTTTCAGGTTGGAAAAGATCTCTACGATCATCCAGTCCAACCTCTAACCTAGTACTAAAGTCCACCACTAAACCATGCTCCTAAGCTCTACATCTGCATGTTTCCTGAAGACTTCCAGAGATGGGGACTCCACCATTGCCCTGGGCAGCCTGTTCCAATGCTTTCAGAAGAGAAATTTCTCCTAATATCCAACCTAAACCTCCCCTGGCACAACTTGAGGCCATTTCCCTTTGTCTTACCACTTGGTGCTTGGGAGAAGATCCCATTCCCCACCTCACTACAACCTCCTTTAAGGTAACTATACAGGACAGTAAGGTCTCCCTGAGCCTCCTCCAAGCTAAAAAACCCCAGTTCCTTCAGCCTCTCCTTGTAGAATTGTTCTCCAGACATTTCACCAGCCTCCTTGCCCTTCTCTGGACACAGGCATGTAAATACATAGTTTACAATGGACAATCAGAATCACTTTCCTTTCTGTAAGAAGTCAAAGTTACTTGTTGATGCACAAAAAAAAAAAGATAAAGGAGTATTAAGTACAGTAAGACTGCAGCAGGTTACTGGTTTTGGCTTCTCCTCTACTTCTTTACATCTCTAAAGACAGATTCAGCAGTAAGCAAATGCAATAGAGGCAGCACAGACATTGTGTTAAATGGTCAGAAACTGATAGGAAATGGATGCTTAGGTAGTTGCAAGTTTGTCATTGAGAAAGAAGGAATATCGGCAGTATAGAAACATAGTTTTATCAAGGTTCATTTGTGTGTATAAATACAGATGTGTGCTTAAGTGCAGTAGCAAACTGCAGAAAACTGAATTGTGTCTCCTCTTGAAAAGAACAGGGGAGCTTTTGATGAAATTGTGGAACAAGTATCTAAAATTGATGAAAGATTTAGTAAGTTCACCTAAAATGCAACTCATCCATGAAATTCACAGCCACAAATGACCTGGTTTTAAGAGCTGGTTATGCGTTGTTTCCTGCTTGGTTTCACCCAATGAATCCATGCAGTCCTGAGCCTGCTTTTCCCAAATGTCCGATAGGGGCCAGACCATCCTGTTGCCAAAGGAACAGAACAGTATTGATTGGAAGCATTTGGGATCTTTATGCCTCAGGCCCCACATTCCTCTCTAGCATAGACATCAAAACCAAGTGACCAAATGCTTTCACCAATTTACCTCATCCTCGGGTGATTTGCTGATTCCCAGTGGCAGAGTTTGAAGGAGTAAAGTACTACCCATGGTGGAAGAAGGTTGACCTAGGGGCCACAAATATGTGTGAAGTCCAGAGGGAGCCAGCCAATGTCATTGTGAGACTGTTCTCTGCCATCTTTGAATTGTTGTAGCAATCTAGGGAGGTGTCTAATAACATCAAGAAGGGAAATGTTATGGCTGTCTTCAGGAAGGGCAAGAATGAGGATCTAAGAAGCCAGAGGCCAGTAAGCCTCACCTTAGTCCATGAGAAGTTTATGAAATAAATCTTCCTAGAAACCACCATATCGGAGCATATGACAAAAAAGAACGTGTCTGGGAACAACCAATATGGGTTTATCAAGGGCAGGCCATGCCAAACTCACTGTTTTCTATGAGGAGATGTAGACAAGGAGGGAGAGGCAGAAATCTTTTCATTTGACCTCAGCAAGGCTTTTGGCAGTGTCCCATACTACCATTGTAGCATTGCCATACTTCTAAACCGGAGATGTATTTTGGATAGTTCTATCATAGGGTGGGTAAAAGTTGCCTGGACTACCAGTCTTGAGGTGTTGTGATCATGGCATAAGGTTCTGTTGGTGACTGGTTCCTGGGGGTGTTCCTCAGGGGTGATCTTTCAAGAAAGACACCGGTTGTATTCATTGGCAGGAATGTAGCCAGCAGCTCCAGGGAAGTGTCTCTTGCCCTCTGTTCAGCACTCAGGACTCAGGACTTTGGATAGTCCAGTTCAAGAAATATAAGTCCAGTGAAGGGCCACTAGTTTAGTAAGGTGGGTAGAGCACGTGGCATATGAGGAGAGGCTCAAGGAGTGGGGCTTGGCTCAGCCTTAATAAGAGAAAGCTCTCACTGTTGTGTACAGTAAGCTTAATGGGAGGGCAAAGAGCAGACAGAGACAGGCTCTTCTTAGAGGAGCACAGCAGAAGGGCAAAAGGTAACAGATACAGGTTGTAGCAAAGGAAATTCCAGTTAGATATTCAGAACAAAATGAGGCCGTCAAACAGTGGAGCTGGTTGCTCAGAGGTGAAGCATCTCCATCCTTGGAGACATTCCAGGCTCCACTGGACAAAGCCCCAAGCAACTGAACCTAACTTTGAAGATTGCCCTACTTTGAGCAGTGGGGTGGACCAGATGGCCTCCACATGTCCCTTGCAACCATAATTATGCTGTCATTTTACAAGCCACAGGACAAAAATGACTTAAAACCAGCCCCAGTAGCTCCATATCATTTCAGTGTAACTAACACTGACTTTATGACAATGCAGGTACCATTTAAAGTGTCTTCTCTGCTTCTCAGTGTCTGAGGCCACAGTGCCTGCAGATACCTTCTGGCAGAAAACCATGCTGCTTTGCAGGGGTTTCCAGCAGCGCAGGGGATCGGTGTTGGATCAAGGATAGCCAAGCCCAACAGTGTTCCAGGACAAGTTGTTAAATGCCATTTCCATAAGGCAAAGTGAGTGGTTAGCACTTTTTTTTTAGGAAATGAGGTCTGAGATCTTTATTTGGTTAACGTTTCTCTCCCCTGTGCACTGAATTTGGCACAGGTTGGGGTAGCCCAAGCACAATATCCAGCCAATGGAAGGTCAGAAGCAGATACTATGGGAGAGGTATCTTTCCTGCTTTCCCCTGCTGCATAAAGTTACCACTTAATTGTTGCAGCTGCTTTTGCTGCAGGCCCTAATGTTGGACAATTAACTTATCAATTTCTAACCTTGTACTGAAATCTGAGGGTCAGATCTGTACTTGGTAGAGCTGCTGCTTTTCACCAGCTTCGTTCTAGGAATCAGTCTGACCTGAGCTGTGCTCCGCTGTTGTCTAGTAACAGAGCTTGACATTTCTCAAATTGCTTAGAAGTATAACTACTGCAAGAAGCATTGTAGTGATTTCAGTGTATCCTGATTTGCTGAAGGCCACAGCTAACCAGGCTAAGCAATAGTTTAATCACAAAGCCAATTTTAAATGCTCTTTATTACAGGTGCCCGAATTCACTGAGCAGTTTCCATTCTCTTTCAAGCTGTGACTTTATATTTGCCCCAGAAGCCTGCTGGAGAGTGGAAGGATGTGGCAAAGATTTTAAGGGACTATCAGAGAGCTCCTGGAGACAGAGATCGAAAAGGGCTTTCATAATTATTCCGCAGCCTAGACTGTGTGACGTCAGTATGATTCATGCAAGGTCATTACAATTTATCTTGTGTCTGAGTAGAAAGTGGGAACAGGATACTGAAAAAAAAATGCTGTATGTCTGATTTTGCACATAGAGTAATAAAGAAATGGTTGGATGCCGCCTCGAGGAGTTGGGGTGAAATATGTTAGAAGACACATCTAGTTAAAAAAAAAAAAAAAAAAAAAAGGATATTCTCGTGTTGTTTGGTATAGCTTGTTTACAGTTCAGTAAAGCTACCATATGATGATAGTCATCAAAGTAGCAAAACTGCGTAATAATTAAGAAAAAAAATATGCAATGCTTAGCATAGCTGAAATAGAGAAATGTTTCCTGACCTAAATTTTTGTTAATCCCTCTGCCTCTTCTTGGGGGAGTAATGAGGATTGCCCCCTATATCTAAATTCAGGTATTTTGTAAAGTGATTTCATTTTGCCTGCTCCCCCTCAACACTTCTCATGCCTTCATCTACTCTTCTTGAATTACTGTATTGCATTTTGTACAATAAATGGCATTTCAGTATGTATTTGAAATGACCAAGATTGGTATTAAAAATTAAATAAAATATTACCTTTTTTTTTCTTTTCGTAAATTGCTCCAATAGTGGCAAATTAACAGTAAATTGATAGAGAAAGGTAAGCACAGATCCTTTAAATCATAGTGAAGTTTTTGGCATTCAAGCTAGAAGTGTCTCAATTTAACACATCATTGGTTTGTATTATTAGAAATTTCATTGGTTTGTGGAGCGTATGATGGTTATGCTCTAAAATTGAAAGTACATAGACTCAGGACTTCTACAGTAGGCTGAGCTCTTACGCGGTTACTGATCAGTGTGCAGCAACTGCCATGGCTTGTTAATAAGCACAGGCAAACCACCATTAAAACCCTACTTGCCACTGTATAGAAAGATTTTTAACAGTACTTATTTTCTTGTTTATAGTTCTATATCAATCATGAAATGGGAACTGAGAGACCAGCAAATGTCATTTGCCACTTTTCAAGTGGCATGAATTTATCATCTGCATTGCATTTCATCACATTCATCTGTTTCCTTCCAAACGGGAGTAGTGGATTAGAGTAGAAAGTGTGTCTTGAATCGTTAAAAGGAAACCTGCTTAAAATATTAACGTAAATTAAACAAGCAAAATAGTTCCAATTAATATTTTCTCAGTGCAGTCCAACTTATTCCACTGTTTTGAACTGTATTGCCTGTAAATGATCCTAGAACTCCCCCCAAAAAGGGGGGGAAATTTGGTTAAATAACAAAATATTTTTAAAACCCTAATAAACTTTAAGAGCATCTTTATTTGCTAACCATCATGATTGCCTTTTCTGTGGAATATTTGTCAGGAGCATAACAAGTGTTTATTTTATCTATAAAGTCCTAGCACGGTATTTATTCTTTGTCATGTGCAGCCTATGCCTAAGTGTGCCTCCTGCCGCGATCATGAAGCTGGGCTTATTCAGGTGGTGGTTTTCCTGTCTGTGGGGAGGGTGACTGGGTGAGCTATAGGACACCGTCTGACAATAACAATTCTCCACACTCGTGTGCTGCTAGGAGGTCATTACTCGCTACATAAGATATGGTCTTTGCCTATTCCCTCGATGGATGGGACGCATCTGTTGTCAGCCTTTTGCTCTTAAAACCTAATGTTCTTCATAAATTCCTTGTTGCTTGCTAAATAAAAAATGTGGAGATGTTTGTCCCAGCCTAGCATAAGAAGCTGGTGTTTCTGAAGCACAGGTTGTTTCTCTGGCTTTTCCCAGTGGTACTCCAGGCACAAGGCAAAGGCTGCATACCCTCTGCTGGGTGCTTGCTTGATGGCATAGCAGCTTGTGTAAGCAGTAATTCTAATGCTCTTGGGCTTGCACACATGGTCCTGCAACATGATGGGACATAGGCATGGCATATCACCAGGCTGGGCACGGAAAGTGTTGTACTTCTATCAGGCGATGGTGGACATGAGTCACGAGATGGAAGAGGGTTTGCAAAGCTCTTGGGAAACCAAATGGCCAAAAAAAAAAAAAAAAAAAAAAAAAAAAAGATGCCACATCATTTCTTTCTCCCATTCCTCCCAGGTAAGAGTGTTTCTGGGAGCAGTTAGCAAGTTGGATCCTCCCTGCAAGTTACAAATTTACTATATTCATTTAACCTCTTCCATATGCTAAAATACCTCCATGTTTGAAGATACTCAAATCCAGCCCCAGTACCGACAAGTAGTTTAGTAAGAGATATAAATCCTACAATGTCATGTGGATATTTTTGGTGGAAAAAAATGTGATGCAGGATGTGGTTCCTTTAACATGAAGAATATCTGGACCAACTATACCTGAACTGAGACATTCCCCTGCAAATCCCTCCTATCTTCTCTGTTTTCTTAATGGAGCCAAAACTGGTATCTGAATGAGTTGTACTTTAAAGCAATTGCTTCTCTGCTTTTAATTAGTATTGGTTGAATACTATTAGTTGAATAATGTATTTGATGAATAATGCTGTTGTCCATCAAATAAATTATTCAATTAATCTTTTCTTTTTTTTTGCATTACCTAGACACTTCTATAAATGGTTGCAAATATCCATTGAATAATCTATTAGAATGATGCATTGCTTTTCAAATATACTATACAACAAATAATTTTATCTAGTATTTAGCCAAGTTTTCCCTTAATTAAAATTTATATGTATATAACAAATGTGCCTGAAGAATCACAAAGAATTTAGGTAGCAGCAGACATGAGGTGGAGTGTTTTTGTTACTGTGGATGATTTATGTTTTGTAATTCCTGTAGCATTGTGTTTTAAGAGTATGTCAAAAATGCCAAGAGCCTTGAAAAATCTCCCCCCCCCCCTTATTTTTTTTGATAAAGTTACTTTTAAAATGATCTCCGAATAAATGGCATATATTTTACCAGTGATAAGCAGCCACCCTTGCCAGAGGAGTGGTTTGCATTGTTCAAGGCTGTGGAATGAAGAACTGGAGCTGGAGGAAAAGCCAGTTCACCCGCAGATAGGTTCACACAGCAGGCAGCATCTTAGTGTTCCCAGTCACAGGTGAAGTAGCTCTCAAACCCAGAAAACAGCTCAAAGAGCCCATCTCAGAAGGGTTGACTGTTGTTACAGGGTCAAAACTAGTGCATGGATGGGGTCCCAGCTTCCAGATGTAATGCTGACAACAATAACTTGCACAGGCAACTCAGAAGCCTGGAAAAAAGAAGAAAAAAATGTTTTTTTGGAGAGAGCTCTAGGGCCTGCTGCAGTGAGTACAGAATGGCAGCTAGCTACTGCCTCCTTTAGATGTCACCACCAAAACTTGCACCAACGCTGGGAGGAGAAAGGGAAGGTGACCAAAACCCACTTCAACTGTAAATTCACACAACCAGGCTGCCTGGTCAGCTTTTTCTCTTCAGCTTTTTGCTACAAAATCCTCCTTTCACCTTTCAAAATTGAATCTGTTGTGCCTATAAGGAGGGCCTTTGTGACCAAAGCAGGGTTTCCAGTCCCTTCTGCAAATGGACAGTGCCCCTGGCTGTGTCCCTTTCTGTCATGTAAACCTTCTTAGGCCATTTCCTGGAAAAAGTCCAGCAGAGGGCCACAAAGATGATACGGGGCCTGGAGCATCTCCCCTGTGAGGAAAGGCTGAGAGACCTGGGTCTGTTCAGCCTGGAGAATAGAAGACTGAGAGGGGATCTCATCAATGTTTACAAATATCTTAAGTGTGTGAGACAGTGGGATTTGGCCAACCTCTTTTCAGTGGTCTATGGGGACTGGACAAGGGGCAATGGCCACAAAATGGAGCCCAGGAAGTTCGGTACCAACATGCAAAATAGCTTCTTCACGGTGAGGGTGACGGAGCGCTGGGACAGGCTGCCCAGGGAGGTTGTGGAGTCTCCTTCTCTGGAGATATTCAAGGCCCATCTGGATGCCAACCTGGGCAGCCTGCTGTAGGGACCCTGCTTTGGCAGGGAGGTTGGACCCGATGAGGGGTCTCTTCCAACCCCTACAGTTCTGTGATTCTGTGATTTCAGTGGTCACTGTTGTATTTGGAGAGGTTCAGATTTGTTTTGGGTTGCTTCAGACAGGACAGTCTGGCTCCACTTCTTCCCTGCATTTCTGCTGCCTTTCTCCAACACAGACCACAGCTCACATTTTGAAATACGTTCTGTTTTTGGAACAGACTGATGCCTCTGCAATCAGGTTTTCAGAAGTATTTAGGTGCCCCTTGATTGTCAGAAGTGCTGGCTGGAGCATCTTTATTCCATCTCACTGGAACTGAGCAGAAATCAAGCACTTTCAGAAATCCCTGCGGTGCCTATCCATGTTACCCTGGAAAATTCGGCCCTAAAGGCGTTGCCAGCTGTGATGTGCAGTGTGCAGGGTGCTGTGGGTGTCCTGGGGAGGGACACAAATGAGGAGAGGCTTCAGCTCTGCCCTTTGGCCTGCAGCTGCTGTGCAGGAGAGCAGAGCTGCAGCGCACAGGGCTGTCAGTTGGGTGTTTTTCACTAAAATTCACTGAAAGAATAAAAAGCCAGTCTTGTTTTGATTTAGGAGGGGAAGCGAGTCCTTTACTCTTGCAATTACATTTCTCTTTAGCTGCCAGTTAGTAGAATTAAAGAATAATTTAGAGGTTCAGAGGATCTCCATGAAGTATGAAATAAACCCGTCACCGCTGCCTTTGGGGACCTGAAAGACAGCCAGGAGACCTGGATTGAGGTCACTAAGGTCACCTGGTTTTGTCTCAGCAAAATCAAGTGGGTTTTGATGTCAAGTTACTTGGTCAAGAGCACTTTTAAAGGGGAATAAAGGAAAAAAAAAAACACTATCTTCATTTACTCAGGAATTTAAGTCCCAGGTTTTATCGCTAACCCTCGGGAATGGTTTTACAACAGCTCCCTGTCCCTCTTGTTGTGAGTGTCTGCCTCAAAATGATGTCAGCTCTTGATCTAGCCAACTCGGCTATATCTTTTTATTAAAGTTGCAGTTTGGATGGTGGATTTAATTTAATGCAAACGAAATTGTGTCTAGGTGACATGATCTGACTGTGTTATGCAAACTCGTGCATTATGACATTCCTCTCACTAACTAAAAGCTTTGTTGCAACATATTAATGTAGAAAGGGTTATTTGTTTTGCTAGTAATAAAGGCTGTTCATTTGCTGTTTGGAACTAGTAATAAGGTTGACTTCTACACAACCTTGGGGAGAAAGTTCCTTTATTTTTATTTTTTTTTTAAGAGCTAAAAATTAAAAATGCATCTTGTGTATGTTCAGATGAGATGAGAGCGAAGGAGAGTACATACAAATTCCATCAAATGCAATTAGCATAATCAGAGACTGGATGAGAGCCACAAATGATTGCACAGGGGGAAAAAAGTAGTTCCTAGGATCTTGATACATTGCCTGAAGCTGAGCAGGACACAAAGCACTAGAAATTATTTTTACCCAAGGGCAATTTTTACTGATACTGCCCTTGCAAGCAGCTCTTATTTTATTATTTTTATGGATTCTTTTTCTGCCCTAAATTTGTATACTGAATTATCCATGAGGATAAATGTCAGAGTGGATTAAGATTAAATTAGGAACTAGATACTCCAAAACAAAACAAAAAAATCTCTCTCCTTCCTATGCACTCACTTTTTTATTTTTTTATTTATTTTATTTTTGGCTTTTTTTTTTCCCCTTTAGATGCACCACGGTGCAGCTACATAGAATGTATTTTCTTTTCAATCTTTTTACATTAAATTTTCTGCACAGATAATTTAACTTCCAGTATTCCGTCTTCTTTAGTTTAGGTCATCATTCTCTTCATAGAGTTCCTGAATTTCTTTCTTCTGCTTGTAATATAGCTGGATGATGTTCTTTGTCATTTCTTTTTTCCTTTTTCACTCTGGTTCTGCTGCAGTGCACACGGGGGCACAGTCAGAGAGTTTACAATGGCTCCTACCTTCCACAGAGCGATGAGTAATTTAGACCACTTGTTATCCAGGGCTGCCAGGCTCCAGCTTCTCACAGAGCCGATGGAGAGAAGTAGGCATGACACCTAAATTAGGTACCTGTATTACATCGTTTAACTGCTGCCCCTAGATCTTACCAAGTTAGTTGTAATAATCCCACTGATGTTAGGTAAAAGCCTAGTGTTTAAAAATTCCCCCCATGTTGTACACAGAGTCTTTGCTTATCTGCAAGGCAGCCTTTTCCCTGCCTGCTCCTTTCTTCCTGAACTGGTGCATTTTTCTGTCACTTTGTGTCTCAGCTCTTATTTTCTCATCTTATGCTCACCTTCTTTCCACTCCCTCTGACATATGCAAATGCTCCTGAATACATTTATGCACTCATATTTTATTAGCCCTTCTTATATGCATAGTTCTCCGAGGTTTTTTTCTGTTTTGTTTGGTAATCGTTTTACATTTTAATATGAAATATGCTTAACGCTACCTACGTTTAAAATTGCAGTTGTTTGAACACTCACAATGGTCCCTTTGGGAAGTGGGAGGAAGGCAGGGAGTGTGATCGGAGGTGGCTCACGACAACTTGTACGTAGCACGTCTTCCTTTGCCCACAAAACCACACGTATGGGATGGCTTCTGACAGTTCCTGCTTCTGAAACACTTCCAGCAGTTGCTCCATCTTTAAAACTGAAATAGATATAAAAAAAAAACCACAGTGCTTTCTCTCACGTTGCATTCACAGATCTCTCCCCAAATACTGCGAGGCAGGATTTCCGACAGGCAGGAGCCGGTCAGTTCGGCACTACTGAGAGGTTTCTGAAAAGCAGGCCTGCAAGCACGTACAGCTGGAAATAGGAGTTCCTTACCACTGGGGAAACTTCTGTTTTCTGAAGTGTAAGAAAGATTTGGGGAGGTTTTAAAAGTGTTTTAGTGATACCATTCTCTCCCTGTGGTACTCTTAGAGTTGGGCTAATGCTACTAAGGCCCCTGGGCTTACAGCTGGAGGTAAGACTCCGTGCTGGGCAAGTGACAGCTTTTCCAGACATGGAAATGTCACAAGTTTAAAACCTCCCATTTTATGCCCTATACTGCTGTAAAGAGGGGTTTTATTCCACTGAGAAAGGCAGATTTTTAGTTTGCCGGTGGAGTTGGCTCTTGCAACTAGATCTGAAAGGGCTTGAACTCCCTCAAGCTGTGTATTGAAAAGCTGTAGACATTCACATTTTAGAGATGTTTTACTTTTATTAATGGAATAAAAAAATACAAACTGAGCCTTACCTAGCTCAACCTTTGGTAAATAATTTAAATGTGCAAATTTACTCATGAAAGAGAAGGAAATTAAAAGATGTCTCAAGATGACTAGTTCCAGGGGCAAATAAATCATGTCTTAAATAACAACCACAACAATACCTTATACTTCCCAGCTCTAAGAATAACAAAACCTTTTAGGCAATAACTGCTCTGTAAAATAGCTGCAGGGAAAGCTGTGTCCACTGCTTCAGCATGCCCGGATTTGTGCTGAATGTGGTGGTGTCTCCACGGTGTACAAGGATGCTGTGAAGCGGCGTGGGACTGGAAGCGAGGGCCCCTATGTCTCCGCAGAGCGGCAGGGGAATATTAGACAGGCAGAAATGCAATTACTGGAGTTGAAATTGGGCCAAGACAATGGGGCTGACAATATATTCTTGGAAAATGTGCTCTTTGATCGTAAATATCCATGAAGCAACCTTGCCAACGTTATTGATTTTGGCAGTGGATTATCACTGACAGCCAGGATCTGCTGCCCTCCTGCTTTAAGCAGTGCCCTAATAGGTTTTTAGACAAACAGCCACAACAGTATGTACAGAACAAGTCTCCAGGGTATGTTCATCACATCACGGGTTCCCTGAATGTGTTGGACTCGCTGCGGGAGTAAGATTGTACAGGTGTTCAGCACCTGGGTGGCGAATCCTGCATGCTTGGGACTTACGGACCTATGCAGACCAGGTGCACATGTGCTTGGTAATGTCCAACCTGCCGATGTCAGCAGCTTTGTGCAAGCACCACAGCTGGAATCTCTGTGTATTGACAGAATCACATAATGGTTTGGGTTGAAAGGGACCTTAAAGATCACCTCACTCCAACCCCCTGACGTGGATGGCGACACCTGCCACTAGATGAGGCTGCCCAAAGCCCCAATCAACCCTGCCTTGAAGCAAGGAGTGCTTCTGCTAGCACCAGTGTGAGCCATCTCTCTTCACTGGTCTGAACTGGAAGAGCCCCACAGTGAGCGCCTGGTGCTGCTCCAGGTCTTCACTGGATGTTTCCCATCCTCATGCTGAGTCTGATTCTGCTGAGCCCCACTTTGATCAAAACAAAGCATAAGCAAAGCCTGACCTTCGTGATAGCTTTTTTCCCCTCAAAGTGTACACCTGAGGGAGGGTCATGGGCTTTAGCAAATTTAAGACCTTGTCTTTCAACAGCAGACACGTTAGGTAATCGTGCTCACAAGCTGGTGGTACTTTTATTTTCAAATGCAGCTGAGTATATCTTTGAGGAGGGTGTTGGTTAAAATAATGAGAAAAAAATTGAGAAATTGCAAAATAATACCTGCGTGTCATCCAAATGATCTTTGTCTTTGTGTGCAAAATGTCTGATGCATTGAGATTGTGCCCTGATCCTCAGCTGACAATTCTACAATAACACAAATAATAACCAGATATTTAGGATAGATTAGAATTTACTTTTGGATCCATTAGCATTTCTGTTAAATCTGACAAACGATTTAGAAAATCTATATGAATACAAAGTGCCTGCTCATCATATTTTGTGACAGCTGGGTGAATACTTGACATCTTTGTGCTCTTAAAAGAACATATGCAAAGACTCAATTTAATTTGTAGGGTTGAGGGAATTTATTTGCCTAATTTTGAGCCCACTAGCACATGATGGATTTGAAAGTTCAGTTCTAACAGGAGTATAATTGGGTTCTCATTCCACTTAGGAAAGAGTGTGATAGAAAGGGTGAGGAGAGAGATAGAGACATGGGGAAAATAAAGGAAGAAAATGAAACTGAGAATACTCATGAAAAAAAAAATGCAATGAGACTGAAAAAAATGTAGCAAGGCAGAGCATGAGAAAAAACCTGCACATACAAATGAGATACTCTTTAAGAGAGCAGAAGGAGGGGGGCAGAAAAGAAAAAAAATAATGCATTCTTAATCTTAATGTGAGATGTCTTTTGTTTAGAAGGAGCTGATGCTTTAAAATGTACTCACTGCGATAGTTGAAAAAAAAGAAAAAAAAAGATGAAACATTAAGTGTTAAGTTGTGGGAAGAGAGGGAAGAATATTTCTCTAAATACTTTCTCAAGCTCAATAAGTAAAGGAGCTGGTCAAACGTTCAGTCCCACAAGGCCAGTCCTTCACTGTTAACATCTGCAGTGCAAACGGCAAGCCGCAAGGATGGGACACGTGGCTGTGGCCAGGCAAACCAGATCCCATGGGTGAACCCGGAGCTTGCTGACCATCAGAAGTCAGCCTGGTGTCTCCAGTGGTTTCGTTCCAGACAGAGACCAACCCACACCCCACAGGTCAGCTGTCGCTTGCCAAAATGCTTAGCTTGGTCTGCTCTCTGCATGAGTGAGAAGTCCCAACGTGATGACAAGTGACTGAATCCTGTCAGGTTACAGACACCCAGCTGCAGGATGAACACAATGTCTGCTTACAGTTACTGAGCAATGTGTGCCTATAAATTGAGGTGGTACCATGCCAAGGGAGAGGGAAGGAGTCTTCCCATATGGCTCCTAAATGCTTGTGTAGGAGACACAGGTGGGCAGGACAGTTGATTTGTGAATGACCTCTTTACATATGCTTCCTCTTTTGTTCAGGTTGCACACTTTTTTTGGAAAGCTTTTTTTGTGGTTGCTGTGGAACTTTCTTCTGTCTTGTGTTACTGAGGAGCATTGCCATGAGAACAGCAAGACCACCAGTTGGGTGTCCCTTCTCATCCCACCACAGCACATGGGGCTGGGATTCACAAACAGGAACTGCTTGTTAATGTCCTGAAGTGGCTTTAATAAGAGTCCTTATGGACCTCTCCACATCCCTAAAGTTTATCTTTGAAGGGATTTGCTTAATGAGAAAAGGGGCAGGAATTTAGTTTGGTTTCACTCTCTCATCATTTACGTTTTCCTATTTGCTTCCAAATGGGCTGGCTTCAGATGTTCCCAGCCCTTCCTTTATCTACTTTGGGACACGAAGTCCCTTTGCAGGTGTCTATTAACAGGTCCAGCTGGACCAGGGTGAGCTCAAGGCATTTTAAGGTACACCTCTGTTCAGTGCTCTAAGACTCTAGTTGGTTGTGGTTTAGGTGCTTAGCAAAAGGAAGTATTTTTCACATGATACTTGCATTTATGGGTAGGAACTACGTTTCCAGCTGTATCATCAGCAACTTTCATTAATGTGCCTTGTTGAACAGTAGCTTTTTCATCTTTGTGCTTTGCTAACATTGTAGAATTAAATGGGTTTTTCTGTCTTTTTGATTGTATCCTGATATTCTGTCACCTTTTGATCTCAGTGTCATGCACAGACTGCAAACTCCTTCAGGTGCAGGCTGCTGGCTGCCTGAGGCTGTGTATGGGTGTGATTTTTCTTTAGAGAGTCATTACTCTTGCAGACACTGTGGTATTGTGAAATAATAACAATAATAATAATAATAATAGTCATAATAATATGGGTAATACTAATTTCCACAATACCCTTGTGATACGTAGGGAAAACAGTTTTGTTTAAAGTTTGTTGAGAGCTCTAGGCCACTGGAAATGGCAACCCTAGAGACAGCAAATGGCCTGAAGTACTGATACATTTCTGACTTTATACAGCAACTCCTGCTTAATCCGATCACTGGTTAATTTAATCCTGTTTCATTTGATTGGAGCCCCTGGAACCAAATCATTTGTATTGTGTTTTCTCTGGTATTTCTGATCATTGTCTTTGTTAATTTGATCAGGATTGATTGAACCAGTCATTGAAAATAAATCACGTAATTAATCACATGCAGCATTAGAAAAGCAGATCCTCTGTTAGTCTTGTCAGCTTTTATCTCTTGTTTTTCTTCCCCAGTACATGGAGTTAGGACATCCTTTAGAAGGAAGTTTCTATTTAGAAAGAAGCACATAAATAAATGTATACATCTGTTTATTTTATTGTTTATATTTCCACTCAGAGGATCTCAGAGCTCTGTGACCCTTTCTGAGGCAGGGGTATTGGGTAGGGTAGGTAGTGGGTGTAGGGTCTTTCTTAATGACTCAACTTTCGTAATGACTTGATATGAATCAATTCAGCATATGATCCACATTTGGATTTGGCACAGAATCACCAATAAATATAAAAACAAGATAAGGATCTGGGTTTTGTTTTAATAATGTCTGGGTAGTCTGGTGCCCACTCAGTGCACTTGTCTGAAGCCCAGGCCTGAAGCTAATGATTACTCCACAAACCCTGGTGGAATATGTGGATAGGAAAGGAAATTCTGGATTTGCAATAAAGATGATTTTTATTTCTATATGTTGCATGGAAAGGAAATTATTAATTTTTTAATTTTTTTTTTTAATTTTATTTTAAAGTAGATGTTTGGTCCTGCTTTGGCTCTTCTCTCATTCTGTTTGATACTTGTGACCAAAGCTGGCCATTTTGATCAGCACTGTTAGATATTTATAGCTTTGTCTTCTAATTGAAGCTATGTTATAGCAAGCCAAGGCTCTGTTTGACTCCTGAAGGCAATAGTTGCGCAAAAAAGAGCTAAAACTCCCTTTACCTTTCCTGAAAGCCGCAGCAAGTTCATCAGGGGACATGCCACCTCTTAACGGGTATTATCCTCAAAGACCCCACGTTGGTCTCTTGGCAGTTCATTCAGAAGGGTCACGAGGGCAGTGTCTGCCCTGCACCCATCCTAGCAGAAATAGCTTCTGCGGGACCATGACCTGCAATGGTGGAGGAGGAGAATTAGGTAGATCAGATCATGACTTGGTGTGACAGGTGAGGTATCCCTACCGAAGGTTATTTAATTTTAGCTTCCCTGCCTGGCTTACAGAACCAACCTGCGTTATTTAGGGCTCACGATAACCCTTCTCTTCCGCCCTGTAACCCTGAAGTTTCGTGAGCAAATGGGAGATTATTTTTAGAGGTGGTTTAGCTTCCTGAGAGCTTAGAGGGTAGGAGTTTGTAAGATTTCGCTAATGTAAATTTTGTTTAAAAGATACATAACAGAGGATTTTCAAAAGCACAAAGTCTTTGCCCAATGTCCCCATCCTTGCTGGATTTCCTCTTTGTATTGAGTCCAATGGCCAAGACTGGACACCTGGAAAAATTTCATCATAAAGTAATAAAAACTAAAGGAATATAAAACTATTTGTTGTTAGAGGAAGTTTAGGTAGAATCTAATCTTACCCATTTATCCTCAGATGATGAAGGACTATTTAGAATTACAAGTAGCTACGAACATAGTGATATTGAAGGATCACCTGATTTACACCCCAAAACCAAGAGCGAGGTGCCTGGAAAAAATGGGTGTCAATGTAGCACAGTTTTGGCAGGCCTACTAGTAATGCCAGCCGCAGCTATACCATTATCTGTTTTACTTTAAATCGTGTGGCTGTGGACAGCAAAGTATGTCTAATAGCCATTTGCTAGATTTATAGCCTGGTATGTGATGTGTTTGCCATTAATCTTTTAGAAGGATGATGGCTGAGGCAGCCGAAGCATTCATGCTAGTCTACGAATCAGTTCTGCCGAAGGAAAACAGGAGAACTGGGCAGCTTCCTACTGGTAGCGTGGAGATACGGAAACAAAAAGAGCACAAATGCTTTGATGTAAACCTACAAACCAGAAAAATTGGAGAAAACGATGGCTGTGTTTCCGGAAAAAAAAAAAAAAAACAAAAAACCACACATATTAGCGCTCTGATGTAAATCAAATGAAATGACCACCCAACTGCCTGAGCTTGCACTGAACTTCTGGTGTTAGTAAAGCTGAGTCTGAACGGATGTAGGGCTGCATCTTGAGACCTCATATTCTCAAAAAAGACCTGCCAGTCACGTCTGGTCGGAACAGCTTGCTGAATGTTTAGCTTCTTTTAAGAACCAACTGGGAGATTGATGGGTTCGATCTGTTTTTGCACAGACTTGTTTGAGTCTTAAAATGCATTTTCATCTGTCTGCATGGAAAAAAAAAAAAAAAGATTTTAATAAGAACCATTGAGATATGTGATTTTGGATTTAAAAGAAATATAGGATATTATTTTAGTAGTTTCACCATGAAATACATTTGAGCTTCTCCTGCACAGCCCAAATTTTTAACAAGACCAGAGCAATTACAAGAATAGGCAGATTGCAGATGTTATCTTGTGTGTAGGAAAAGGGATGGATTATTAAAGTGTATATCCTCTTTGAGAGATGCAGCTCTCTAATCCTGTTTTTCACGTCTTAATTTTAGTGACTGCATAACTTACCTTCATAAGATGCTTTTAATTGAACATTTGAATAGAATTTGAATAAAGCCTAATATATCTGGGATTCCTCCTCCACTCCCTTAAAATATGATGTGAAATTTATTAGTCTTAATGTACATATCCCAGAGCTAATTGTTTTATCTTGTAAATCAGTTTCTCCTCATCTTTTGTACGGCTTTTACTTTCAGATTTAAAGAATAAATAAATTCTTGATTGGAAAGTCTTTGTTGTATTGCAGCAGAAAGGGGGGGGGGGGTGCAGCTTTATAAATGTAAAAGGATTTTTAGTTCTTTTTTAATTATTTACAAATGCTGAGTTAAAGGACAGTGGATTTTGAATTATGCATTAAATTAGCATCTTACTGATGGAAGACTCTCAAAGAAAGTTGAGGTTTTTAAATTGCTATGAGCCAAATTCAGCCACATTTAATAGCTCAATTGATGTTGATGAACTTAAGGCAGTGATAAATTTGGATGTATAGGCTTATTTTTCTTTTTGCTGTGAAAGGTAAGCATGCTGTTTCTACAGTACTGACTGTCCTTTTGTTTGAGAGTCGACTGAGTATACTTTGATCCTTTTTTTAGAAAAAGAATTCTCTGTTCTCCCTTAAAGAAGGCTTCCTGAGACCTGGATCAGATTATGGAAACTAAAGTGAGCACACAAAAGTGCTTGTTAGAAAGTGAAATTTATGTGCAAACTAAATGTGCCCTTGATGATAGCCTTATTGATTAAGCCAAGTTAATAAATCAGTAATATCGTGCAGCACTGTTCAACAGTCACAGGCTTATCTTGGTTTTCCTTTTTTTTTTTTTTTTTTTTTTTTTAATGTGCCTGCTGTGTAGGCAGAGAACATGCACTTTCCTGCCAAGGAGTGTGTACTACAATTGAAACACTGAATTCAGAGGGCTTGAATGTAAAATGTCGGCATCCGATACAACAAAAGGGAACTTCACAGAAGTAACTTAATGAAGGGATTGGAGCCTAAAGTGACGTAGCCTTTATTTTTTTAAGCATTCCTCTTTTTTATTCCTAATGCTTCAGGCCATGATCCAAAAAAGAAACTTAAGAGTCCTGTTTAGATAACTAAAAGAAATTCATGGGAAATTTGAGACAAAAACACCACACGGAGGATGACTCCTGACCCTATCAATGGCCAGCATTTGCATGCAAGATAAATGTTTAGTTTTCAAGCAGTCTGCCATTAGGTCATTCTCAAGTAGCTTTGCTAGCACACAAGGGTTACATCCTTTGTACACCCTTGGGATTCTGGTCTGACAAGCACTTATTCCATTATTACCCATGTTTCCTTTTGCCCTCTGACAAAAAGCACTTATGATGAACTGGATTTATCCGCCTCTACCCTAGGATCCCTGCAGGACCTCTGAGAGCCCTCTTGCGTTGCGTAGTGCATGTTCTCTGTAGTACGTGCTGCTGAATTGTTCCTGATGTCGCGCATTTTTTCTCCGTCGTGAGATGCTTTTACATTCGTAGTTTCGCACTGGTTTTGGGGTTGATCTGCATGCCAACCGTGTTAGCAGAGGAGGTTCTGCTCAGGCTAAAGTGGGGCTTCTGTGCTCGAACCCAGTGTCGTGCGCTGATGTCCCTGGTGTCCTGGAGCAGCAAGTGTCGCAGCCGGGACCTCGGTTCGATACCTCAGCTCCGTTCCCTGATGTTCTCGCTGAGAAACGAAGGCAGCTGGGTGAGTACCTGAGCTTATGCCGGTGAAATTTGCCAAGACAGAATATCAAGTGCCATTTATGAAGCACTTTTTTTTATCATTCCATGGTCTTGAATTTATTCCCAGCTGATGCTGAGCACCTAACTGGAGCAACGGTGGGAGAGCGGTGGTCGTCCTGGGCAGTGCAGCCACCAGAAAGAAATAGATAGCACCTATGGTCACTTCACAGCCTTCTTCTATCCCATTTTTCCCTCCTTTTCCATAACCTTATGCCTCCCCAGACCTGCATGCAGTGTGGATAGGGAGCCTTTGAAAGGTTGAGTGAGGCAGTAGACCCATTCCTGGCATGGAGTTATCTTCCATCGCATTACTAGAGCTTGGGAATTTGGCCAACCGCCTTATTTAGGAGGGTAACCAGGGCACAAATGTGAATGAAATGGCAAAGACATTGGCCCAAGAGGTTGGTGTTGGGGGGGGTGAAGATGCTGGATGTGCCTGTACACCTGTCTTAGCAGCTCACAAACTGGGTGGTGAGAAGCCCTGCTGCTGATGGAGCTGGGATCAGGGCGGTTGTGCTGTGCCGGTGCGAGACGTGGACCTGACTGCACTCAGGAGTTTCTCCAAGCCCTTGTCATTAATCTCAAGGTTGGGGATGTCTTTAAATCCTCTGAAACACGGGAATTGATGCAGACAGCACCCCGCTGCTAAGTGATGTGTCTCGCCTGGCGGCTATACCTCAGTGCTCCAGAGCCCACACCGGCTGTTCGCTCGTCGCTGGATGGTGGTTAGGATTGCAATATTGAATGATTCTCCCAACTCAAAAGGAAACAAAGACTTCTTTTGTCTTCTCTGCAGGGTAGCAATATTTTTCCTATCAGTTAACTTTATTATTCTCCTTCTCGCTGCTCCCACATTAGCTTCGGAAAGAGAAAAACAACGCTGTGTCATAGCAGAATTGCCTGGTAATGGGAACTGTAAGGTAGATGAGTTCTTCTCTCCACCCATGAGCAAGTTCTTGAATAAGGTTTTACTGCAGGACAGCTCATTCTGTTTCTCTTGCACACTGGCCTGTCCATATCTCTTAGGTTTTTAATAAATTACAGCACATCCTTCTCTTAAAACAAGTTTCCTTTCTGTAGCCTAGCCCAATGGCTGGTGCTAGGGGGATGTTGCTGTCATCACTGCATCCTTAAAAGCTGTGCATCCATCCTTAACAGCTTCTTTGGCCGTGGACTAGACTCAGAAGTAAGCTTGGGATCTTGTCCACTGCAATATGGGAATATACCCCAGTCAAAGATCCATCCCAGTGTGGTTCAGGATATACGTGCATGCTTCGTGCACTTAGATAATACCTGTTTCATACAGTATTTAGTAACACGAACTACTAAATTAGACCATAAATGCTTTGGCGCAGAGATCACTGAGCTTTTTAGAGCACCAGGCACGTTCAGGTTTAAAAACCAACCAGAGTCATTACTTGTTAGAGCAAGGCATAGCTAACAGCTTTAAAAGGAATTCCCTCATTAAATTGAAGTTGCTTTTACCCATGACAGGCCATAAAACCTGAGTCCATGGGAGGGAACGTTTGCCTCTATGCATGCATGTGTCTTAGCCTTTTTATTTTCAATGGGGAGAAAAAATAGAGTGGGTTGCATATTGGATACATTATCTTAGTATTAAGCTGCCATTCCCAATCTCTTTTGGATAATTGGAACAGAGAATCGCTACTTCTCATCCATCACTTTAAATGAAGGCCTTAGTAAAATAATTTTGGTCGCTGGGCACCACAAATAAGATCCCTCTATCCAGATTAGTTCTTTTTTGCTCATGAAACTGTTTGAATAGGTCTTAGCACTCTGAGCCGTGGCAGGATATATGTCAGCAGTTTTACAAGCCTTTGGGGAAATCGCTCAGATGTGTTTATAAGGACCTCCCAGGAAGCATTTTGTGTTGTTGAGCCTGGGGAAAATCTAATCAGAATTTTCGTTGTTGCATTTTAGTTGTTTGGGGGCTATTCTTTAAAATTCAGCTAATATACTCCATAATGCTGGTAGCAGTGCAGTAGGTTTTATGTTTCCATTGGCATAAAGGTCTTGCTAAAAGTTTAGGTCTTATTTCATCAAAAGAGACAGCTTTTGTAAAGATTCGGACTTGAAACCAGACAGCTGTAGCTATTCCTAGTGAACTAATACTAACCATGTAAACTGATGTAGAATAGACTGAATCACTAATTCCCAATCTTTAGCACCAGATGATTGCTGTGAACTTGCAAACTTCCTTGTGGATATTCCGTAAAGCCCCATGAATCTGAACGTTTTTAATGTTTTAATTTAATAAGGTTCAGTGGACCAGCTGTACACCAATTACTGTTGCCTATGGGCCATGGTTTATGACTATTTAAGCTTAAAAAAAAAAAAAGAAAAAATCAGCAACCTGGCAACTTGTCTGTGTTAGTCTGATGTAATTGTGAAGTTGTTCCATCTTGCTCCGTTCTGCCTGCACATCTGTATTGCAGTTAATTGCCTTAAAACTGTGAGACTGGTACTGCCAGGGTGTCTGTTTTTTTTTGTTATTTAAAAAGCTTGATAAAAGGACTTCCAGTTTTGTTTCATAGAATCCAGCTAATCCTAGCTTTGTATTCTTCTTGTATGTCTTTGAGGGATATAACATTGCTGCCTGTGAAAGGCGCCAGTCAGGTTTAAGCCAGAGGTGAGCAGAAGGGTGATTTCTGCATTAGAGCAAACAACCCATCAGGAGAGCAGGGCTTTGCACCAAACCCTTCTTCACTTTGAAGCTTACCATCGAGGCTGTGGGGCCACTGTGGGCTGTAAATATGCCTAGCAGATAACAGAATACATATGGTGTATTGGGGCTCCCCAGGCTTCGGGAAATGCCAAAGTGGCCACTGTCACAGGCAGCTCTCTCCTTTGCACTGCTCTGGATTGATTCAGCTCTGCCTCTAAGGCTTCTCCAGCTCTAGGTGACGATAATCACGCTGTCCTTGCCAAATGTGGTGGAACAAAATCCTGCCGGGGACCCTCCTAATGTCCCTTCATACCAAGCTCAACTTCACAGGGATCATGGTAGTAATTAATCACTGCTGAGCTCTGCTGGATTTAACCAAGAGACGTATTGTGAAAGACTTATTATCCATCATAAAACTTTTCAATTATTGCCTGACTTGCAGTCATTTACCTTCCATGCCATAATCTCTCAAGCCGTCAATTATTTTTACAGTGGAAGGTGTAGGACATAGTTGGAACAGCACATCACAAGCGTTGCTTTATCTACTGGGTTTGGCTCTAAGCTACTCATCAGCTCTTGTATTTATGTTGACTACAGAAGCTTAAATTGGCTGATTTGTGGAAAATAATAAATACAAAGATGAAATGCTTCTGATGAAGGTTTCAGTGCATTTATAAAATTTGTGCACTGATTCAGTTTTCTGTAAGGTTTGTCATTTTTAACCATGGGATATTTTGCTCCATGCAAAATAGCATCACACTGATTTAATTCAAGATGTTCTTTTAGACAGTGAAGGATCTTCTGAATTATTTTGAACTGCTATTGTAATGCTTAGTGGCTGATTAGTAACTTTGAGAGGCTAACCTCAGGTAAATTAATTATGTTCTCAAGTGGATAGGAAAAAAATCTGCTTTCATAAGAGCATATAATTCTTATTTACCTTTGTTCTGCCAATTTGTTGCATCGTGGCTGTCTGTGTCTCCCCTTCATTAGTCATCTTGTTGTACAACGTTAATGCTAGATTTCAAGAATTGTTGTTTGGCTTGTCAGCAGAGAGGGTCTTAACTAGGGAGAGCTATACAGCGGTGAAGAAAATTGGCTTTATGTAGGATGAAACGAAGGAATGGGGTCAAACTGTGAATTAACAATTTTCCAAAATAAAGCAAAGAAATCTTGCTTTCTTTGCCACTTGTACTAGAATTGGGAGAAATGAGCATGACTATAAGAAATTCTACTTCTAATTGCTGTTTTAGCTGAGTATCAAATAGAAAATTGTTAAGAAACTTTAAACATAAGCAAACCTAATCTCCAAAACTCTCTTCTATAGAAGTACATCGTTGTTCACTGCTGCAGTTCAAAGTGGCAGGCATGAGGTGAAATATAAGCTTTCACTGAAATTTTGTATTTGTTCTTAATGGTTATTTCAAACAAAAGAGAGAAAGAAATCTTCAAATTTGGATTCAGCATACTTTATTTGCAACAAAAAAAGCCCAGACTGAACATTTTAGGGCTGCTACAGAGATGCTAATAATTGATTTAGTAATCTTTGTAGTCTGCCTTGAAGTTCAGGCTATGAAATAGTGCTGCCATTGACTAGCCAGGCTTCACCAGACCTTTTAGAAACCTTCTTGTCTTTTCATGTAAATAGACATTTGTCAGTATTTTTAAATGTATGCCCAGTAGATTTTTGTAATGCATTTCTTTTTTTTTTTTTTTTAATGTGTTTCTTGTTTAATTCAAACAAGCAGCTGACATGAAAGCTAAAGATAAAAGTGTAACATAGTACAATTAGTTCCTGTGAAGTCCGCAGATCACTAATGGAACACATCTCTTCCCCCGGCACGGCTGGCATAATACAGGCCATTTTTTGGTCATTTGTGTTGTACATTAAAAGCATCAAATAGAGTGCTGTCATGTGCCTGTGCGCATGGACATAAAGTTCTTCTGTTTGATAATGTTGGAAATCATTTCCCTTTCCAAATATGCAAATCGGTAATTGCTGCAATTGGATCAGAGACATGCAACACTTGTAATGTAACCTTTTATGTATTAAGAAAAATAACGCAGAAATGAGATCAGAGACCAGATATGTACATATAAACGAAAGGAATTTAAAGCTGTTTTTCTGTTTCTACCACCATTATTGTCTAAACCGTGTTTCATTAATGTGTGTTGTGATTTCATACCAACTAATCTCTAGCTCTTTCTGATCCAATAAAAACAAGTTCAGGAATACAATTTAAGAACAATGTGCTGGGCTCGTGCATTTAAATCCACGGAGCCTCTAAGAAGCAGGATTTGTGAACTTATTTAGTGCAAATGTTTTCTTGGAAAAAAAAAATAGCATTTTGTGGGAGCAGAGTAGAAGTATCTATTGGCAGCAAACCTTTTTTCTCTTTATTGGTGCTCAGAGTATGGAATTCAGATACAGATTTGGTGCTGACTCCACCAGTTTCAGATGTCTCTGGTGCTCTAGTTTTTCGGAAAGCCAGCTTTAAGTTGCAAAATAGGAAACTCGATTTTTGTAGGACTTAGGAGAGCTGTGTCATATACTCCCTTTCCTACCCATTCGATACAGAACATATGGTTTCTTTTAAAATCATAGCATGTGTGAGGTTCTGTATTATTTAAGGTACAGGAGTATTTTTGTCTTATTATAGATTGACACCGTTTTAAAGCAGTATGGGGATGTAACAAAGTTACATGAGATATCGCACATCTTGACAATGCCACACAGTAATGAGAAGTATTACAAACCTGCTTACAAGGCCCATTCATAGAACAAAGAAGTGCAACACATAGATGCCACATGCGGAGTCTGGCATATGTGGGGTGTGATCTGAGTTGTGAAGCCTCCTCTCCTTCCTTGATGGTTCATAAAAATGCCCAGTTCTCTATATTGTATTTACTGGTTCTAAGTTTTCTTTTGGATAAATAATAGGAGGTTGGGGAAAAATGTCTTGGCTGATTCTTAGGCAGAGAATGCAGGTGGTGTTTTTTCCTTTTTCTTTTTTTCTGATGAAGAGTGCTTTAGCCACTGTTAAACAGTTCAGTTACAATCCAAAGTGATACTGCTAACATGAAGTGGTAAACCACCTACAGCATTATTTCCCCTGTCAACGACTTTATACAACGTAAAAGCTAAAGGTATTCAGATTGAGCCTTTTCTCAGGACAATTTATAAACAAAAAGCTTTTCAAAATTGAGATTTATTTTCTTCCCTTACTGCCCTTTCTTTGCCACTGAATACAATACAATGAATCTTAAAGCTCTCGCTTGTCTGCATGTCTTCACTTTTTGTCTTTACTGACTGTCACTTTTACTTCAGCTGCAAAAGTTCCAGGTTTGAAAAGTTAAGAATGGAATGAAAAAGGTGGGGGCAGGAGGAAATGTGAATCTAAAATCTGGGTATCATTGTCCTTGGTGCCAATAGAGTAGAAAAAAATAATGGAGAGGTTGAAGTAAAGATAGGGAAAAAAAAAAAAAAAAAAAGCAGAAAAGGATAAATTGTCACGTTTTGAAGAGAAAGAAAAAAAAAAAAAAAAAGGAACATTAATTTGGACACTGTGAAAATTCTCATTTCGGGACTCCTTAGAAAAAAGACATTAAGAATTACATTTCCCCGTGACCATCTGCATTTAACAAAATATATTTTATTAAAATAGAAATGTTTAAAGGAAAGTATTTCCACTGTGGCTTCTGGCAGCAAAGACAGCAGCACGGCAAAAGCCCTATCTTCCATCAAGGTCTGCACCCAGATCTCCTGATTGCCACAGCCCAGGAAGGATAAATCTCAGATAGACAAGAAATGTGTGATAGGAGATGTCGGAGGCATTTGGATGAAGGAGGGAGTGTTGGAGCAGAGCAGAAGAGCTGGAAAGGGTGTTGGTGGGGGCAGAAGGGAGGACAGGAGGAAGCCGCTGAGTGGAGGAGAGCCGGCACCTCCGATGGATTTAAAGAGGTGAGGAATGACAGATGGACTTGGGAAAGGAACGCATGTATTTGCAGAGGGCAGAAATGGGTCTGTTAATGAATTTTTTCATGCAGTGATTGAAGTACTAGTAATGGGAAAAAAAAAGCCAGTGGTGTTGACAGAGATTTCATTGGTGCAACGTGACCCAGGGCATTTATGGAGCCTCTGTACCTCCGTCTCGGAGCTAAATTACTTCCCAGATGTAAGGCAAACAAGCGATCACTCAGACTGGCCTCCTATTCTTTATGGCTTCAATCCTCAATACTCATTCAGCAATAGGCAGCTGGTTCCGTTTTCTTGGTTTAGGGGTTCTGACACCAGTAAAAACAAAACAAAACAAAAACTTTTAATCTTCTAGCAATGAAATATACTGCCAAGTCAAATAAACGAGACCTGTTAGAGCACCCTCATTTTGTACAAGCCTTTTCTCTGCAAAGGCATGGTTGTTTGGGAAGAACCCCTGAAATTGCTGGGGGGGGGAGCTGGCTGGTTTAACATTTCAGTCCACGTGATAGTTTCTTTATCTACAAATCTCTTTCAGATCACAGACCCCTTGATGATTAGTCAGCCCCGATCCTTCCCCTACTTTACAGTTATTTTAACATCTCTGAAGAACTGCCAACATACCCACTTTAGCGGCCAATGGCTGTTACGCTGCTTTTTTTATTGGCATTCAATTTTAAGGGTTGACAGACAGTAAATACTGAGACTTCTCTTTACTGTTCTACAGTAATTTGTCCTACAGTTGTAAACAAGTCGCTCTTTTCCTGCCTTCTGGTAAACAAAACTCACCATTTTTGGAGGAGACTGAGCAAACAGAAGATTGTCCCATTTTAGATAAGCTGTGACTGTCTGAATGGATATTGCCATGCATGTTTATTTATTTATTTATTTATTTATTTTCAAGGCAAAAGAAACAACTTATTTCTGAAAGTACTTGGTTTTGTGGTTTGTTTTTTTTTGTTGTTAAATGGTGGCTCTATTAAATTTCCAGAAATAAATATTTTTTAAATATTGTATTTTCTAAGTAGATATGCAATGCAAGCCTAGAGGAAAGTGATATTTAAAGATATCCTGTTGGACTGTAACAAACAAACAAGCAAGCTTCTAGTTATGAGAAATAGTGATTATTCCAAATTATCTTAACACTTTTATTTTGTATTTTCTCTCTCTCTGGTAGGCACCTTGCATTTCCAAGACTGAAAATCAGCCTCAAGGACTTGCAACTAGCGTTAGGTGGGGACAGACACCCATCAATCAGTCTACACCCTGGGACACTGATGAGCCACCCTCTAAACAGATGAGGGAGAATGAAAACCCAGGTATGTTTTTAATCTTATTTGTAATTCGACAAGGGAGAGTCATTCAAAGCAAATTCAATGCACTATCCCCATTTACCTCTGTAAATTAGACTTCATTGTGAGCCCTTTCTGTATTCTTTAGCAGGGTTTTTCTCTCATTGTAAAGACCCCTCAAGTTTCTTCTGTGCTGGGGCTAATATAAATGTATTAAGATGCCTGCAAGTTCATTAAAGTGTTTTTTTTCCCCTTCCTTCTTTGCCTCCACTAGAGTAAAAGGCACTCTGTAATACTTTAAGACCTCTTTTATGTCCAGAACTACCTGAAATGATTTCCAGCTTCCAGACACATATCATACATTGTGCTACTATGCCAGACACCTAATTACAATCTCTTTGTAGTGGCTGGAGCACCATTATTATACACACAGAGTGTTTGTCAGGGAGCCATGAAAGCACGGTGGGGAAAGAGGTTAATTTTCTTGGAAGCGTGTGCTTAAGCTGCGTAAAGCGCAAAACACATAAAACCGTAAACATGCTGCATGTCACCTGATGAGTATTTTAACAATTGCACTCACATCGCTGTAGCAATTTTATGCACTTATTGGGTTGGAAGAGTTCCAGATCCCGAGCCGCTTTCGATACCGTGAAGGATAAGAGCGTGGCTCGGTGGTGCTTCGGGCGGGCGCGGGAGCGTGACGGGCAGGCTTGGGGCGGTTTTGTTCTGGTCTCCCCCTCGGTGCCGAGCCCGCTACCATTGCCAGCCTTCCTTCATGCCGCAGGTGCAGCGCCCTGGGTCACCACGGTGGCGGCCGGCAGCCAGCCCGCCCTCATCACCCACTCCTACGGGATGACGCAGCCGCCCACCTTCAGCCCGGCCGCCAACGTCCAAGCCCCTGTCATCGGCGTCACACCTTCCCTCCCTCCGCACGTCACCCCCCAGCTCCCGCTGATGCCAGCTCACTACCAGCTCCAGCCGCAGCCCTCCCAGCCCCTCAGCAACATGGTGGTCAACCTCCAGAGCCAGCCCTTGTACACCAACAGCCAGCCCCTCAGCATGCCCTCCATGAGCGGCGTGGGCCCGGTGGCCCACCCGGGCCCCGGGGCGGTGGGCAATGGCCACCTGGCTTGTCCCATGCTGCCACCACCGCCGCCAGCTCTGCCCTCGGCTGCCCTGCCCAGCAGCGCGCCCACCACCAACGGGCAGGCAGCCGCCCCACTGCCCCCCAACGCAGCGGGGGGCCCGGACAACACCAACAGGGTGCAGATGCTGCGGACAATTGGCGTGGGGAAGTACGAGTTCACGGACCCCTGGCACCCCAAAGGTAAGGCGGGCCGGCTCGGTCCCGCGGGGCGCGCGGGCACGGACGGCGGCGGGGCCGAGGACGGTGGCCACCCAGGGCTCCCCACCGCTCTCCTCGGGCCCGCCCGCCCGGCTCCAGCGTCTGTCTCTGGGCTTTTCTGTAATGCATAGCTTTGATGAATTAATGATGATGAAAAGTAGTGCTTTAGAAGGAGGGAGGACGAACTTCGGGTAGCTTTTATAGGGAAAAAGAGCTTTCAGGGCCCGTCAAATAAGCTGGTGCTTATCTGATATGGAGACACATTAGGCAGCCGTCATCCCATGCCTCCTCTTAAACTGTATGTTTACAGTTAATTGTATGCTTATGTATGTACAGATCATGTTTACAGCAGGCCACTTTCTTTTTGGCCCCAGTTGTGCATTAGTCACAACACTAAACTTTTTCAGCTGTTGCCTTCTCCCCCACTTCAGAGCCGAAACCAAACTCAAGCAACCCTATTGACTGAAGCTGAACAACCCAAAATGTTCAGCGTTAGGGTAAAACTCTTCATTACCAGCTTCATTGGTCTCAAATGCCACAAAACACCATGAATTGTCAGGAGCATTCCTGAAAGGTTGACCTTTTCTGATAAGTAGTTTCTAAATGAGCCACGTTGTTGGGTCACGGTGAAGTGTTATTTCCGAGTGTCTTACCCCAGACGCTTTAAAAATATCTGCTGTCTGTGCGCTTAGTTTCTAATTTCATTTGTGTAGTTTTCCCTGCTCCCTTGAAAATCATGACTGTGCCACTTGTGAAGGTAAAGGGAAATGCAGTTTACAAAAATATAAATGCAGACCTATCAGCAAAATCAATTAAATTGATTAAAAAAAAAACACCCCAAAGGCTTCATTAAGTCTGTGATATTTTATGTATACATTTGTATTCAGACACAATCCATGTGTAAATTATTTACTTGCCACAAGCTATTAAGTTCTGTTGTGTGGCTCTGTATTAAAGACAAGGAATCTCTATTAAAAATGATTAGTCCAATAACTCTTCCTGCTCATTACATAAATTGTACTTTGGTATGTGCAAATCTTTACCAAACGTCTCTTTAAAAAGAGTTAAGACAAAAGCTCAAAGTACTTTTCTAAACCAAAATATTTGAACTGCTTTAAAATTCTCAGCTTTGAGCCCTGAATATGACTAGAACACCTGCAGGGGGTGATCTGTTGAATTTTTCTTCTCAAGATCTAGATGGGCTTTAAGTAATATGAGCCCTGGTGTATAGCCAAAAAATTACCAACAGTTGCTTTTTAAGAGTTTTGTTAATTCTTTCCCTTTAAAAGAAGTGAAAACCCTCAAAAGCAATTTGTCAGGTTAGGTTTATGAGTTACAAACCCTTGGTTTTGTAGAAGGAGGAAGGGCAGAGATTTATGCTCTAAGCCTGGTAGACTGAGCTGCTGGATGTCTCTTCTCTCCATGGAAGCTATTCGTCTTCTGAAGGCGTCATCTCCACTTTTCTTAGCCACCTATCCCAATTTACTGCACTGGATACTTGGATACATGATCAAATTAACACAATTTAAAGGATTACTTGGTGTCATCAGAGACGTGCAAATATACAATACAAGGAAAAACACATAAGCCTAAACCACTTTCACTGTGGTAATTTGATCACATATCTGAGCCCTAGTGACGCTAACCTAGTGAGACAAATGAGCATGTCAGTGACTGCACACTCGAGGTGAGGAATACGCTCAAATGCCTTGCATACTTTGGGCCAGTAGCATCAGCTGTTACGTACTCTTCCTCCATCAATTAACCTTCAGCGTATCTCTGGCTAGCAGGTGAAGCAAACTTCAAGTCAGAGTCTAAGTAAAATATTTAATCAGTCTTTTAATATTTGATTTGCAACATCTTAATCAGCATTCTTGCTTAAACTGCTGTAAACCCTAGTCCAGTCTGATTGTCCATGTGCCACTGAGCACTCAGGAAATGGAGCTTCTCTTGGAAACATGAGAGGCAGCAGTCAGCTCACGAGGTGTTCGTTAAGGTGAGGGAGAGAGTTAATGAATATGCTGGGCATGCCAGACCTAGCTCTGGTCTGGTGTTTGGAAACCTTTGTACCTAGAAGAGGCTTATAAGGAGAATATTGAAACGAGCCGTATTTCTAATCCACGACAACTGCTGACACACTAACCAGACTTTACCTCATAAATTGCAAGCTAGACAGCTGTTTTCGCAGGGATTTGCTAGCTTCTCTATTTATGACCACCAGCTCTTGAGTTATTCCTGGTCCTGGAGCAGTTAAAAACAAACATAAGATAATGAGCGTGCATACACAAATGTCTCATAAGCAGGAGTTATTTCATAATGAAAAAGTCATCTCCTCCTAAGTCTTAAAAGCCCGTAATTCTAAAGCTATAATTCCTCTAGTCAGAGCTAATGTCAGAGAAGGTAAAAGTTGGACTTTGTTGCTTTTTAAACAACCTTCAAATGAGAGGGAAATAATCAGGATAGAGCAGACAACGAGGTGTCTAACCAGACCTTAAAACCTTGCTAGGATAAGATTCTTAATATAAACATTATGAATTTCAATGTGACTCGATTTTCTTTTTTTTTTTTTTTTTCTTTTGTTTTGTTTTAATTTCTGCCCTTTGGGATTTCAGCCTCTAAAGCCCAACTGATTTCACAGTCTTACATGATAGACAGCTTTCTCTCTGGGAAGAAATGGAGGCTATAAGAAAGTGCTGAGCTGTTCAAATATACAAGTTCAAACTAGTTCTCTGCTAGTTTCATTTAAATATATTCTCTTTCTTTCTTGGGGAATCTTGGCCACTATTATAATAGGAGCCACTGCTAATGGCCCTAAGATCTATCTCATTATCCTGAGATACTCTGTATTATTATTTGACTTGACAATCCAGTCTTGTACAGGTTTGAATAATTACCCAACTATCCCTTAAGTGAAAGAGCAGTACTTGCTAGTTAATATGATAGGATTTCTTATATTTCTTATATTTTTAGACTTTATTAGGGACCTGATATGAAACATCATGCTTAATTTCCCATATTTTTCACTTGGCTGTGTATACGTTGGGGCTGTATTATACTGTGTGCATTCAGAGCGAGGTTTCTTACTTGGCTGCCTCTAAATGAAAGTAAACAAATAACGTTGCCAAAAGTTAAAGGCACAGCTAGTATGCTGTCTCATTTGCAATAGGTCAAGAGATCTCGTTTACATGACTGAAAGAGTCAAGTCATTTCTGTGGCTTTGCAAATAATTTATTTTTGTAACAAGAAACATGGTATAAAACAGATAGGCCATTCTCTTTACTGTGTCACAGCTAATTCTCACCTAATTCCATTGAAACTACTCACAAGATTTTCTTGCATGGGTTACAGAATCTTCTTGGTCTGGATGGGTGATATTCTGCAATAGGATTCTTTATTGCTTCTATAATATGTTAAATATGAACATTAAGTTTAGCTGCATGATCCATTTACTTAGTGAATTTATAAAACAGTCACATTACGGGAGACATAAATAACGTTTCAAAGTAATTATTGCTTTTAGCAATGTGTGATGTTCTGTAGAGCTGCCTTATGAAATGCATGGGATCTTTCACCATACACAATCAACACCAGTTTTGAGGGGTCTCTGGTTTGGACTGTAATGGCCCTTTTGAAGATACTTCCTCGTGAAGATATTCAGTGAATATCCACGGAATTTCACATAGCCAAATTTTTATGGTTTCTTTAGAAAAAAGTTGAGCAGCAAAGAATATTCAAACAGAATTTCTGTATCTTCAGGCTACATGATGTGCCAGCACAAGCTGCACTTGGACAAGGTGCCTGTGCAGAGGGAAGAGGGAGAGAAACTGTCCCTTCAGTTTTTAACACAAGGTGCTAGTACCCCACGTCATGGCGCAGTAATAGAGGGCAATGTCTACATGCCTGCCAGTCCATTTGAGCCAAGATGGAGAAAAGTTAATGTGTGATAAAGGGCTAAAATTGAGTGGTACTCTTGCCGGAATAACTGATTATCTGAGATTTAGTCCTTGACTATTTTATAGGGTAGTATGTTTCTTTATATCCAAGACTTGTAGTAAATCCAAAATTGAACCCCTGGTTGATAGCCCTGCTGTGTGTAAGACACAAATGGTCCAGCTTGAACTCTGAGATCTGTCATATGCCTGAAAAAAGTCTTTCTTCATAAATTCAATCTACCTTGAAGCGTGGGTGCAAAATCAAAAAATGAGAAAAAATATTTTTATTGCAGTACTTTCTCCTGCAGTGTAAAATTAGCCATGGACATTTTGCGTTTTAATTTATGGATGTTCATGGATAACATTGATGTTTGTTTCCATAGTATTTTTTCTTCTTTATTTTTTTTGGTTTGCAGTCCTTAACTAGTGGGAAACGAAATCAGATGCTAATTAGTGTTCATACTGTAATGACTGTAGAAACATAACAGTATCAGAAATAAAATCTGAATGTTAATCCTTGTAACACTAATTTCTTAACACTTCATTTTCAAGCATCACCAAATACCATGAACTAAACGATAACAAAACTACAAACGAATACTGTTGCATCATCACTTATTGATTGCACCTTTCACACTTGACTTTATTGCATTGGAATTCTCATTAGACTTCAGACAATATTTACTTTCCTTAATCATGAATAGTAACAAGGCAGACAACAACATTTTTTCAATAACCATCAGCTTTTTTTTCGCAAAAGGTTGAATTTTCAAAGGGACTTCAGCTTGACCTGCAATTCTGTGAGCGTACGTAGTTTTGCACATTAATGCAAGAGGAGGGGAGGGAAATTCAAAGTTCAAACTAGCATTTGGAATCCTAATGACATTTACTAAAGGATTTGGTGTGATAAAGGCTTTAGAAAGTTTGTTTTCAGTTCTCAGCCTTGCATCAGAATACATGGCCTGTGTAACCTTAGGAAAATCTCCCCTATTTTTGTATCCATACATATAGAGAGAGAAACAGTTTACATACGTTTATATACCTAAATTTGTATATTGAATATTACCATATGTCTGTAGGCAACTATATAGATATATATATGTTGCAGGCAAGGAATTCTACAATAGAAATGTGCATTTTATCTCTTATTTCTTGTAGGATAGTTAGGTCAGCATAGCGGTCTGTCAGCATGGTATGTTCTTCTTACTGCATTTTCCTTAAGATAGTCTTGATTTTATGGGGTAGCCTGAATAGTACCAAGATGCAAACAACTAGCGATCATTTGTAGGCTCACCTTGCTAGTGACATGTAATTGTTCACAGAATGACAGAATGGTTGAGGTGGAAGGGACCTCTGGGTCCATCTGGTCCAGCCCTTGCTTTAGCAGGGCCACCCAGAGCAGAGTGCCCAGGCCCATGTCCAGGTGACTTGTGAAGATCTCCAAGGAGAAGACTGCACAACCTCTCTGGGCTCCACCACCCACACAGCACAGAATCACTTCTGGTGTTCAGAGGGAATCTCCTGTGTTTGAATTTGTGCCTATTGCATCTTGTTCTGGCACTGCAGAGACTGGTTCTGTCCTCTCTGTACCCTCCCTTCAGGTATTTATATACATTTTCAAGATCTCCTCTGAACCTTCTCTTCTCTAGGCTGCAGTCCCAGCTCCCTCAGCCTCTCCTCATAAAAGAGATGTTTCAGGCCCTTCATCATCTTCATGGCCCTTCACTGGGCCCCCTCCAGTATGTCCAGGTATTTGATGTCGGGGAACTTAGAACTGGACACGGTACTGGTGGTTTCACCAGTGTTAAGTAGAGGGGATGGATTTCTTCCCTCGACCTGCTGGCCTTGAATACTTGACCTAATGCAGCCCATGCTAGAGTTAGCCTTCTTTGTGACAAGGGCACATTGCTGGCTCATGTTTTAGCATGTTCACCTGCGGTAATAAAATAAGTGCTTGAACAGGTCCTCTAATTTAAAATGTTTTTCAATATTGATTGCAGTTTTCTGTTATCAGAAATGGAGTAGCAAAATTGATGAGGGTATCTGAGCCATCAGCTGAGTGAGACTGAAATACATTCCACCTTTTTGTGTTCCAGACGGAGTATTTTCAGTAATTCCTGCCCTGTCTTTTAATGCCACTATTGGTCAGGTCATGACAGACAATGATTTAGTGCATTGAAGAGTCAAAGAGGATTTGTAATAGTCCTAGAACATTACCTCGCTAAATGTACAGCATAAAGAAGGTCACTGAATTCTCCTTTGATTGACAGTTCTCAGCGTGTGAGTGACTTGAGATTTCCAAGTTTCAACTGGAGCAGGAGCCTCTTACCACTACCAATATTTCATAGGGGTTATTTTAAAAAAATAAAATAAAAAAAAAGTATAGGGTTGCTAAAATGCAGTAAAAACTGAAACTACTCTTAAAACTCATCTGCTCCATGGCGCTTATATTGATACCTATTTTTTTAGAATAAACTCCAGATTGGCAACTTTAGTTCATCTGTTCTTGAGTACAGAGCTAGAGAATTTTGATTTTATTCTGTTAAATGATTTTATGTCATCACTTGCAGGTGCCTTTAAGTAATGAGACAATAATAAATTTTAAGATGTCTTGAAACATTGCATACACTTTCTTCCCACTCAAAGTCTAAGATGTGCTTTGCTTAGAACGTGGCTTCTTAACATGACAGTGGCCACTAAATGCATTTGAAGTAGGTCTGAGAGGAGGCAGGGCTGAGTTCTGTTGAATTACTGTTTTGTCTCCACACAACACTAGACTCACAAAGTACAAATTTTCTCAGGGACCACTTGATACCCAAAATCTAGGCTGCCTTTGGCGCAGAATAAGCGAGCGGCAAATTTTTTGAATGTAAACAGGTAATGAACCAATATAATCTATGGTATAATTAAAGCAATCTCCTTCTCTCTCATTTTCTAGGCTGGCTACCTGTTCATCCATCCATCCAAATCCTGTTCCAAAAACCACTCGCAGAGAGCTGGAACTGCATTTGGATGTGCTGAAAGTTGCTCACTCTACTGCCTTCCAAAACACTTGTGGTGTCCCTGTTCTCCCTTCAGAACCTCTTATGTTTATTTTCTGATTTCTCTGGTCTTGCCTTCCCTTGATCCTTTGTCTTGTTCATCTCCTGACACATATTTGGATGCAACCTTTGTCTCTCCTCCTAGGTTCACATATTATTTTCTTTTCACATAGTCCTCATATGCCTGGAGCCACCTCAGAACCATATTTCCTGAATGTTCAGTTTTCTCCACAAGTTTGGCTTTTGAATTTCTCACTAAGATTTCCTCCTCACAGTGGAAACTTCCACTTCTTTTGCTGTCATTGATTTAAAAACAGAGAGTCAAATTACAGCTACTGCAGAAAGTCAGCAGAGGTTGGGGGCTCTTTGGGTTTCCCTACAAGAAAGTAGAAATGCATTTTTTTTTATAATTGTTGGTTCTCAGTGAAGCAGTTGCTGAACTCTGAATGAAGAATCATTTTTCTTGTTGCATTCCACGTAGGAATCATTCTATCCCATGTTGGGTTAAAAAAAAAAAAAAAAAAAGAAGTCTAAGCAGATTTGCAAAATACAAACATTTCCAAATAGCAACTTTTCTTACCCTGCTGTGCCTTGAGATTGCAGATGATAAGTTCTGCTATCCCACGGCGAGGCTGGGTTTGAGCTGCAGTCAATAATAATAACAACATGGGACTTGCATAACACCTTGCATCTTCAAAGTGCTTTACAAACATAAATCTTAAAAAAAAATGTTTATCTTTAAATAACTGATCATACTTTGTAAGACAAAAGACACAAGGACTTCTGCTGAATTAAAAGGAGGAATAACTGTCAGGAAACTAGGTTTGGCATAACATCCCATCAATCTGCTTGCTTCTTCTATGTTTACATGATGCAAACTTTGAGGAAAGGAAGGATTTGTATTTTGTAAATTAGAAATCACTTGTATCAATTATTTATTTTCCTTATTTTTTTGTTTTGTTTTGTTTTGTTTCCTTAAGTACAAAATAATTCAGGCCACAATTTGAATAGCTCATGTAAGAAAATTCTTCCTAGCAATAGACATACATATTTCTGGATGTTGTATTTCTGTACTTTGTCACAAAGATATGTTACTGAGTTCTTTCCACACAGTAGGATGTTCAAGCTTCTTGTATTCGGTCTGTTTTCTGTTCTGTGTATGTTCAGGTTTCTAGCCATACGAAGCGAGGATAACAAGGTATTTGTATATCACTGCATGTTAATATTTACAAATCATGACGTTAGATTCCCAGACAAGTTATTCTGGAAAATATCATCAGGTGAAATCATCACTGGGAAGGAGGTACATAGGCTTGCAGGAATGATTACACATAGAGAAAACTTCCATGTTTCAGAAAGACAAGTAAGGGTGACAAAGTTTTGTCAGAATCAGTTCGGAAAATTACAACATGTAATGTTTTACAGGATTACTACTGCACTGTAAAAATACTTGGACTACTGAAAAAATCAGGAGGTTCAAGAAAAGGGTTTGACCAGGAATATAGACAGCAGTATATATATATGTGTATGTATCTGTACATAAATATATATACGTATATCTATGTGTACACACAATTAAGTCTGATGCATTTGGCTAGACAAGGTGCAAGATATCTAATCACGTTTCCACAGTTTGATTGTATTATACTTTCCAAGGACCTAAAATGGAGTTTGGAGGGTTTGCCTGAAGACTGCACAGATCTGCTCAGTGGCATTGCAACATCAAAAAACAAGAACGTAGGACTAAAGAGAACATTACATTTTTATTTATGACTCCTCCAATGTTTCAGAGGAAAACAAAGTATGTTTTGTCCATCAGTCACTAAAGTATTTGGGTGAGGATGAGGAAGATGATATGAAAAACACAAAATTGGCTAAAACAGAAGATCCTTAAGAGGATCATGGGCTGACACTGCTGCTCAGTCTGGCTGATTTATAGGGGGATCCAAACCCACCATCAAGCCCAGCTCCTCTGTGTGACCTTTTCCTTGTGAGTGAAAACATAAATGTTCCTTTCATCCCCAAGCTGTGGATGCTCTTTAGAACAAGGAGCATTTTGCACAAAACACTACCATCCTGTGGAAAACAGATGGAGGAGCAGTGCCAGTAGCCTCCTATTGCCTGTAACCTAGGAAATAGGAAATTCTGTGCTTTTCCTTTTCCTGCATGCTGTGCAGACTTTGTTACAGATGTGAATTTTCTAGATGGCTGAATTTGCTGGGGTTTAGATGTTTTTCTGCTAGATATACTCCTGTCATGGCCAAACTGTGCTGTTTTATGAGCAGTGCACTTCTTTGAGGGTTTTTTATACTTCTGTAGGGTGGTTAGAGCCCTGATTTGGAAGCCACATTGAGCATCCAAATAGAAAAACACTTTGCAGGAGCATTTCAGAGCTTTAGCTAGATGGATGGCAGGTACCTCCAGCATGAATCTGTCAAGTGATTTCGGTTTCAGGCACATGCAGATATTTAACGTTGAAGATAAGAAATATTTAGAATACTCTTTTATTTGCATAAATGTAGCTCACATTCCTTCAGCTCCATTATAACACAGTTCTACATGTATTTTACTTGCTAGAATGGTAAAAGCAAATTTGACATGCTGCCCAAGGACAGCTGCTACTCTGCTACTCATGTCCAGAAATGGAGTATGTTACAAGAGCAATCTGATAAAACCTTACACCAGCAAGATTTTCTTCTGTGAGAACTTAAATCAGCTCCACAGCTCTTCCCTGGAAGTGCCACTTATGCCTTTGGATAAGCCATTACCATTTTACTTTTTTTTCCTTCTCTCAAAACTGCCATATAGGCAAACCATGTGCAGTGAAAGCAAGTGAATTTAGGTGTTATCAGTCAGAGATGCTTTAATTCACTTGCAGTGTGATAAAGCAATGCTGAGAACATCACTTGGCTTTAAGGGTAAATTAAATCAAGAATTTTATCAAAGCCAGGAAGTGATTTTAGCATATATTTTTTTTCTCCAAATTCTTGGATGTTGTAGTGACAGATTCAGTACTTCAGTAAGATTTGGTATTTCCTGAGACTGATTTTTTTTATTTAAAGAAAGTGGAGAAGGGCTGAGAAACTAGAAAATTGTTTGAGCACAGTAAAGGCATTAGTTATTATTTATGCACCAAAGATCTATGTAACTGTCTAGAAATAGTGTCTAAACATATTAAGAAGGCACATTCTAAATACCAAAATATGTTCTAATAGACAGTTGAGAATTGGAGCCTATCTGAAAAGTGCAAAGTCCTTTTGCATTTATTAAATGAGTTGGTGACATGGGCTGGTTCCTACCACTTTGAACTCGCTGAAAGCAATATTGGCTTTTTAAGATAGCTTCACGCTGCAGTGGGAGGTAGCCATCCCTAGAGCAGAGTTGGGCCCACACTGTGTGTTTATGGCAGAAAAAGGGGTAGCCATATTGCATCCAAATGAAAGGAGAGAGGTGCTTTAAGGATGTAAATTATAATTACGCAGTCTGGATCTAGATTATAATTACATAGTCTGGAACTACGCCAAGACACTGAAATTAATATTTTAAGTTTGGAGGGAAGAAAAATGAGATAGCGTTTGGCTGGGTTCGTAGCTGTCTGTCAGCCATGAACTCACAACCAAGAGAGTGCAAGGAACCTACCTCCCAGAAAGAGATGCAGAGACATTTACTTAAAATCTTAAATGCACAATGGAATATGTTAAAAAGATCATAGTAATATGGAAAAGACACAATGACATTGTTGAATGTTACTATGTGGTTAGTAAATGAGAAAGAAGGATCATTTATATTCAAAACTGAAGTATTACTTCAAAGAACCTCAGCTGGTAGTCGGGTCTTTTGGGTAAGATTTCTTCCCTAACTTACCTAAATTTAGAAAGTAGACGCATTACCCAGTCACATAAACATGGGCAGTTAGGGCCATGTATATCCTAGGCCTGCAGTACGTCTTATCTGGTCTCCTGGTACTGGCATGGCCCACCTTTTCCATAGGTGTCAGCTGCTTTTAGGTGTCTTGGCTATCCCAGAGCATCAGGCAGTGTCAGTAACCAGCATGGCAGCTGCTGAACCCAGCTGAAGCTGGTTGCCCACCTGAATCACGCTCAGCTCCGTTGGCTGCACTGATCAGATTTCCACAGACATAGGAGCTCAGACACCTAAAAGACTTTGATTGAATATAAATATCTTATTATAACCTGGTCCCATCCTAAATTTCAGAAAAAGGGTCAAGAGTCTCAGAAGATGTACACCTCTTGGTGAACACTTGCTTCAATGTCAGAAGTACAATATCACAAAGTACAACCCTTGTATTTTACAGATAATTTTTTAAGTGGGTCTTTTGATATTATGGGTTTAAAAGTTACGTAGCAGTAATACAATATTTGCCTCTTATTAACACTAAAACATGTTGATCCAGGTAAGCAAACAGTCTTGTCCCCATTTGTGATCAACTTGGCTTGCCTCATATGCCCATGGACAGCTTCTTCTGCATGTCATACATCCAGTGTTTTACCTGTCACTATTTTCATTGGCATAACTAAAGCTAAGTTCAACATATGTTGCCAACAGTTTTGACTTGGTTTATTAAAGTGCTATTTATACTTTTATCTCACAAATTTATCGTACTATCTTACACTGTTTAATATATTATGGCCTACTGAGAGTTTTAAGAGGCAAGAAGCTTAAGATACCTCATTCAGGAGATGAGACTTGCAGTAATGCAGTGTCCCGCCGGGTACTTGAGCTTTGTGGTTTTGCAGTGACTCAGAAAAAAAAGAGTGCCGTGTACACTGTCTCACCAGCTCTTGGTCTTTTCTCAAAGGTTTCCTCACTAATTCCCAGCTCATCACGGTCCTCATCAGCCTGTGTAATGCGCTCATCACACGCTCATTTTCAGCTTTTGATTTGGCCAGGCTGTCTGCTGGGGAAGACTTCCTCTGGTAGAAGTCTCCAGGTACATGAACAAGTGAGCTCTAAGTGTTACTAATAAAAAATCCTTTAATCCACTTTAACAATGATAAATTGGAACTGAGAACTTCTTACTTTACAGATGCATTCTGTTCAGAATTTCCCTTAAGCCAGGAAATCACCTTATGGGCAAGGGAAAAAGCCTAAACACCCCAATGTGGACAATGGGAATTGAAGGCCAAATGCTCAATGACTTCCTGGCTATCTGAAGCACCTAATGATGACTGAAACGTCTGCTGATCTGCTGACATGGCTAATTAATAGCAAATTCACTGGTCATTGCCATTATTTTTATTCTTAATTCACCCTCACAATTCCCTTTTATTTTTCATTTTGTTTGTGTCGTAGTCTGTACAAGATGAAAGGAAATATCTGATGTGGGCCACAACAGTGTATCCTGAGCAAAGGTCTGGCTAAAATGTGCCTTTCTGGAGTTAGATGTATTAGTTATATTGTCTTGGCTGTCAGTGCATCACACCTGAAATCTGTATTATAATCCACGCACTAGTCTACCTTTTATTTCTATTTGTATGCTGAGGAACATAGCATGGTCAGATATAAAGAAAAATGAAGTCTTTCTTCTTCTTGCCCAAAAGCATAGGTTTTTCTGCTAAGGGCTTACCACTAATGGTTAGTTCCTCTTGTAATCCCCACAGATAGTGGCACTCTAACGTGTCCCACAGTACAGCTCATATAGCCATGCTATACAAGGTCCAAACTAACATCTGGGCAACAGCAGGGCCTTTGGAGGTTCACCTACCTGGCCTCCCATGTGTTGGTACCACTGCTGGGCTCCTCTGGGAGCATGCCAGGTGCCTCCTTCGTGCCATCAGTACCTCAAGTACTGTGTTCAGCTTTGGGCCCCTCAGTACCAGAAGGACATCGAGGCCCTGGAGTGTGTCCAGAGCAGGGCTACGAAGCTGGTGAAGGGCCTGGAGCACAAGTCCTGTGAAGAGCAGCTGAGGGCTCTGGGGGTATTTGGTCTGGAGAAGAGGAGGCTCAGGGCAGACCTTATTGCTCTCTGCAACTGCCTGAAAGGAAGGTGTGGGGAGCTGGGGGTTGGCCTCTTCTCACAGGTAACCAGTGATAGGACTAGAGGGAATGGCCTCAAGTTGTGCCAGGGGAGGTTCAGGTTGGAAATCAGGAGACATTTCTGCTCAGAAAGAGCAGTCAGGCACTGGGATGGGTTGCCCAGGGAGGTGGTGGAGTCACCGTCCCTGGGGGTGTTCAAGGAGAGGTTGGACGTGGTGCTTGGGGACATGGCTCAGTGGGTGACATTGGTGGTAGGGGGATGGTTGGACCAGATGATCTTGGAGGTCTTTTAATAATAGTAAGTCTTAATTATTTTATGATTCTATGGTCTTACATGACCTGCTCAGGCTTCAGGAGTCAACAGGAGTCAACACATGTTCTAGTACCTGCTTTCCAAGCAGCCATACAGTATTTGCAAGCAAATGTAGGCTCATTGTTTCATGTTTAATGTCGAAAATCTGGTCCCAGTGGTGTTTTGTTGGTGTTGTGCTTTTTTTTTTGTGCATCAGTATACTAACATCTGGCTTTTCCTGGCTTGGCAGACAGTCTGTATCACTAAGTAGAACCAAACTATGCATTGATATGGACAGAGATGATCCTGCACCGATTTCCCAAAGGACAGTAGGGCTATTGGCAAATTAGATAGTTGGAGAAATTCTCCATCTCTCTTCCTTTTCTTGATGTCAGGGAATAAAATTGAGGGGAAAGCAGAAAACAAACTAATGTGAATGTAATTCCCAAATTTCAATCTTCTGTATATTATGGGTCATTACCCGTTAATTTGCTAAATGGCAGTTTTCTATGAAAGAAAAGTTTTGTTTAGCTGTATAATGATGACAGATGATGTAATTAGTATCATTCCCACATTGAAAATGATAAAAGCATTTCCTTTGTGTGTCACTGCTTTTAGACAGTATAATATCAAAAATGATAACAGTATGAAAATTGCACTGGCCGCTTTCATATATTGTGCATTTGGAATACCTCAGTGATATGATACAAGTAATGACAGGTACTTTGCCATGTATTCATTTTCTCCACTCTCTAGCCTTTATATTACAGCAAAATTAAAGCACAGCACTAAGCAAACCAGACGTGCCTGAGTACAGAGCCATCTTATGAGACTGTAAATGGCTTGAGTCCCTTTATTATTGCTGGTTATGATAATTAAGCGATTATAAACAGGGTTTTTGAGGGAGAACATTGAGTCATTTTTCAGTTAAAGAAGTTGGGGGGGTATTTTAATTTCAGGCCACGTTTGTTGCTTGAATTAGTTTTAATTATATTCTGTATAAGTACTTGCCCCATATCCTGGTCTTGATAGTGGTAGATATTCTCATTTAAATATAAATAAATGCCAAACTTATTTAACATGGAAAAGTGACTGCTGTGACTGTGTAGTAACAATTTTCTCTTTGTTGCTATGGTTTGGATTTTTATATAAACTTTGCAAATATAATAAAGCTAATGGAGCTCTTCATCCAAGGAAATGGGTATATTCAAGAAAATAAATTACATTTTGCAAGCTAATGAGCTCTACTAATTGTGTTTATCCTTGTGAATTAATACAATTTAAGCAAATCTATCCCCCAAAATCAAGCATTTGATTGCATTTTAGCTGCGTGGAAATCAGAACATCCGGATCAAATCCGAGTTTACTGGATATCCAAGGGGTAGGGGAGAAGGTTAATTTTCATTGACTTGTACAGCTGGTGCTAGCTCCTAGTAAAGCAGGAGAAGTCAGACTTTGAAAGTTGTCACTTTCCTAATTTATTTTATTTTTTTTATTCAGCTACTTCCCTCACAGGCAGAATTTGCAACAAAGAGTTGTGTGTAATAAATCCTATGTAATACTCTGGCAGGCCTGCAGGAGTCATGCTAATTAGCCCACATGCCCACAGGACAGGATAAAAGAAGGAAGGAAAAAGGGAATGACAGTTGTACTTCTTAAGACACAACTTATCTTCGCACAGTTCCCTCTCTCCCTCCCTTTTCTCACACTTTCCTTTGCCAACATTTGGACTTTTTTTTTTCTTCTTATAAACAGGTTTTCAGTTCGGTAAGGTATTTTGGGAGACGTATGATGGATTACAAACCTCTGTGTGCATTTTGGCAGATTTTAGATTATGCTCCTGTATGTTTTTTTGGAAGCGTGACAGCAAGGAGAGAAAATGGCCAGTTTGAATGTTCGAAATGCTGCAAATACCCCCAAAAACTCCCAAGCAAACTGTGTTGGTGAGCAATGCCAAGCAAGCAGGCTCTGGCTGTGAAGTTTGCACTATAGGAGGGTGACAGCAGTTGTCAGCAGCGGGTCCTTGCGGAGACGGTTTAGCTGCCACTTTTAACACTGTGCGAGAATGAAGTCCCAGCCTAAATGACTGCACTTCCTTGGTCTCCACTGCACCATAGCCCTGCTTTTTTATCCTGCCAGATCACTTTCAGCGCCAAAGCAGGAGTCCCAGCAGTTAACAGCCATGGCAGATTCCTCGGATAGAGCAGGCGTGAGATCAGAGTGCTCCTGTTTCTCAGCTGCGGGCCCCTCTTCATTTAAACCAGAAGTGGGAAGCAGAGCCAGGCAGCCTTTCTCAGCTGCTGAAAAAATAGCGTCATAAAGACGGATAGCAGACACAAAAAGCGCTCAGAAATGAAATTTGTTTGTTTCTTTGTTTTATTGCAGCGCAGGTAAGAGCTTGGATGATCTGTTGCAGTTTCTGCACTGAAAAAAATGTATTCCATCACATGTTCCATCACTGGAACCCAGGTGCTTAAAAGGACCGTTAGAACTAACGAAGTTTTGGATTAATTATATCTGGGTAGTGTGAAGACCACACTTCCTCAGAATAGATAAAATTACACCATTAAAGAGATGCTTATATCAGAGTAATTTATTTTGGAAGAAGTAAAGAAGAAAAATAAGGAATGATCACACCTGTAAGCAGGTGTAATTATGTCCAGAGTAGAAATTGTATTGGAATAATAGCTTTGACTAGAAAAGATGTATTTATCAGTCTTGTAAGAGAAATATTTATATAAGGAAAGGTTTTGATGCACAGAGCCACTCTGGATTCCATGGGTTCCTGGCTCCCCAGGCAGGCATTAACACAGCAGACCATAGCAGCTCCACAGGAGCCGTACCCCCCCCATAGGGGTCCCAAAGTACACACTAATGAAACCATTATCTTGTCAATGGTGTGAAGTTTAGAGCTATCTTCAGCAGAAGCTACTATGATTTTCCATAAAAGAACAGAGAATTTAGGGACATTTTTATTATTTAACATCACATCACCAGTAAAAAATAAAAGGAGGAAGCCAGAGGAAGGATAAAGTGCAAAAATCTTTACATAAAAAATAATGTTCTCATCTGAATGAAACTATAGGCAGCTGGGAGAAAAGGATCTGGGGTTTGTTCTGTTCCTGGCACTGACAGATTTTGCTAATAGCAGGTTAAAAGTTACCTGTTGGCTGCAGCAACACTGGATCTCAGAAATGAGCACAGCCATGATGACTTGATATTTTTGGGCTGCTGACTTACTGCACAGACCCATGCGTATCAGCAAGAGTTAAAATCAAAGTGGAACCTCAGTTCTGAAGTTCCTTTTTCTACGGCGTTTGAGTCAGCTCTGCAGCGTTTCATGTCTCACCACGTGGGGATGCGGGGGTCACTTCTTGGCCCTGCTGACCCCATGCAGATTTATTGTAGAATGATATCGGTGCAAACACAGCTTTGATACATCATGTGGGTTGCTCCGTGACTCCTGCAAAGTGCTGACCACCCCAAGTCTGAGAGAAAAGATACCTGCATGGAGCTGAGCTCTATTACGGGTTATAAAGCCGAGACGGGTTTGAATGATAGAAAGAGTCCTGGCAGGCTGTTAGCTCTCATCAACTGGGAAAATGGAAATGTTTATTAATAAGAACCTTTGACATGAAATGCATGCCCCCTGCACTAGGCCCGTGATTAATAACATTAATTATGGGGAGTTCATTACAGTCTCATGGGGATATGATATGTAATTCAGCCAGCATTTCATTGTAAATTAGCATTAATGTCCACCTTAAGTACAGTAGCTATCTATAGCCATGCGGAAGGAGCTTCAGTCAGTGCGTGCAATAACATCACCTTATTAAATGACAGTAGACTTCTACCTCAACAACAAAAAACAAAAAAATACAGACTTGTTAGCATTTCTCCTATGTTAAATCTGCTGTGGCTGGCATCGTACTACCTATTGTGAATAACCTACTGGTGCTATAAAAACTTGCCTCAGTGGTGTTATAGGAGAGTCGAGCGCCTTGCTGATTTTAAACACAAACCAGATCATTTTAAAATCTGGTTGGAAGTAGTCTTGATTGCTGTTTCATTAGCAATTAAAAGAGCATGTAACCTAATGGCTTTTTCACCCCGGTCCAGAGGAATTATGCACAGTGGGCAGCTCTTCAGTTGGTGTAAACCATCAGCACTGTAATGAAAGCAATGAACCTTCACTGATTTGCGCTGAGAATCTTGCCTGCTCCAAATTGTTCAAACATACGCCTTCCTAAAACCACTCTGTATTGTTAGCTGGTTGCATAATAACAAAATATTTAGTCTCACTTGAAATTCTTTTTCTCTAGTTTGACTTCCAGGAATCCTTTGTGAAGGAACTGTCTGACCTCAGTTTCTTCTGAGCCGTATCTGGTGATTCACATACCTGTATACAAATGATCCTCATGTGCAAACATGATTTATTTGTCCCTTTGTAGCATCTCGGGACCCAAAAACTACTCAGAGCCACTGCCTTCCTGTGGTGGAGGTGGCCAGGAGGACCATACCCATGTATGTTTTTAATCTGCTGAAGAAGCAGCTGCTGACACATGGTAATGGGAAACATCATGCAGATGCTGAAAAACAGCTGAAGGACAGAAGTCTCCATTAAAAGATTTTACGTATATTAAAATATGTTTGTGTATAAATACAGATCCAGTCAAAACGGGGAAAAAAAGGGAGAGAGGGTACAAGAACCAGATTTTTTTTCTTTTACAATCACAGGTAATTTTGTGCGAAACATGTAGTTTAGGACAGCCCAAGGATCCCTTGCCTTCCATGCTGATTCTGTGATTCTGTGATAGCACTCTCTGAAATTTATGATCTGTAGAGAAAAACTGGAAGCCATAGCTACACCGTGCCAAGGGAAGACAAGAAGAAAACTCAAGGACCTCAGCAGCAGCTTAGGTTCTGAGAGCTTTCTGGGAAAACGTGCTCGGATTTGTTGAGCTGCCTACCTAAATTGAAGCCAGCTCGAGAGAACTGTAAATCAAAGTAGCCCTGCAAGTGTCTGCGCTAGAGAGCTGGGTAGCAGCCTGCAGCCATTTGGCACCGAAGGATGCGAGTCGGCCGGATCCAGCACCTGTTCGGCTCTAAAACACTTTTCTTAGAATTCGCACAGCTGACCGGCTCCTGGGGAAAAACGCAGCAGCTGCTGGGCAGCAGTGGTTAAATATAGGAAATGGAGAATGCCGCATCCAACTGGAGAGGGAGGGGGCGGCAGGAATCCGGCTGCAATGAAAATTCTCCTCGGTGGAAAGGGCCCCGGGACGATCAGGAATCGGAGGGTTTTACACCCTGGGTTTGCTCTCTTCTCTGTGACTGCACCTACAGCTGTGCACTACATCAGCCCCAGATAATGCTGGGCGCTTGGTTGGCGCTGGCTTGTCACTCCTGGAATGTTTTTGGAATAGCACGCGAGGGCCTGTCATCTCCCCGTGGGTCTTGTCGAGATACTGAGAAGTGTTGCCTGTAGTTTGATTTGATTCTTTGTAGCAGTTTTAAGAGTGAAAATGCCCTGAAAAGCTTAAAAATTAAGCAATACAGCTTTGGCATAGATGCAGTTTGAAAAGGACATTCAGCCTTCTCTAATCTACTGAGATCGGCAAGTGAAGCAAAAGGAAGGACATCCTGAGAGATAATATTTTTCATTCTGATAATCTGTAGTGCTTTAATTTCACCCAGGCATTTACATGGCCCCTTTATTGAAGAATCTGAGTGTTCCTTTTGCTTTCGCTGGAGGACTGTTAAAAAGGAACAAAAAAAGCAAACCCCTTTGCTTAGCCGCCTTTCAGGTGGTGCCAGACATCCTTGCAGGGAGAGAGAACAATGTGGAGTTGAGGAGGCTCAGCTACAGATTGGAAGATTATTCCTATTCTTCAGACAGGCACAACAAAAGAAGGCGAGAGGAAAGAACAGGGAGGAAAAGAGAAACTCCTGTTTCACTTCATTCCTATGCCACACGTACACAAGAGAGCTGATGGCACGCAGGTGTGTCACAGCCTCTGGCCCTGGGCTTACCTCCCGGTTCCAGGAGGACATGTGGCCAGCAGGCTGTCCTCACCTCCCACCCCTTCTCCTTCACACGCTGGCTGAGCCTGTCGTGGTGATGATATCATGCAGTTAAATTAATTGCAGAGCTGATCGAGTTTGGAATCAATTAGACAAGAGACAAAAGAGGGAAGGGGGAAAAAAGAGAAAAGCAGACCAGGTGTGAAACGGTGTACAAGGAGAGGGAATAGCGAGGATGGTCCTGAAGGTGGCGTAAGGTTTGGCTTAGCTCAGGGGACCTGCAGGTGACAGGAGCATCACGATGTGCACAGATCCCTTCTGTCTCAGCTTTCAGACAGGGTTTCACTAACCGCCTCTTGGCCATACGGTCAATGTACACCTCATCAAGAGGAGGCTGTTCCATTCTGTTTCAAGGACAACGCTTAGACAGGTGTAAAGAAGAGTCCTTGGGTTAATACACATCTCCCTGTACCTCTTCACAATGTCTCGACCTTGCTGTTGCGTGTAACCGAGGCCCAGGAATGGGCAGTGCTGAGCAAGCAGCGTGCTCTACGTTCACAACCTCAGCATCTGCTGCGAGTTTGGGCCAATAAATCACAAATGTTGGAAGGAGAGGGCCACCTTCCCACCGCATGTCCTGACAGCAGTTCCCACAGCGGGCGTCTGATCCTCGAGGCACTGCCATATGCAAATAGTAGTAATCTCTGGTTTGTTGTTTCTCCAAAGTTGGATGCGACTGCATGTGTCTGCTTGGAAGCTTAAATATGCCCAGTTGAGGCTTGTTTGCTTTTGCAAGCTTGATTCATCAGCTTGATTTCCAGAACGCATAAAATACTTCCTATTTGGTCAGAGTGCCTTTTTGTTATCTCTACCCAAAGCTGTCTTAGAGAAGACTTAAAAAAAAAGGAAAAAAAAAATATATATATATATATTTTTAATCTTTCGATATCTTGGGTGCAGGCCTGGATGACTGTCAAACACTTGGCTTTTAACACTGGTATTTGTAATATTTTCCATTTTCTCCAGAGACCCCACGAACAACATCAGAAAGTTAAATTACAGCTGTACAGGTATGAGGTGCATTGAAACAGGTGTAAGGAAAGGAACAAGGACTTAAATAAAATGTGCTATTGTAGGAGGTTTTTTTACAAAGCCACGTGGATGAACTTCAGTATAATGATCCCTGTCAGGGCCATCAGAATCGCAGCCTTTACCAGCTTTTACACCTCGCCTGCACATCACCTGTGTTTACTTTGTACAACAGCTCTGTTGTACTGCTGCTGCATTATTTTTATTTACATACAAGCACTTCACAGATAACATTTAGAAGAAGCAAAGAAGTAAAAGGTCACCTCACCAAGCAGTCGGTGATTTATGAGGGCCTCCCTGCTCTCCCAGCCAGAGTAGTGCTTTTCACTAAAACCAGTGGGACCGTATCCTTCCTGAAGTGCTGTACCTGGCCAAAAGCATCTGCAGAGCCAGGCCCCATGCTGTTACGTGAGACTTCAACTTCAGCTACAGCAGGGAAAATGATGATTAGGTTCTTGAAGCTGTTTCCGAGTGCTGGTCCTCGCTTTTCCACGTACACTGTTAGCCTTTTAACAGCACAGCAACGGGTCTCTGGCTGTCATCAGCAGAAAAAGAGACATTTCTACAGGGCTGGCCATCTTTTCTGTTGATTGTAGAGCAAAATTCAGCCACTGGCTTAGGATATAGGTCTGACTTTTGGATACTGAGTTATTAATATTTCTTGTAGACTGCCTTCCTTACAGGTCCTTCCCTTTCCTCATTCATGTTATCCATAGTTAAGGGGAAAGAGGCGGTTTATGGTTATTTCTGAGTTCAAGTTCTTCTTCCAAAATGCAAGGCTTGGGCTTCTATATTTCTGTTAGAAGTTATTTGAACAGTCCAGAGGTCCCTTCCAACCTAAATTATTCTGTGGTTCTATGAGCCTAAATTTTTTAACAGTTCCTTAAAATTAAAATTAGGTGGGGAAAAGCATAACTTTCAACTAGTCACAGAGCTACTTAAAAATCTCTTCTTTGAAAGTTTCCCTTTGGCTGCTGTCTGAATTGTGCACAGCTTGCCCTCCAGGACCCATTTGCTCTCTGCTGGCAAATTAGGTTCTTAGAGAGACAAAAAATATGCAGGGAATAATTTTTGCTTAGGTCTTTTGTCCACAACACAAACCTAATGCCTAACACTGTATTCTGGTGTGCATGCAAGGCTGTTAGGCATCTTGCATGTTCCTGTATGAAAATCTACTGTGTCTGGTTATGAACTCAGCACTACCTGGATATATATATCGGGTGGATTAAGCCTCTCAGACCACGTCTGCATTAATCAGATAAGTACATGAGATGGCTGCCTGGTACAGAGATCTAGCTTGCACAGAAGAGCCTGCATCCTTGTGAAACTCCCCCGCTCATCGAAGAGAGAGCCCACGTATAGATAGTCTGTTGGGAATGGTTCCTGTCCTGCTGGGTGAATGTTATTGGACCAAAACCACAGCAGTGGCACTTCAGCAATAGTACAACTGAGTTCTGGGGCAGTAGAGTATTCCCTGGCAATGCTGAAGTTTCTAGTACAGATGTATCCACAAGAAACCCAGGTTTACATAGTCCTATTCATGAGTTCCAAGTAAATGCATTGTCTACCTCTCAGTGCATTTTTTTTTATGTTTTTTATTGCTCCATTTTATTGAAATGATTTAATTTTGGTTTCACTGCAAATTCTGCCTATTATCCCTCACTTCATAGGATCTCTAGGATGCTTTCCATCAAATCATCCTGACACATTAGGACTAGGAACAGCAGCGTGCTGTTCCTTCAGCCCACATACAGACAGCATCAGATGAATATCCTCTGTAATATCATCTGCCAGCAGAGAAGCTGAACCTTTAACTTCCCATCCTGGCTCTTTGCCCAAATTAAATAAATGAGTGTAGACTGACCACCATCGTTTCTGTGAATTAACCGCTAGAGGGAGGCATGGCAGACTTAGCTTATTTTATTTTTAGACTTTGTACTGTACACAATTTTTATATACTTTATACATCCAGCTTTTCTACTTCCCTTTTCAAGCCAGTTTTTATACAACCCTCACTTGTTGCTTCCTTGTTGGTGTATTGGTTGCAGGCTGTTCATCACAGACACTCTTACGGCTTCTTTTTTTTATGAGGCATCTAGCAAACTGTCACTGTGCTTGCAAAATATATTGCACTATTCATATAGTATAATATAATGGATTTTGTTGTTCATTTTAGTAGCCAGAATTCTCCCACATTTCTCCTTGGTAGTTTTAAGTGCAACAGAAGCAGGCAGTCAAACATTGCAATGGCATGTTATTTCATGTAAGGATTTTTTTTTTTCCGCTTTCAAAACTAGAAAAAAACAGTGCCAGCAGTGGGAATTGATCAAACCGTAACATTTGTGTGTGACGCCCTAATAGATTCTATAATGCTGCTAGCTTGGCTTACAACATGGCAGCTAGACAGGCATATTAGCCGCATCCTTTTACATGCAGACCTTGCTGTTAAATCGTGTTTGGCTAATCTTCCCTTAGGGGAAATTGGATTTCAGTCCTTCTCCCACCCCGAAACCCACTGAAAGATATAAAATTGGTTTTTAGAAGTCTCTTTTTCTCTAAGGCACTTTAATTGGCATAAGGTAGCTGCTCCTATAGAGAGACTATCGATTAGCATTTTTATTTTGCTAAACTTTAAAGTACACCACTTTCAAAAGCATTTCATGAAATACCAAGGCAATAAACCTGGCAATAAAAGGCCAGAATGGACACTGACTTGGCTTGCTTACTCCTACCTGTCTCATTCGTCTTGTGTTGTTTTGTGTTGTGTTTTTTGTTTTTTTTTTTTTTCCTTTTTAAGCCTGGCGAATAGCCAAGGCTGTTTATCATTCTCTTTTTACCAGTCCCTGAGTGAAATCCAAGCCGGACACATGAGTCAGTGTCACATACAGAGAAAGATTTACCCCCAGGGTTGAGAGAACTAGGGTTTCTGGTGGCCTTGGCCAGTGCAGCATGTTCTTCAGTGCCCACATCGGAGAAAAAAGCCTGTGCTTAGCCTCCTTCCTCACTACTGGGGCCTTGGGGAAGTGGGATAAAGTCATTAGAGAAAACAGGCTTGGGGGATTTTTTCTACAAGAAAATCTGCATGCATCGTAACGTCTCATTTGACTTTTTCCAGCGTGCTTTATTAGACTTTTTTAAAAGTCTTTGATGCATTATCTTATCTTTGAAAAGATGTTGAAATGTCTCTTCTAGTTCTCAACACCTATTTTCAGCATGAGTACATTGGTGACCACTCTGTGGGCTTTGTTCCCACGGGTTTGTGTTGTTTCCAGTAATTAAATGAGTTAGGATTTTTAATGTGACAGTCCTTGAAGTTTAGTTTATCGCATGTCTGTGTAAGACTCAGTTTTCTCTGCGCTAAGGGGTTACTGACAGCCTGAAGTCAGGAAGTCATGTATGTTCTAGCTACAGAGCATCTCCCGAATGCGGCATTCTTCCAATTTCGCTTTTGTCTTCCACTGCCAATCATATTCTAAAAGCAAAAATGACACCTGGCCTCTTCCCGTTTGCCAGCACCAGCGCAAATAAAATTTCAGTATGTATATGGCAACGCTGTGTTTTCAGAAAATTGAAAATGCAATGAAGTAAATACTTGAGTTGTCAGAGCTTTGTAGCAGTAGAGTACATGAGTACTCAAGAGCAAAAATGTTGAGTGAAAACAAGTTGGTGATCCCAGTCCAATCTTGTTACATTACTTATCATCAAAATCCAGGGCTTGGAGGCAGAATAATTTTGACCTAAGGCCAGCCATTTGTGTATTTACTCTGTGCTTTCTTTTATAGAAAACATTATAGGGGTACATTGCTTTGCCTGGGTCTTCTGTTTAATGGTACTTTGCATCCATCTATGCCACTGAGACAGATTTAATTTTAGAATGTTTCAGAAGCGCCTTTTCACCAATCAGACATTAGCTGTACAAAATCACCATGAACTGCTTTGCTTTCTCAGCATGGCTCGGCTTTATCCTCAGTCAATAGACATCTTATCAATCCTTGTTCAAAGACATTCTCTTGCTTCCCCTGGGCTAGTGCTGGTGATAGATAAAAAGTCTGCAAGCTTGGGTTGTGATTTGTTAGTCCCAAGTTATTTGAGGCAAATGGATAATAAACAAATTTTGAAAGTCCACCCAGTTCATTAAAACTCGAAGCCGTCATTTGAAAGTGTGGTGGGGTTTTGGAGGGCTCTCAGCTTCACAGCATGGCCCATGATGATGCATGTACAAACCAAAATGTAATATAAAGAACACTTCTTTCATCTTCACAAAGAGGTTTTATCATACAGCCTTAAAGACCTTTAGATCTCTCTACATCTGAAAGGAAGATCCAGCATCTCTTGGAATTTCTCTGTATAAATTCGGAACCCCTTTAGTGACTATTCCTTTGAATCTCTGGGTTAACTCTCATTTTTGTTTTGTATTAAAGTTTCTTTTTTTACTACCTTTATACTTACAAGGGTCATTAGAGGATTATCCCTAAACTTCAGAATATTAGCAGTTTCTGACAGCTCCCGCTATTTTCCTTCCTGTGGTTAACTTGACTTTTCACTTGAACCAAAAAATAATACTTACCATTGCTTTATCTTAATTCTAAAAATTTCCCTGAAGAATATCTTCAGTTTTCTTTAGTGTCAGTCCACCTCTTATCAGACAAATGAAAGGTTTCGTAAGAACATTTCTCCCTGTTAATATTAAGAACCTTCTTAGGCTATAGATCAAGACTACTGTTTTAAAAGCAAGTTAATTGGTACTTCTGTAGCAATTAGAGATTATTAGAAAATAACTTCATTTCTTGCTGATTTGTACATGGGAACATGGGAAAAACATTAGCAAAGCTTCTTCTTTAATGTACATAAAAAATGAAATGTTCTGCGGTCAAAACATACTCTGCGAATAACTAAGTGTAATCTGTGCATCTGTCCAACCAGATTTTTCCCCCATCCACTAAGCTTTCAACACAACCATTAGTCAAAAATAAACAGCCATTTCCAACTGGGAAAATTACAAAGAACTTTTGAGAAGGCTGAACCATCTGAGGATGCTCCAGCACAAGAAGTCAAACCTAAAAGCAGTTAAAACACACAACGATTTACTCGCATGGGCCAATATGCTAAGGACTTAAGAGAAAAATGGGTGTGTAACAGCAATGATATTAAGAGTTGTTTTAGTAATGAAATGACTGGAAAGTAACTGGTAAGTGGTAAAATGTGATGTATATGCCATCCATTTTATCCCATCTGATTCTTAGAAAACCAAATATGTTGTCATAGACAGACTGTTCTGTTGCTGCCTCAGTTTGCCTCATTACTGTCGATGAAAAGCTCCAGTTGACAGATTTCTCAAATGTTACCAGTGCTGGATGCCCGCTATAGGGCGTGGGATAAGAAAGTTCCCCCAACCTGATGAATGTTCCTGAAGCACAGTAGCAGAGGAGTGCCAGGATTTTTCCTAAATTAATTTGTAATTTTCTGGCACAGGATTCCTTCTCCTTCTCCTTCTCCCTCTCCTTCTCCCTCTCCTTCTCCCTCTCCTTCTCCTTCTCCTTCTCCTTCTCCTTCTCCTTCTCCTTCTCCTTCTCCTTCTCCTTCTCCTTCTCCTTCTCCTTCTCCTTCTCCTTCTCCTTCTCCTTCTCCTTCTCCTTCTCCTTCTCCTTCTCCTTCTCCTTCTCCTTCTCCTTCTCCTTCTCCTTCTCCTTCTCCTTCTCCTTCTCCCTCTCCCTCTCCCTCTCCCTCTCCCTCTCCCTCTCCCTCTCCCTCTCCCTCTCCTTCTCCTTCTCCTTCTCCTTCTCCTTCTCCTTCTCCTTCTCCTTCTCCTTCTCCTTCTCCTTCTCCTTCTCCTTCTCCTTCTCCTTCTCCTTCTCCTTCTCCTTCTCCTTCTCCTTCTCCTTCTCCTTCTCCTTCTCCTTCTCCTTCTCCTCCTTTTTTCATGCCATTGTGCTTACTGTGGTAGAACCCACCATGCTACCTTCTACAAACGAATTTGGAAGATTGGAAGAGGCAGCTCTCAAATTACAAATTTTATTGTCCATCGAAGTTTTCAATAAGTCATCAGAAATAAAATAATGGGGGGAAGGTTTCTGAAGGAACCCGGGTCTGCCAGGGTACCAGAGTCTTCCGAATGCCAGTGACATACAAATGGGTCACAAAGTGACAGAAGCTCATCATATAACACTGGGCATTCAACTGAGTGAATAAATATACTGTCTTTCTGCTAAATTATTTATGGTTATTGAAACAAAGGGAGCATTAGCCATGGATAAATTACTTTAGAATCATAGAATCATAAAGGTTGGGAAAAACCTCCAAGATCATCTGGTCCAACCATCCCCTTACCCCTAGCTTTTTAAGGCTTTGAATTATTACAGGCCTACCAAATTGTGCAGGTGGTTTCATTTTTATAGCACAGCACCTACAGGACAATCAAGTGATTGTAAGCAGCCAGCATGGGTTTATGACAGGCAGGTCATAACTAACTTAATCTCCTTCAATGACAAGATGACCGATTTAGCAGATGAGGGAAAGGCTGTGGATGCCGTTTACCAGAATTTTAGAAAAGTGTTTGATGTTGTTTCCCACAGTATTCTCCCAGGAAAAAAAAAAAAAAAAAAAAAAAAAAAGGCTGCTTTTGGCTTGGACAGATGTATAGTTTGCTAGGTGAACGGGCTGGGTGGCTGGGCTTCAAGAGTCCTGGTAAATGGAGTTCAGTCCAGTAGGCAGCCAGTCACCAGTGGTGTTCCCCAGGTCTCTGTCCAGGGGCAAGTTTTGTTAACATCTTTATCAGTTACCTGGACAAGGGGATCAACTGCACCTTCAGTAAGTTTGCAGACAACACCAAGTTAGGAACAAGTGTTGATCTGCTTGGGAGTAGGAGGGCTCTACAGAGGGATCTGGAAAGGCTGGACTGATGGGCCAAGGCCACATTCAGCAAAGGTAAGTGCCAGGTCCTGCACTTAGGTCACAAGAACCCCATGTAGCAGTATAGGTCTAGGGAAGAGTGGCTGGAAAGTTGCCCTGCAGAAAAGGACCTGGGGGTGCAGGTCAACAGCTGACTGAACTTGAGCCAGCAGTGTACCCAGGTGGCCAAGAAGGCCAATGCCACTGTGGCCTGCATCAGAAATGGTGTGGCCAGCAGGGCCAAGGGAGTGATTGTCCCTCTGTATGTGGGACTGATGAGACCACACCTCAAATATTGTGTTCTCTTTTGGAGCCCTCACTGTAAGAAGGCTACTGAGTTGCTTGAGCATGTGCAGAGAAGAGCGATGAAGCTGGTGAAGGGACTGGGAAACAAAACACACAAGGAGTGGCTGAGGGAACTGGGGTTGTGTAGTCTGGAGAAGAGAAGGCTGAGGGGAGACCTCATGGCTCTCTACAACTACCTGAAAGGAGGCTGCAGCGAGGAGGGTGTTGGTCTCTTTTCTCAGGTGACAAGTGACAGGATGTAAGGAAACAACCTCAAGTTGCACCAGGAGAGGTTTAGATTGGATATTAGTAAGAATTTCTTCATGGAGAGTGTAGTCAAGCATTGGAATGGGCCGCCCAGGGAGGTGGTGGAGTCCCCATCCCCGGAGGTATTTAAGAGACATGTGGACGTGGCACTGGGGGACATGGGTTAGTGGTGATACTGTGTAGGTCAGGGTGATGGCTGGACTTGGGGATCTTGAAAGTCTTTTCCAACCTAGATGATTCTATGACTCTGTGAGATGCAGAGAGAATAACCGCAGCCACAAACTCTTTATGTGTTCAGATAAAGGAAGCAAGGCATTTATGGATATGAGTTTCAGAAACAGATGTGTGCAAAAACGTATGCATGATTTAAAGCAATTATGTATGTAAACTTGATAGCAATGCACATGGCAGTTGACTGAAGACCTAGGGGGTCGCTTGCATATGCAAAGTTATCCACTGATTCTTTGGACCCAGTTTTCACGCTGTGATGTGACCAGATTAACTTTCATCCCTGTGAAATTGAGATGCTTAGAGGACACTGTATAGTTTTCTTCCTATCTCTTTAAACAAACATATTTTTTTTTCATCAACCTGTGTTGCAAATAGAAATATAAAGGAAAGTATAAATAGCTATAAATAGTGCCCTCAGCTGCCTGTCTTACTAACACATCTTGCACAGTAGCTAGATCTGATTTTTAGAAGAAAGCAAAAGAAATTTTGCAGGAAGCACTTGTAGGACCTCTACTAAGCTTCTGTAGCTTATTGTTTTCGTTTGAAATCTCCTTCTATTAATATTTCATAATTTCAAAGTAAGTAGAAATCCACATGGCAGAAGGATGGGAATAACAGGATTTTCTCTGTGTTTACGTTTTATGCAAGTTAGCTGAAAAGGTAAATAGAGTTTTTGGGAGTAAGGAGGATTTGGTTGATTTTTTTTCAAAGGTTTTCTATTTTATTGTCACTTCAGCACGTTCACTTTCATCTAAAATCAGTTCAACTTGTATTGAGAACTGAAAGAGATATCCAAAACTTCTGTAAGGATCTGAAGCTTATATGATCACAGTACTTTGATATCAATGGTTCTTTCCACTGTTTCACTGGTTTTTATTTGATTAGCCCATATAAGCCGTATTTCAGTAAGGGTTCCTGTTCTCAAAGACAGTTGTTTTTGTTTGTTTGTTTATTTTTGTTTGCTTGTTTGTTTTGTTTTGTTTTTCCCCAATTTCATTGGATACCAAATGATTGGGCAAGAGAAGCGGTAAAATTACCTTCACTGAAAAAAAATGTGGAACATCTCAGGAGCATCAGGAAGGCTCCACTGTTCCTATCAGAGCTCAGTCTTACTGATCACCATCAAATGCAGCCATGAGAGATCCCCTGGGAAACCATCCTTGCATGCTCACAGACTTACTTGTTTTTCTTGGATGAGTGTCCAGTGGCCAAACACTGCTGCCCCCTGCATTATCCTGATATAACTAAGTGAGGCGTTTGGTTTGTTGACTAATAACCGTAAAATACAATCAATTGCAAGGGCTCTGAGAAATCTCAGCTAAGGAAGCTGCTTAGAGCGATGCAGTTACTTAAAGTTAAATATCTGCAGAGGAAATGTTTTACTATTGAGTGGGGCTGTCAGATTTTTAGGTGGTGAACAGTTTGACAGGGCTGACACTCTGTGTGGCCCCAACATGCTCACTAGCTGGAACAGGTTCCTTCCCACTCATTTCCCCACCCTCAAGACAAGCAGGCCAAGACACAAATTTGTGGTGACTTGCTAAGGTTCACAGAGCATATCTGTCACACTGCTCTGCATCCCAGTACTTGGTCTCAGCAATCTGCTCATCTCTTCTGAAACGAGAGTAACGCATGCTAACACACATACTCAATTAGATCTCAGTCCCAAATGTTCATTTACCAGGGTATGGCACCAACAGGGTTTCAATTTCTCCCATCCATTATTTCCACACATGCTCTTTAATTCCTCCACCTTCTGGATTATAGGACAGTCATGTACCAGCGCAGCCCTGCGTCAAACCCTGAATAGCTCTGCACATGTTCAGCTCGACACATGGGAGTTCTGCAATAACTGCATGTTTATGCGGGATTAGGGACGTGAAGTAGGTGGCTCTTGGTGCTTTCGCTGACCGAATGATGCAAGCTGGCCTTGCAAATTGCCCATCAGAATGATACTGCATTTGTCTGGAGGTTGCAGTAACCTGAGTGGCCTTAAATGTGGAATGAGTTCTTGTTATCCTGACTCTGCAATTGTTTTTCTGAGGTTTGATACCCAGCTTCTGCTGGCCTGTGACGCTAGTGTATTATGTTGTTATCGTGTGCTTATATTCTTATCCTAAAACCACATTTAAAAAAAAAAAATCTTCTGTGTAGAGAATGAGGATGAGTCGAAGAAGCCTGTCTGCTAAATTACTTTCCATTCCTGTGTTGGTTTCTCCGTGATTGGATTAAAAGAGGTTGTCAGTGTATGCTCATCCTGTAACTGCCTACCCTGTCCCCTGGCTAAGTATAAATAAAGGCTTGGCAGGTTCTACTCCAGCATGTTGTTTAACCTCTACAAGTACCAATATTTACTCAGAAATTTAAAACAATGCATTCAGCCTTCTTTTACTCGAGGGCAATGGGAGTACAAAGTGGCCAGTCATGTCCATGGCATGTCTGCTCGCCCCGTGGGGTTTCCCTTTCATTATCTCTCTGCTGTCTCCTTTTGTTTAACGTAAGAACTGAATTATGAACTGCTCAGAAATTCCAGACCCATTACTGCGCTGTGCTTTGCAGAGACCTCTTTGTTCATCATTCAGTGTTTGCCTTTCTTTTGCCGCCCCGAACAGAACGAGAAATGCGACATTTGCCATTCTGTGTTTTCCTGCAGTGGGACTGAGTATCATGATGGCCTCACCAGGAAATCTACAAAGCCGTATCCAGACTTTCATTATGGAAAGCCCTTTCTCTGGTTCCTCTAACATTTGGTGTTGCTGTTGTTGAGAACACAGCAGATTTAATCTTGTGTATGGGTAAAATAGCTTAGAAGGAAAATCTTGGAAATTTTGCATATTTAAAACAAAGTTCACATGATATTGAGTTAAATATAAAAATAGTATTGCACTGTATTTCCCCTACATTCCCTCATTGTACAAGGCAATTAAAATTCTTACTAAGACATGGGAATAGGGTTGTTTTCTACAAAATGCATTTTCTTCCAGACAAATAAAGTCTTCACCTCTTTGGTCTTTGTCAGGCATCCAGGAATGGAAATAGACAAGTTGAGAAATCCACTGAATATCCACCAGCAAAAAACTAAATTGTGGTTCCTCTGTGTGGTCTAGATATTGCAGCAGACCCATCTGCCTATTCCTTTGTTCCCTGAACCCCAGAGCCTTCCCACCCCTTTCACCATCACTCTTCTGCAATCTTCTCAAGCTGTTTCAGCACCTTACCAACCTCAAGCTGTCTTACTGCTGCCCTCCAGCCCTGGCATTGCAGTCCACTCTGCTTGTTTTCCTTTTCTATTTCCCCAACCATCTCCTCTTCCCCTGACCCCACAGGGACTCAGGCATCACGGCGTTAGCATAACGATGCCCAGCTGTGGGCTCAGGGCTGGCACTGGCAATTCTGGGCTGGGCTTTGACAACAGAGATCGCAAGGGACAGCCACTGGGGCATGGTGTCATGTACAGGTACATCAAAAAAATCACATCTCTCATTAAGCCATAGGTTCCTTTGAGAAATTTGACTTCACACCCTCAAACACCATCATCTAGGTCTTCAGTTCACATCTAACCGAGTAGAGAGGAGATGGCAAGGAAGAACAGCCTGTTGCATAGAGTTAGTGCTCAGCAAATTGGAGACCCAGACCCAGTTCCCTCCTCCATGTTACGGGCTCAAATTCACATCTCCCACTTCTCAGGGAAGTTGTTGTGGACACTCCTGAAGGCACACTGTGCTAGATGGCAGTCATGGAGCTACAAGATCTAGCAAGGAGATACACTGTCAGCCCACTAAATCATCTGAGGGAGCCTGAATTTTGATGCCCTCTTTGGAGCTGGTGGACAATAAATACCTGTTTCATAGAAAAGAGATGTTATAAGGAAGCTGGAGTCCCAGGACATCCTTCATGGGAGAAGTAAAGGGGAAAGCTGCACAGGTACTGCCTGTGTACAAAGGAGAAAATCACAGGTCTTGGTTTGACTGCAGATCCCAAAGGCACTTCTGGAGCAGTAAGACAAGCAAGGTGGGCAGTGCAGTGGGCTGGGACAATATATGCTTATGGGGAAGCAGCGGTCACCTCAGCCACTGGACTTTCTACAAGCCATCCCCACTGCTAACGGGGACCTAGCTGTGCTTAGGAGTGTGTGCATCCAGGCGTCCTAATTCTGCTGATTGCCCCAAATGGCTCTGGATGCAGTGCCATTTCACTTTTTAACCTCGCTAATGATTCAAGCCCGCAGTGCACGCTGTGCTGTGCGCGGGATATGTGTCTGCTTGAGCTCCCTTGTCATAAAACAGGCTGGCAGGACAGTCTGCAAAGAGTCTGGAAATCACTCTTCTGCTCTGTGATCTGAACTTCTTGGTGATATTCTCAGTATGTGCTCAAGAAAGATTTGATGCAGAGGCTGAGGCTATCATTGCTTGAAGATGAAACAGGCTCTTAGGTTGACTGCCTTAGATCCTGTAGGACTGACAATTTTGAGGCTGCCAAGATTTGCTTTGTATGTATTGTATAATTAATGTAAAGTGAGATATGCGGATATTAATAATGTTAGGGTGTCTGGAGTCTTTTATGAGTTAATATATAACCCAAATTAATAAATAAAACAAACACATGGGGCTACTCATAAAGAGAACTGCAAAGCAACATACGGAGGGGGCAGCAGCCCTCTGCACTTGCAACTGGAGGAATCAGACTTTGTGAGTTCCCTGAAAAATGCCCCATCTTTCTGTTTCCTTTTCCTTTCTTTCCTTTTTAGGGGCGAGTTAAAACGTTTGTAGTGATCTATGGTGCCTTATTTAATTTGCATTCTGTGGGTCTAAAGGAGACCTTCCTTCTATTTGCCGGTTTAACAGCTGAAATTAGGTGAAGCTTTTGGAGGTAGAAAAGTGGCACACTTGAGGTTGCCTCAACCATTGCCTTTTGGAATATATCAGCTGGAAATGAGATCAAAATGTCACGTCTCTACATGATTGGGTTGTACTTGGGCTGATTCCAGGTCCTAGATGTTAAAATGGGCCTGGTACAAAGCTTGTTGAACAACTGCTCGGCAATCAGAGAACACCTATAAACTGATTTGTGAAATATAGCCTGATCTGCATAGTTTCTGTTAAACAGTCTTTGGTAGTTTAAACTCTTTTTAAGGCTCAAAATCTGCTAATGATGTCTAATATATAATCTCAACACATAAATGAGTAAATTCTCAGTGTTACTGCCTTTATTCCACAGATTATCAATCTTGCTCTGGCTACATTCAAGCTCTGTTTCTGAATCAACTACACCAAATACCTGTCCAGCTTTCATGCTGGAGAGCATTAACCTGGGATTTAATCATTGCTACTGAAGAAGCTGTTCTGCTCAAACTGGCAAAGCAAAAAGGAAGAAAGTTTTGCAGATGCAGCTAGTCCGTTATGAACGTCTGTGTGTTCTCTCTGATTAAGACTGAATTAGGGAAGATTCAAAGGGAATTTTCATTGTCATCAATTGCTGGTCATAGGAAGCTTTGCATAATTCAGATTTAGAAGGGATGGTTACTTAACAGCAGAGAGCAGAGGTCCCCCAGCTAGGCCTTTTTGCTGAAAAGAAAAAGGATTCACCTCCAGCGTCGCTAAACCAGAAAGAAGGTGACAGGAGCAAGTACGGAAATATATACTTAAAGCCAAAGGGAGAGATGTACGTGTGGGGTAGAGAAGAGGAAAGGAGACAACAAGGTTGCAAAAGACCTTCACTAAGTGGAGCAAGAGAACAAAAATAGATATATTCTCTTAAATGTGCAGTGAGTCACCACAAGTCATGTTTTATGGGGGTTTTATTGCATGTTTCATGTGTACCTTGGAGAATAAAACCATATGCATCTGATTAGATTACTTAGGGCTGGGAGTGTAAGGTAAGAGCATAAATTGAATGCAATTATTTTTAAAGGAAATTATATTCCTGCTGCTTTCTGTCTGTCTGCTCTCCTCTATCTTTTTTCTTTTTATTGTCTCTTTTATCTTGGTTCTAAGGTGGTTTTCAGTCCGTATCTACCTTGCAATCCCCTGGTTTGTATGAAGGCAATTCACAGCTCAGTGCATTACCTGTCTTCTCTGATTGTTTACAACTGGTTTATTAACCAGGCTTTGTCTTGGACTATCTTTGCTGCATCAGGAGGGAGGGGGAGCATAGCCGTTCGTTTTGCATTAAGGATGTGTGCTGATGTGGAAATACCCAACCATACTCCTCAGCGGAGATATCTGTGTTAAAATGAAACCAACTTTTATAGGGAAAAAATTAATTTATTACCAATGCAAGGTTATTACTTGGACCATATAATCCAGTGTAAGTATTTGATATTGCCTCCACCTAAGAGTCCTGTATTCCTGATTAAAAAGTGCCAGAGGGGAGTATATGCCTTGCAACCACTTATCTGCCCCGTTTTCAATTTCACCTGCTACAATATTCCATTTGAACTCTTTCTTAGAATTTTCCAGCTGAAGTGAAATATTTGATTTTTGCATTGGGCGGCAATTTTGGGGTTATAGGGCAGGGGCTTGAGAAATTTTTTCCTTTTCCCTGCTGCCTTCCTGTTCCTTCCCCTAGAAATATGTTGCCGTAAGTGCCTTTGGCAAAATAGTGATTAGCTATAATGAAGATCTGTCTGAGAGAGATTACTGCCTTTATGAGGTGGCATTTTTCAATGTGACTGTGCCAGTACCTTCCAGGCAGTTAGCTTTCTCTGCCCACAATTATATTTATTTATTTTGTTTTATGGTTTTAAATACCTGGGCTAGGCCAGGCTGATTTATTCATATTATTTAAGTAGACACAACATGTAATGTACTGAACCACACATTCTAAACGTATGTTATCATCTTTGCCCTCGACAATAATGAACCCATGTATAACTATCCACTTGCTCCCCAGATTCCCAAGAAGAGAGTTACGCTTTGCAGCAAGATTGAAAAAACTATGTTGAGAGACGTATCTAGTCTAATGATTTTTGGCTCTCCCTTGGGTTCCAGACCTGTTTCCTGGGGTAAGATTCATTCACCATACTTCAGGCTGTCTACATCATAGATGTTCACATTTGGGGTAGTTGTCATGGGCTCCTTTTCCAGTCAGAGGAGGTTTAGACAAGAGGAGTCAAAGGAATCATCAAAGGAGTCTGGGACAATTTGTCTCATCCTCGAAATACAAACTATGAGCGTAACTCTGTTGGCTCTGTTGACTAAATCTCCACTGACTACAGGAAGAGCCATGGACAGCTGGCCCAGTTGCAGACATCTACACTAAACTGTAGATGCAGTTCCTGCTAAAATCTCCGCCTGTAAACCTACACGTACATGCTTTGCAGATGTCTTGCTATCAGTGCAAGCTCCTTTTACTCAAACCAGTGATTCACGACCTTGTTTACATGGCTGCTGTGAGCAGCAATATCATTTCACCTTCCCTTCCCAGGTATCGTGTCCTACGTGGATGTCTCATTCCTCACAACCGGGTTGTATGTACAAGTCTTGCAGCTTTTTCTGCCTTTCCACGATACAGACTTTCCAGAACATTCTCATAGCCAAAACTTTTTTCCCCATCCCTCCTCATCTCATATCTCAGCCAGTAGAGCTTCATTTTCTTTGGCTTTGACATGGCCAGGCCTGTTTCCATCGGACCTTCTGAGAAACTACCAGAAAAATTGTAGACTGTCTCCAGGTTACCCAATGTTATGTATATCTCGGTTGCCCTCATTTTTCCTTCTTCTTCAAATGTATGTTACCTGCATTTACATTAAAAGTCCTTGAAATGATGCCTTTTCTGTCTACCAATTTTAAGTCAGTCGTGTTACTGCTGAAGAAGCTGCTGTGCTCAGATGTCATACCTGAGCCATCATGACTACTCAGGAAACCATCTCTTTCCTTTTCAACCCAGCACTTTCTTCTCCCATGCTGCTCCTTACATGGGGGAAAAAATGCCTATAAGCATCTCTAAAACAACTGCATGGGTACCTTTCCAGTCCACCTGGAAAATTCTCCTCTGTCATGTTTAGCAGGCCTGGGAGCTGTGATTCAAAAGCCGACAGCCCACTCCTCTCTAGACTGCTTTTCTCTCCTAGGGCTTACACATAGCACTAGGAGATCTGAGCATAGACACGAGCTGCATCTTCACTGAGATGTCTATTTCCATGTCCGTGGCTAAAGCACTTTCTTTGTGCTGCCTGTCCCCTTAGAGGAGTGATGCCATTGTGATCTAAGCCCACATGCCAGCCAGCATTTCGGCCATACGCAGTGCTCCTCATCTGTGCTTACAGTTTGGTTGAAACGCTGTATGAACCTCTTACAAGCTTGGTGTTCATTCTTCTGTTGCTCAAATAAATTTTATTATGATTTGCTTGGCTTTTCCCTTTCCAGCGCTCACCCATTCATTTTGAGAAGATGCACTTCACCCCCCACCACACACCCACACACGCTGCAAAAATACGGCGAAATAATTGAATTGTTCTTTTAAAACATGGGTACCCGCAGGATTGACCACTTCTTCACAGTTTCCTACCTTTTGAGAGAATTGCTTTGTTAACATCATTTTCAATAGAAGTCTTTATCTGTGCTTTTACAGGTCTAGCCTTTTTAACCTTCTGCAGTATGTTCTTGGACTTTATGATTTTAACCAGATCCATTATTATCTAAATACTGGGGAAGCAGGCAGGGGAGGGAAGAGAGAATGACAAGTGACTCCTTAAAGTGCTGTTCTCGGTAGCTCTTTACAATATACATTAGTAACAGCAGGGAGAACAGCTTTCATGGTAGATCTGAGCCTGTTAGAAAAAGAAGTCATGGTGCATAGTCTCAAAAAAAGGGGGCTGGTTCGTATCCGTCACCATCGGTCTTGGCATTTCATGTCTGCATACAGCGATCCCGTTGTGCGTAGTCTAGACAGAGCGGTGTCAAGTTTGCCCCTGCTGCTTTACAGTCATGCTGGCTATAGTTCGCTCGTGAACAAAATCTCTTTAGGTGTTTTGGGATGCACAAGGCTTAAGATCTTAAAATGCTGCTCTCTGGAGTGTATGTTCCTATTAATGGGCCCATAAAGATCCCCTTATTTATTATTGTTTAATTATATGCAACCTGTTGCTGCGAAATAGCTGTGCATAATTGGTATTTATTTGTCTGCTGGCTTGGGTGTACATTTATTTAAAAGATACATTTTGGTTTTAGCGAGTTCTGTGTTCCTGATTGTTCAAAGTGACTTTATTTTGCATTGTCTTTTCTCTAAATGTTCTTTTGATATTTAGAGTGTTAGTGATGATATTATTACATTGCTGTTAGCTATTGAATGAATGATTGCTGTTGTATTCTGAATGTGCTGATGCTGAAAATCTGTGATATAAATAAACTTCCTCTGGTAACATCATTATAATAGCACAAGCAGCAGAAATTTATGGAAAGAACAGATTAAATGCTTAGACTTAAATTCTTCAGTGTGCAACTCTGCTTAAACTGCTGTGTCTGAATTTTGGGTTGCTGAATCAGGTGGAAAAAATCAAACTGACACATCGCTTGTCTGTGCATTTTTACTATGATATATTATGTTACTAAAAGAAAAAGCTCAAAAGCTACCATTGATAATCCTGGCTAAAACTTGAAACATAAATTATTAAGATCTGTAGTTTCTTTTCAAAGTGGCCTGGGACTTAATGCATATATCACAGCAAGGAAATGTAGCATCAATATGTACTTAGGCATTATAACATGAGACATTTTTATGTATGTAATAAAGCATTCACTATATAGCTGTTTATCTAAGCAACAGATAGGAAGGGTTGAGAAATTCACACAGTTAATCATATTTATTTAGCTAATTAACAACTAATAGCATTAATCATAACAAGCATGAACATTTGAAAAGTAATTTATTATTGAATATGGAAACTATTATCAGAACTTGCTTTCCAAAGTACATTTTGTTTATTTAAATTCATAAAACCTCCCAAGATACCCGGTCTCAGTATTTCACGTGCTTATCCCACAAATTGAAAACGCAAGATACAAAGTACCATGTCAAGAATTTCCCAGAGATAAATACACCTCCACTAAACATCTCCAATTATCCTGTGTAATCACTTCTAGGCTGGGGAAATGAGCCTCCCAAAGTCAGTACTGCTTATCTCTGGATTGCTCCAGTCACCTACACTTTGCGGGGAGCTTCAGGATTTCCCCGAAATAGGTTGAAAGGTAATATTATAATTACGCAATAAGATTAGTGCACCGGTCCCTAACCTCTGCTGCCCCTTGGCAGCAATACTGAGCAAGTAATGTTGTACAGTGGGATCATAATTTGTTCTCCCTGTCAGCCTTAAGTGTTAACTCCTGAATTCCCTGCAGCGGGGAGCAGTGCTGTCCATTACCTATCTGTTGGGAATTACTGAGAAAGCTGAAGACATCACCAGTGCCTGCTTTTCTAATTCAGTAGGTTTGTTCTCTTCCTTTCGATAACTTTTTTATTACGAGTTTAATAGTGCCCGGTGAGATTCGCTAATAAATGAATGCGTGTTCATTTCCTGCAGAGGTTTTGTCAAATTTGCCCTCTTATCTCCCAGGTTCAGAGTAAGAGTAATAGAGCGACAAGGCTCGTCTTTGAAAATTGAGGAGAGGGAGATGTTTCCCTCTGGGGGACGAGCAGGAGGAAGCGAAGAAAGGCAAATTTAAAACACAAAGTTGGAAAAAATAAAATAAAATTGCATTTCACCTATATTTTTCAAATGTTTATTTGTAACTAAGTTTAAATTAATCAAAGTAAATGACTGAACTCAGTGGGTATGCAAAAGCTGAAAAATATAATCACTCAGAAAGCGCTACAACAACACATTAGATGGCTGTGTGGGAGGCATTTTCATATGAAATCCCTTTTTTTTTTTAGTTATTTATAATTGTTTCAGGAAAAAAAAAAATACATCCCTTCAGGGCTTTGGACTGGAAAAGCGGGTGCTTGCTCTCTTTACGGTGGTGCATTTTAAAGTTGGCAGGGATCTCAATGGCCATTTTGGAGTTATCATAGTGCGGAACAACTGGTTTGCACCAGCTGAATTTTTTCACAATGCGGTCCGTCTGTTTTGGGGTTCATTTTCTATCAGCTTAGTGTTAGTTTATTGCATAAAATAAAGCTTTTCTGTTTCAGTCAGTAACTCCAAACTGACTTGGACCTTAATCCTGCGATGATTTATGCACACATTTTCTGGGTCCTGTAGAGCAGCCAATGGGCCTGGAATCTGTTCTTTATGGTCCTGCCTTCCTTTGGAAATTGGAGAGAGATCTGCTGATGGGAGGCTTTAACAAAAAGTAGCCACCATTAACAATATCTTTAAATGCTCTCTTCAAGTGGGCTGCAAAGCACGCAATTAAACACATGTTTGAGTCTCATCATACTGGGAGATTGTTTCCAAATATCCAGAAATTACCTGAGTTTAAACCTCAAATAGATGCTGTTAGGGCTGAAAATATTCAATCTAAATATGATGGAGCTGTATATTTGTGTGCATGTGTACAGATTTAGTAACGGATCATTTCAACGTTGCACTCAAACGTTGAACATAAGTTACATTTCTCTTTGATATGGACAGAAAGAAACCAGATCAGCCATATTACAATATAAATATGTACTACTGGGTTGGAATCTGTATATTAAAAATGGCTATTTTTGCTTGGAAGTATTTATGCATTGAAAATTATGCATAAATTCTTATAGATAAGACCTACAAAATTATACCGCATTGTAGTTCAATAGGATTATAAGAATTATGAGATTATTTTTAAAAGTATAAGCAATTTTGTAAGCTAATCTGGGTACCTAATTTTACAGATAATAGCAACTTTTTCTTGATTTCTTGTGGTGAGGGAGTGGGAGGAGGAAGTGGGAAGGTTTTGACCCCTCCTATAGTATCCTGTAAAGAGATGTTAAAGGAGGAATTTAAAATCATATAGAAAGCTTATAATTTTCTCAGAAGTCATATGGAACTTAGCACATAGTGCTGATGACTTATTTTCATGTAAATTCTTCATCTTGATGTAATTCATATGGCATCAGCACTGATAAGTAATCAGACCTTTGTGATAAAATCTAAAGAACAGAGGAATAAATGAATGCCACACGCTTAACTCTTGACTGCAAAGCCATATTACAGCAATGGTTTCAATTGTGTAACCCATAAAATATACAAAAAAAAAAAAAAAAAAAAAAAACAGACTGACTGCAGTAAATGTCACTCATGGTATAGTACAGCACAGTGGTGCTCTGTGCATACTGTTGTGGGACCCGATCTGCTGTATTGGGGAAGGAAATACAGGTTGAGTTGACTTCTGAGATTGCTGAGCCTCTGAATGCCATACAGACCTTGATCACAGTGCAGCAGTGTATTTAAATATCTAATCAAAGTTATGCATAGAAGTGAGCTTATGGCCACGGTCCTTCCTTGCTCAGAGTTGAGGATTCTTTGTTCGGATCCCAAATGAATTTTGTTTGTGTGTGTATCAGTATTTTCTGCTAGACAGGGACAAAGACATATTAATACTTATTCAGTCTTTTGTAATATCCTTTGCAATCTCCAAATTAAGGTGCCGTGTAAGTATATTGTAGTGTTGTCAGTTGCTCTTGTTATTAATCTTGAAATAATAAAATGTGTATTAGATAGAATCAGGGCAGCTCAACAGTATATTGCAGGCTATAAGCTTTCATTAACAGCTACAAGAAATTTTTTGTTAACCCAGTGTGTGAATACACAGGGAGGGAGAGGAGCCGGAGGGAGCGTGATTTGGGCTGGATAAAGAGAGGATAAAAGAGGGGTAGGATTTTGATTCTGGTCAGATCTGGCTGCTCTTCAGCTTTGCCCATCAGTTGTCTTCTGGCAACACATTATGCTACATGCTCAAACATAATAGCAGTCCTTTATAATGGTCTTTTAAACGTGTTTTCTGTGCCAGGTAGGTTAGTCTGCAGTAGCTTTTTATTTTTACTCATTTTTTTTTGCATTGCTCTCAGCAAATAGGTGAATGCAGAGTGCTTCAGAGTGCCGCAGCTTTGGCGATTTTTTTCGCTATGATTAAGGAATAGTTCATCTATAACCAGAGCAGATCTCAGTCACCAGGAGACTGCAGTGACAAAAAGGGGTACTTAATCATCTGGCTAGGATAGGATCAGAAAAGAAAGCACATTTTTATTGCTGCAATCTGACTACTGAGGAGAAGCAGTGAGAAGTGAACCACCAGCTCCTACTTCCATCCATCTGCTCCCTCCTTTCTCTGGTTTTCTATTATTATTTTTTTGTTGTTCCACTTTAATTATGATAAGCAGAGGCACTTGACAGAAACTCTTTGTTCTGACAGGCGTGGTGGGTCCTGCGATTTCGGCACTCCTCTGGCTGTGAGTAGTGGAGGAGCACTACAGAAACAGCAGCGAGATGCTAATCTCGGGAGGTCCTTTTCCCCTCACCTAGATGACACGCACACTTGGAAGGACAGGCCTGTTTTTTTCCCTAATGCTTTCGGCTGGAGTAGCACGTAAAAACCCATTTCACATGTCGGTATGCAGTGCTTGGCACTTTCATGTTCCTCAAAGGCATCTGATGCTGCTGAAGCATCATGACAACTTGGCTGTCTTTGGGATCAGAAGGTTCAGCATCTCTTGGGCCTGCTACATCTGCTGGTTCATTTGGCAAGAGAAGCACCGGTTCATAGTAATGCCTTCCACCTCCCAAGTTAAGCAGAAGAATATATTAATTGTAGTTATGTGTTGTCATCTGTACACTCGGGAAACAATTAGGGAAGAGTTTCCTAATTTTCTGTGCAAGCTGAGCCTCGGGTGTTCTGTAATAAACCAGCAAACTGTGACTTGAGAGTTGGGATGTTTTTGAACCTTGAAAGACAGTTGAGTGAAAATGAAGAAATGCTTTTTCTCGTTCCTAAATTCTGTTCTTAATGCTTAACTTGCACAGTTTTCTGAATTTCAGTTTTCTGAAGTTTCCCAAAGCAGCATTGTTACGGGGCTTCATAGAGTCCTTTGTGGGGGATTGTATACGTCTGAGACAAGGAGTCAGCAGATTCTCAGACATGAATAGTGCTGCATTTCTTTACCACCTTTTCTCCTTGATTTTCATGTTTCATCATTTTTCTCGCCAGATTACAGAGAGAATTTGAGTCTAAAGTCATGGCCAGTGCTACGCAAGGCAAGTGTGTTGCTCGAGGCAGCAAGTGGAAGCTCCGTATCCTCTCCTTCAGCCACCTCCTCCTTTTCTTTTGGAAGAAGGGAGGCTGCAGGGGCTGTGCCAGCACCCGACGCAGCGTGGAGAGCAGCACACGAAAGCCCCAGAGTGCGTAGTTAAGGCGAGTTGAGCTCTGCCAGTTTAAGCAATCAACCAAACCAGTCTGCCTTCCTCATCAGTTAATGCAGTGAATGAGAATCATAATGTACCATGAAATGAGAAGCTTTTCTGGGGAGGTTTAAAAACAGAAATGTGACTGCTTAGATAAACGCTGTACAATTGCTTTCAGTTCCCAGTCATATGCTATCAACTTTAATTAGGGTGAAAACCATCGTAAGATTTGACTTTTGCATCTGGGCAGCGTCTTTAATTGGGGTGTTGGTCATAGGTAAACACAACCTGAGCCCCAGAAACATATAAAAGAAACTGTAGGAGACCTTACTGAGACATTGCAGCTAATGGCAACTCATAAAGCTGCAAGGCTGTTCCCCCAGCATCCCTGTAAAGCAACTCCTCTAATATATTTTAGGCATTAGGAATTCTGCGATCACACCTCTGCACTTAAAAATCACATTGCAAATGGCAATCGCATGTGGTAGGATGTCTGAAATGCCTCATGATGTTCCTTTAGCGTTAATGACAACATAACTTTATCAGTATTAATTGAAACGGGCCTCCCAACAGATGCAGCGGCTTGTCTAAGCCTATCATTACAGTAGTCATATGCTTACCGGGAAAGTGCAGTATCTCATTTCCCAGAAAGTTAAGGAATTATTGACGGTTTAAGTGACAGCATGGTACACAGGGAGATGCTGTAGTGGAAAAGTTATCTGATAGCCTAGATTTAATTTTTCCTGTTGAGTTTAAATTGTCAACACTCCTAGTAATAATAAAACTCTTTGCATGGAGAGGACTATAATTTAATTTACTACTGTGAATATTGATTCCTGGATAGTACACTCTTTATCCTGCAGATGACCTAGATCCTTAGTTCCCTAAGGGTTTTGAATAATAACAGCAGCAAAAGGGTCTGGATTACATAAGAGACTTGATGGAGATTAGTTACTTTCTCTGCTGACATTTTAATTTTATTCATTTAATTTATTCCTCATATTCCTCATCTTGCTTTGTAAGCTGGAAACCATTGTCAGTTGGATTGGTGTTGATGAGCACTGTGTTTTAAACTTCGCTCTTCCCAATTTTACCAAACCTTATGTTCAACGTATTGATCTCCAGAGAAGACCACGTTCACTTAGACAGGTGATTTCATTTCTCCCAAATTGAAATTATCCTCAAAGAGGTAATTTAGCTCAAGTGTCTATATTCGGAGGACAGTCACCAAGGATTCCTCATCATGGGGTCATCATGGTGTTGGCTTGCAGCTTGCATAGAACTGAAGGGGGTGTTCCCACAGCATGGGGCAAACTGACAGAGTTGAAGGATCCACAAAAGCCGCTGCTGCCAGCTGTGGTCATTGAAAGAACAGGCAAGACCTCCAAAAGGGATTTGGGATTCGTGAAAAAATATTAAAATGCAGATAGAAAGGTCAGTGGAGGGAGGGAGGTGGGGGAAGGAGGGGACGGTGTGTCATCCATTGCTTGCTGAATCCCAAGCGTGGAGGGTGCACATGGACCAAATATTCAGACTCGTGAAGGCTCTGTAACCATAGGGACCAGTGATCGGTCAGGGTACCGGGAGCCAAGGGACATTATCCGGTCTCTCCAAAATCTCCCTCTCCCCACGAGAATGTGTCAGGATTGCACCTGGAAAAACCCGGACCAGAAAAATGGCAAAACAGCAGAGCTGCGGTGTAAAACACAGGGGTTACTTCAGCAATTTTTTCAGGAGCATTTCCTTTGCCCAGTTATTTTGAGCCACTCTAAGGCGATTAGAGCGGCTCGTTACAGATGCTCAGGAGCTGAGAAGGCGAGTCGTGTTCCCTTTTGAGAAAACTGTCACTATCTCTGCATGAGCTCAGATGGAATTGAATAAAAGTCTGTTTTGTGCTCAGAAGTACAGAGCGAGCCCTCTTTTTCCTTTTGGTGACTGGGGGTTAATACAGGCAGCCGGGGGATCTGAAGCCTGTTTCCTCCGCCTTGCAGCCGTCTGCTCTAGGAGCTCACTTGCAACAGAAGATATTGTACGTGTACGGTAAAGACATTTTCTTCCCCGGCACCTAAGCATTTCTGTGCTGCCCACCAAAGAAATCTTTACCTAATTTAGTGAGTTTTCTCCGTCAGATGCATTCCAGTTGAGGGGCTAAGTAACTAATAAATTTAAGCTTAGGAAAATCATTCAATATCCTTAATATAAAGAAGGAGGGAAGGTGTAATCACCCAGTTAGGGTTTTCGGTAGGCACATTTATTAGCGTAGATAATTTCCCAAATATAATGGATACATAGAATTGCTTTTATATTAAAAAAGAATTCTCAAAATATCGTTAAGTCCCTGAAGGTTATGTTTTAATTTTGTCTAAGATGAGACAACAAATCTGACAGTGCAGCTCTGTATCTGTCATGGACATACAGGGAGAAAATTATTGTATGTGGGAAGTGATAAACCCTCTAAACCCATCTCTGTCTGGCACCGGGAATGAAATATGAGGAAAAGATGCTTTGAATAATTGGAAGAGATTTTTGCTGAAAATAAAAGTTTTAAAGTTTTAATAATAGACTTTGGGGTCAGGAGGTGATGTGGTTAGATAGCTTGTTTGTGTACCAGGAAGACCAGTATACTTGACCACAGGTTCAGTTTCCAAGAGGATAATGACCCCAAGCAGTCTTGGAAACAGTATGAGCATGTAAGAAATACTGCAGTGAAATCTGAAAAGGAAATCGGGATGGAGCAGCCTGCTATTTAGTCCTAACCTTAGCCGTTTGGAGCAAATGCAGATTTTATTTCACTCAACACAGTTGCTGCTGTTCCTTATATATCTCCAACACTTCATGGTGCACAGTATGTTCATCCTGCGTGCTCTGAAGACACAAAGGAAACTAACATTGCTGAATACCTGCAGCTTTAAGCCAAGTGTAGCTTCTTACTCATTTCAGTGTTGCGTTTTGAATAATCAACTATATTTAAAAATCAGTCTTGGCAGTACTTAATGTTATTATTGGACTCAAAATCTAGGTCAGCCTCTTAAAAGACTAGAGGATAGGGGGCATGTCAGCACTGGTCAAAAGCATTATCCATTCAGTCTGCATGTGAATATGCAGAGCTTGTATGAATTTTTATTGCATTAAAGAAAAGGGTTAAGGAAAAAGCCAGAAGGGTTTGGAGGAGAAAAAAAAAATATCTGCATTTGTAAGTAACAGGATTTTGTAATTTAGCCCATATGTTAATGGCAAAATGAGCCCTTAAAAGTATTCTTTTCTACAATACTTCATTAATGGCTACTGGTTAATAAGGCTACTCTGATTTCAATAGTTGCTTTAATTTAAAATGCTACCTTGATTTTCACAGGAATGGCTCTTATTCCATGAATAAATTATTACTTTGTCACTGTTTTTGTCAGCACTATTAACTATGGAATATATTCTGGCTGGTCATTTTAAGTGTCTTTCTTATCAGTATTGTGCCTGGCATTCATTATCCTCTTATCTCTCTGCCATTTCTCTCAGTAGAGAGGTAATGGATTGATTACTTTCACTGCTATATTGGTCAGGATGTACAACAAATTCTCTTCAGCTCTACAGCTCATTCATCATGGATATCCTTTAATCCCCAATCCCTGAGTTTAAACGTTTCATTCTCTTCGTATATATTGGAAATTATTAGTGAAGACAAGAATCCAAGCAGTGCATCTTTTATCACTCATTTACTGTAAAACATTGTCAGCAGAGATCTTGGGGGGTTTTCTCTCAGTTATGCTGCTCAGATGAATTTGAGTGGCACAGAGCCACTAATGCAGTAACATTTGCATTTTTGGAAATACTGACTTATGTGTTGCAACTGGAGAATTAGGGAAAAGGAAAAAACGCAAGGATTGTTCTTTGTGACGTGGTGCTCCCCAGTTTGCTGCACATATGCATGGGCTGTAGCAGCATCTCTGCTATGTGAGTGCATTTTGTCTCTTTAACTTACAGATCAAAATTGTGGGGGAAAAAATGCAGTTTTCTGACAAAGGAGAAAAAAGTGGTGCATATACTTACTATATGGAATGCTCTGTTAGAGGGAGTGGGATGGGATGAGATCCAGTGCACCTCTAGCAATTGGATAGTAGAATATGAATGTTTCCCTTGGCTTTTCTAAGAAGCTTGTTTCTGGCAAAACTATGGTTGCAGAAGAATCCTGCAGGCATCGGTGTTTTGGCTGGAAGGCATAGGGAAAAACAGAGTCCCTTCCTTGGGCATATGAAGGACACTCAAAGGATCTGTATAGCAAAGGAAGTTCCACTAAATACAGGGCTGCAGAAGGTACAGCTCTGTATCACTGTCACTGTGTGTGCTCTATATCACTATCACTATGTGTGCTCATCCTCCAGAAGGCACATTTGCTTCCCTTGTCATTGGCACTGCTTCTGATACTGATGCTTATCAGTCCAGTCTGCACACAAATGCTGAGGCGAGGTCTTTGCCGTTACACTAGCAGCTCTTATGCAGAAAGTGCTTAACCTGTTTATTTTTTTAAAGGCATCAGCTTCATCCTAGGAAGAGGCAAACTGGGGAAACCTGACTCCAGGACAAAAGGAAGAACGAAAGACTCAAAATCTTTTAAAGCAAGTATTAGTTGAGAATGCAGAACAGCGCCAATTAACCTCCATTACAGCCAAGCCCTTCCTGAGTCTCTCGATGATGAGGTACAGTGAGCTTCACAAAAGGTCTCTCCAGTGATTTTCCATAGAAGGCTGTGAGAGAAGGACCTGCATTTGGTCATGTCCTACCACATACAAAGGTAGAACGGACTGCACACGTGCCCAGAGAATAAACTGAGCACAGCTGACCCACTGAGCAAAGATTAAAAGAGATAGAAACTGGTCTTCTTGATTTAAAATAAAAATAGTAAGGCACCTAAACATTTCTACTACTGCATCTGCCTGCTGTAAGCCACTGAATGGCTGCATGATTTCCATCAAAAAAAGGGAGAGAGTAGTTGCTTCCAATGGTAATACATAACATAAGTTTTTTGCAACAAAAATATATTGCATATCAAGATATTTTAGGATTATCATGCCATCTCAATTAAAAAAATAAAATAAAATCACTTATCATTTTACCTGTATTCAGTCTTTTGGCAGATAGTCCAGAAGGAAGATCGTATCACTTCAGCCAGATAGAGAAATCTCTGTAAGCAGCCCCTTGCCTCTTTGACATCTTCTCTTAGATGTCTTGTCAGAGTCCCTGCATCTGACATCTCTTTTAGATGCCTTTTGTAGTTGCTTTAAGTGGAACATGGCCAAAAATTAAGTTTTCATCCTTCCCATGTCCCTTTTATTGTTATCAACAGCGCTATTATCATCCCTGTCTCTCGTCAGTCGGCATTTTCATAGTTGCAGGTCTGAATGTTTCACTTGCCAGAATTTGTCTGGTCAGACCAGCAAGGTTTTTGTCACTGCTCTAGAAGTAATTAGGAAGGACAGGTTTCTCAGCAGGAGAGAGGCACGCAAGCAAATCTAGACCCTTGTTAGGATCCATGAAGGTTGCTGCTTAAAGAGGGGACGTTTCTAGTAAGGCAATAGAGCCCAACAGAGGGGGGGAAAAAAAAGGAAATATTTCTCTTTGTGCTTTTTTAATTTGTAGTGGAACTATTAATAGTCCAGCCTTTTCTCATTTCCTGTATTTCTCACAGTGTGTTGTCCCTTTCTGATTTTGCTTCCCCCAGATTGAAATAAAGAGTTGTTTGTTGTCTTTAGAAATGTCATTTCTCCTGTATCGCAGTATTTGATTTCCTGGCACCTTTTGCTCAGCTCCGCAGCTCACAGCGTGGATAATGTTGTGTCTCAGCAACCCCATCATATTGTAGTACGACACTGAAATTCTTTCAGGTACGCATGAGAGGGAGAGCTGCTAAAAGAGTTCGGTGTTGCATTCTCCCACAAAGAGCACTCTGCATTTCAGCCGATCATTTATTTAACGTCTGACAGCCTCCAAAAGGAAGGGTGGGTTATCCGTGCACCTAAAAGCATTCCGAAAGGGACGGATTCAGCCTGTCTTGTAGTCAGGCGGTCTACACATCCACCTCATTTGGCTGATTTCTGCTGGTACTTTAATAAACAAATAAATAAATAATAAAAGAACCGACAGAAGCCCCAGTTTCAGTCTGCCCTACATCTGAATGTAGCTTTCAGGCTCTAGCAGCGTTCAGCCAGAAATCAATTATTCACCGTCCTTAGAGAATGTATCTCCCGGTTGGGTTCCTTCGAACCCAGGACAGAGTCGATGCCATGCTCCAGAGTTTGGTGTGGGGCTGGTGTCCAGGGAGCTGCAGCCTCACTGGGGCGATACCCAGTGAGTTTTTGGGTGCTCCACTGTCAAGCAGTGCCCATGAAGCTGCCTTCTGGCTTATCCTAAAGCTTGCACCCACCAGGGTCCTCAGGTAACCTGAATCTTGTCCTTGGTGATAGCCTTGCCACTTGGACTTTAGGGATAAACCCAAGTATCCTATTTCCACTGTCTCCACCATGATCACTTACAGCTCCGCTGTCTTCCTCTGATTTCACATCTGGAGGAGCACATCAGTGTGGTATTTCCAGCAGACTGGTGTAAAATAGGGTGGTTGTGTTCTGCTTGTTGAGAGGGAGCAGCTTCTAAATTGCTGCCTCTTCTAAATTGCTATCTCTGGCATGGATTACTCCTGTGACCTTACTTCATTTTCATAGATTTTGTCAAAAATATATTCAAATGCTTGCGTCAGGTTCATAAGCAGCAGCCCTTAATACTATTCTTAATAGTACTATAAGACATCAAGATAATGACTGAGAGGCTAAATACCAGCTTGCTGTATTTTTCTTCTGTATAACTCCTGTGCACTGATTTGACAATTTGGGTCATTTTGCGGCTTCTTCCTTTTGAGTGTCTTGTGAGTAATATGAGATTAAATACCTTAAAAAAAAAATGAGTATGGCAAAATTTTAGATGTTGAATAGCTGAGAAAATGTTAGCCAAGTTTCATTGAAGATGCACTATTTTCAAGCAAGGAGGTTGAAATATGAAAGATTTATTTATCAGCATTTATATTAAAATGTGGTACTTAATTTCTGATTGTTTTGATTTCGATTAGAAATGCTAATTCAAATAAATTAAAGCTGAGAAAACATTTTTGAAAACTTGCAGTTGAAAAGAGATCTGCAGCCATCACTGAATAAGATATGGGAGAATAAATTAGATCCTTCTTAAAGCACATTGAAAATGAAAAGCTGAACATCGCAGTGCCAAGTATTAGCGCTATTCGTTAAAAACATGCGATACAATATTCACTAACTGAGTTTTGATAAAATGCTTTACAAGCATGGGGCTTTTTTTTTTCTGTTCTTTTTTTATAAAGTGATTTTATTACAGGGTCCTTTTACTATGAGATTTATCTTGCTAGGAAAATACTCTCCTTGTTTCATCTTCACGTGTTTGACTGGTGTTTCCTCTACAACAGTGACACTAAGCTGAGGAGGTTAACTTCAAGATTTGGGGTTTGGGCTTCCTAGAGCTATCTGGGCTTACCTCTTCAGGTTGCACAGGAACAAGTGCCACCCTGAATGTTGTGATGTGAAGTTTGAGAAGGCTATTATTAAACTGGGGGGGGGGGAATGAACTTCTGCTTTATTATAACTTTTTAATGCAATATCAGAAAGATGCAAAGGATCTGCCAGGAGACTGGCATTTCACCATTGTGCTCTTTTAATTTAAATGACAGCTCGTAAAGGTATTCCAGGGCTGGCTGTAGAATCCTGTTATTTAAACATTGTCAAAGCTTCGATTTAATTAACTCTAATTCAGTGCAGCTTCCCCATCCTTGCATGCTCTTTCTGTCTTTCTTTCACTCCCTCTCTCTCTTTCCTTTCTGCCGGCCTTGAAAGGCTTCGGAGCACCTGTCAGGGTTACGGTGTGATTTCAAAATGCCTCCGTGCCTGTTGCTGGGTGGAAGGAAAATTACGTCCTGGCAGAGCAGCGCTGAAGCATTTCACTGTCAGCCGGGAGATGCGGGTTGCAGGGCAGAGCCGGCACGCCAAGTCCCCGGCAGGCTGCGGCTCCTCGTGTTTCAAATGATCTATGGGTGCTTTCGAAGGAGAGCCCAGCCACGTTGCCTGCCTGATAAAATTCACAGAGGACGCCTCTGGACTTCCAGAGCCGGAGTGAAAACGTCGTTTGTCAACCTGGCGAGCGTCAGCAGCAGATGAGGCAGTGGAGGCTGCTCCGTGCCTGTCCCCATGAAGGGCTGCGGTGCCAGCAGGGCCAGGGCTGAGGATGCTGCTAGCATGGATACTCCCAAAAAAGCCAGCCAGCAGCAAGAGACAGGGGCTGGTGAAGCCGTCAAGCAGTGGGGTGGCACAAACACATAAAGAGATCAAAGTCTTGAGTCCCCCCCCCTTCATCTGGTGCTCATTCAAATTATTATTATTATTATTATTATTATTATTATTATTATTATTATTATTATTATTATTATTATTATTATTATTATTTTCAGTAGTTCAGATTAAAGACGAGCTTTCCTGAATACTTGTAAATTGCTTTCTATGATTATCTAGCTCTCTTTCTCCTCTCTTTGATATGCTACCCTGCTCCCCCAGTATCTATGGATGTACGAATTATTACTCTATGTCTTCAGCATGATTTTGGATAGGAAATATTCCCAGGCTCTGAAGGGCAATTCTGTAATGGATGCTGCATGAGACCAGGCCAGGAACAAAACAGTACCATACAAGGTTTGCTTTTCTACATCTCCTATTCAAAAGCAGTCATCCAGCCTTTGGGCTATAACAGTTTTTTACTTCTGTTATGCCCAGACCCACAGCCTGGTTGTCAAAAGTAAACCCCAAACTTCCTTCTCTTCCCATTTGCACCCCCCTCTCTCCCTTGCATTCACATCACATGCTTTTTCTCAGAGCTTTCGGAGCTTTTACAGCTTCAGAAGCCTCTTCGTTTCCTCCCGGTGACTTCCCAAAGAGAGAAAAAAAGTCACGTGCTGATTTTCCCCAGACCAGGAGACCTCTTTTTGTCCTAATCAGCTGCCAGCACACGCGTGGCGACCTTCATGCTGGTGCTCCCCATCCGCCGGGAGCGAAGCAGGCAGCCCGCAGCTCTCCCTGCCTTGCAGTGGGTGAGAGGCAACGCAGCTGGATCAAAGGAGTCTACAAATGCAGACGGCTAATCAAAGCTAATCAGCTAGCCTTCCTTTGTACTTAATAGAGAGAGATGGACAATCCTGGGGGAAACCCAGCTGTGCTGAAACAGATGTCTGAGGAAGGGAGAAGCCTCCCTCTCTGGAGGTGCCTGCCCGACTGCCGGCGGAGCCTGGCTAACGAAGTTAGGGCAAAACGCCTTTTATGCCTCTAAGTGCAGATTTGATTAATCCCAGCCAAAAAAAAACACGCATCCTGTGGAAAAGTCTGCAAGTGTTTATCACAATTTAATTTTAATGTGAAATAGTTTTTGAGGAGTGCTGTCCTGGCCCGTACCTGAGGGACCGGCGAGCGCAAGAAAAACAGTCGCAACCTCGGCCGTCTGCTGCGACGATAAGAGGTGGACTGAAGCAACTGTCAAAGCTGGCACATCAAAGATCTCTCTAGCATTTCCCAGCCTTGAGAAAAAGCACCTTGCTCTGATGTTTCCCTTAAATAGTTTGTAGATTTTCCAAGAATGCCCTGCTTCTCATTAAAAGAAAAAAATAAAAGAAAAAGAAAAGAAAGATTTTAATAGACATAGCTCAGTTATTTTCCAGTCACTCAAGGACAGCTGTGAATCTTTTTACTGAAAACATCAATCCATGTGCAATGCCATTAGCACAGGGAAACAGGACTGACTTCACAAGGTATATTGTGGGTGCCTGTATATCTTGTATGTGAAGTTACAAACCTAAAAATAGGTGTGCAAAGTAAATACTTCAACTTGAAATTGCTAAAAGGACAAGAGTTGTGTTACTTTCAGTCTAGTAGAAATGAATAGGCATGTACAGTATATATTGTTCTCCTTTGCTGGTTTTTAAGGCATGAAAAGCAATTTGAAGTGTAGACTTGCTTTAATGCCATTTAGATTCCTCCCACAGTAATGTCAGCGCCTGTTCGTGTGTGTGTCTACATAACAACGTGTTTCTAAAAAAGAAACTTAGTTCATTCCCAGTTTAAAAAAAAAAAAAAAAAGTTTTGTAGTGTTACCACTATTCATACAAAATCTGCATTTTCTCTATCTCCACAAAAAGAAAAATCATTAGAAATGTATTGGTGAAGTTTCCACCGACTCATCTTGGCCAATGGCTCAGGAGGTGCTTTGCTTTAAGTGCCAGGAGCATGATTTAGAGTAGTTTGAGTTAAAGGAGACTTAAACTGATGGGGCAAATCACACCATACTGTGCCAGGGAGGGATTTGCTGTCACAGGGCCAGGTGCAGGCCACTGGAAGGGAAAATCTACAAGCTTAAGCACAGCACCATCAGGCCAGCAATGCCCACACCCCCCTGCCCAGCCTTGTGCTGCTTTCCTGTAGTGTCTTGGGTCTTTTCAAAGCCCACCTGTGCTCCTTTTGTGGTGGAGAGCTTTGGGACTGAGTACGTCAGGAGCGTGGCATCACGCAGAACATGAACCACATCCTCCTGTGAGGAGGTGAGGGGGCAGTTTGCTTTGTGAACTCCGCGCTTTTGATTAATCTATTCAAATATTAGCATGCCTTGTGAGGTAGACCAAAATATCCTCTGGATATATAAATATTCATATACTAACATCTGCCACAGCTGCATCGTTATAATTCTCTTTTCATGGGAGGAAAGGAGTCTCTTTGAGGAAAGTCCAATGTACCAGAGGGTTTCTCTCTTCATACCTGTCACTTCGGAAGTTGAATAACTTTTTGACTTCTTTGTAATTCCATTATTTCAGAGTTAGCCTGGCGTATAAGGATTTAACTTCAATATAGCAACTATTAACATTCCTAGATCACTTTTAGTATGTGCATGTGAGGTACTGTGTGTTTTTCATGATACAAAACAACATCTTGGATCATTCACAGGCTGGTTTCTGCCACTGGTACAGCCCTGAAACAACCCTGCTCTGCACAGTTAATGTTACCAGATTTTTGGTATGCTCTTCCCCTCCACTTTTGGCACTTAAGAACATGCCTTTCATTTTCTGTGGCATGGCACAGTCACTTGAAGCTCCATGTTCCTCCTCTTTTTTTAGTTTTCCTGCTTTACAATCTTACCTTATTCATAGCTGTCCAGCTACAAGATGTCTTTTGTCCTCTGTCCTCTTGTCCTCTTCTCTCCTCTGAATTTCACCTGTGAGTCTACTTGGCCTCCTTCTTCTAGGAAAAAAACGAAAATAGCCCGAAAACATCACCAACAGCATTGTTTCTCAGTGAATTCCATACAGATCTGTGCCATCTGTATTATTATGTATTAAAAAAATAGATGGTGTTTTTGTTTGTTTTTATGTTCAATATACTGGAAGTTGTGGTTTTCTGCTTTTTTGGCATGAGGAAGATAATGTTTTGGTGTACCACCAATGCCTGAAGGTACATCAACCTTACTTTCTTTTTACTTTCAAAAAGCACATGAAAAGTAGTGTTAAACTGAGTAATTTCTTAATGTCTTTTTCTCTTCTAGAAGCTCTACTCAATACTCCACAGTTGCTGTTTTTCCTATTTATAGATTGAATACCCTAAAAGAAATATTTTTAGATACTTCTGGGTCCATCAACTTCAGAGGAAAAATACATAGGAATAGTGAAACTTCACAGTTCCAGTTCTGAACCCTGACTCTTCTTTCAGTTAAACCAGTACTAAAGATTGTGTTAAAATGATGCACAATTTGTGTGATTAAGGCGAGAATTGTACAGTCCCTTACAAAAGGGGGTGTTGTATTTTTATGTCGAGTTGTCGTTGCAGACTATTCCCTGCTGTACAAGATGAGATTTAAAGCTCCAATCAGGTGCTGAATGGCCATTTCACAGAGTAGGTACTTGCCTTCCAGCTTTATCTTTTTAACCTTTAACATTACTTAGATTAGTCAAATGCAGGTTGACCCTATTATTTCGGGAGAAATCATTGTTTTTCATTATGAAGAATTATAGGTAGGTTAAATTTTCAAGAGCTCTTAAGTCCCAGGCTCAAAAGTTACTATAGCATTTTGCAAAATTTCATCTAAATCTTCTCTATTTTTCATTTGTTATAGTTCTTGCAGATAAAGACCCTAGAGCTGCTGCTTCATCTTCAATTTTATTTTGCACTTAGAGCATTATGTATTTTTTAAAAAAAGTTGCAGCCTACCCAAATTACACTTCAGTCTAGCAATTTAATGTCCTTAGGAATGCACCAAATTATCTTAATCACATTCTGCAATGATATATTACTACTTTTAAAAAATACTGCTAGGAGAAAATCACAAGCGTACAACAGGGAGTTGAAGAATAAAGCTGTAACACTTAGGGGAAAAAAAGGAAAACTAAACAAAACCCAGGACATACATTAAGCTGACTAGAAAATTAACATTAAAAAGCATAAGGAAATCAAGAAACAATGCTCCTTTGATAGCACTGGAAGTGTGTATGTGTAGAACTGTATTTATTTTACAGTACAGTAATGGTGTACCGTAAAATAGAACAGAAATAAAATTTCTCTGTTGTACTGGTGTGTTGGGTAGGACTGGTAAATGCTTACTGTCACCTACAAGGGCTTTGCATCAGTTTGGCTCTAGCAGTTAGAGCACAGATGTAACTGAGTTAAAAGCAACCTCAGGTTACAGATAAATAGCTACTGCCTGATACTGTTGTGTTGAGAGTGTCTTCACGGAGCCAGGTTGTCATTGAAACTGTTTTGGTTGTAAGATGGTATTTCAAAGATTTTTTTTTCTAAATAATACCAATTTCAAAAGTCATTGAACCATCATTATCAAGGTACAGGCTTTCTGAATTCATTAGGATAAATGTTTTCATTTTGTTTCAAATGTATTTTATATATGTTATCCCATTTAATATCATTTCAATAGCAAGTAGATAGTTCATTACGACATAGGATGGTCAAATACTCTATTTTCATTTTAGAATGTCAGGCTTTTAATTACGTTGCTGCTATTTAGTATCAGAGTAACATCTTATTTTCTAGATCAACATTTCATATTTGTGTTAGGATTAAAACAGTTTGACATTTTGAATACAAATATTCATTGTATTAATTAAAAATAATGACCTAGAAAATGCTTGCAAACTAACCCAAAGACATCAGTGTAGGGAGACATGACAGTTGAGCCTTATTATCATTATTAATGATATATTTCATAGTGTAAAAATGTACGTATAAACAAAAAAATAAATAAAAGTAAGAACACATTTTATTTTAAAATACTGTGAAATATTCAGACCACAGAAAGGTTCACACAGATACCAGAAGACAAAACCAACTGTTGAAATATTGACTTTTCCTGTGAAAAGTAAAGGGCAGCTTTTGCACAGGTAGATATTTGTTCTTTTTAGATACACGTTAGCCTTCTGCTGCCCACGCGGGGAGAAGGCAAGCATGCAAGAGGTGAAATTCTGAAGCCTTTGAAGTATAGCAATACATTTTTAATGAGTTTGTTCCCAGGGTTGTTCATTTGTACATATAAACTGCTAAGACCGTATAGTTAATTAAAGGTACGGTAATTTTCATAAATATGTATACGATATGTGAAAATTAATGGTCTAGAGAAATGAAAAATAATAAACTAAATTATAATAATTATCTCTCCTGAAACCAGTTCAGATGCGCAGCTCAAGCTAGTTAAGAGACACCACTGTCTGTCATAGGGCAAGCTATCACAGAAGGCAAAGTAAATAACCACCAACTGTTTTGTTCTTAAAGAATGCAAAATAAAAATTAGAACGTCCGCAGACAATAAACGGTGGTTATTTCATTTCCAGTTCTGCGTATTTCTTTTTGGAGATCTCACCACTGAATTTCAGGCTGCAGGAAAGAATCTGCCCTTTGAGAGGCTCTCAGAGGCAGCTCTGTTCTCCGAATCCATAAGCCCTGTTTTAGTGTGTCACAGATCAGTAAAACAGCGTGCAGATGAACATCAATTCCCATTCAAATTTTGGGACTTTAGATTATATCCTAGTTTAACCCAAACAAATTAATCAGTGGGAACACTGGTGTGGTTTTCACCGAGTGCAGTGTATCGAAGAAATGCTTTTATGTCCCTGTGTGAGCATGCTTTTGATTTCCATTGTGAGACAGACAAACCAGTTCCCATCAAGAATCTTCTGTCTAAATTATATCCCACTATTTTCAGTTTACCTAAGGCTGCAGCATCTTTCCTCTCCTGACCTATGTGGATTCAGCAGCGTATTTCCAAGATACCTGCCGGCATTCAGCCTTTCTTATATTTCACCGTGTCTTTAACATTCAAAGCTGGAAATAGTTCATGTTTTACTTTTTATATGGCTTTTCACAGCAGTGCACGTGGTTTTGCGGACCCCCGTCATCCTGCACGCTACCATTGGGGAGCTCTTGCTCCAGATATTTCGGTCATTAGCAAGAGAAGCTGCTAGTACCTTAAATTAAAACAGACCTTTGATTTCCCACTAAGACTTTTAGAAGAGGAATTCGCTTCAATTCTTCCGTAAAACTTTACAACTTTGTCTTCCCAGTGCAAGCCGGAGCCCTGGCGCGGCTGTCATTTGAAGTGAAGCTGCATCGCGGCCCCTTTTGTTCTCTCCTCTCCTCCGCTGCCTGCTCGCTGCCTGCTGGCTTGCAGGAGCGAGCGGGATGACTTGTGGTGACAGCTGTAAAGTTGCGGATGGGAGCAGGGAGAGGGAAAAAAAAAAAAGCCCTTGTTCGGTTAGGAGGGGTTTTACATCTCTCTGTTTCCATAACTACACAGAAGGAGAAAAACATGCTTCTTTCATGCTTGTCTAGATTCGAAATTGCCTGTTGTCAGCCTTTCATGGGTTCAGTACCTTTGCGGGTTTGTCTTAGCAATATTTTTGGGTTATGAAATTATTGTGAAATTTGTATATTGTCTTCAGGGTTGAAATTGTGACTTTCTCCCGTTCACCGTGTTTGCTGAGGTGCCCCTTTATTTTCGTTTGTGCTTGAAATGTTTCAGCCAAGTCTTATCAACCATCTTCATTATGGGAAAGTCATTCAGCTCGCAGAATAGTGTTTATAAGCGTGCTTAATTCCTAGAGAGTCCGTAAATTTTAATACTCATTACATAAATCTTGGTCCTTTAATCTTAACAGACTTTTTAAAAGTGCCTTTTTTTAATACAGAGTTTGGTAAGGCAGCTACTTAAACGCTTCCTGATAACTCGTTCCTCTATGAATAAACAACATTTGCAGTTAAATGGTTTCCTACATTATCAGCCAGTCACAGCTCATATTGTCTTGCCATACTGTACAAACTCACTATTCAGGCAACACAGATACCAAAAAAGAGACTCTGCCAAGAATTGTGTAAAAGCTATTAACACAAATACCTTCCAAAATGTTTGTTTTTAAATGCAGGTTTACCCTGCTAAGGGGAAACATGAGTTAGGCAGAAGGAATGAGTACATTTTACAAAACAATCCCTAAACAGCTACAACGGCGTTAAACTTCGAAAACTTTGCAGTGCTTAGAAAAGAAAAAAGAAGAGGAAAAAAAAAAAAAAAAAGAAAAGAAAAGAAAAAGTCAAGTAGGCAATTTTAAAGTCTCTCACATCTTTAGGACAGGTATAATCTAGAGATTTGAAAATGTGATAAGCAGAGAGATGTTCAAAGAAAATCTGACAAAAAGTATGTTTTTTAACCATGTTGTACCGTGTTCCTAAAGCTAAAAAGCACATAAAATTCAGTGCTGATTCTGTCTCCCCAGCCACTCATTCCTGCTCTCTCCTGCCACCTTCCCCTGCTCCCACTCCCATTGCTCTCTGTGCTCAGATCTTACTGCAGTTACGCCCCCACTTATGGGGCATAAAACCATAGTTTATTTGTCCTATTTTCCAAACCCACTGCCATTTATGATGCTGAGGTACGTGAACAGCCTCGTGTTTAGATATGATTATCATGACCTCTGTAACCAGGAGCGCAGCCCCTGCCACGAGCTGAAGCTGCAGAGCAGAGAACCGCTTGGTGAAGACGAGTTCCCCATTGCAGCATACCCCGAGGGAGGGCCTAGAGTTGCCTGGAGCTGTTTTCATTTTTTTTATTTTGCATTATTTGATTACACCTGTCTGTTCTGATAGTGTAGGGGATCGCCGGGACTTGCTGTGGAGACACAGTCTGTATAAAAGAGCACTTCTCTACCGTGTGAGCTGCCCACCAGACCAAGAGATGCTGTCACAAGCATTTAACCCAGTGCATAACATATGCCCGATACTAAGCCATCCACCCAGTGTATTGGCCTAAATGCTTATATTTACTACTTTATTGTCTTTAGATGATGTATAACATCTCCTGAAAGTAATTCCAGTCCCAAAGATTTGAGCTGTTTTTATTTGCTTTCATTAGGCATCTATATCCTGCAGTAGCGTGACACGTTAGAAAATAACTGTGTCACCGTTGGTCAGGAAAGATGGACTTATTACAAAGAATTGGCTTAATTATACTGTGGTATGATTTAAGAAAAAAAATGAGTCCTGCCCCTGTTGAAACCGGGCAGCACCGCCTTTGTTTAAAACGGGCAGAGGGCACGCAACTTCTTGCTAATTAATGTATGTTAAGTGCTTTGAAGTCCTTGATTGTCAGGTGTTATGCCTTACAGTTGTATTTCGTGTTCTGCTCTCCGCTAATATCTGCAATTTGTGTTGGATGCATCGCTGCTTTATTTTAAGGAAGCTGTCTCCTCTTATTTTCTTATTTGGGGAAACAAGCGTTTTGCTTGCCTGCTGCATGTACGCACGCGTGTGTGACTGATTGCTGTTAATACACAATTCGCAGCTTTTGTTCTTCCACCACCAAAACTGGTCAGCCTCTGACTGCCGCTGACATGTAGGGGCGCCTGTTGATTACGCTATTGGTTTCACAGATGGGTGCTTCGCGTTCAAAGCCTTCAAAAGTAGGAAACGTTTAGCTAATGCCTTGCACTACATAAAGAGATCAAAAAGGTCTAAAAGCTATCTGCTAGTCTTCTGCTACAAGCAATTAGGATAATACTGAATCCAGCCCAAATCACGTAGTAATAAATATTTTAGCCATCCCTTAAGCGTGTATTGATATTCAGGGCTGTCTGCTGGTAAATAAAACAATCAGAAGTAAATTTCTCTTTGAATCTGGGCTATTCTGTGTTTCCACTGCTCACAGATTTTTTTTTCTTCTCTTTCTGTCTGTTTCTCTCTCTCATTTTGTCTCCAGAGAAAATTATTGTCTGCCTGGAAATCAAGTTACAGTGCTAACTGAAATAGTGGCATGTTATATATGGAACAGGGGGCCAGGCTGGCAATTTGCTGGGATCCCCTGGGGTTTGTTTGCCTTGGCCAATATAGAACAGGCCAATATGGAACAGGCTGCAGCCAACTTTATATTTGATCAGAGGTGAATCTTGGGGGGAAAAAAACTGCAGATCCTGTTACAGGAAGCTCCATCTTCATCTCAACATCTCAATGGGTGTTTTTATGTTGGATCATTTGGTCTTGCTGCTTCTGCTTGCAAGGACCACAGTCTGTGTTGGAAAACTAATCAGCCTGTCTCCATATTTTTTTCTCATTTTTCCTGTGCATCCAGATATATAATGTAAATGCAGATAATTTTCAAAGCCAGTCACATATCCTCACTGTGCATTTGTAACCCTGTATGATTATAAATTAGCAGGCATGGATACCACTGAAGAGTTAACCTTATAAATCAGAGTGCCAAAGGCATTCTATCCCCCAAACTCCCTTTTCCTTTTATCATTTTTATGCATAAGCTGTGATACTAGAATCTCTCAAAAGTTGCATTTAAAGGAAATTTTCTAGAAGTTAGGGGTGTAGTTCATCTCTGAATATAAACAGAAAATGTGTTGAAGTAGTTCTGTGGTCTAACATTGGGAAATATCAACTCTATAATGTGTGAAGACATCCTTGAGGTACCTCCTAATGTCAGTTCTAGTGATGATAATAGCCTGAAAATTGTTTTCAAAACACGATAGTGTGACTTCCCTGGGTTTTTAATACATACTGAAAGGTTCCATTTACACATGGAGTTGTAGTTGTCTTCCTCAAGTGAGTAATCACTGCAACTGACTTTGTTGGCCCTTTCTTATCGCAATAAGATGAGAAGAAATTGTCCATGTGAACAATGAAAAATTATTTAGCACAACGGGACATCTCACTGCCAACAATCCGTTGAGCAGAATATTTGATAGTATAGAGCCACATACGTTTTGTTCAGTATGGGATTTAAAAGTATTTCCCCACTCTCCAGCATCTGTTACTGTTTTCCTTCGTAGCACAGGTGTATAGCAGTGTCAACAAGACTAAGATCTAGACAGGTTGGGCTGCACCATGAAGTCCTGCTGCCGTAGCTGTATCTGCTTGGAGTATGACAAATTCACACCTCGCGTTTCACATTGCTGTGCTGCCAAAACCCAGCAGAAGACAGCTCTCGGAGGCTTTTATTCTGAGGCTGGTGTAGCTGTACCAGCAGTGATACCTCTCCATCAGCATATGCCCCATCTTCACTAGAGTGTAGCTGCATAGCAGAGCCTCTGCAGGGCAAGGCCTTGCTGGGCCTGTGCTTGGGGCTGTAGCACTCCTGTTGTCAGGACTGAGCTTTTATAGGTTCTTTTTAGCTGGTTTAAGGGTTGTGAAAACCAAATGTTCAGGAGATGGCCGCAAGCAGTTGGTGGTTGCTCCAAAATGCCTTTGGAGCAGGCTGGCATCCTGGGGAAACTCCATAATCAGCACAGACTGGAAGAGGAGGGCTGAACACGCCAATATCATGGGGTCAGTGCTTTGCACCTCTGTCCTGAGGCATTAACAGCCTTTGCACTTCATCACAGTGCAAGGGGAAAGGGCTTCACCATCCGTCAGTTTCCTCCATCTAGATAAATGACCTTTGTACAGCCCAGTCATGGCTTTGTTGTGCCACCGTCTGCCCTCGACAAAGTTCAACTAAAATTGAGTTCAACTGGGAAAAAGAAAAGGGGGGGGAAGTATTTATCTGCAACAGATTCTGTTGTGTCTGTGCTCAGTTTATTATCTAACCTTCCTTAGTGATCGCAGGGGAGAGACACCCATGTTAGAGGACAGTGCATCCTATCTGAGGCTCTGCATGAGACATGCTTCTGCCTGTATTTGGCTGCAGAGGCAGTCCAGACAACCAGACATATGAATTTTAGGGTCCGGGAAGGAAACTCAGCATCTCAGGGTAGTAGTATCTGAGGCGTCCTCATCTGATTCCCACCAGGCCTTCCTCATTCCCTTTTTTCTCTACTATTACTCACTTTCAGATCAAAAAAAGAATAAGGGACCTATTCCTTGTCCTCAGTCCCAAGTCTGAAGCTCTTCTCCAGAGACGTATAGTAGTCTTCGCACTGCTTGGAAGATGATGTAGCCAGTAGTGTATTTGTCAGCTGGGGAACAACCAAGTCCCTGTCTGATAATCACAGAGACTCCAAGGGATGTTGTTCACTGGTAGTTGAGTTTGCAATGTCAAGATGCCCCAGCGGAGAAGAGAACAGCCTCAGCTGCTGCAAAGCCAAGTGCATCTTTGAAACTCAATCAGATTGACCTAACAATGCAATTAGGCAGTTAGTTAACTAAAACGAGGTATTTAGTTACCTAAATTCTTCTCAACGCAGCTGCTTCAAGCTACATATCAAGGGTAGATGTGGAGAAGCGTTTTGGGGGCACTCCCAGGCTTTGGGCCTTGCAGTTCTCTGTGTGTCTGGAGGTGCTGCAGTGAGGAGAAACTTGGGGAAAATTAGGTTTTGTGTGGTTCAGTAGGGCAGGCTCACCATGGTATGCACTGTCCCAACACTCATAACTCCTAGTCAACTGATAGATATTTTACTTCATAATTTAATTTCTTGTGGTTTTACACACTCTACTGTTGTCAAAATGCGCGAGTGCATACAGCGCTGGCACCGAATGGTTAAAATGCTTGTTTTGCATAACGAGAGCTTAACCTTGGGAATTAATCTCCCTAGTTATTAAGGCAAGAAAGTAATTGGATTTTCCTTCTGGTAACTTCTCTTGGCTTCCCCACATTTTCTGTACCAATCATGAAAGCACGAGGCTGCCTGGGTAAGCACTGGTCTCTTGCATGTTCTTCACAGGAATAATTAGTGATGTTTCACCAATTACCCTTTGCAGTTTTATAATAGGTTAGTTTTTCCACACAATTTAAAAAAAACACTATTTGTAAAAAAATGTTCTTCCGTATTTCAAGGCATTTTATGGTTTAGCTCTTGCTGCCCCTTTTTAAAGCCTCATTTGTCAGAATTTAAGCTGAAGGAAAGAGTTCTTCATTAAAAGTGGAAAGAAACTTGAGTGCTTCCAACGTGCCACAGGAATGTGCATTAGAGAGGATCTTTGACTGGGTCTGCAGTCTCCACTGTGCCTGAAATACAGAATAAATAAACTTGGGGAATAAGTTCCTTGTTCATTTTTATATCCAACCATAAGTAATTAAAAAAAAAAAAAAAAAAAAGGTTTAGTATATAATTTCTGTTCCCTTTCCTTGACCTACACAATTACGCAGTTGTTCTTGGTCCTACATTTGATCCTAGGCTTATGGACTCTTCAGTTCTAATTTGTCCAGTAATTAAGAGGAAGAAAATGTAGTGCGATGGGTGGAGCCGGGGACCAGGAGCCAAAGCATCTGAGCTCTTCCTTGCTCTGTTAGTGACCTGAGGAAAGTCACTGACACCTTCTGGCCCATATTGTCACTGGGACTCTCAATATAATTATGTTTAAATCCCCCCAAGCAATGACATGAAGGCTAAAATGGCAAGATAGAGAGCATTTCCTTTGAAAAGCTCCGTAGAGATGTTCAGTTGCAGGTTTCAGGTCAAGTCCCTTTTAGGTTCTACTGCTCTGTGGTTCATGTAATTATGGAAGAATGTGCTGGTGGCTAATAAGCACTTCTTTATGAAGAAAATATTCAGCCAGCCTTTGACTGAGAATGATTTAGCATCAGCAATGATGAACAAGATAGAAAGGACTGGCTTTGTTTCTGAGATCCCAAAGCGTGTGTGGATCTAGGGGAAGGAAGAGAGATTCCTTGGGTGAGTGAGCAGAGATTTACTGAGAAGAGAAACATTAGTGCCCACTCTACTGTCATCCTTGAACTTCATTTTTAGCTGGATGTCTTTAAAAAAAAAAAAAAAAAAAAAAAAGAAAGAAAGAAAGAAATCAAATGAGACAAAAAGCAAGCAAACAAACAAAAGCAGGGTAAGAACAAAGAGACCAGAGGAATAAATAAACAAGAGGAAATAACCAGCACATCCCTTTCTGAGTCTTTCAGGAAATTCCATTTGCTGGAGAGACGGCAGAAAATTAGGAGGAGCCCAGAAGAGGGACTAGCAGGAGACAGCTGAGATCATTTTTCACTGCCAGCACTGCACTGTGTTGTCTCTCCTTTTACAACTCATCGGCAGGCATTATTACCTGGTGAAAAAATTTGTTTTGCAACTCATCCTGAGTCCTCATAAATCATTAATGCCTGGCTAAGCACAGTGTGAGCATTACAAATACTCGGAGAATGAGGGCCCGTTCTGATATAACCTTGTGTCCAATACTAATGCCTGCTAGTTATTTAGCAATACAAAGGGGCCTCGGCTAGAAAGATCGATGAATCAATGCAGTCTCCCGACTCCCTTCTCCTCTCCACCTGCCTCTTCTCTTTATGGTTCAGAAGCTGAGCTACAAAAAACACGGGACTGTTTGTAGTCGTCTCTCTGCGGAGGGCGGTGTGACAAGTCAGGGGGGCAAGGAGGGACTTACGGCCTCCAAATGGCTGTGTGGAAAAGGGGAGCTTTGGTTTGTGATTAGGCCTCGTTCTGATTTCAGTTTTGTATGAGCCAGGTTGCACCACTGCTCCAGACCTGCTTTTTGTCATTTGCATCCCTTAATGAGTGCACGTGGCATTAGACACACCGGAGGGTGTAAAGCACATAGATGGAAACTGTGCCCAGGAACTGCAGGTCTGGATGTAATTAAAGGGTGCTCAGTAAAGTCCAGGTAATCAGCCTGTTACCTGGGGAGCCGTTTGGGGACTTAGATATTGAAACCGGCTCTCATGATACAGGAGATAGCACGGAGAGCACAGCATCCATCGGTGCAGTGGCTGAACTTTGTGTCTTACCATTCCAGTCATGATTTCAAAGATGGTCTCTACTGTCCTTACCCCGAGCACACTTCTGAAAACTCCCAACCCATTCAGAGTGCAGCTAAACGCTGTTTCCTCTTCTCTCCCGGAGCACAGGATCCATCGGTGTGGTTGCTATACATTTGCTGTCTTCGAACACTAAAAATAATTGGTCATAAGCTTTAAAGGGAGAAAACAGAATGAGGTGAGATGGAGATTGACCTCTCGTTTAAGTGTAATCTTAAACTCGTAAGAGTTAGGGTTGGTTGGAGCCTTTGTCTTGAAAGGCTTCTGCAGGGAAGATTGCAAAAGGCTGCCACGGGAGCTTGAGAAAAGGAGTTTGAATAGGAACATAGGGAAAGTGCAGAAGTAGTGGGTGGAGGACAATAGATGGGCAAATTTGAAAAAGGGAATGACAGAAAACAAAAGGGAAATTAAGTAGGGGTTATGAGAGAGTATCAGAAAGTTCACCGGGAAAGTAATTGTATTTAAAGCACAAAATCATAGAAAGTTGGTATGGAGGAAAATGTAGTTGGTCTAAGTGAAAGTGGGAGAAGGGCCAAGACAGAAATAAAAGTCAATCATGCATGAAAAGGGACAGAAACTTACTTTTTCCACAATTCCCTCCAAAAATATGCCACAAAGAAAGCACCTGTTGCTGTTCCTGTGACACTAAAGATGCCAGTCACTTGGACCTTAAACCAGGTAAAACACCCATTGTGTCCAAAGTTTCCTCAGTCTTTAACTGAGGCCTGTATCGTTGTACTTCAGCTCAGACAAATTCTTTAAAAATAGTCCCTGCTATAGCACCCACAGGACAGAGTGGTTTATTTTCCTCTATTATAGATCTGACACAACCTGCTGTTATTTCCGTGCCCTCTCTAATGATCTGCTTGCTCTCTGGAGAGCACTGACCCATTTCAGCACAGAATAATTAGCCTTTCAGACACTACTGTGTTTCCATTAAATAGACATAAATGTGCAAGGTGACATTTATTTACTTAGGCCTGAAAAATGTGCGCCACAGATGTTGGGGCTTGGGAGAACTTTAATTTATTTTAATGCAACAGTTGTATATTTGCATGCTTTCATGTTGTTTAACCGCTAGTGCTTCCCTGAAATGACTCTTGGTAGAGTTTCACTGGGGGGACTGGGGAACACAAAGATTATTTAGGTCTCCATTTCACCACAGGGCCATTTGGCAATGATTTGGCAGCAGAGTGCCAAAGCCAGACGCAGGGGCTTTAAACACAGTTATAGTTACCCACTCTTCAGCTCCTTTTTGCTTTGTGTGTAGGGGGACTCCATGTAAAGAAGCTTTTTCAAGATTTACAGATCTGTCTGAAGAGGAATGTGTTTGGGATGTTACACCGAGAAAATGAGAACCTTGACCTATTGCAAACATAAAATAAAACCAAAATCCTTTAGTATTTAAAATCAGCTCTTTTATCATCTTGATCACTGGCTTCTGAACAGCCACGCTATTGCCCAGGTGAAAAGTATATTATTCATCTTGATAGCCCCTTTGGTCCACAAAGTTGGAGGGAAGTCTTACTCTTAAAAGTCTGGCCAGTGTGTAAAGCATGTAGGTTGCTTAGTAGCTCACATCCACATACGAAGACGTGGCATGCTATTATTTCATTCCGTTAGCACCAGTAGGCTTTATAAAAAGGAGGCATCGCACAAGGTAGGTGCTTTATTGCAGGATGGAAACACTTTCATAGGTTATTTTAATCATTACGATTCTTTTATGATGTGTGAAAGTTGATTGTTGCTGTAAATGAAGCCATTGAAGGCTAAAAAATAAAAATGCTGTGATGGTAAAAATCCTTGGAGTGAAAAAATGGGAATTACTATAAAAGGCAGTAATTTATTCTCTGCGTGAGATTATTTTTTATCATAAGAATGCTTTTAAACTAATTCTAAAACATATACAATTGTAACCTATATAGTTGAGGTATATTGCAAGGTGCAATGATAATTTGGTTAATTTTTTATGCACTGTAATTTATATTTATTTATAAGTACTGTTTTATTCTGTTAACTGAGAGGCTTAACACATTTTTACTATGTTAAGGATAAGTTATTTTTGCAGGTCTTGTGGTTTTATTATTTTGACCCATATCCAGTTCATATTACATCACAATACCATATTTTTGCTACTATTATTCTAGTATGTTCAAAACTTATTTGCATTTGGGTAGAAATTCATTAGCTCTTGATTTTCATTATAACAAATTATTTTAACTTTTCTGTGATAATGCATTCTCTGTGTTTCTGATTTGCTGATGCTGAAAGATTTTGTTTTCATTTTAACCCTTCCAAATTTAGGATTGTTTTTGCTTTTTTTCTGTATATATTTCCGTTGTTTAGACCTACTGGTTCCTGCTTTTTCTTTTTCTTTTTTTAATATGTTTTGTTTGTAACTTCTGACTGTCTGTGTTGAGCCAATCTTACCAACAAAATTATCAGTTGTTTCCTGTTTCTCTACTTCTTTACAAAAAAAAAAAAAAAAAAATTGAAAAAATAAAAAGTAAAAATAAAAAACTCTTAATGGGAACCCTGGCACTGTCTGTCTTCTCTGTTCTGCAGAAATGTTGAAGGAGTTGAACCAGCAACGCAGAGCGAAAGAGTTTACAGACCTGAAAATTATTGTTGAAGGCAAAGAGTTTGAAGTCCACCAAAATGTTCTAGCTTCCTGCAGCTTGTATTTCAAGGACCTGATTAAAAGGTTTGCCTTCCTTCCAGCTGTGATCTGCTCTGTTCTTTTGTAGGGCGCATTTGTGTCGCTTTTTTTTCCTCCCCTCTCTTGCAGGTTTATGAAGATTGAATCTCCTGTCACAGAGCCAGTAGCCATTCTTTCCACCTCCTCTGAATGTATTTCCAAACTGAAACTCAGATCCATTTGTTACACGTCTGACTCGTACAGTGTAATTATTTCTGATCAGTCGAGGCCTGTTTTGGCCGAAGAAAGTGTTCCACCACTGAGACATCTAAGATTTAAACTGAAGTACTAATAGTGATTCAGACCACAACTAAAAACTCTTGCTGTCGATGCTTTCAAGGGACTCCATCACATATGACAGAAGTTTATCCTTCAAGCTACAATAAGCCATCAGCATTCTGGTGAATAATGCTGAGACGTCATGTTAATAAAGCATTTTGAGTATCTTAATCCCTTCACCCTGAAATCTTTGTTACATGCTTTTGTGTGGCTTGTAAGGGCAAAGGGATTGATATTTTTTATTATTCAGGGACTTATAAAAGAAGAAGAAACAGCTGATGAGTTTCTTTAGAAAAGATTGGAAATAAGACAATTTTCTGGTCAAAATATAGCTCAGTCTGCATCGTAGACAAAGAGTAGTTTTTTCCTACAAACACCTAGCTTAGAGTAGGTGCAATATGTACATTTTCTAAACATCATGTCTCCACCTTCGCATTTTCCCCCTCTGTTTCTAGCTGATTGATTCTAAACAGTGCATGATAATCTTTTTTTTCCATTACATTGATTTTTCAATTTGTATGCTTCATATACTCGCATAGGAATAAATTGGTACTCTCGTATTATTAGTAAGTTAGAGTAGCAAGTAGGGAGAAAAAAAACATGAGGATAACTTTCATTTTTCTCTCAATCATCAGCAAATTAATGCAGCTGCTGATTTTGCCTTGCAGTATTTTCCTGAGCAGACTGAGCCTGGACTGTGCTAAAAAATGGGATTAAAGAACATTTTGCTTGCTTCAAATCCTGTATTTAAATTTTGCCAACTAACACAATAGTGACTGTATTTTATTTCAGGATGGCATATTGGCTGGTATCTCCTTTCAGTGTATTATGTCCTTTTGCACAAAGCTGGTTTTATAATTATGGATATATATTACATTTCTATGATATAACTGTGCTGACTGCCTTATCAATTATTCATAAAAAATATGTTGGCCTAGGAAGCATGTCTTTTCCCCTCTGTAAATCTAATGATTGCTAGCTGTAGCTATGCCAGATCTCTCCTGTCCTTTCTCTTCTGTCTGCTCATTATCATTTAATAGTTAAGGCTAGAGTATATGCTTTTAGGGTGATAAGGTGTAGAGTCTGGATGGAAAGAACAACTTAGAATCAACTTATAGAAATCCAATAACTGACTGGCCAAAGACTGTCATCTGGATTTTGCTACAAATGCATCTGCTTGTGTGTATAAGTCACCAGGCAGCATCTATTTCTAGAAGCACACACTAGAGGAACGTTGCTGCTTTATTATTTTGTTACCAAATGGAGATGTAATTTAGACTGAACTCTTTGATTTGCACTCATTTAAAACCAAGAAATAAAATAAAAAAAAAAAATCTTTTAAAAGTGACTATGAAAGCAAAACCTTAGATTTCAGCATTTATAACCTTAGATTTCAGCATTTATAACCTTAGATTTCAGCATTTATTGTCTTTCAGTTGTTTGCATAAAACTCACACATGATGCAAGATTAAGGGAGAGGTTTCGCCCATTTGCCAACCTCACCATTTTTTGCCTTCTTTCACATCATCAGCAGCAATAAATATTCCAGAGGTCGATTTGTGTCCACGGTCAGGTCTCTCCATCCCAGTTGTCTTCCATATATAACCTCAGTTGCACACATGTAACCTTGATGAAGGCCAATAGAGTTGCACAGGTGTATCCAAGACAAAAATACCTGTTTTACTGATGATGATGCTTGAATAGGGAAAAATCCAGCTTGATGTCTAGTTGAGTTTGCAAAACTGTCAGGTGAGAAAAATAAATATTCACCTGTAAACTGAGCAAATGTGTCTTTGCAAGACAATATTTTTCAGTCTACAAGGTGGAATTTCAGAAGACCTGCTTTTTAGAGGATATTTGCAGTGTAAAGCATAGTCCTTTTAGAAACCTCATAAAGTCAATGAAAGTCAAGGACTTAAGTTGCAAGAGGCTATCGGTATTTTTTAAGATCATGCCCTTAATAATCCAAAATCATTATAGTTCACAGAGTCAGTATGTTTATAAATATAGCATGTCTAGAATCCTCTCCTGATATTTGTTAGCAGCTCCTTTGAGATGGTGCATAAAGCTTAATGTGATTTATATTGCATTCTTTGCATTATTATAGAAATCAAAACAAGAAATGACATTTTTCTTGAAGAATAAATGAGATCTCTTTATGTTGAATATATTATAAACGCCATTTCCATCAATGCATGCTAGGGTTAAACTCCAATGCCATTCCAACTGGAATCAATGGGTTAGCAGAAACTTCAATGGGAAGATGATCTATTCATGGTGACGCTATGCACATCCATATAAAGATGCAGAAAAAGAATTATATATCTTTCAGAGTATTTACTTCAGCTATTCTTTGCCACGGGCTAGTTATCGTTAGCCTCATGTTCTGCCATTGATTCCACTGTGTGTTGTACTTGGTATCTGACAGTAGAATAGCAAGTAGTGTCTCAAAAGAATAAAAATGAAATGTTCAAAACCAAATAAGATCAATTATCTCCTCTTCAAAAAACAAAACATAGACAAAAAGCATAATAGAACTGGAGGTGCTTGCCCAATAGCAAGGCTATTTGATGAGAATGAGTCATGGTATTAGTAGGGAAAAAAAGTATGGTTTTAGTGCACAGTGCTGAACCAGGTTTGATTGAGCAAAACAACTCTAAAATTATTTATTCTTTATGACATAAATTTGGCAATGAGAATGCATTTCAAGACCCCTTTCTTTCTCATATTCTGGTCCTAATACAGAAAAGTTCTTACTCCATGTGATTTATCTTCAGATATATGAGCATGGGCATTTTGAGGCTGGGCTAGTCCAGTCCTGAGCCTGAGGTCAGCACCATGCCAGGCTCCTGGAAGTGCGTTAACCAGCCCCCATGAGGAGCTGCACAACATTCAACCCTAAGCCAGGGCTCAATGTTCTTGATCAGCAGCAGCTGATCTTATAAAACACTCAGTCCTTTTCAGTGCAAAGTCATCTGAAAAGGATTAGGTATTAGGAACAGCAGGTGTGAAATGTTTGTGATTTCTGCTGCAGTTCACTGCAGCCATGAAGGGAGAAAAGAGAGGTGCAGAGGATGGGTCAGGATACGTGAGGATGGGTCAGGACACGTGAGGATGGGTGCATGCTCAAGGCTGGTCCCACTGCAGAACATGTTGCAATAACCTCAGGGTCTGTGGGGATATTGCTAGCAATGTCAGGAAGAATTTTATGCAGTATTAAACATACTTTCAGAGTGCTAGGTTTCCTTACGTTCTCTTTGTAAAATCCTCTTTAAAATACAGTCTTTTTCTGGTGGATATTAGTGCCTACTTTATGACAGGTATGGGGTTGAGTGCTTGGCCTTACTGCTTGCTCCTTCAGCCATAGAGCATATAGAGAAGTTGACGTACTTCATCTGCACTTAGGAAAATCATATGGTTAGTCAGCTTCTTCAGATGCTGACGCATACAAGATTACTGCAGTATGGCCTTTAGGAGAAAATGGATGATAAATAGCAGCTGGAATGACCCCTAAATACCATCTTATATATTTCAAGTGCACCACTAACCACGGTTGCTTTCAGTCTGCCTGACTTGGGCTTCTACTTCATACCTATGTTTTAGGTACTTAAGAACTCAGCCTTCCCAAAGCAAGGCTCTAATTTCTGGCACAAGCAATGAAGAAAAAAGCAACTTCAAGGCTTCCAGAAAGAGTCTTACCTCCTACTTCAGGTACCTGTGTGCAGGCAAGTAGAGATCCCTCTGGAGGAACAAGAGGTTATTGTCTCTTGCTGTTAGTCAACCAATATTAAGGTCCAAGGTCAGCATCAAAGGCAGGTTTAGTCTAAACTCACCATCTCAACTCCTGCTACAGCCTGCAGAGAGGGAGGCAGAACTCTCCAGGAGGTAAAGCATCTCACCATAAAATTGGTATCTAAGGGATGAGATGAAGGATGAGACCGTCCCTCTTTACTATTAATAAAGAGAGAGCCAAGGTGATTTGGTTAGATTATAGATTTATGGTGAGTGTTACGTTGCTTACTTAAGGGGTCCAGCCTGAGCCGGTTTTCTATGCTTCTTCTGCAGTCAAAAGGAAAGACAGGAATGTCCGGAAGGGAATTGGTCCCCCCTTATGGTAAATAGTATGGATTGCCTTCTGGAAGCACTCATTTTTCATTGCTCAGGGAGAAAGACTAGTCACCCAGCTTTCATTAGACACTTAAATCATAGCTGGCTAAAAGTATACAAATGATTTCTTCCAGAAACTAGTGTTTGTCTGGATGCTGGATACATAGGCTTATATATATACACATAAAAAAATGAGAGGTCCGTCAAGAGCCACCTCAAACATGTCCCTCTTTTAGATTCACCTATTCAAGCCAATGTTGTAGTTGCAGCTTCTTGGTTTGAGGAAGGAGAGAAATGAGTTCTGTGTCTTTGTATCTGCCTCGGAAGAAATTGATGGAAGATGTGTGTGTTCTGGGAGGAAGGAAGGAATGGAAAATCCCATAAGGAGGCGTCATTTTTTCCAGCTGCACTTGGAAGAGACAAATGCAGCTGCTGGATAAATGGAATGCCTGATATTTCTGCAACAAAGAGAGTTTCACCGGAACATTTTAATTTGCTGTTTTCTTCTTCTTAATCCACCCCAAAATGCTGGAATCTCTACCAAATATGACATTAATAATAGGAAGTACTTGACATAAAAGCTTCTTCTTGGCCAAAATGCTGGCTTTTATTAGCAGACTGTAGTTTTATTTCTCTGTGGTCAGTTTTTGAAGATATGCAGATCCTGTCCTGTAAGCTTTATCTTCTCAAGATGTCCTTTTAATGATGCTTTCTACTCTTGAAGTCATACAGGCTGCCTAATTCCGGTAGCACAGAGCAGTAAGTCGCATATGCGAAGAGATTCAGTCACGAAGCAAACATTTCAGATGCAGTGTAATCTGGCAACGCTGTGTTCACCCGTCTTTTCCTAAGGAGCAGAGCCTGCGAGTTCATGGCCAAATTGATTTTCCACTATACCTTGCCTCTTTCTGCAAGTTTTTTTTATTTATTTTTTTTTTCTAAAATAGGGCTGTATATACTCTTTAAGGGCTTGGAGGCAGACCAGGAAGGCGGGAGACATAAAGCGTTTAGGGTGAAAGGACCAAATTCCTTTTGCCTCACACCTATGCTGAAGACAGAGATGTCATTCTGCATTTTACACCATTGTGAAGAAAGGCAGCATTTGGATGCAAGACAGAGAAACCTGCCGCTATCCATCTGAAACAGTCTGACAAAACTGCAAAAGCATTTAGGTGTCTGGAAAACAGACTGTCTGGTTTGTGTTTACGTTGTAAAAAGCCCAAAATGAAAAATAGCAGATGAAAGAAAAATCTACTCTTAGTGACCCCTTCGTGTTTTTCCTGCCTATTAAGAAGCTAGCTTTAAACTCCGGGAGAAGAGTAGGCAGCATTTCTACATCTGCATGCTCCAGCTCCATTGTAGAACTGAACGAATGTGGAAACAAATTATAACATTTCTTTGAAAACAGAGAAATGGGGAGTTAAAAATACAATGTTTGAGTCAGATGCCAGGAGAGGTATATCATATGTAGACAGTGCCAGTGGTTTCTGCTAAACCATTTAAAGGAGCCTAGGAGAACAGGAGGTTGCACAGGAGCATGAAATATCCTTCACCCTTTTACTGCCAGGGTGCAGGTGTAAATTATGCTATGGACGACATTTTCTCTTAATCGAGGAACTGATAATTACTGTGTGTTGGGCACAAAATCCTGGCAAAGGGAAACAGCTTTCTGCATTTCATGCCCCCCTTTCCATGAGCACGCATCGCTCGCTCTGCCTTGTCGAGCAGCCACACTCACACCCGCGTGTCAGAGCTGCCTGCTGGGTTTCAAATTTTGCAGCTGCCGGGCCTTGGAAAACATGTTTTCATCAAGCAAAAATGTATGGGCTCCTACCTAAATGAGCTGCAGCTTACAAACATTCAGCGGTGCTGCCAGACTGCCAGGCTAAGGAACCACAGCAGGCGTCGCAGCCCGGCTCTTTGCAGCTCAGGGAGTGTGGCCGTGGTTTAGGAGGGCGAGTGGCAGGGGCTGGATGCTGGCTTTGCAAAGAGGGTCGGATCAATGGGCCCTGTTCTGGAGAGAAGCCCCGGCAAG